>NC_089223.1:137781015-138381015 GCF_963924675.1 Phocoena phocoena
GACGCACACGGAGGGCCTTTGGAATACAGGATGTGGGGAAAAAGCCACGGGAAAAGGCGTCTCTAATATGCCAACCTTTTGTGTAAAGAACAGAAAAGCAAATAAGAAACTAAGTAGGAATGGGATAGGGAAAAAGAAATCAGGATTAAGGAGGGGAAACAAAACAAAATAGATACAATCAGAAACAAAGGAAGCCAGCTGCACTTCCTAGGAGTCCCCGTGGCTGTACTAAATGTGCCGCACTAGGTCCTGTGGGGGGAAGAGACCTACCAACCCTCAGGCTAGAGAAGGAACCCTGAACAGACACAGAGGGCAGGTGCACCGGCCGGTCTCCCACGCGGTGGGAGCAGGCAATTCTGAAGCTACCCGTGTGTCCCCGCAGGACCGCAAGGCAGGAGACACACTGTGGACTGCGGGGAGGGGGCTGCAGGGAGCGCAGTGGCACCGGAGCCGGACTGCAGTTGTCAGGGTGAACGGTTGGTTTTTACTGCAGAGATTAGATACCGAAAGACACAGATGTGTGTGTGTGTGGGGGGGGGCACGAGGAGTGCACACGTGCCTGCGTACACACACTCGCTCCCCCTCCTAAGCCCTGCCAACCACACACCAGCTCCGGGTCTCAGAGCCGGGACATCTAACTGTGCACAGAAGTGCTCAAAGCACAACGGGGTGCAGAGGCCACGCAGAGGGGGCTCCCACCGACTGAATCTGGGGGCATCGAAATAGTGTTAGCAAAGGATTATAACCTATAGCATAAAGAAAGCATCTACTAACCCGCCCTTTGTATAAATAATGAAGTAAATGAAAAAAATACGTGGGGAAGGAGAGCTCTTCCTACAGAACGCTGAGTAAGAAAGGGAGAAGGAATGACATCAGAAAAGTCACCATTATGCAGGCAAAGAGCACAGTAATAATCCCCCTGGGCAACACTGTCGTCCACGGATGCTAAAAGTAGTGGATGAACGTCTGATACGGCGTAAGGGACTCGTCTCCCCATGAGACACTCCGGGTGAGCACAGGTCAGGTGTCAGCCTGGCAGAGGAGAGACAGGCCGACCGCACGCACCACGGCCCAGGAGGAGAGTGACCACCCCCAGGCAGTGTGCCCCCTGACGGCAGGGCACCCACCAACACAGACCCGTCACCCCCAAGGCGCTGCCGCCAACGCTGTGTCATCTGAACCTGGCTGTGAAGGAACAGCACCAAACTGAAACTACGCTAGATAGTCATTTACTCTAAAAACTGGATGGGTCATGCTCTCTAGAGATGTCAGGTTGTGAGAAAGTGAGGAACTGACCCATTAAAGGAAATTAAAGAGCTATGACGCGTGACCCTGGGTTGGATCCTGTGTCAGGAGAAAACTTTGTTCCTAGGACGTTAAAGGGATGAACGGAGAAACACGAATAAGCCTACAGCTAGGTAACAGTCTTGCGGCAGTATTGATTTCTTGATTTTAACAACCACACTGCGCTCCCTGCAGCCCCCTCCCCGCGGTCCACAGTGTGTCTCCTGCCTTGCGGTCCTGGGGGGACACACGGGTGGCTTCAGAACTGCCTGTTCCCACCGCCGTGGGAGACCGGCCGGCGCACCTGCCCTCTGTGTCTGTTCAGGGTTCCTTCTCTAGCCTGAGGGTTGGTAGGTCTCTTCCCCACAGAGGACCTAGTGCGGCACGTTTAGTACAGCCACGGGGACTCCTAGGAAGTGCAGCCGGCTTCCTTTGTTTCCGACTGTAACCATTTTGGTTTGTTTAGTTGTTAAAACCAACAACGACATCGTGCCCCCTCCCATCTGTATCTTGCTGTATCTAATCTCTTGTTTTGAGGAAATGCACACAGCAGTATTTCAGGGTAAAAGGGCACTCTCATTTGGTTCAGAAAAGTAACCAAGAGGGAGAGATAGGACACAGCAAGTGTGGTGACACGCTGAGCTGACGGGAGTATGTGGGAATCCTTCGTGCTCTTTCCTGTAGTTTGCGGGAAGTCTAAAATTATTTCAAGGTAACCAAATATAACAACAATGCCTACGCGTCCCTCATGGCTGGTGCAGAGGTCACACAAAGCACGAAGCCACGACACGGACGGCAGCACCCACCTCCAGGAGGGTGGACCCTGAGAGGCACCCGACCCAGCGCCCTCCTCGTCCCACGATGCCCCAGCTACACACGCGCCCCCTTCTGCTCTGTTTATTTACCGATTGAACCGCTGCCTCTGTCTCCCTTCTTCTTCTTGCTTTTCTTGCTCTTGCCCTTGGGCTGCGGAGAGTCTGCTGGCACCGGCTTGCTGCTCTGCGGGTGCTCGCTGGGCGCGGCGGGCTCCGCGGGGCCCGGGCTCGGCTTCTCCTCCCGGACGTGGTTCAGCTGCTTTCTGTTGTTGTTGTTGCTGTTGACTTTCCTCTCCTCCCTTCTGTGCTCCGCCAGGGGCGTGAGGTCAAGCACTCTGGCCTTTGACTCAGCCTGGGGCCGGGGCCGGGGCTGGGGCTGGGCCTCTGAGGCTCTGGGGGGCTCCAGGGGCTTCCTCGCCGGCTCGCCGCCCGCTTTACTGCTGTGCTTCAGCTTCTGTTTGCTGTTTCCCTCCTTGTGCTGATGCATCATGTCCAGGAGGAAGGACAGCGGCTGCTGCTGCTTCCCGTTGACCCCCTTCGGCAGAAGGAGCTTGGAGTCTCTGGCGGCCACGGGGTCGGGGGTGTCCGCGTCGGCCCCCGGCCCCGGCCCCGGCCCCGTGTCTCTATGGTCCACGTGTCTGGAGGGGGAGCGAGAGGAGGTTTCCGGGTCTTCGCTCGGCTCCAGCGAGCCGTTGTGCATGCTCTCAGAGCCGGGCACAGCCTCCGCGGCCGCCTGCAGACTCCGAGCGAGCATGTCCAGCTCGGGACAGGCCTTCCTTGGCCTCTCCTTCTTCTTCTTCTTCACGGCCCTCAGCTTCTGAAGCTCCTGCAGCCTCTGGAGCTCCTCCTGCAGCCGCTGCTGCTCCTCCTCCCGCCGCCGCTCCTCAGCTCGCAGGTGCAGGTGCTCCCGGGCCCGGGCCTCCGCTTCCAGGCGTGCTTTCTCCTCCAGCTGCCGACGTGAAAGGAAAAGGCAACTTAGGACAACAGTAAGTGCTCTAAAAAAAGTAAGACACGCACACAAAAGTGAGATAAAACTGAATCGCGCGATGAGAATAGAAACACTGAAAGGGGCTGTGACAGGTCAAAAGCTTAAAACACACCTCCATCAAAGCAGGAGGTGGCAGTCAACAGAACATCCCTTGTAGCCTCCGACCTAGCCCCGGGGCACAGAGGACGAGGTCAGAGCAGCTGCTGCGCTCCTGGCCTGCGTGGGCTCTCCCGTCTGTGCGCGGCGGCAGGCGGGGGATGAACTGGACGAGAACAAGACTGATCGCGAGGCAGCAGTTACACAGCCGCACAGGTGCCCCAGAACCTTTCCAGGTGGGGAATGCTGCTGATGCGTTCGTGTGCGTCAAAGCGACATTCAAGAAAATGTGTACTGAAAAGCTCGAAATTTCTTTTTCCCACCCTAGCAGGTAAAATTCCCAATATATTTTCACTAATGTGACAGAGCAAATGACTTCCTAAAATATTCAACATGACGTGGCAAATAGACAAAGGTTATTTCTGCTGTCCAACTGGCAGGAAATTAATTTTCAACTCAAGCGAAAATTGTATTTTTTTAGTGACACACATTGCAGGAGCACAAACAGAAAAGATTCCTTCTGATTAGAAAACCAACGAGGGACTTCCCTGGTGGTCCAGTGGTTAAGACTCCGCACTCCCAATGCAGGGGGCCGGAGTTCGATCCCTGGTCAGGGAACTAGATCCTGCGTGCCGCAACTAAGACCCGGGGCAGCCAAATAAATAAATATTAAAACAAACAAACAAACAAAAACCCAGTGAGAATAAGGAGAACGGCTCCTCCATCACTGGGCTCCAGTAAGGCTCATGATCGTGAGAATCTCTGAAAAAAACATTTTCCGTGGGAAAATGTAAAGGTCCTTCCGAATTTAAATTTTTTTCATGATGTTTCAGAAGGCAATATTTTTTAAGAGACAACTTGTTTGTTTTGCTAAATAACTTAAACATAAAATTAGGTTAAAAATTCAATGACAGGTTTCAGAAAAATGTAACTTGACAATTCAAGTAAAGATTATTTAAAATTCTTGCTCCATCTGTTAAAGGAAAGCTTTGCTGGAGGTAGCACCTGACAGACAAACTCCCACCGCGTCTCCCGCAGTGGCCCCTGCAGGCACTCCAGGGCCTCCAGCCTGCAGGCCCGACCTGCCACAGGACAGACTCTACAGTGAATCCAACCCCGGTGTGTGCTGCCTTCATTTCAACAACTGGCCGGCCAACAAGAGACAAGGCAGCTCTGTGGGTCCCTCTGCAAACCAGGTGCTCGGCAGAGAGCACGAAGGGTGTGAGCGGGTGCCGAGGACGACCTGGGATGCACCTGCAGCATGGTCTGCATCCAGGCCGCCTGCAAGGACAGAGGACAGGAGTCCGGGTGGGGGCAGCCCTGAAAGCACCTGAGCCACTCCGGAGGCTTCCGATGAAGCCCAGTGGCGACAGTCTCCAGGGCCTCGGACCACCTGGGACCCCGGACGCTGAAACATCCCTGGGTGGAGAACACACCTTCTCCCCACACCAGGTCTGGGGCAGAAGCAGGCCGCTCCCTCCAAGGCCCCTAATTAGACCTGTGGCCAATCCAGACCTATCTCAGGACCGGGGGTGGGTACAACAGCGGCAGTGAATCCACTCAGTTCAATCACAGCTACCTTAAGAGTCACGGCAACTAAGGTGGAAGCAACACCACACGACAAGTGGCCCGACCCTGGGTCCACTGTGGGCATGTCTCCTCCTTCACAGGGGCCTGACGCCCTCCCAAAGCAACCCATCCTACAGTCAGAGCCCTGTGGTCCTGACGAGTCCCCTCTGGGCACAGCCCACACCTGCCTGCTGAGGCGGGCTCGTGGAGCCTGACACCTTCAGGGAGCTGAAACCGGGAAGAACCTCCAAAAGAACTGGCGTGGGGGGGGGAGGAAGCCCTAGAGGAGATGCTGTTCCCATCACTTTCAACGTCGCAGGAAGTAACGGATACCATTTCTCGCCTAGCGGCACAGCCTGCGCATCACGCTCACGCGTTGAGACCACGCTCGGGTCCGGCCGCAGCTCACCACTGGGCCAGCCTGGCCAGTCTCGGCAGCTACTTGCTGTCGCGGCTGCCCCTGCCCTAACGGTGTGGTGGCCTCCTTACTCTCGACGTCACTGCCACGTGCAGACCCTCCTTTGAGCGGTACCCCCGATCCCCCTCCGCCAGTGGGGCCGCTCGGGGCCCTGTACCAGCCTCGGGTCAAAGGCACTTCTTCAGCCCCAGTCTCCAGAAGCCCACAGTGCCCCGGACTCGACAGCCAGGGCTGCTTCCTCTGCTTTCCTGGGAAAGAAGTTCCGTTGACAGACAAGAGGCGGAGGGGCTGCTGCTGCCCCGACGCTGGCCAGCACAAGAACCGGAGGCCTGTTTTAGAGCCATTAACAAACCCCTGGCACAGGAGGGGGCTCCACGGCCTGAAAATACAACCTGCATCTTGAAGCAGCGTCCAGCGCAGGCTGGCAGGCGGTCAGGGGCTCTTAAAGCAACACTGGGGGGCTGTGGCCCAGCCCCGAGCTCAGAGGCCCCCCGGAGGCCGCCTGGCGCAGACCCTGTTTACCTTTCTCTGCTTATGCCGTGCACGCTTGGCGGCCCGGGTGCTGCTCACGGGTTTGGTCTCCGAGCTGTTTATAAACTGGAGCAAGTCTTCCACCCTTCGATGGTCAACCACACTCTCCCTTTCTGAGAGCTGATCCGTTTTCTTAGGTTGCTCTTCTTTCCTCTTGGTCAGCCGTAAACGAAGCTTTTCCCTCATTTCTGCATAATTTCTACTTGTTGGCGCAGCGGGAGGCTAAGACAAACGGAAACGTGACGAAATGCAAGTTTTACTGATTTTGAATATACCAAATTTCAGACCATAGCATTAAAAGTGAAATTTTTATTGCTCAAGTGACACATGTTCATCAGGAAAAGTAACTAAATAGAAGAAACAAATGGCGAGAAAAAGAAAAACCTTTCATCACTAATTACCCAAAGGTATTTTGGCACTGACCTGTCAAGCTTTACATATTCACAAAAACATCTGGCAGAGAATGTACAACTATGTACACAAATGGTTATTTTTAAACTAAAAAAGAAACTATTATACATGCTGTAACTGATCTACTTTTATGTAATACGGTGTGACTATCTTCTCACATCAATAGATGTGTTTATAGCATTTTTCCATCCCCTCGCAGGTTTCCTCTTCAGAGCCGAAACGCCTTCTCACTGACTACTAAAAACACCTGCATGAGCTGAGGAAACGAGGAGAGACTAAAGCAGAAAAAGAACAGCTCCCGGCCCTGCTCTTCCCGCCGCCCAGCCCCAGACACCACGGCTGACACCTGCTTGTACGGATGAAATGACTGTCCTGGCACACCACACAGTGTGGATGTGCCCCAACGAACTGTGCGGTCGAGCAAGAGGAATCCGCCTGTACAGGCTGTCCACTGTGTGGACTCAACAGTTCCCACGCCTGGGTAGTTAGTAGGTCCTATCCAATCAAATGCAAAAATGCAGAGATGAAATACTCAAAACTACGTGTCATTATTTCTTTACAACAACTACAACCTAGAAGTGGAACCACTGTTTTAGACAGTATCTTGATTTTAATTTTGCTCGCAAATAACGCTTTACACACAGCGTAACCATACCCTGAATTCAACCTGGTACACTATTCTTGCAAAGGAGTTTGCACATTTTACAATTCTAATTTAAACACGCAATTTACAAACACCCATGGCGAAACACTACTTTTACGCACTTAAGTGCGCTCTCTGGCACCTGCCCCCCCCCCCCAACCCGGGAGGCCCTCGGCAGAGGAGAGGCCAAGGCACTTACCCCGCCATGCCCGAAGAACTCACAGTAGCAGCAGTCACAGTACTTGCCCTCCTTCTGGTTGGTGGAGGTGGAGGTGCTGGAGCTGTGCTCGGAGCAGCTGTCCTCATCCGCAGTCTCGTCTCCGTCGTCCTGCTGCGGGTCGTAGACGCCGTTCTCGCAGCGATGCCCTTCACAGTCGGGGTCGCTGCAAAACCGCGCAGGGCCCATCAGCAAGCAGCCTGGCCCTCAAGGGGTGCGAGCATGGCGAGCGGTGGCCGAGGCGGTTCTTTCCAACCAGCCTGCCCTCGCCAACGAGGCGCAGGGCCTGCACGACCCAGGGGCCGCGCAGGCAGGACAGGCGCAGGCCGGCGGGCACACCCAGAGGGGCTTCTCAGGTGCACACACACGGCCTCTCCACTGTCCCTCCCACCACCATTTCACCCTGGGGGATGTCAGGGCGGGGGAGTGGCGGCAAGTTCAAAGGTAACGAACACTGACTTTTTAAAGAAAGCTGTCGAGTGTCCGTTGCATTGTCCTTTGCTCAGTGTGTAACAAACACGACTTCAAAACACCCACGGGCCCCCTGCTGCTGCCGGTGGTCTGCGCACAGACCCACAGTGGCCCTGTGCTCTGCGGAACCGCCGAGACCAGAGCCCGCCCCTCCCCGCTGTCGTCCCCCGCTGGTGAGCTGCGAGGCCCCGGGCGCCGGAGTGTCTCCGGCGGTCCTGCAGGGTTAGGTCGCACAGCACCCATTCTGAAGCGCGCCGGCCTCCCCCGCCGGCCCGGGCTCACCTGCAGACGCTGGGAGGCGCGCTGATGGAGCCGTCTGTGGTGGGGGCCACGGGAGCAGGGCAGAAGCTCTTGCGTGAATCCGCAAACCCGGGAGAGGTGGCGGCCGTTTTGGGGAAGGACGGGGCTGCGAGACTGGCAAGGTGAGGCGCGGAGGCTGGAGAGAGGGCGGCGGGAGGGAGGGCAGGAAGCGGCACCAGACCTGTGGGGCTGTTCCTCGGGGCCGCCGGCACCCCGTGCCTGTGATCCTCCTTGTTGATGCCGTGAAAGACGTCACCTGCGTTCAGAGATGCCAGAGTCACTGCCAGTGGCCAAGGTCAGGCAGACGTTCAGGCTTCTCTAAGTTAAAACTTTTTTTTTTTTAAACCAACTTTTGGTCTGAAAATGTTCAAATCTATAGAAAACTTGAAGGACTAGTACAAAGAATACCCATACACCCTTCACCTAGACTCAAGACTATTTACTATTTTGTTATATTTACTTTCTGTCTGTCTCTCTCTCTCTCTCTCTCTCACACACACACACACACACACACACACACACACACACACACACACATTATTGGTGGCTTAACATGTGGAAACAAGCTGCACTCAATCCTAAACATTCCAGCCTGGACTCCTGAGAACATGCACGCTTTGCCGTAAAACCTCGACACCAGCGCCAACTACAGACAGTTAACCTCGCGGTGACATTCTCATCTCACGTACAACCCCATCCAGACTTCGGGCCTCTCCCACAGTCCTTTGCGGCTTTTCCCCGAACCCAGCATCTTTTAAACTTTCTTTTTTTCCTTCCACAATACTGACATTTTTTGAGTTGAGGCCAGCTGTCCACAATTCTGGATTTACAGTCTCATGTCCGATTTAGCTGAAAATATTCTATGCATGAATCCTGCAAAGGTTACGTTGGATCTTCCCATCTGACTGCACAGGAAGCACCTAACGTGTTTGCTGCTGTCGGTGAGGCTACATCTGATCAGGTGGGCGGGGGGCAGTCGGCACCTTATCTTCCCTTTGCAATCTGCCAGTCACCTGTGGGTGCTGCTCCCAGACACCGGCACTACTGCATTCCCCAAACTGAGATCCAACGTCCTGACGCCCATGAGGACGCGTACCGGGCCCCCTGTCACCGGCTGGCTGCAGAGCGGCCTTCTATCTGTACCGGTCTTGCACACGTAGTCGGCAGCGAGCTTCCACCCAGACACCTTCCCACCCGACTCCCTCTTTTGAGCGTCCCGAAGGATTCTCGACTTTAGCTGCGTGCTACAATCCGTTCCTTTATTCTTTCTGATGCTCAGACGGTCCTGACTTTGGCTAGTGAGGTCTCTCTGACCCGGCTCCCGTGTCCCTTTGACATTTGCCACTGGTCTCTGACTGCCCCCCTTGCTTTCAAGCCCCCTCTTCGCTGTGCTCAGGGCAGTGTAACAGCGACACCACCTCCACACCAGTGACCTGCACGGCAGCGGGGGCTGCATCTCGGGCTGGTCAGCAGCCCCATCAGCTGACTCTCCATGAGGCTTCTACTTCCAGATGCCTAAAAATTCCTCCACGTGTCCAGGAAGCAAAGACCTCTCCCCACCACAGAACAAGAAGCGCAGAGAGCAAAGGCAGGACACAGTGTGGCAAAGCCCTGGAGGGTGTCAGTGTGACAGTAAAGTTCTCATCAGAGCCCTAGAGGACACGCTCTTTGTGCATGAGCGTTCTTAGGTGTTAATTACACTGACACCTCTGGCCAGGCCGAGTGAAAGGGAATGACAGAGCTGCTGAGGAAGAAGGAGCGAATACGCAGCGCCCACCCCGAGGGTTCCTGTGGGCTGGTGGGCCTTACCGAGGGAGGGCGGTCTCTTGGACGACACTCTGAACTGGCTGTTGCTCGACTGCACCGTGGTGGCCGTGCAGGACACGGAGGAGGTGGCTGACGACGTGGCCATCACAACTTTGTTTGCTTCCATAAAAGCATCTTGGAAATTGTACAAACATTTCTTTTTCGCAGCATTTTTTTTCTCTTTACTATCCGGAACTGCAGGCGTTTCATTGCTAGATGGAGGTGGAAGAGCTTCAGGTCTTGTTTCTGAGAGTGTTGGCCCTAATATGTCATTCCCTTCAGAGAAGAATGGGAAAATTAAGGCTTCTAAAAGAAAGAGCATTTAGCTAAAACCTAAAGGACATCTGCTGAATAAACTATTAACACTGGGGCTGCTACTGAAGTTAGGATCCCAATGGGATGACACTAGTCAACTAGTTTTCATCTCAGAAGAAAAATTTATTGAGCACCTACTATGTGCCAATTCCTGTGCTAGGTGCTTTCCAAAAGTTATTTAATGTCTTAAAGTACTTTCTGAGCTTAGTACTATCATTCCTATCCTGAAGATGAAGAAACTGAGGCTCAGAGAGGCTAAGCAACTTGCCCAAGGTCACACAGTTAGAAACCCTTTCTAAGCACAGACCAGATGTCAAGTCTAGCTTGCTGTTCTGAGCACATGCAGGGGCGGGGGTGTGGGACCACCAGGGGCTCTGACCACATGAAGACAGAGATGAGGCAGAGGTACCAACCCCTCTTCAGGCATGCCCTGCCCTGCCACTGAAGAAACAGCTGCACCTCAGCAGTTGAGGCCGCAAGGAGGAAGGTGCTTGTTAGAGGGGACAGGTCCCATGTAGGGTCAGTGCAGAAAGAGAGAAAAGGAATGTAAGTCATAGCATTCAAGCCACACCACCCTGCTGCACCGGGTCGAGGTCTGCTGGTCACCAGTGCTCAAGAACCAAAGGCCCAACACTGCACCCTGGAGCCAAGACACTCAGCAGCCCTGGGGCGGGAAAGACCCGGTGTCCGAGGCCCGTCCGGCTCCTGTGCCGGCAACGGGCCGCCAAGCCCAGAGCCTTGCTCCGCTGCGGGCGGCAGACACGGGTGGCTGGAGCAGCCTGAAGGGGCCGAGGGGCCTCCTGCTAGAGGTGGAGGTGAGGGGAAGCAGCAGCCCGGGCCCCTACTGGGGAACTGCAGCAACAGAGAGGGCAATCCACTCAGCACAGATCATTTTAAACTTTAAGAAAGTTTTAATGAGTTCCTTACCAGAAATTGTATCTGGCAAGAAAGCGCCAGGATTCCAGTTCTTATCATTCATCACTTCTGATCCCCAAAGACTTATAAATTTAGAGCTATTCCACTCTGGAGTGTTCCCAAAACAGCTCGGATAAATATGGTCTTGAAGAGATGCACTGAATACCTGATGCTTATTTGTGTGATTCTGAACAGGTGCTGGCGGTAAAGCCTACAAAAAAAAATGTTCTAATCATATATCAAAATTAATATTCTATTTACCTAAGTAGTTAAACTACAAACAGACAAGTCATTACTGAAACCTTGTGGGGTGCGCCTGCCGTGAACAGGTGTCCCGGGGCGCACATCTTGCAGAGGCTTACTTGATTATTTATGAGGCTGTACATGACGGGGCAAATGTGAACCAGATGTAGATTTTAAAAGCAACTGATGCTCAAGGAATATATCAGACAGACTTTAGACAACTCAGTGACTTCTAACATTCCTCCCTAGTCACATTTTATTTTATTTTTTTAAATAAATTTATTTATTTGTTTTTATTTTTGGCTGTCTTGGGTCTTCCTCGCTGCGCGCGGCCTTTCTCTAGTTGCGGCGAGCAGGGGCTACTCTTCGTTGCAGTGCACGGGCTTCTCACCGCAGTGGCTTCTCTCGTTGCAGAGCACAGGCTCTAGGCGTGTGTGCTCAGTAGTTGTGGCTCGTGGGCTCTAGAGTGGGCTCAGTAGTTGTGGCGCACGGGCTTAGTTGCTCCACAGCATGTGGGATCTTCCCGGGCCAGGGATGGAACCCATGTCCCCTGCATTGGTTGGTGGATTCTTAACCACTGCGCCACCAGGGAAGCCCCCTAGTCTCATTTTAAATGAGGCCCATTTGCACGAGATCTGTTCCTGTGGTTTATTCTCATCTGACATTTTAAAAATCACCGTGCACCGCAAGGAAGAGTAGCCCCTGCTGGCCGCAAAGTCAACTTTGGAATCACTCATAAAAATGGTCAGCTCTTACACTGTTCCCTCACACTTGGACAAAGTGCAGTGTTAAGTGTGAAGAAAAGATGGATTCTACATTGAGCTCTAAACCCACCCTCCCCGGGGCGGGGAGGGGAAGACCCTTGTCTGAAGGTGCCAAGAGAGGGCGCTGGGTCCACACATTTATGGGGTGACTGGCCGTCAGCTGCTTCCCTGCACACGTCCTGGGCCCTCCCTCCCCTTGGTCCCCCTGTCCCCGCCCCCCATACCCGCAACAGTCTTCCCCACCGCAGCCAGAGTGGGCTCATGGAATGTGAGTAGGAGGGCGTCACTCCCGCACTCCGGCTGTGCCACTGGTCTCCCACTGCTCTGACGTAAAACCCGGAGTCCTGAACGTGGCCGGCCGCCCCCGTCCTTCCTGCTCACGAAGCCCCTGGACACACGGGTCTTTCCTTGGTCCTCAAACTCCAAGCTACTTCTTAACCCACAACTTGGCTCACACTGTGTCCACTTTCTAGGAGGTCCTAATCTCAGCTCAGACCTTGCTGACTTGCATTTATCCTACTGGCCACAGCCTAGATGTCACATCCTTGGAGAAGTCATCACTGCCTTTGCTCTCACCACCCAGCACCCAGACCACGGGGGGCCTTCCCATCAAACACACTAAAGTCCATTAGTTTTCCCTCTCAGCACTTACCACAGTCATAATTCAAGACTTATCTTTAACCTATTGGTTTAACGTCTGCCTTGCCTCGAGTTACATAAGCTGCAAGGGGACGGGGCCGCCTGGATCCTGGCCCTGCCGCCCCCAGCATCTCGCTGATGCAGCACACGGCCTTCCCTCTGCAGGTGTGTGCCCAGGCCCACCCAGAGGAGCTGCAGGTCTGTGCTGGGAGCGTCCCTGAGGACACAGGAATGAGCAGTGAGTGCTGTGAGCTCAGGTGGGAGGGTTTGGGGATGACTCCCAGGGGCGGTGATGGTCTGGCAGAACCCTGAGGGCCTGGCTGGGCAGAGGGTCGAAGGGAAGGGTCAGAGCACGGGGATGGCCAATGTCCAGGGACAAGTGTGCCACCACCTGACAGGCTGCAGGGGCCACAGCAGAGACAACCCCGTGTGACTTCCGTCCTGAAGGGGCTGGGAAGCCACAGAGGTTTCTACGTAGCAGGGTGAGACGGTCTGGTCAGCTGATTAGAAACATGGATCTGTGGCAACCTGGTGAAGGAGCCAGAGGGGCAAGGATGACGCGGAGAGCAGTTAGTAAGGGGCCGGGGAGGGCTGGAGCGCTGGCGGGGCAGGTGGGGAGGAAGGGGAGGGCTCGGGAGCTCCAGGCCGGCCACGTCTGAGCTGAGACTGCGCTCAGGTCAGAGCTGCTGCCTCTGGCTCCACCCCTGGGAGGCGTGGCCAGTGACGGAGCTGGACGTCCGGGCTGCCCAGTCTGAGGGGTTCAGGGCCAGCCCGCCCTTTACTAGCTGTGTGACCTCAGGCAAATTACTCAATCTTTTTGTGCTTTAGTTTTCTCATCTGTAATTTGGAAATACCTACCTCCAGGGGACGCGGAAAGAATTAAACCAGACAGTGCATGTCAAGGGTTTAGCGTATGGCCGGGCCCAAAGGAGGCATTTCCCAAGTGCTAAGGTGGGTCTCCCTAGACACGAGCCAGGCCCCCACCCCACCCCCGCCCCCGCTTCCCTCCCTCAGCTCGGGCCGCTGAGCAGCTAGCGCACCTGCTGACGGGCTCAGAGAGACGAAGGTGGAGGGTGAGGCTGGAGCGGATTCGGGATTTGAAAGTGGGAAGAAACAGGGCTAGACTGGACGCCCAGGACCAAAGCAGAAGCCTGGACCGGCTGTTCTGGTGGAGCAGCCCCAGGGGCAAAGGGCGAGGACAAGAAACCTGTATTTCAACAGACGTCAGTTTCCACAAAGAAGTGACAAACTAAGAGCTGCTCTGCTGAGAAGGGACGGATGAAAACTAACGATCAAATGGAAGAAGGTTTCTTCGTCTTGAAGACCTTCTGCTCGGGGCAGACATGCCTGACAGGTGGGGAGCGGCCGCTTGCTCACCACGTCAGCTCTGAGGAGCAGCTCGGAACAGCAGAAGCACGTTGAGGGTTCGGAAGCTACTCAAGAACTTCGGAGACCCTCTGGGCATGGCCAAGCGCTGCTGGCTCCTTCCTCCCGGAGAAGGCCTGGCTGACCGCCGGGAGCCGCCGCTTGCGTCTTTCCAGAGGGCCTTTGGTCACCCTTCAGCACTCTGGATACCCGAGCATGACCTCTCTGCAAACCCACCCCACAGGCTCGGGGAGTTCTCCTTCAGTGTTACTTTCCTACTCCGCATCTACAATTCCTATTAAGGTACGTCATAGTATTTTGAGTTTCCAAATTTGACTGTGTTTTTGTCTTCTCTTTAGACCACGAGGTCTCTGAAAACAAGCACAAGGACTAACCAGTTTTATTTTTCTAGCGTGTAGCACAGGGCCTGGCACATACCGGATGTTCAATAAATGGGCAGAATTTAACTTGGCGGAATAAGGGGATGTAGCCATGGAACTGTTATATTGGAGACATAAGTCAACGATTCTATACATCTGATTCACACACCTCTTCAGAAGCCTGTCTACTCAAAACAGGAGGCCCAGCTGTAGAGAGCAAAGGGAGCAGGGGTCTGTAACAAGCAAGCTGTATTTGTACGAATGCTTCTGCACAAGACGCCTACTAACTTCCATAGCTACGGGTTTCCTTCAGGGAAAGAATAGGCACCTGTCACCCAGACCATTCTGGGGCCACGCCTCCATAAAAAACACTAACGACTTAAGCACCAAATCAGCCTCACAACATGTGGCTAACGCTATTAAACTGGAACACTGCTTTCAATCTTTACACAAATCCACATGGCTTCAATTAACAGAAGTTCTCAATTGTTCTCCTCTTTGAGACAGAACTGACTCACGGAAAAGCAAAATTTTGCTTCCAGTGGAAGCTCCGACACACACACTAACTGATGCCCTCACCACGCACGTCTCTGCGTTTATGCAGGAACCTAAGACCCAGCCCGTCTCACACCTAGATGTCATCCCAGACGCCATGAGCACGGAGACGAGAGAGCACAAGGCTGAGCCACTGAGCACAGGCGGGAGAGGCCGCTGACGCCCAGCGTGCAAACAAAACGGTCCACTTATATCCCAGCGAACAAGAGAGTGACGACCCCTCTACTCTGCACTTCTTCTCAGAGGCTCTTCAGTACTCCTGCCAGAGGAGAAGAGGCAAGAGCCCCACCTCTGTTTCGCTGTTTCTCAGCGTCAGAAGAACTGAACTCTGCCTCTGAAATAAAACGCAGATCACAGGTCACAACATGACCCTCAGATGGCAATCTATTTATGACCCTATTTTCCACACAGCATTTTTCTCCCTCGAATTCCAATTGACCTTACACTTGTACCACGTTTAACTTTATGAGACACTTCTGCAGTGGTTGTACACAAGTAACCCGGTGAGGAGGTGACAGGTTCACAGGCCCACAGCCACGTGGGAGTCACATCACCAGGCTCCGCTCAATGCACTGAACTCACTGACCGTTTCCAAATAACCCTTATGCTCCCGTGGAGACTTCAAGACATGTGTCCACCTTCAGCTCCAGGCCCTCCCTAATGGGGTCTCCAGATGGAAAAGACACAGGACTTAAAGCTGGAAGCCTCGAGCACCGCTCCCGGGCCACGCGCAGCAGGGGAGCCTGCTCTGCTGGGGAGCAGGAGGTGTGGCCCATGAGCTCGTCTCCAAGGCCGCAAGTTCTCCCTCCCCAGGTGGGTATGCTCCAGTGAGGGGGGACACTTCGCTTGACGTCCCAGATAACTGGCACCGAGCACTTTTGTAACAAAGGGCTGAGCTATGGAGAAAGCAAGGGAAACGGTCCACAAAGAACTGACAAGAACATGGCAAGAAAAACAGGACCCAGTGCAGGTGCGGGAAGGGATGGCTGCCCTGGGGACGTGTGCGCCATCGTCACCATGAGGAGGGGATGGGTCTGTGGTCCCACGGGAGGAAGGACAGCTGGAGACAAGGGGAGCTGGAGGGTCCCAGAGGGTCAGCTCCCTGCTGGCACCTTTGCACCAGCAAATGCGAACCCTCTCTTGAGGAAGCGTCCCCTATTCAGCACCTGCTGATCAAAACATGATCTCATGATAAAAAACAGATTCAGATCCTCAAGGTTTCATTCAAACACAGAATAACTGTGTGTAAAATGCTTAAAGAGAGGAAAGATGAAAGAAAAAGTGAGCAAGGAACAAGAGAATATAAAAAGTTTCTAACACATTTGAAAAATAAATAAATTAAAGCTTAGAAATAAGAATTACAGGTGGGATTAAAAACTCAAACTTAAGGGGCAGGTTAGACCCAATTATAGAGAACCACTTAACTGGAAGACTGATCCAAAAGAAGTTCCCAGAACAGACTGAGAGACACGGAGATGCATTTCAGGTACGGAGAGACCATCAGGTGTGACGTGCAGGATGAGAAGGTCTAACCAGAGGTCCAGGGAGAGACAGCAGAGCGGTTAAGAGGGAATACAAACAAGATAAAGTGGCTGAGAATCATCAGACGGGGAATTTAAAATTACTCATACGCTGAGGGCTCTGACGGGAAACGTACACAACATGCACGAACAAATGGGTAATATGGGCAGAGAGATTCTAAGACAGAATCAAAAAGAAATGCTAGAAATAAAAAACACTGTAAGAGAAACTAAGAATCAGTAGACTGGACACAGCCAAGAAAAGACTCAATGAGCTTCAAGATAGGTCAGGAGAAACTTTTCAAACTGAAATGCAAAGAGAAACAAGAATTTAAACAAACAAAGAGAACCCCCGAAGAAACCACCACCAACAATGACCAAAAAAGTAGAACAAAATGTCCAAGAGCTGTGGGGCAATTTCAGAACACATTTCAATGTGGTGCCTGGAGTCTGGAAGTAGAGGTGGAACAGGCAGGAGGGACATCTGAAGGACTAACAGCCAAGAACGTCCCAAACTCACAACAGGCACCAAACCACAGACCCAGGAAGCGTGGAGGACACCAAACAGAACAGATGCCTGCAAAATCCACACCCGGGCATATCACATTCAAACTGCAGAAAACCAAAGACAATGAGAAAATCTTGAAAGCGGCCTAAGGGGGTGGAGTTGGGTGGGGTGAGAAACCCCTGCACCTACAGAACGAGGAACGCAATCACAGAGGACATCTCATTTAAAAACATGCAAGCAAGAAGAGTGGAGTTAACTGTGTTTTAAGTGTTCAAAGAAAAAAAACCCCACCAACCTAAAATTCTGTATCCAGCGAAATTATCCTTCAAAAGTGAAGGAGAAATAATGACTTCCTCAGACAAACAAAAACTGAGGGAGCTCATCTCCAGCAGACCTGCCCTGTGAGAAATGTTAAAAGATTCTCTTTAGGCAGAAGGAAAATAATATAGCTCAGAAATTTGGATCTACATAAAGAAAGGGAGAGCAATGGAGAAGGAATAAATACAAGTAAAATAAAATCTCTTATTTTTCTTATTATTAATTGATCTAAAAACTAACTTTGAAGTAGTAATAACAGTGTACTAGGTGCTTAATATATGGATAAATGAAAATAATGACAGCAATGTCACAAGGGATGGGAGGGAGGAATTGGGAATCATCTGTTAAAAAGTACCTATGCTACACAGAAAGCACAATAGTGGTCTCTGAACAGGGACTTAGATGAGTTAAAATGTATGTTCTAATACAACTGCTAAAATTGAAAGAAAGGCATAATCAATACACTAAGAGAAGAGATAAAATGGAATCAGAAAGTGCTCAATTAGAAGTGGAGAAGGCAGGGCTTTCCTGGTGGCGCAGTGGTTGAGTCCGCCTGCCGATGCAGGGGACACGGGTTCGTGCCCCGGTCTGGGAAGATCCCACATGCCGCCGAGCGGCTGGGCCCGTGAGCCATGGCCGCTGAGCGTGCGCGTCTGGAGCCTGTGCTCCGCAACGGTAGAAGCCGCAGCAGTGAGAGGCCCGCATACCGCACACACACAAAAAAGACCTCCGAGGGCTTCCCTGGTGGCGCAGTGGTTGAGAGTCCGCCTGCCGATGCAGGGGACATGGGTTTGTGCCCCGGTCTGGGAAGATCCCACATGCCGCGGAGCGGCTGGGCCCGTGAGCCATGGCTGCTGAGCCTGCGCGTCCGGAGCCTGTGCTCCGCAACGGGAGAGGCCACCAACAGTGAGAGGCCCGCGTACCGCAAAAAAAAAAAAAAAAAAAGTGGAGAAGGCAGAAAAAGAAGCCTCTGATAACAAATAGAAAACAGTTACAAACATGGTTGTTATTAACACGTAAAAGAATCACTTTAAAAGTGAATGGTCTAAATACACCAATGAAAATACAGAGATTATCAGTATATTAAACAACAAGAACCTTCCCCCCTCCCAAAAAACCCAAGATCCAAGGATACCTGTCTACAAGAAACCTACTGTAAGTGGTGGGAGGGGAGAGATACACCATGGAACACTAATCAAAAGATGGTGGAATGGCCATCATCAAAAAATCTAGAAACAGGGCTTCCCTGGTGGCGCAGTGGTTGAGAGTCCGCCTGCCGATGCAGGGGACGCGGGTTCGTGCCCCGGTCTGGGAAGATCCCACATGCCACAGAGCGGCTGGGCCCGTGAGCCATGGCCGCTAAGCCTGCGCGTCCGGAGCCTGTGCTCCACAACGGGAGAGGCCACAACAGTGAGAGGCCCATGTACCGCAAAAAAAAAAAAAAAAAAAAAAATCTAGAAACAATAAATGCTGGAGAGGGTGTGGAGAAAAGGGAACACTCTTGCACTGCCAGTGGGAATGTGAATTGGTTCAGCCACTATGGAGAACAGTATGGAGGTTCCTTAAAAAACTACAAATAGAACTACCATATGACCCAGCAATCCCACTACTGGGCATATACCCTGAGAAAACCAAAATTCAAAAAGAGTCATGTACCAAAATGCTCATTGCGGCTCTATTTACGATAGCCCGGAGATGGAAACAACCTAAGTGCCCATCATCGGATGAATGGATAAAGAAGATGTGGCACATATATATAATGGAATATTACTCAGCCATAAAAAGAAACGAAATTGAGCTATTTGTAATGAGGTGGATAGACCTAGAGTCTATCATACAGAGTGAAGTAAGTCAGAAAGAAAAAGACAAATACCGTATGCTAACACATATATACGGAATTTAAGAAAAAAAAAATGTCATGAAGAACCTAGGGGTAAGACAGGAATAAAGACGCAGACCTACTGGAGAACGGACTTGAGGATATGGGGAGGGGGAAGGGTGAGCTGTGACAGGGCGGGAGAGAGTCATGGACATATACACACTAACAAACGTAGTTAAGGTAGATAGCTAGTGGGAAGCAGCCGCATGGCACAGGGATATCGGCTCGGTGCTTTGTGACTGCCCGGAGGGGTGGGATAGGGAGGGTGGGAGACGCAAGAGGGAAGACATATGGGAACGTATGTATATGTATAACTGTTCACTTTGTTATAAAGCAGAAACTAACACACCATTGTAAAGCAATTATACCCCAATAAAGATGTTTAAAAAAAAAAAAAAGAAAGCTGGTGGAGCTACACTAACTGCAGACAGAGCCGACTGCAGAGCGAGGAAAGTTATCTGGGATAAAGAGGGCCATTACTTAATAATAAAGGGTCAGCTCTGCATGAACACGTAACAATCCTAAACATGTGAGCACCTAACCAAAGAGCATCAAACTACATGAGGCAAAGCCTGACAGAGCTGCCAGGAGAAACAGGTGGATCCACTATTATAGCTGCAGACCTCAACCTTCCCCCATCAGAAATGGGGAGATCCAGCAGGGAGGGATCAGTAAGGACACACCCGAACTCAACAGCACCATCAATCAACTGCTGCTTCATCCCAAACCCGCAGATTACGCGTTGTTCTGAAGGAACATGGAGCATTCACCAAGGAGACCGCATCCTGGGCCACAAAGCACACTAACAAATTTGGAAGGACAGAAGTACAGTGTCTGCTCTCAGACCAGAATGTAATTAAAGTAGAAATCAGTAACAGAAAGATAGCTAGAGAATTCCCAAATATTTGGAAATTAAATTCCCTATCACAATTTTAATTTTTTCTCTAGTATTTCATCACTATATTTACCGCCTGCAACTACTTTTAACTTTCAAAGAACACATCTGAACACACAAATGAAATGTACCATTGGTACGAAGACATCTGAAAACAGAAGTAGTCTTCAAGTTTTTCTAACTTCAGGAAAATGAAATTTTAACAGTGCTCATTCCAAGCATTTTAGGTCTTAAATATATTTGCCCACGACGGCAAAAGTATGAATTAAAAGAATTACAACTACAGTGACATAAAGTCTTCAAGGCGACAGCTGTCATTTAACCAGAGCAGAAATTTCTAAAGGCCCTGACAACACAGAAACACCAGCAGGTCACACTCGGCACCACCTCCCTCCTCCCAGCTGTGCGTGGACCATCACGCTGAACGGTGCTGGCCTCTCCGAGAAACCTGCTCTGACGGACCTGAGGATGAGTCTGTGTCCTTCTAATACAGCGCATTTCTTCTCTACCGTCTCCTACGGGGCTGGGAACACACGATGCATTTAGGTACAGACGCAGCCACAGTACTCAAGTAAGTCAAACTAACTCCAGTAACACAAACCAACTTTGCAAAACCTGGTTAAGTGACAACGTAAGATTGTTTAGAAAAGCAAACATGTTTATACCAGGTACAAATGAAGTATTCTGTCAAATGCATCTCAGTTTTCCAAATAAAAATGGCACCCAACTAGTGTATTTTAAATGTATTTGAATAATCTTGACATTAATACTAAAGTGGCTGAAATACAGCTTAACAGCTCGTCCTCCACATTTGCCTTTCCAGCCACGAATCTTTCACATCTATCTACTGGATTACAGTTTAATTATTATCAGATAAATAGATCTCGATAGAGATGATGCTCCCCCCGAAATGTTCTCCTTCCCCTTTACCTTCTATAGACTACTTAAAACGTCCTGAGAAAAGGCCAAAATTCAGGGGCGGGGGGGGGGAATATCAGTTTTAACTAGAGGTCCCAATAGCCTTTGGGGATAATCAATTTCACTACTTTACTTGAAGATTTTTAGGAACTAATTCTTGAACAGCTTCCACCAGCAAGAAAGTATGAGAGACCATTCTATACTCTTTTCTCTGGGTGGTTCCCTAGGGACTAGCAACTGGAGCTCCATTCAGGTAAGAACGGGGAGCCAACAGCTTCCCGAACTCATACGTTCACCCAGAGGGCAAGGGCTGTGGATCAGGGAGACCATGAAAATAGCCTGGCCTCGAATACACACCTGAATGATGCTACTTAAAATCACCTGATTAACAAAGGTATCATTAAGCGTTCAAATTGAGCAATTCAATCTAATAAAATTTAAGCATAAATGTGAGTGGTCACCAAGCACTTATCATAAGAGAACAAGACAAGCTGATTACACTCTGTTATAAACCAGTGGTTATAATCTCTCTCGCCTGTGCCCCTCCCCAGCTATGGCTTTCTTGAGAAAGCCCCTTTCAGGCCACGTCCTCCCTTTCTCTCCCAGTGGAGAATCACTGCTTTAAGTAACGTTATCAGTAGAGTTTGGGGAAAATTCTACTTTTGACTGACTAGAACTAATAACACGAGGCCGAGTAAGTGACCAAAAAATAAAAATTCATGATAAGAGTCAATAAAGGTAAGTTCAAAATAGTTAGAGAGGCACAAAGAACGAAACTAACCTGAAAATCTCACTGCAAAGTCTAAGATACTGAACATAAACCTGAGGTTCTCGGAGAAGAAATGCACGCAAATCACACTTTCCCAGCCCCTCACTACTCTCCTGGCCAGGCCTCCCGGTCTGCCCCCAGCCCCTCCCACTCATCACCTGCCGGCACACAGGCTTGCACCGCATGGCACCCAGGGTCCCTCCTTCAAGCTTGTTCCTTTCTACATAAAAGTCCTCGGTCTCGTGCTTAGAGGACAGCCATTTTAGACCCAGTAGAGCCCAGCCAGTGTTAGAGGACTCATGTCACATTCAAATTATTTTACCCACTACACTGAGAAAAAGAGCCAGGCCTCGAAAAGCTGCTGGTAGAGAACTGACCTGCTCTCTGGGTGGGGAGAAGCCCTGTGTGGAAGGTCCCCGAGCACAACCCGTCACTCCGGCACCATCTGAAAAACTCTTCACGTACTAGTTAATTCTGGAGGAATAAACCATGACTTTCATGATTGTTTTTTTACAAGTGCAAAGGTTCAAAATTCTAAGAGGTGAAGGTATTACGGTAAAAGGAAACATTTACAGACCCTCCAATCAAGCGTGGATGCTGTCCTACACAAGCTGCCAATTTATGGGTTTCCGTTTGTTTCAACATGTACCCCTCAAGGTCCGAGTGACGGGTGAGCTTTCCAGCCCTTTCTGCCCTGACTTACCTTACTGTGTGTGAAGGGGGGCGCTGTGTACAAGGTGGGGTGGATGAGAGGGCGAGGCAGGTGTGGGACGGCGTGCAAGGGCACATGTCCATGGATGTGGGGGTAAAGATGCAGAGCGGGGTGTGTGGGCTTCTCGGGGCTCAGGAACTGGTGGCCGGGAGGAAGGGCTCCAGCCGTCACTGCCGACGGCGTCAATCCAGACGCCTCTTGTTTACAGACGTGACATTCACAAGTGTTTGGAGCTTGCTCTGCCTAAAGGGAAGGAAAAAGGAAGTATTTAGTAAATGAGTATTTAGTATTTAGGGAAACAAAGAATTGTATGGACTGAATTAGAGCCAGTCACACAGCAGATACAAAGGCAGCAGGGCCCGTCCTGACACCCCAGGTTGACGGGTCCCTCCTTGTGAGGTAAACGAGGGCCCCCAGGACTGGGACTGAAAAGACCTGAAAAGAGAAGGGGGTGCGCACCTCCCCCCAGCTGGGTGCACCCCGCGCCTGTCTGAGCAGGGGCAAGGGGACTGGCAAGACGGCAGAGCGGAGAGAGGGGGCTGGGGCCAAGGACAACAAGACCACCGGTGCCACGCTCCGCCGGGCTCACACTGCTTAACGGACGGTTACACAGAGATTCTTCAAAATGCACCAGAGATGGGACTTCCGGCTAAGGTGGAATGAAGCAGTCGGTGACTCTTCTCCCTCAAAACAAGTGTAAAACTGAACACAATTGTCAAAGGCAATCGTTTTGAGGCTCTGGAAATCAACCAAAGGAAAAAAACAAATTGAGAAGCGTTTATTCACGCAAATCTGCTAGAACTTTCAGGTGAGAACAGAAGGGGTCTAGCCTTCTTGCCCAGGGCTCTTCCTGTTCCCAACTCCCCACACTCCTTAAAAAATTAAACTTTAAAACAAACAAACAAAAAAACGTAACTCAAGAATCAATAGCAGAATTAAAATGGTACACTAAAATTTTCTTTGATATGAAAAAAGGAAGTAAAGGAGGGACAGAGGTACAAAAAACATGAGACATATAGAAATAACCAGCAAAATGGCAAATGTAAATATTGTCAATAATTACATTAAATGTACATGACTCATTTCAAACAAAAGGCAAGGACTGATGGACAGGATAAAAATATGAGACCAAACTAAAAGACTAGAAGGCAAATTTTAGACTCAAAGACACAAAGAAGCCGAAATTAAGAGCTGAAAAAATATATAACAGTACTCCAAAGACAGGTGGAGTATTAGTATTAGACAAAACAGTCTAAGATAAAAAGTATTAGCAGGGAAACAGTTCATAATGACAAAAGGGCCAATATATTAGGGAGACAGAACAATAATCACATGGATACACATTCAACAACACTGCCCCAAAATGCATGAAAACAAAAACCGGCAGATTTGAAAGAGGAATAGACAACCCAAAAGGTATACTTGAAGACTTCAATATGTCTCTCTCAAAAATTTTCAGAACTAGATAGAAAATCAGGAAGGATATAGAAGACTTGACTAACGCTAATGCTATCAATCAACTTGACCCAACTTTCATTTACAGGCCGCTCCACCTAGTAGGGGCAGAATACAAATTACATTCAAGTGCACCTCTAGGACAGACCACATGTTAGGCCATAAAACAAGTCTCAATAAATTTGGAAGCTCTAAAATCAGTAATCTAAGCTTTAGATTCAACAAGCTAGAAACAGAACAAACCAAACCCAAAGAATATAGAAAGAAACATTGGAGATCAGAACAGAAATCAATGAAAGAGAAAAAGAGACAAACAGAGAAAAGTAACAAAACCAAAAATTGGTTATTTACAAAAATGGACAAACCTATAGCCAGACTGACTGAGGGGGTTAAAAAGGAGTAAACAAAATTACCCAAATCAGGAATTAACATCACTACAGACTCTACAGAATTAAAAGAGAGTATAATAAACAACCATATGATATCAAATTAGACAATTTAGATGAAATGGATAAATTCCTAAAAAGACACAAATTATTAAACTCAACCCAAGAAGAAACAGAAAATCTGAATAGACCTGTAGTAAGTAAACAAAATTTGAATTAGTAATTACAAAATTTCCCACAAAAAGAGACCAGGCTCATGGGATTTCACTTGTGAATTCTATCAAATATTTAAGAAATCTCAATCTTAGACAAATTCCTTCAGAAAATATATGCAGAACAAACAATTCCCAACTCATTCTATGAGGCAGGCCAGGTATCACCCTGATACCAAAGCCAGACAAAGACATCATAAGGATGGACAACTATAGACCAGTTATCTTTTATTAGCACAGATGCAAAAACCCTAACAAAATAACCAATCAAGCAACATATGAAAAAGGGACTACATGCCATGAGCAAGTGGAATTTATCCCAGGAACACAAGGTTGGTTTAATATACGAAAATCACTTGATGAGATACACCACGGTAACAGAATAAAGGATGAAAACCACAGGGACATCTCAACAGATGCAGAGAAGGCATCTGAAAAACCCAAAGCATGTTCATGATAAAACTCCCAAGAAACTAGGAGTAGATCGGAATTTCCTCAACTTGACAAAGGACATCTACGAAAAACCTACAGCTAGCATCATACTTTACTGGTCAAAGACTGAATGCTTTCCCCCTAAGACTGGGAATAAGCAAAGACATCTGCTTGCACCACTTCTATTCAACACTGTACTGGAGGTTCTAGCTAGCTCAATAAGGCAAGAGTAGGGAATTAAAAGAATCCAGACTGGAAAGGAAGAAGTAAAACTGTTTATTCACAGACAACATGATCCTGCATGTATAAAGTCCAAAGTAATCTACCAAAAAGAAAAAACAAAAAACCCCAAAACCACAAAACTTCAACCCTTCTAAAACAAGTTTATTAGCAAAGCTGCAGAATTCAAGATCAATATATAAGAATCTATTGTATTTCTGTATATTACCAACAGTCAACTGAAAATCGAAATTAGAAAACACCTTTACTATAGAATCAAAAGACATCTAATACTTAAGAATAAACTTAAGAAACATGTTTGAGAACCACAGACTAGAAATTTTTAAAAACTGCTGAGAGAAATCAAAGATGACCTAAATAAATGGAAGCAGCATGGTCACTGACTGACAGATTCAATTTTGTTGAGACTGTATTTTCCCAAAATTGATCCTTATCATCCCACAAATAAAAGATTAGGCCCAGAGAAGTTTGCTGATGAATTCTATCAAATATTCAAGAATTCAATGCAACCTCTATCAAAATCCAAGCAGGTCTTTTTGGAGAAGGTAACAAATTGTTCCTAAAATGTATACGGGGAATTCCCTGGTGGTTCAGTGGTTAGGACTCGGCGCTTTCACTGTGGGGGCCCAGGTTCAATCCCTGGTCGGGGAACTAAGATCCCACAAAGCCATGCAGTATGGCAAATAAATAAATAAATAATACTAAATAAAACAAAAAATAAAATGTATATGGAAATGCACACAGATTTTGAATGCATTTAGACTTTGAAAAGGCTAAACAATTTTGAAAAAGGCCCACCAAGCTGCAGGGCAGATCCTACCCGACTTCCAAACTTACAGTAAAGCAACAGTCAAGTAGAGTACGGGTTTAAGGACGCGGAGATCAAATGAACAGGATCCTGAGCACAGACATTAACCCATACATTTATAGTCAATTGATTTGCAATAAATAGCCAATGCAATCCAACAGGGGAAAGGGTGGCCCTTTCAACAAGTGGTACTGGGACAACTGGATACCCAAATATGCAAAAAGGTGAATTTGGACCCTAACCTCAGACCATAAGCAAAGCTGAGTCAAATGGACCACAGACCTAAGTAAGAGCTAAAATTATAAATATTATAGAGGAAACGAGAGTTTTGTATTAGGTAAAATTTTCTTGGATATGACGTCAAAAGCATGATTCATAAAAGAAAAAATTTATAAACTGGAATGCATCAAAATTAATAACTTCTGCTTTTCAAAAAACACCATAAAAATACTAAGACATACCACGGACCCAAAGAAAATATCTGTAGATCACATACTTGATAAATGACTTGTACCAATATATACCAATATATAAAGAACTCTTTTTTTTTTTTTTTTAATATTTATTTATTTGGAGGTGCTGGGTCTTAGTTGTGGCACGTAGGATCTTCGTTTCAGTATGCGGAATCTTTAGTTGCAGTGTGTGGACACTTAGTTGAGGCATGCAGGATCTAGTTCCCCGACCAGGGATCGAACCCGGGCCCCCTGCACTGGGAATGTGGAGTCTTAGCCAATGGACCACCAGGGAAGTCCCCACAAAGAATTATTAAACTCAAAAACAAGACAGAGAAGGAAATGCAACCCAAACGGCCCCTAAACATATGACAGAATGTGTTCACCTTTGCCCACAGAAAATGGAATGAAAACTGAAACCTCACGGGGTTACCACTTCTCATCTACCAGACTGGCAAGAGTTCAAAACTCTTCCAGGGGGAGGGGAGGGCACCACGCTCTGACCCGGTAAAGCCACTCCTGGTGACCGCTCCTAGGGACAGAACTGCCTACGTATAAAATGTCAGATATGTAAGGTTACTCACTGAATAGTTTATGATGGGGAAACAAACGGAAGCAAACACAAGTGTCCGTCAGCAGGGACTAAAAAGAAAAACAAAACGAAACTATGACACGTCCACACAATGGAATACAAAGAGACCAGCAGCGGAGCAAGAGGAAGTGCGCCCTGTACAGGTGAAGCTGGTCAGGACACACTGCTAGGAGGGAAGAGAACAGAGTGTGCATTAGTATAAGCCTTTCTCATGAAAAGGCGAAGAATATTTGTATTTGCATAAATAAACACTGGAAGGACCTAGTTTTAAATAGGTAAAGCTGGTTACGTATTGGGACTAGGGGCTGGGGGTGAGCAGGCGCTGCAGCCGGTAGAGGAGGAAGGAGGTGGGAGCGGGACTTCTCAGGGTAGTAACACCTTCTGGTGTCCTTTCCTGCAGATTTACACCACCTACTAAAATGGTTTTAATCAGCCTGGTCCTTCATTTGTTCTTCCTTCCATTTAAAAACTGCCTGAGCGCCTATTATAAAACTCTGAGTCTCTAAGAAAAAATAACAGTCTGGTAAGGTACCCGCACCTTTGGTTAACAGAAAAACAGATACCTATCAGGATAGAAAAGCTCCCTCACAAAACCAACCTTTTCTGAAATTTTAACATTCCACTGTTTCATTTTATTAAAAAAAAGCCCTTCCCTTGCTTCCCAGACAAGAAAACCTCCCCAACGCTTAAACATCTGGAGCCACTGTGCGGTGCCGCAGTCAAGATGACACTGATCACAGATTCAGGAAAGAGGAACAGGACTGAAGTGAGGGTGCGGGTCACGTCTGCTTATTTGCAAGTATGCCTCGACTCTCTCCAGGCCTAATCTGCAGAAGTTTTTCGAAATAAAATAATTCTGTGTTCAATAACGCTCATGTTTAGAGAAACCAGAGGCAGAAAAGAGACCTCTGGCAAAACAAAGTTCGAAAAAATAAAATCATACCTGCTGAGTTGAGTAAGACGGGGGTGGACTGTCCACTTTACTTTCCTCCTTCCCAGGGCTCCCGTCTCCTAGAGCTGTGTCTTCCTTCGGGGCTCCCGGGGGCTCCCCACTACTTTCGCCGTCTGCCTCCTCGTCATCAGCCTCTGAAGAACTACTGCTGGTACTGCTTACCTGAGGGGACTTTAAAAACAACCCTTTGTAATTTTCACTTTTTGAAACAGAAGAATGGAGGCAACTGACACACCAGACACCGTCTGATGTCACTTACTGTCACTATGAAGACGCATGCCCATACCTCGTCCTTCAGGGCCATGTTTTCCCCGCCACCGTTCAGTTCACCGTGGATTCCATTCATGCTGGCCACCACCTCGGCATCGTCATAGTTACTCAGCGGATAAATATCAGCAAACTTAGCTGACAATGGCGCAACATCTTCATCGTCACTACAACTGAGAAAGCAGAGACGTCACCAGGAGGCCGCTCTCCGCAAGCACAGCGAACGCACCACCCGCCAAGCAGACACCGCGCTCGTTCACAGGAGTGCTGCACGGAGTGCCACGCATGCCCCTCAGCATCTCCTCGTAACCTGAACGCACGAGGAAACGCCTGGAAGATTACCATTTGTGCTATCTGGAAGAACGGAAAACAAGACTCCAGAAGGAGAAACATTAAGGAAACCACAGAATTCAATCAGATTAATTGATGTTGTACATCTACTCAAGTCGAAGTGCCCTGGTGTACAACTGTTCTCTCTGCCATTTCCAAGCAGACACAATTTTGGATTCTAATTAAAGGGGTACGGAGAACAACCGTAGGTCTTTACCGTTTGTTTTTATAACCGCCAAAATTTCAGACACAGCCAGCTCAACAAAACATTAAAGGCACTTATGTGACAAAATACTACAAGATTTTTCACTACAAGGCCAGCTGTGGCCAAGTCCACTCATAATCTCAATTACCAGCTTTAGCAAGACATCCAAGCGATGGGCAAATGGAATAGCTACCAAAAAAAAAAGTAAGGAGACTTCAAGGCTAGAGCCTATGAAGACCACTTAAAATGTATGACTTTCTGGTACATGAAAAGAGCTGGCGCAGAGCTCCTGGCTCAGTGTGCATGGTTCAAGGCATGACTGTAAATGGACACCCCACGGGTCCACGTAAACATGCCACCGCGTCTGCCTTGAGCCTCAACACTCAGTGGCCTCCAGAAGGAACAAGCCTAAGAACTGGAGACCTTCTGGCTTTAGGGAAGAGTGTCCAGAATTGCCAAACTCAGGTTCTTTTCCACTTCTAGGAAAACAAGCGTCAATAGACTACAACGTGCTACCATCCGGAGCTCATCACAGCAAGCACGCACAGTGCCCAGCAGGCCTCCTGGGGTCCCGCTGCACCTGAGCTAACAGCAGGCTTTGCCCTGGGCAGCACCCACACCTGCTCCCGAGGTGTTAGCATCACCACGACCCAGAGGAGGAAGCCAAGGTGCAGAGATGAAGGAACTAAACCACGCGCTCCGTGCAGTGGAGGCGACCCCAGGACCCGTGAAGTCCAGACAGCACTGCAGCCCAGCGACTAAACCGCCACGCTTCTATTTCACCAACGTAGAAGCGGCACCACGAGAGACAACACGAGCCAGCGGCCACATGGAGCTCCTCGGATCACAGAGCGTCTACCGGGAAGACACGGATCACAAGGTGCTGGCGGCCAGAGGCCCAGAGCATCCGCACACGGCCCCGGCTCCGCCACTCAACGCAGCATGGGAGACCACGGCTGGCGCCAGCCGCCAGGACACAGGAGCTGGGCGAGCTCTTCCAATGTAAGTTCTTACTCGACTGCCCACGCTGAACTGCGGGACGCTCCTGTGATGAGCTAGCTGGCAGCTAGCTGGGAAGCCCTCAACACTCTGCACCGGCTCCGAGAGCACAGGGCTTCTACAGCTATGAAGCACCTTGAGTTCAGTGAAAGGAGTCACGGTGTTCAGGCCAATCCCTTTACTATTATTCTGTGTTTGAGATCAAATCCATATTGAGAATTGAAAGACTCCGAAGGAAAGCCTCAGAGTCACCGTGCGAAATCCAGACGGGGGAAGCGAGAAGTCTGAGAAATGCGGGGCACCATCCCTCCACTGGGAGCCATGGCGGGGGGGCCGGTCACCTCCACAGGGCTCCCGGCACCCACACACACTGTGACATGCAGAGGGCATGTTTTATTTCTTAAAACATATACCCGCGTGCAGCCTGTCCAGAAGCTAGAGCAGGTAGCCTCAACACGAGACACGGCCGCAAGTCCCAAGAAACACGGGCCCACTCCCCTCCCTGTGAACTGGCGACAGCTGCACAGCCACCTCGCTTGTACAAAACATCCTTCTAGGTAATGCGGGAACACGGAGAACAGAACCTTTCAGTCGCTTGCTAAAGTGATCATCTGAGTTCTTAGCAAGACATGGAACAAGCATGGATGCTGGGCTGACGATGAGGCGGAACGAGCAGCGGGCTGGCCACCCGTGATTCAGTGAGCGCGGGTCAGGCCGGCGCTGGGAAACACTTCCCTGCAGACCAGCATGTGTTTGTTTGCCTCACTGCGGTTATTCATTCACCTTCTTTTAGGCAGGTCATGAAACAGGGTCACAGTTTGGGCTTCCTGATGCCATGTTTTAAAAGCTGTTTAGAAAAATGAAGGGTCCTTTCTCTTGAAAAGCACTGTAATGCTATCCACACTTCTGCAGACGTTACTGTCTCTACTTCTCATCACTGGATTAGTTACATTTCTGAAACCTTATGACAAAGTCACGACTTACAAAGTTGGTGCAGAGCCATTGTCTGTGAGGATGAGTCTGGGATGTTGCTGAACTGTAATGGGTGAGCTGGAACCTGACCCTGAGCTTGCTGATGACACGCTAGGTGGGCGCATCTCAGAGAGATAGTCGGGAGCAGAGTCCACCTGGAGTGGTAGCTGGTGAATGTGGATGTCGCCAGTGACGGGGGGGTCCATGATACCACAAGTGAGGATGTGTGAGAGGCTGCAGTCATCGCAAGCACATCTGATTGGGAATTAAGGACAGTTACCGAGACAGCCAACAGAGAAGGGCAGACCGTGCTCTTCAGAGGTTGGTGCCGGCCCTCTGTGGGGTCAGCGAGGGTCCCGCGGCCCGCTGCGCGCACACGCAGGCTCACCTCCTCCTGTAGTTGCAGTTGGGGCAGTCGGGCATGCTCAGTCGCGACGACAGCACGTGCCTCATGGTGTCCGTGAAGCTGTTCTCGCCAGCGACGGCCTTCTTGTTCGTCAACTGGAGGAAATCACGAGACAACGGGTTAGTTTTGCAAGACGCGCCGCCCCGTGACACAGCTTATATTTTCCAGTAATTGTGGTAGTGTGTGTCACACTCAGAACCAATGACCACAGCTTCCTAAGGTGGGGCAGGGCCAGGAAAAGGGGCCGCAGAGGTGTGAGGCACACAGCCGTGAGGCTGGGAGAGGCCCTGACACAGGCCAGGGACCAGTAACCCCTAATAGGCTTCCTCACCAGCAAACACGCTGCAGCACCCCTCACAGCAGACACCCAGCCTTTACCCTGAATCTGCCATGGGCTTTGTACTTGCTAGGTACCAGGAACGTAGAGATAATCACTGCCCTCAAGGAGCTTAGATTCTGGAAGAGGGGACAGGCAAGAAACCAAATTTGAAGACCGTGACGTAGAAGGTGCCCCGGGAGATCTGCTCAGCATGCTGGAGGGGTGGGGAAGCTGCTCGGCAGGTGCCAAGCCTCAGCAAGGCCCAGGTGCAGTGCTGGTTATCCCGTCAGAGGCAAGGAGGGCGTCCGGGCCAGCGAAGAGCACTGAGCTGGGCATCCCCTCACGAGACCCTCGGCGGCTGCTGGGCCTGGGCTGAGCAGGAGTGCGTCTCGGGGAACAGCCTCACCGCCATCAGGCCTGTGCACACAGAGCCGTGGCACCCAGCGCCCACGAGTTACACAGACGCTTATGAGGCACGATGGAAGCTGGACAGTCAGCACAAAGGCCGCAGTGGGCGGGTGGGAAGGAACGCAGCAGTGAGGAAGGCCAGCTAGAGAGGACGCCAGTGGAGCATGGAGGAGGGGGGACCCGGGAACCACCTAGGAAGCGGCACCTCAACTTCCACTGGAGCGGGCGAGCCTCTGGATTTTAGGGAAGGAGCCTGTGGCCCGGCTTGGGCAACGGGATGGGTGGTGGCCAGAAGAGCCGTGGGACAGGACAGAAGCCACACAGGTAAGCGAGCGGAGCACGGCTGCCCTCTGTCTACCTGGGGCGCCCAGAGGAGACCACGGGTGCGGGCGAGGCTAGGGCCACCGACACCTAGGGAAGGCCAAGGGAGCACGCCCGGCAAGGGAGACTAACTGGGAGAGAAGCCAGCACATGCACGGGAAGCAAGTTTCCCAGTGAAGCCCAATGCCCTGAGACCACCACAGCGCAGCCCCCGGGAGTTCTGCCAAAGCGGCAGGCAGAGGAGTGGGGGGAAGAGCCGCTGGAGGAAGGGGTGCGCCGGGGCCGCCAGTAGCCACGGCGAAGGCATGGCCCCTGGCACTCGTGGCGCGCACCAAGTCTCAGCCCTGCGACTTCACCGTATGCACCCTGGTGAGTAAACCGGGGACACGCCACCCGCCTAGGAGGAGTCCGTGGGGACTCCCGGGTGGCTGTGGCCCGAGCGGGTGGCTCTGTAAACGCGGGTGTCCCCTGAGGGATACAGGAGAGAAGGAAGTCGGAAGGAAAACCAGTTTACACCACTGCCACGCCCAGTGAGCAGAACATGCAGTGTGGTGTTGAAGCGCCGGTCTTTTGGAGCCGTCCACCTGCAGGGAGCAATTCCCATTCCTGTGAACCGCCCCTCCGGCCCCCAGCCTCACCTGCTCTTCCATGAATCGCCTTTGTTTAAAAAGCTCCCAGTCTTCTGTTAGCATGCGCTGTTTGGTTTTCATTGTCATCTAATTCATGGGGGATGTAAAAAACAAAAAGTCTTAGTACCAGCAAGAGCTACCCTGGACATTTTCAAGGGGAGACTTTTAAAACGATACATACAAGAGACCGCGTCTGCGGACAGAAGCCGCAGCACTACAGAAACGCTACCTTATACTCGATCTCAGCGCCTCACGCGACTCGCTCAAAATCATCGCAAACACTTTTCTTGCATGAAAAACACAGCGAGGAGTTCAGATTTTAAAGAGAAATTAACGTATCAGAGGTGGATCTGTCAATACGGTGAGTGGACAGTCACAGTTCACTGAAGAACCACGAGGGGCCCTGCACGTCAAGTGTGAGCCCTGGGGAGGTCGCCCTGAGTGCCACAGCAGGCAACAGGGGCTGCAGAGGGAGGGGGCGGGGGCCGCTGTTTAAGCACGAGCTTCAGCTTGTGAAGATGAGGGAGTTCTGGAGCTGAACAGCACTCAGTATGAATGAACTGTAGACGTAGAAACGGTTAAGGTAGTAAATTTTGAGTAACGTAGATTTTCCCACAACTAAAAAGAAACTGAGGGGAATAGGGAATTAAGAATGGGCTCAAGGCACTGCCTTATTTGAAGGAGGAGGCTACGAAATGATTAAATCTTGGTGTTTATATAAATGTATTCTTGTAAATTAACCACTGAAAGGATATGGGATACATATCTTCAAAATTACTAGAAGAAAAAAAAAAACGGAAGAGGGCGTATATTCAGTCCTACAGGGAAGGACACACCACAACCGGCAGCGCTCCCAGCTGCTGGACGGAATGCTGCTCGACACAGGAACCACCTAATAAACAGCCTATTACATCTTCAAATTGAAACACACAAACAAAAAACTGCCCATTAAACCCTCCAAAATGAAACAAGAGTAACTTAATAAAATCAAATTCATGCACTTAAAATTTTTTAATAGTTTAAAAGTATTAGAGAAGAAACCAAAGTTGAAATTACAGTCTGTTTAGAAATAACTGACAAGGAAAGCCCCACAAATCAAATTTTATAAGATGAGCCCAAGATGTAGAAGAAAATGTACAGTTTAGTGGCATTTATGAGAGAACAACAACAACAAAAGCCTGAAAAGTATGCGTTCAATGTAAGAAGCCCAAACAAAATGAAACAAGAAATCAACTAATAAGGAATTAAAGGTAAAAGCTGAAATTCGGAAAACCAAGAAGTAAATGTGATCAATAAACCCAAAAGTTGGTTCTCTGAACTTCCTCCCGGGCCGAACAAGGGAAGAAAAGGAACAACAAAAACAGCGGGAGTGAGAAGGGACACGGACACATACAAAGATCTTCTAAAACCACAAGAGAAAACACCTGTACAATTCATGCCTTCCATATATAAAGAACAGCTGCCAACAGGTGGCTCGCGGCTATCTTGTTGGCCCTGCACAACGTGTTTTACAAGCTGAGCCAACATGAAAAACCCTTTGAGATTTCACCTAACAGTCTAGACTTCTGGCCTCTCTCGACGCTGGACAGCTCAGAGGGCAGGCTGTGGGCGCAGCTGGGACGCCAGGGGCACTGGCCGGCCTCCTTTTAGGGGAGCAAGTGCTCTCATTACAGTGCGAAGTTAGAGGCAGGGGAATTCTCCTGTAGCCATCATGCACCCATTTTCATCAGCTGCCCCATAAGCACAAGCTTAAGCCCACCCCTTTATATGAATGATGTGGATAATTTCCCAGGCAAATATCAATTTGTAAAACTCACTTAAGAAGTAGAAAACCCCAAGTAGGTTCATGAACACAATGTTTACTGAAAAGGCAGTAAAAGATACTGAGTCCTTGTTCCTTCCCCTGCAAAAATGAACCAGGCCCCAGAGTTTCATGGTGGGGTCTATGCAAACCCTTTGTAGATTAGGAAAGTTGAACTATTCCTAAAAACTGGAAAAACATGGAAAGTTCTCAATTCATTCTATGAGATTAGCATAATTATCCTTTATACAAAACAAACAAGACCTCAAAGATGAAAACTCAGTAATACCTCAGAATACAGATATAAAAATCCTAAATAAAATACCTAATAATGGATTAAAGAATAATATATTATAATCTAGTAGGGTTTAATTCCAGGAATGCAAGGATGTCTCAAAATTAGAAAGCCTAATCTAATTCATACAAAAACACATAAAAAGAGAAAAAACATACAAATTTAATGTCTATTCCTGCTTAAAAAAATTTTGTTTTAATTAATTAATTTATGTTTAGCTGCGTTGGGTCTTCATTGCTGTGCACAGGCTTTCCTAGTTACAGCGAGCGGGGGCTGCTCTTCGTTGCAGTGCGCAGACTTCTCATTGCGGCGGCTTCTCTTGTTGCACAGCACGGGCTCTAGACGCACGGGCTTCAGTAGTTGTGGCTCACAGGCTCAGCAGTTGTGGTGCGTGGGCTCTAGAACGCAGGCTCAGTAGTTGTGGCGCACGGGCTTAGTTACTCCGCGGCATGTGGGATCTTCCCAGGCTGGGGCTCGAACCTGTGTCCCCTGCATTGGCAGGCAGATACTTAACCACTGCGCCACCAGGGAAGGGCTCTTTAATTTGCTAAAAAGTATCAAAAATTTGTATGGCAAGCATCAGACTTAATGTGAAACCTCCAAAGTGTTCCACAAAAGCCAGAAACTGAACAAGGATGCTGCTGCTAGTAACACCCTTACTCATGACGCTTTGAAGATTCTAGCTGAAGTGAAAAAACAAAACACGAAGTTCAAATGCTAATAAAGAGGATAAGACAAAACTATTATTATTTGTAAACGATGTCATGGTCTCCTAGAAAACTCAAAGCAATCAATTCCAGAACTATTTGAGAGATGATGACACGGTGGGATGACTGGACACAAAGCAGAACTCAGCTCGCCTATAAGGACCAGCAATAACTCCTTAGAAAATGTATTCCACCATCTAAGATGCCACTCGTGATAGTCCCTAAGACTGTGAAACACCTACATATAAATTCAGTAAGAAATGTACAAACTATAAGACCATAATATAGGCTATAAAAGACAACCTGAAAAAGGAGATATATGCCATAGTTTTGGATGGGAAGATTCAATATTGGTGTTAATTCTCCCTTTACGTAACGTGGGTCTGCAGTTTTCAGGAGAAACATTTTTCTTTCGTGAGTAACTATTACTGTTGCAAATTTTTAAAATGATTTAAAATGAGCTAAACATTAGAAAAAGTAATCATTTCTTTATCTTATTACAGAGCTCAGTACAGAGTTGTTTGATAAATATAATCAACAGAAACCTCCTCTTTGACCTTCTCTTCGCAGCCTCTGGGATTAATTTTGTGGAACATTTGGGTACCTGTAGGCTTATATATGCGTCACACAACAAACAAAGGATAAATCTTTAAAAGCAAACAAGAACAACGGATTTCAAAGCTGCCAACCGTTTCCCATGGCCATACTTATTTGTGAATACTAATTATTTTACAGATGTGCAACGTTTTGCAATCTTGAATTACTATGTAGTTTCTAAAATGCTACTTGATTAGAAGAGACTGATATCCATTCCAAGGATTCTAGAATGACTGGTACCCTCTGGATGCAACTAAAATTGCTCTATTTCCCTAACTGGTATTAATGGCATCGTAGTTCCTTGACAGGTGAATGAAAATAAGAATGCACCTTTGGGTTGCTTTAATGAAAGAGGATGGCTTTCCACTGTGAAAAGACAGAGAATGTGCCTTTTTTTTTTTTTTCCTTGTAAAATACGTGTAACCTAAAATAAACCATCTGAACCATTTCAGTGGTATCCCCATCTCTCTTCATCTTGCAAAAGTGAAACGCAGTCCCCGTTAAACAATAACCGCCCGCCTCCCCTGGCCCCTGGCACCCACCCTTCTACTCTCTGTCTCTATGGACTTGCCTACTCTAGGGACCTCAGGTGAGTGGGATCAGACAGGATGTCTTTTTGTGTGTCTGGCTTATTTCACTTAGAGAGTAATGTGTTTAAGGTTCTTCCACGTTTTTAGGTCTTCCACGCAGGTCCTTGATTCACTTTGAGTTCCCTTTTCCATATGGTATTAGATAAGGGTACAACTTCATTCTTTTGCAGGTGGATACCCAATTTTCCCAGCACCATTTGTTGAAAAGACTGTCTTTTCCCCATCGAAGGGTCTTGGCACCCTTGTCAAAAATCACCTGACCATATATGCAAGGGTTTGTTTCTGGGCTTTCTACTGTTATCCACTGGTCTGTATGCCTGTCTTTATGCCAATACCATGCCGCTTTGATCACTGTGGCTTTGTAGTAAGCTTTCAAATCAAAAGTGTGAGCCTCCAGTTTTGCGCTTTTTTCCCCCAAGACTGTTCTGGCAATTCTGAGTTCCTTGAGATTCCATATGAATTTTAGGGTGGGTTTCTCTGTTCCTCAAAAAACATCACTGGGATTCTGATAGAGACTGCACTGAATGTGTAGACCACTTTGGGTACTCCTGACGTTTCAACAATATTAAGGTGTCCAATCCAGGAACACAGGAATGTGCTTCCATTTATTGATGCCCTCTTTATTTTCTTTCAGCAATGTTTTGTAGTTCTCACTGTACAAGTCCTCCACCTCCTTGAGTAAGTTAATTGCTAAGTATTTTACTCTTTTCAATGCCACTGTAAATAAAACTGTTTTCATAATTTCCCTTTCAGATTGTTCACTGTTTGTACAAATGCAACTAGCTTTTGTGTGTGCACTCTGTATCCTGCTACTTTGCTGAATTCACTTACAGTTTTTAAATTCTAACAGTTTTTTTTTTTTTGCAGAGTCGTTAGGATTTTCTACATATAAGATCACATCATTTGCGGAGACCGTTTTACTCTTCCTTTCCAATTTAAATGCCTTTTATATCTTTTTCTTGCCTAACTGCTGTGGCTAGATTTTCTAGTACTATGTTGAATAGAAGTGGTGAAAGCAAGCATCCTTGCCTTGTTCCTGATCTCAGAGGATTAAAGGCTTTCTTTTAATCTTTCATTTCTTTTAAAATTAATTTTTATTGGAGTATGGTTGCTTTACAATGTTGTGTTAGCCTCCACTGCACAACAAAATGAATCAGCCATACATATACAGGTATCCCCTCCCTTTCGGACTTTAATCTTTCATTATTGAGGATGATGTTTGCTATAGGTTTTTTATATTTGTGGCTTTTATTATATGGAGGTAGTTTCCTTCTATTCCCATTTTGCTGAGTGTTTTTAATCATGAACGATGGTGAATTTTGTCAAATGCTTTTGCTGCATCAACTGAGATGCTCATGTGGTATGTTATATTAATCAATTTTCATACCTTGAAACACCTTTGCATTCCAGGAATAAATCCTACTTGATCATGGTGTATAATCCTTTAAATATGCTGAATTCTGTTTGCTAGTATTTTGTTAAGGATTTCTGCATCAATGTTCATAAAGGACACTCAGTGGTCCGTCGTTTTCTTTTCTTGTAGTGTCTTTGGCTTTGGTATCAGACTTATGCTGGCCTCATAGAATGAGTTAGGAAGTGTTCCCTCCCCTTCAGTTTTCTGGAAAAGTCTGAGAAGGATGGGTATTAATTCTTCTTTAAATGTTTGCTAGAATTCACCTTTGAAGCCATTGGGTCCTGAACTTTTCTTTGTTGGGAGATTTTTGATTACTGATTCAATCTCCTTACTAGTTGTAAGTCTATTCAGATTCTCTGTTTCTTCATGATTTAGTCTTGGCTGGTTCTTTGTTTCTAGGAATTTGTCCATTTCATCCAGGTTATCCAATTTGTTGGTGTACAATGTTCACTGTACTCTCTGGTAATTCTTTTCATTTCTGTAGGACTGGTAGTAATGTCCCTACTTCATTTCCGATTTTAGTAATTTCAGTCTTTTTTCTTTTTCTCTTAGTCCATAAGCTAAAGGTCTGCCAATTTTGCTGTTCTTCTTGAAGAACCAACTTCTGGTTTCACTGATTCTCTCTTCTGTTTTTCTATTCTCTGTCTTTGTTTACCTCTGCTCTAATCTTTATTATTTCCTTCCTCCTGCTAGCTTCGGATTTAGTTTATCTTTTTCTTCTTTCTACAAGTTGCAAAGTTAGGTTGTTGATTCGAGACCTTTCTTTTTTAATGTAAACATTTATAGCTATAAGAACAAGTATTTTTAAAGAAATAAATTCGCTTTCAGTCTTACTTTTTAAGACCGTATTTTCCTTTTAGAAACAGTATGTATATCGCTATTTTTACCCCCCCCATTTTATCACAATAGCAGTGATGACACTGTGTATTATATCCCTAATCATTATACTCCCAGCAGCAAGGAGATTACTGCTTACCACAGTGCCTAGCACACTGCACAGCAAGTCACCATTTATCTTCTTTCTCTTCCCCTGAATTATCATTTTAGTTACACCGCTTTTCTGAAATCATCTAAATAAGACCACAAGTTATTGATTATCATCAGAAGCTTCCACTGACACAGCATGATGGAAAAGTCAGGGATAAATCGGATCCCACTCTAGTGGATGGCACCAGTCTCTGCAGCGGAAGCCCCTTCAGATCAACTCCAGACTGAAGGCTCCTCTGCGACAGACGGCGAGCCCCTGCTCGACACAAGGACCAGCGCTGCTTACATGCCCGCAGGCCTTCGTTTGCACTTGTACTCACGAATGAGCGTCTCCCCACTGCCACTATGGAACTCTGCAAACTCCCCGAGTAGCGCTCAGCATCAGACACAAAGTTCAACAAGCCCCACTGTCAGGGCCAGAGATGCAGGGGACCTCACAGGTCACCTAGTCCAGCCACATCTAAGATTCCGATGTCAGGACTCCCCTGGTGGTGCAGTGGTTAAGACTCCACGCTCCCAGTGCAGGGGGCCCGGGTTCGACCCCTGATCAGGGAACTAGATGATCCCACGTGCGTGCCGCAACTAAGAGTTTACATGCCACAACTAAGGAGCCCACATACCACAACTAAGGAGCCGGAGAGCCGCAACTAAGGAGCCCGCCTGTTGCAACTAAGACCCAGTGCAGCCAAATAAATAAATATTAAAATAAATAATTTTTAAAAAAAGACTGCTGTCAATTCACTTCTGCACGTCTCCTCTCACAGGGAGGGGGCAGCTCTGTCTTCCTGTGCTTCTCCCTGGGGTCAGACTTCAATCGCTGGGCTGGAGGCCTCTCTCTCCAGACCTCCTCACAGCACTGAGGACAGGGGCTGCCCCAAGTTCCTGAGGCTGCACTGCCATTTCCTGTTGGGGTCTGGCCTGTTCGGAGATGCCTTGAGGACAGACAGAGCAGCCCTCACATCTGGACTCCAGAACTCTGTCTAGGACCCTCCCCAGCACAAGCTTCCAAGTGACAGTCTGTTTACTGCTGCCCATCAACCTTTCAGCATCTGATCTGCCCTCCAGTTGATTTGCCAGGACCCAGCTTCTCTCTACACGTCTGTTACTACTGTAGATACTAACGGGGTGGCAGAGGGGCCCAAAACAGAGCTGCCAATGTCACTGTCCAGGCCCACAGCAAACATTGATGGGGGCGCCGTCTGGACGGACTGTCTGCTGTTGTCCTTGCAGCAGTTTATTGCCCACATGGACCCAGAAGGTTCTCAGGGGACGCGGCACATGGCTTGTGAGGTTCTAGGGTGTCCATACAAACGGTGCCTCCCTCCTCTCCAGTCCAGGGACCCTGAAGACAAACTGAGGCCAGTGTAAGCAGCAACCCTTGGTGAGGACAGACTCATCCTCAGTCTGCTGGACAGGGGGTATTTTCTTCAGCCTAATGTTGGGGACAGGGGTTCCGTGACCTGATGTAATCCACCCTTCCTGTAAGCCGAGCCGACAGGACAGAGACTTAGCAGGTGGCGTAACCTCGTGGGTTCCCACAAAGCGGCCCAGACCAGCTCCTGTTTCTCACACGTCTCTTTCCCTGAGAAGCCTTCGCACATCACTCGTTCTTTTAAAGCAAGAATGCCTCATCAAATTTCTTCTATCATCAGCTCGGACCCCGACGACCAGAGTTTAGCCAGGGAGAGGCTGGCGTCTAGTCTTTGATTTTTTTCTGAAGGGTCCCTCCTTCACAGAGAACTGATGCCCCAACGTCCTGGGAAACCAGGGCTCCCAATTCTCCCCTCTCCTCTGTACTCTGGATAAAGCACCGCACTTAACTGACGTGGGGTTTCCTCTAAAGGTAACCCAGTAACCGGCTCGGGGCAGCTCAATTCAGAACACAGGGGACTGTTTACTGCGGTCCTGCTTTTTAGTAACCACACACACACAAAACTGATTCAGAAGTATATAATACAAAGGCTCAAACAGAACCAAAATGTCATCTAATCTGTCATTTCACAAGTGGGAGACTAAGTAAGGCCCAGGGAGGGGAAAGGCTTGAATGAGGCTCACAACCAATCTGGGGCAGGGCCTGGCGCCAAATGCCCCTCAGGGTCCTCCGCAGGACCTGAGTCCAGAACACCCCGAGGAACAGGCAACAGCCCCTGTCCCCATGCAGCAGTCTCCCCTCCGGGCTCCTGTGCCCTCTGCTACCCGGACAGCAAACGGGCTGGTGCACGCGCAGGCGGCAGGGGGGAGGGAGCTGTCTGCTCCCCTGCCTCGGAGTGACTCATCTGCCGGCCGCCTGGCTGCACAGGCCTCAGGGGCCGAGCTGGCTGCAGGTCCAGGTGGAGGATGCACGGGTGGAGGATGATGCACGGCTCCCTGACCCCGTGCCTACATTTGCCAGCCTCAGGCCAGCCAAGCAACCTAGGGCCAGCCCTGCCCCCACAGCGGCCGAAGCTGAGGCGTCAGTGGTCAGCAATGAGCCACAGCTGGAGAATTCGAGTGCCCCGGGGGCCCCAGGACAGCGGGGAGCGTGGGCCAGGCACAGAGTGGCTCCCGAGGCCACGTGCTACACATGCAGCAACTGTGGAAGAGGCCAAGCGCATGGCGCCGGCGGAGCCACCTGCCCAAACAGCGCCGAGTTGTCGCGTTGCCAAGGCGCTCCTGACAGAGGGGAAGGCCAGGATCACGCGGGAGAATATGGTCGGAACCGCTCTCCTAGCTTCTGAATGAGAGACTACTTAGAGTAACGGTCCCTGAGGCTGCAGAGGGAGAACTGCCACACGAAACACGGAGCGAGGCTGGAACGAACAGTGACGTGGGCACACGCCAGTCCCTTCCTTCTTCCCAATCCCTCACCATGCTCAGGTGGCAACGCCGAGACGAAGCGTCACAGCCAGCGGCCAGGCGGCACCCAGGATCCCAGGCAGACACTGCACCAGCACCCGCCTTACGCCAGAACCAAGGTTCTGTTTTCCTACAGCCTCAAAAGTACAACACGGAGCTGTCACTGTTTCCTTATTACTCCTCACACCCTGCGGTACCCTGGAAAAGATCCATGCTGAACGCTTCCCCTGCCCAACCCTCCTGGGGGTTTTAGAAAGGCGGGCTGGCCGGCCGGGATGCCGGCTGGAAGCCCTGCCCGCGGGCCCCATCCCCACAGCAGCGCCTGCCTTCCACCCTCCTCCACCCCTGCAGACCACCTGCCCAGCACAGCCGTGTGTGTTCGTGTCTGCGCTCCCGCTCGACATGCTTAGGGACGGGGGGAGAATGGGCTCTGAAGCTCACGTGTGGGCAGTGTTCAGTAAACGAGTCCTGACACGGCAAGGTACAGCCATTTCCAAAGGCCTCAGAGGCCCCCGCCGGCAGCACCGAGTCTGGGCAGCAGCCTGTGCCCGTGACCGTGGCTGTACCCAGGCCGGCAGGGACCTGACCGGCAGCTGACCCTGCGGGCATGGCTGGGCGTCCCCTCCGGAGCAACAGCAGCTGGGAGCCCCCGCTCGCACCCCTCCCCTGGGCACACGGCCCCTCGCGGCGGGCTCCTTGCGGCCGTCCCAGTGGTGCGCACCCACCTGCTCGTCCACGTAGGCGTCGATCCTCTTCTGGCACTCCAGCCACTCCTCGGCCACCCCGCGCAGCTCCTCCTCGGAGCGCTGGTACCGCTGCAGCAGGGTGCTGTACGTGTCCTCGTTGCAGGTGTCATGCGTCGTGGTCCCCAGCCTGGGGAGAGAGGCCTTTCAGCACCCTGGCCATCATCTCCCCTCCCGAGGTGGCAAATGGGGCACCACCACACACCCCACGAGGCTGCTGTGTGGGATGAGTTAAGCACACAGCCCAGGCACCCACGACAGAGTCTGGCCTAGAGAAGACGCTCCAGGGAGCAACAGCTCCTAAGAAAAAAATGAGCGGTGAGTCACGCTGTTCTACAAAGACTAAGGTCCAGAGATACAGTTCACTGGATGTGGGGTCGTCAACTGTTTTTCCCTACTGAGATTCATTGACACAGAGAGAACAAAACATTTAATGAGAAACAAAATTTGGACCCGGTTTTCAAATCAAGTAAAACAGGAAATTCAGTTCAATAAAAAATATAATCATAGTTTTATTTACTCTGTGTATCTTGCTAAGAAAGATGGTAAGATGGCAGACGAGAAAATAAACAGAAAACAAAAGACACAAATAGAGGTAAACACCTGGGCTTCTCAAGAGGAGGGTGGCATGGGAGAGAAGCGGGAGAGTGGGGGAGGGGTGCAGGCTCACAGGCAGGTCATCTTCAGACACCGTTCCTTTTCCTAATACCTAAACGTGTCAACATTTGAACCAAAGCAATGGTGATAAAGACCTCATAACAAAGAATTTCAAAATCAAAGGCCACATTTATAATCGCTGAGGAGCACAAAGATGATGCGCAGGCTTAATAATCACTGCTGTTTACACGAAAGAACTGGAAGTGACCCGCTGGGATCAGTGATACCACACCAGGCACGCCTTCTAATCACACACTAAGTTACACCTACGTGCTCACACTCAAGACTCAGACACACATGCACTTACAGACACATGTTTTGAAATGGAGATGCACCCATGTTAAGTGAGGAAAGGACTATGTCACCACGTGTAAAGATGCACATGTGTGGGAGGTGTGGACACTGGAAAAAATCTGGAAGCAGCACCCAGTTGTTTATGGTACCTACCTTACCTACCTCTTCAGGGTTTCCTTTGCTTTCAGAATTGTATTGCAATGACAATCTAATAATTTTATAATGAAAATAAACAATAGCGATTTAAAAACAAGAACTTTTCCATGGGTGCAGACACCTTCCTTTCCACCCTGGTGACCACGGCATAAAGATGCACGTCGTGCGAATGGACTCATTCTTGCCGAAGCCGTCTACACCGGCTCCGTCACTTCAAGGAGGGAGCACGCGGAAAACAGGGTCACTGAAAAGCTGTGCAGGAAAGCCCAGAGCCAGGAAAGGGCACGACGCAACCCACGCGGTGATGGGGCTGGCTCAGACACCGAGGCTCTCCCCAGGAAACAGAAGTCCTCAAGACCCAGAACCCAGGGCCTCTCGAGGCCCCCCTGGCTCCACCCAGCACGTGGGTGCCCCCAGGCCTGAGAGCACGGCAGCCCACGAGGCAGCGGTCTTCTCCTCAACCCCTGCCTCTGCAACCCTGCTTGTCACAAGCTGATTTCCACTCTTCGTGCAAACCCCACCTTGCCTGTTAGGCCACCCAGAAGACGGGGGTGGAGGCGGAGAGGACTCATGCTCTCCCCCGCTCCTGCCCGAGGTGAGAACCGCTCCCCTCCTGTCCTACGCGCAGACTCTACTTAGAGCCAGTGGAGGGCAAAGCAGCCGGGGGTCCTGGGACTTCTGTGGTGGGGCACTCAGAGCACAAGCTGTAGGCACAGGGCTGGAGTCCAGAGAGGAAACAGGGAGCTGCTAGACTGCAGAAAGTGTCCTCAGGGTCAACAGCATCAATGGGTCAGCAGACAGGTTACTACCTACATATTCACTCTGCAAACACATGACAGTTAACAGCTGGTAATATCTATTATGAATATTGTCTATGTGAAACAGTAAGTGATAAGGCAAATGAGATAAAATCAGTTCAGGTACGTTTACTTACAAGCCTAATTAAACATTCCCCTAACAATGAATATATCAATATACTTAAAGACCAAATTGGGCAACAGCTACTAAAACCACCACAACACATATGGAGACACAACGGGGCTCCTGGTCTTGCCAGAGGGATGGAAGCAGAGTCTGACACAGCTTCTGGTTTCACACGAACTCTCAGGCAGCACAGACAGTGGCCTGCTGGAGGACCCAGACCCTGGCATCGCTACACGACAAACGGAGCTGGTTCCTTAATGGCTAAGTTGTGAGGGAGAGTGGATAGGGGTGGGGGCCTGCACGTTAAAGCATCTCAAAAGGCACGGAGAAAAAGGGGCCAGGAGTGGAGGTCAGTGTTTAACGGTGACACAGTCTCTATCTGGGGTGACATCCAAGTTTTGGAAATAGTGGTGACAGTTGCCCAACGTTATAAATGTAATTAATGCTATTGGACTGCACGCTTTAGTGAACTATACGGTGTGTGAATTCTATCTCAATAAAGCTGTTAAGAAACAGGGAGACGCAACTTTCCTAAATTAAGTCAGTTCCTTGAAAGAAGTCAACCTTTGGGTAGATCATCTGTATTTAAAAAAAGAGGAAAAAAACCCGACAGCAAATAAAAAAGCAGGCAAGACTATGGAAATGCACATGAGTAATAAGAGAATAAAGAAAGGGGGACTCCCTGGCGGTCCGGTGGTCTAAGACGCCACGCTTCCACTGCAGGGAGCACACGTTTGATCCCTGGTCGGGAAGCTAAGATCCCGCATGCCGGACAGTGTGGCCAAAAAAAACAAAAAGAGAGAGAATAAAGAAAGGGAATCACGGGATCGCTGTGCAAGACAACTGAGTGACAGCTCTGGGCGAGGCTCCTGGGCCCGGTGGGGCATGCAGACGGACTTGCTTCTAGGTGAGCACGCTGGGTTGGGGCTAAGGGATGTTCACCTGCTATCAATCCATTCAGCTTACATTTACTTTGTGTAGTTTTCTGTATCTGTATTTTACTTTATAATTAAGTTAAACAAAATGCAGGCCCAGAGACAAAGTGTCAGTGTTAAGATACTCAACAACTATGGGTTTTGTGTGCCACAGACACAGTTATTACTTTAGGGGGTAGTGTTTGTATATAAGTTGTCACAAAATTTTTAGGAGTTGTTAACTAGGTATCTGTAAACTAGAAGCTCAAATCTGAATTGTTCTTGGGTCCAACAAAGGTGTCCCCTGGGGAACTCGAAGCAATGGCTCCTTCTGGCGCCCCAGACGCCTGGGGAACGCCCAGCTCCCATCCCCATCTCTATGCACCCTGTCCCTCACCCGCTCCTGGGAGCAACTCTGCAGCCTGGCCCCAGGATTAACACTGAAGACTCTAAACCACTGCTGATCTTTGGAGACTGACCACCATTCGCAACGAGCAAGATGAGAAATCCAGAGCCAGGGCACAGGAAAAAGTGGGGTTCTACAACACGTTTCAGGTTTCTGCCACCCACCCACGGTTTGATGAGAGGCCCATCAAACTCCCTGGCTCACCAGAAAAAGAAAAAACAAGGCTAAATACCCTGGAATGCTGCTATAAGGACCCCTACCCCCACCCCCCCACGCACACACAAGATGCACGTCTTTGTATAAGAAGTGCTCTTGCTGGATTTGAGCATCGTAACTGGGCACAATCTCCATGAGGGTCGCTCACGTCTCATGGAGACATGGACACTCGTACAGGACACGCATGTCTCTGTGCACCCACCATGGAACGTAACGGCGCTGTCGGAGTGGGCGGGACGCAGGCGGTGGTGCGGGAGCTGCTGGAAGCAGGGTGCGGGCCACACCAGTAACTCTTTGTCCTGACCACCTTGGCCCCAGTCTCCCTTCCCCAGCTGCTTTTAAGGTTATTCTTGCTCCGGAGGTAAGGGTGAGAAGTGGGAATAGCTAGGACCCCTCAAATAGGAGTTAGGAATACAGGAAACAAAGACTGGACTGAAACATGGATTTCAAGAGGAAAAAAGAAAAAGGTGACTACTGTGTAAGTTAACTACAACGATAATACAGTGACGCACAAATGATTCCCCTTCTCTGCGAATCTGGCCCAACCGTATTTTGGTGTGGACCTTTAAACCAAGATGACGGCAGTCCGCGCTGTTCTATTATGCGCCTACAGCCTGGGAATCTGTTCACAGGTGGTAAGCAGATGAGGAACAAAATAATCCGCTGCAGGGCTGAGGTAGCTCACACCTGGCTCTCTAGCACAGGGACAGCAGATCCAAGGAGGGGCCCAATTTGTCAAGCCACCTCGGAGCAAGCACCCCCGGCTGCACTTTCCCCTTCCCCCTCACCAGGGCAAGCGACCTGAGGCTATACTTGGGACTCCGGGCTTGGCACACCTGATGAAGCCCCACGGAAGCTCTACAGCAGTAAGAAGAACCCAAGCCATGAGCCGCGATGTGGAGCGAATGCTTGAGAGACCTGACAGCGTGTCTGATACCTCCCCTAGCGCCCCAGAGCCCCTTAGCACCACCAGCCCTCCCCCGGCCCCCCAAGTGCCCCAGCACAGACCACACCACAGCCACCTGGCAAAGCCTGGGACTTGTCAAGTGAACTGCTATGTTTACCGCAGCTTTTCCTTATTCAGGAGAAATCTGTGACGCTAAACCTTAGTAGCAATGATACTGGGTTTATTATTTTAAAGTTCAATCGTATCACTCTTTGGGTTTTGAGCTTTCTACCCAAGCTGTATTTTCCCCTAAGCCCGGTAATGTTCTGGCAAGAACTGCCCCTGCAGTGGCATTCAGGCGCGCACCTGCTGCACCCCAGGGACGGGAGCACGCCGTCACGCCAGCAGGACACATGCAGGTGAAGACCGAGTACCTGATCTGCGACACCAGTGCCGGCAGGCTGCTCTGGAGAAGCGGCTCCGAAAAGACCAGATCTTCAAAGAGGTGCTTATTGTGCAGCTCCCACGTCACCTGGAACTTTTGCAAGTGTTCATTTTCCTAGTTAGATAGACACACAGAAGATACATCCCATCAAAGACTGAAAAGTTCCCAGAAGGGTTTCTCCCCCGCCCCCAAACCCACATCCCTCTGTCCAGGCCCAGAACACTCTGCTCATGAGGGGTTGCTCCTCTCTGTGCATCCAGCCTCCCTTCCAAATGACTCAACACGAAACAGAGGGGTGGCAAGGTGCACACAGATGAGGGGACAGAAGAGAGAGAAACCGGCGCACACGTCCAGCAGCCATTTCTCATAACCATGCCTCCCAAATGTACCGCAAGCCCTACCTCTCAAACGACTTAAGTAAACGCATACAAATCCTCCATGCCGAAGGACCATCACTTCTGAGCCTGTCTGGAGAAGTCTCCCGTTCTGACAGACACAGTAACTTCCCTGCTACTGACAATGCGTGGAAGGTCAGCTCTTTCTTTCCCTGCCGAACGTGGGCAACCTCATCAGTTACTTTCGACAACAACTTTTGAACATTTGGAAGCATTCTGGCCATCACAGCGAGTGACCTCCAGAGAGGACAGGGTGACCGGGGCAGACAGCGCCACGACCTCCCCACGTGCAGCGTTCATATTCAACAGCTCTGGCCGCAACCACGCGTGTGTGAACCCACACGTCCGTCTGTCAGTCACACGTACACTACTCGTGGTGCATCACCTCGCACCTGGGGAAACACTCCTCACCTGAGTGACGGACAGTCTGGAGAGGCTTCACTGGGCATCACACTCCAGTCCCCTCTGAACAGGTGACTCATGCCACCCCATGTACTGGTCTGTTCCTATTTACTGTGTAGCCCAACTGAGCTGAAATTATGACACCTGGAGACGTCAGGACACGATCTACACGTGGAGAGCCCATCGCTCTGTGCCCTGATCACTGGTGGACGGAGGGGCTGAAAGAGCAACTTGGGGTGAGCACACACCTGCAGGACGCTGCTGAGCACGTGTGCTCCTGCCCTGCCATGCACGCACACCTGCTCTCGAGTTGCACGCAGCCCCTCTGCCTGTACTCGAGACCTGCACAGAGACTCGGCAGGGCATCTGTGACATCTGCAGGAGGGCATCTATGGCATCTGCAGGAGGGCATCTATGGCACCTGCAGGGAGCCTCAAGCCCTCGACTCTGGCAACGTTCCCAGTGCCTGTCCTCACTGCACGTTTAACCGAAACACCAGTGCCTCCCAGGTCTAAGTTTTATCATTCTTGTTTCACACGCAGCACCTCTCGGAGCAATTACGATACAGGAAAGCTGGGTGGGGCAGAAGACCAGGGCCTGGGAACCGAAAAACTAGGCCCAAGGCCTGGAATGAGGCCTGATTACAAGCACATAATTTTAAGAACGTGCTTGTAATAATGACATAGCCACCGAGGCAGTGAGGAAAGGACATGTGTCACACACTTCAGCAGAGACCACTCTGCACAGGCGCTGTGCCAGCACGAGGACACAGAGACTAGCGCAGCAGGTCCCTGACTGCCCGGAGTCCCCAGGGGACAGAGGATTGGCGACGGTCTGATTTATGATTTGTCTCCATGACAAAGGAGCTAAGGCAGCAGCCAGACTAGGCCCTCAGCCAGATGACAGAGGGTCCAGGGAAGGCGTCCAGGAGAGCCGAGGTCCTGCCTGGTCTCCCCTGTCAATCTCTGGGACAGAGACGACAGTCCCTGCCCGCCAGCCTGTGAGCAACCCTGGGCACTGAGTTACAATACTTGCAAGGGTGGGACCACAGCTCTGGATTTGGGCTCACATTAACTGAAGGTAATAAAGACCGATTTATGAGGAAGATGTCTGACATTTTTTATGAAATCTGAAATTATACTTCCCGGTGAGTCATGCAAGAGCAACAGCAGACCCCAGGCCCGTTTCACAACCTCAGATCAACGTGGGACAACGCCACACGCTAGTAGCGCGAGTACTTCCCGTGGGCCACCCTGAACTTGCTGCTGCCGCGCCCCAGCCACAGGCCAGAAACAGTGCCTGGGGGGACGGGGGGTGCTGGGGGGGGGGTGCTGCCACAGCTGCTACGAGAGACGAGACCGGGGGTCGGCGGAGACTTGGTGCTGCCCCAGCCGGAGGCCAAAGAAAAAGCTCCCGGATGACCTGAGCCTAGGCACTTCCACCCAAACCACTCTCACTTCTCACTTCACCTGCAGGGAGGTGCTCGGGGGTTGGAAGAAGAAAGAGGAAGTGTGTACAGTCAAGTCCTACAGCAGAGCTTGAGAAACAGCTGGAGATTCAAGATTCTTCTGGCCTTGTAAATGGAAGTTCCGATTTCACAATTCCTACAGCCTGGGAAGGCATTTCCTAGGTAAATGGAGGCCGAACTTTGGTACAATCATTAGAAAACCTGTGGCCGGTTTGATGCCCGGGGGCACGAGCACATTTCCCAGGAAAGGCATGTGTTTGAAGACACCTCTCTAGGCCCTGACACGGTCCGTGGTCCTGAGGCGGCAGGAGGGCCAGAGGGGCTGTCTCCCGAGAGGCTAAGGGAGGGAGCACAGCGTGAGCTGGCAAGGTGTGCACGGCGAGGGAGCTTGCTGCTTCAAGGACAACTGACCCCACTTGTGGCCAATCCCAAAATCCGAGCTCTCAAGCAAAAATCAGAACTTTGGAAAACTTACATCTGCCACTGTGGCCTTGAAGCTTCTCCACATTTAAAGATCTTTCTGAGGAGGGTCACAGGGATGGTGACAAAGGCCATTTTTTATATTGAATATCGTGTTGCCTAACATGACACTGAATATCTTCAGCAAGATCTGTGTAGCTCACTCAGCGAACCAGTGTTTTCAAAATGACCGACGTCTGATGCTAGAAAACGACCTGAAGCGTGAGCTACACCAGTGGACTGTGACGGAACAGAGCCGGCTCAGCTCAGTGACCCGGTTTCAGGTTCTACACTGCAGCTAACCATTAAGAAGCACTGGGACTCCGGTGTATTCTCTCAAAGAAGAATTTCCACAACAAACTGGAAAGTCTATTAGACTATTCTTCCAAATACATATCTGTGGGAGGCCCAATTTTCTTCAAAAACTTCAACCAAAACAACCTATGAAGACACACGGAGCACAGAAGCAGATGTAAGAACACATATGTCCTCCGTTAAGCCAGACACTAAAGAGATGTGCAAACATGTAAACGGTGCCCCTCTTCTTACTAAACATTTTGTTTTGGAAAACAGTTTTTTTATTTAGAGATATGCTGTCTATGTTAGGCAATCCGAGCTGTTATTTTAAAAGTGATTTAATGAATATCTTTAAATTTCTCCGCTTTAATTTCACCACAGTAAATACTGATAGATAAAATCTGCACAAACAAATGCTATTTGGGACTCTCAGTTTTTAAACGGAAAGGCGTCCAAGTCCAAAAATGCTGAGACTCTGAGACACGGACTTGGAAGTTAAGCTCACCTCGGCTCTGTCAACTCCTACCCTGCTCAGATCACGGGGTAGACCTGGAAAGACGCTGTTATAAATCTGTGAACTGTTCTCAATCCGGTTTGAACACCCCAAACACAAAAAGAGATTTTTGAGATACCTGGGATTTTTCTGAGCGCACAGAAATCACCATCAGTTTTCTCAGGTGTGACAACGGTACAGTGGTTACATGGGATGAAGTGAGCTCGCAGAGAGGATCTGCGTGTTGCCCGACTCACTGACTTCTAGGTTTGGGGGTTTTCACATCACATCAACAGCCCCCCACCCCTGCCAAGGTCACCCTAGGCACAGGCCCTTGCTGTCCCTCCTGTGGGCAGGGTCTCTCCTGCCCCCTCACAGAAGCTGTGATCATCTGTGGTCCCAGCATTACGTGCTGGACCTAGGCTGTACCTCCTTTCTCCCAGGACGAGAAGAAATCTTTGGAGGGAATGCTGGCTTCTGAGCACATGACTTTCTCAGGATTCCACCAGCTTTCGATTTGTTTTTCCCTCCAAGGCTTCTTGCCTTTCATGCCAACTCAGCAATGCGATTTAAAAGGTTCTACCTTGTTTTAGCCTGTGTTATCCAGAGTTCAGCTGTCTCCCCTGGAGGAAGGAAGAGTCCAGGTTACTGGTGTGGTGTCTCACTGGAAACCAAAGTGAGTATCTCCACGTGCAAAGCAAGTGAAATAGATCACTGACCAAACAGCTGTATTCTGAGCTTAGAGCTTATGCTCAATGAACACGGTTCAAATTATTTTCCGGTAGCTGAGTAAGATGGCGTGCACTCTAACCGGCCGAGGAGGGTGAGGCTGAGCTGGCCCTGGCTGGCTGGGGGGCAGCAGCAGCTCTCCACACCGCTCTGTGCACCAGGCTCGGGCCAGTGCCGGCACAGGGGAAGCGGCAGGGCAGCTGGACTTCTGGAGGACGGGGAGACATTCAGGGAGCCAGGGGCGGGTGCTGCTTGGGACGCCCAGGAGTCAGCCCCTCAGGCTCGGTGCTGAAGAGGGCAACCGCCCGCCCATGCATTCACCCGCTCATTTTCTCACGGTGGGTGCTTCCCTCGAGGTTTTCGGGACTCACTTGTGGGAACGGCAATGCTCTACTGAAGTGATGCTGCTTGAGGAGCTCTGTGAACCCCCCGAAACTACCTGCAAAATGGTTAATTTTTCTATCGAGGTCTATCAACTTTAGAGTCACATAAAGACCTTATGCTTAAAACCTTCGGAACCACTGGTTACTGCATTTGTTTCAAAATGCAGTTTTACCACTAAGAAAGCACCCAAAACCAGCCCAATGAACTCTCACTTAATAGTAAAATTTGAGTGATGATGAGAAACTCCACAGACTATTAGTAAGTCGAGAAAGCAAAGACGGCTCGTCCCTCTGTCCAGCCGGCAGGTGCACCTGAGGCTGTCGAGGACCAGGCCCAGGAACTGAGTTTCTACCAGAGGCCTCCTTCCACCCCGCTGTGGTCATTTCCCTTCTGAGGCAGTCAGAGACCGCCCACAGGGGGTCAGCATCTCACGTGGTTCTATGACCCTATCCTCAGTCCAGTGCTGGGCTGGTGAGTAGATCAGTAACGGCGAGCCGGGGGCCCGGACACAGGTGCCCTGCCGCCCCCATGCTCTGCACTCCACCTGAGAACACAGCCCCCATCTGCAGAATTCACAGCACAGCTACTCCTCTGTCTCCTTCCTACTGTCACCCACTCCGGCCCTCACCTCACACGGTCCCCACACCGTGCCCCCAGGACCCAAGGTCCCCGAGCAGTATTTCGGCTTTCATCCAGCAGCCAAGTCCAGAGGGGAGAGAAAGAGGAGAGGAATCAGGCCCCCAGCCCCGCCTGCACATCTCGGAGGAGGGGAGGGGCGTGACGGGCCTCCAGACCCCCCGTCCCCGCCCCCCGCCCCGGGCAGGGGACGTAGCCGACTCACCAGGGTGCCGAGGAAGGTGCTGATGGTGCGCGCCGCCTGGCACAGGGCACCGTACTCCTCGAGGAGCAGGGAGATGAACTGGTGCGCTTGCGGGGGGCCCTGCAGGGCGGACGGCGACTTCACCCTGGACGCGGCCGACAGCTGCCGCAGGAGCCGGACCTTCATCTCTAGCACGTACTCTCTGGCCTGCTGCTCCAGCCGCTGGTACAGCTGGTAGGGGTCCCGCTCGCAGAGCCTGCACAGGAGAGAGAGTCACCACTCGCCCGCAGGGGGACCCTGGGAGCCTGGGGGTGCCCACCTAACGACGACCGCCATCTTCTCACTGTCAGCCTGCTTGACAGAGAGGGAGCCCCCAGAGTCACTGGCCAAACGGCAGTGACCGGCGTCCACTGAGAGCTCGCTGTCCACCCCCGAGGCGACGCCGGGTCAGACGCGAAGCCACGTGGCTGGGCGAGTCCCCGGACTCAGGCAGCCAGCAGGTAGCAGAGCGGGCACAGCGGAGCCGCGCGGGGGCCACAGAACTGCCAAGCCCGGGAGACCCCAGCACTCATCTCTGAACGCTTATGTGCGGACAGCTGAAAAGCCACGGCCCCCAGAGGTGACACCTGGGCTGCAGCACGGGAGCGGGCTGCTCTTCCTTCTTCCTAGGAATTCAGTATCTGATCCAAATGGGCTTCTTCTACTATTTTCATAATCAGAAGAAACTTTACAGACAGTGTATCTCCTTTTAAACCATCCCACCAAAAGAGAATAAAGGCGGTAAGATAAAATGTGTAAGCTGAAGATCAGAGACAACAAATCAATACACGTCCCAATCAGGCCACACAGCAATGATCATTTTCATGAATTTCTTCCCTAACTTGGAGATCATCAGCTTTTACAAACTTGTTCTATAGTAACTGGCATGACTGTGTTTCAAGTGACCACTCGTGTCAGCTATGCACTTCTGAGGAGCCTCCAGATGGAAACCTACATCGGATGAAGCGACAACTACAGCACCCGCCTGGAGCCCATCACCAGGAGGAGCCGCTGAGACAACTACAGCACCCGCCTGGAGCCCGTCACCAGGAGGAGCCGCTGTGACTTCCGCACCCACGCTGTACAATACATTAGGCTGTAGCTCCTGGATTTGGGTAGTGGATCCTTTCACCTCTGGGCACCACGCTGGGTCAAAAGAGAAGACTGTAAGTTGTCACCTATTCCACTTTTAAGTGACCACACTACCTAGGTTGTAAAAGACAAGAGCCGAGTGAAAATGGAACTTGTGTAGCCTTACAAAAAACGTGGCCAGAGAAACAGTAAGAACTGATGGGACTCCCACTGTGGTGAGTCTACTTCACATAGATCTATTAATTTTTTAGCTTAGCATGACAATCATAATTTTAATTACTAGTACAGCAACTGTTCTCTGAAACAGAAGGTATTTCATCTCTTAAAGGAAAGTCACAGAAGACTCAAAATGACACAGGGACAATCGAACTTACAAGGAGACTGGATGCCTCCTTCTTGGTTCTCTTCGCCTGCTGGAATTAGACATGGGTCGCATTTTATTTCTTTGTCCATTTCTGTATCTTATAAATTTAATGACTTGACCACATGGTACTTTTGCAAGTAGACTTGTAAAAAGCACTATGGCCAAGGGGCAGGAAGATGAAGATGCTGTGGAAGCTCACCCAGCCGTGCGTTCAACAAACACTGGGCCCAGGCGGCTGTGTCAAAGCCACAGCAGGAAGACGCCAGGAAAACAAACTCTCAGGCCGCTGGATGCTCGGAGCACACACACATACAGAGCGTAATTCCAGGTAGTGGCAGTAACACGATAAAAAAGAAGGGAAGGGTTGATAAAGAATGATGCGGGAGGCCCCTTGGAGTTTAGGTCACGTGGTCTCTTTGAGATGGTGACTCTGAAGTCTAAAGTGAAGGATGGAAGGGAGGAAAAAAAAACCCTCAGCAAGGAAGAACATTCCAGACCGAGCGAAGAGAAGAAACCAGCAGGTCTGTGGAGGACGGCATGAGAGCCAGTGTGGCTGAACGCAGTGATGATGTGCGAAAATGGGGGGCGGTGGGAGGGGGAGGCAGAGCAGCAGGATGCCAAGGGCCACGGAAAGGGGCAAAGGAGAATCGCCACCAGCTGTCAGGTCCTAGACACGGGCTTTACAGACGGCCCTTCCTGGTGTGTGCTGGCGTTCAGACAACAAGAGAAGGGTCCTTAGACATGGAGACCAGGAAAAGCGTAGGACGTGGAAGACACGCGACATACATATACCCGGACCTCAAATGGCGGCGTGGAATGTTTCCATTCTTAACGGTGTGTTTCGTTACTAGAATACTGCTGTTTCCCAAACCTCTCTGCCGTAACGTCCCATCTGAACAATCGTTTACTGAGCATTTCCTTCCAATTGTCTCTGATTTTACTCTGGCCTCTTCCGAAGCATTCACAAGCTGTGAAGCTCCAAGTGTGACATGCAGGTTATATGTACGTTCCTAATATTCACTAGGAAACCTAACTTCTAAAAAAGGCACACACCACCTAGAGCCATTTCACATAGTCAAACCCTAGACACACCGGCCGAACCACTAACTAGTTAATACAGCCCATAGCCAGTCACCACCCCCATCTCCAGGATGAACTCTACAGTACAGCGAACAAGAGGTTACAGAACCCCAAAGGGGCAGCATTCAAAACATGAAAAAAGGACCAAAATGAGAATCAGTTCATGGAACGTCTCGCTCAAATTTACTGCTTTTATTGGGAACATCTCCAAACAGAGGAAACAAATGGTACAAACTCTAAGGAAGAACAAAAATTACACCCACTTCAAACTCTGTGCTGTCACTGAGCACAAGGTCCCCGCCTGCGCGAGCGCCCTGCCGTGAGCCCCGCCCAGTGGGAAGCATCTGTGTGAACGGGCCTGTGACAAATGGCTCTCCATCCGCCACCGGACCTCACGGGGCCTGGGTTTCCTCATCTCCTAAGCGGCATAACTGCCTCTCCTCCGCGGGGCAATAGAGCAGGAGTGCCTGAGAAAGTGCTCAGTGCCATCGCGGGCACAGCAAGTGCCCAGAAGGAGTCTTACTGTCAGCCTCAACACTAAGGAAGGAGACAAGTACGTCCGTTCGCTTTCATCACACAGGTAATAAGCCCTCCATCAGAATGAGAATCTGGAGTTCACCCAGCCCGTCTGCTGCAGGCCGGCCACGTGCCCGGGGCCGAGCTCGCGGGACAAGCTCTCCCAACCCCGAGAGGGGAGTCCCCCCGAGCAGAGGGGAAGCCCGGGTGGGCGGCTGGTGGGGGAGGGCCGCGCCTGGGCAACACGCACCTGTCCACGAGCTCCTTCACCCCCTCCTTGTCGGGCACCAGAGACTGGTCCTGGTCGTCCGCCAGCGGGGTGCCCGCCTGCCGGTAGATGCAGCGGACCGTGTAGCGCACTTCCGACCAGTAGTTCTGCAGCTGCTGAGGTTCCCGCTCTGCCTCTGCCGAAATCTCCCTGAGGACAAACGCCCACAGGACCGGCGCCATCAGCCCCGGCACAACCCCCAGGGCCCTTGGCTGTCAAGGCTCCCATGGGCCCTGGTCCGCCTCGGCCGAGCCGGGACCCAAGACCAATCAGGACCTGCGCGTCCGGCTCCTCTTCCCAGGCCTCTGGCAGCGGCAGTGACGGCCTCCCCAGCCTCCAAGTCGGAGGCATCCATTGACCTGAGACCCTAACTATTTCGGGGAGGCTCCTGCCCTCTGTGAGGACGTGCCTCCTCCCACCAGTAGCCAAGGGCAGCGATGAAGGAGGACCCCACCCCCCGCAGGCGGAGGGCCCCCCCATACCCGTACCTGCGCTCGCTGCAGGCCTCGCAGGCGCACGCGGTGTCCGAGGGGGCGGCCGTGGGCAACGGCTGAGCGCCCAGGGTGAGCCTCCCGCCACCGGCCTCGGGCTGCGAGCTGCCGAGCGGGGAGTGAAGAAGGAAGTCTTGACCCTGCTTTAGAGAAAAGAGAACAGACTCATTATGAGTAATGCTCACGGCCCAAATTCGTTACTAAGTATTCAGGACAATGCCTCTTAGAAAAAACGTAAAACCTACACATCAAAAAGAAAATATTTCAACTGACACTACATAGGAAACTTTCTCTCTGACACCCAAGAATTTTGTCTGGAACCGATTATTCTTCTACCTTCTGATAGTCACATCATAACCACACGAGGACGGTCCATGAATCTCCTTCATACATTAAAAAAGAGCGATTCTACTCCCAGTGCCCTAACTGGTACCTGCAACCACCATCCCGGGGGACGCCGCTCAGCAGAAACCTGAGCCTCTGCCCCACAACGTCCAGGAGGAGGTGGGCTCAGACCTTGCCACCCAGCGGCCGCCATGGAGATCACAACCCCTCACCTCCCCCTGCCTAAGAACATGGCCCCACGACCCGCACAGCCGCCACCGGGTCCCTCGGGGACGTGGGCTCCAGGTTTAGGGCTGAGGACCCACACACAGTGCAGGAAGGTGCTTGCACGTCCCCCCAGGGCTCGTGAGCAGGGCAGCCAGCTCCGGCCAGCGCCCCAGTGGCCTGAAGAGAAGGGCCAAGTCACAGGAGAGGCTCCTGAAGGGAGGACAGCATTGCTCCTCCTCCCGTCACCGTCAGGTCAAGGGCAAAGGCTCTGAGACAAGCCCGGCTCAGCCCTCAGCCGGGTGCCAACGCCCCCACCTGCGGCCCCACCCCATCCACTGCTGGATGAAACGCAAGAAAGTCCTCCAGTGGAGGGGCCGGGAGCAGGGGAGCCACTCCCAAGCCGAGGGTAGGGCTTGCGCCATCATCAAAGAACACCCCCAGCCCGAAAACGTTCCTGCTGGGTGAGCGGACCCCGGAGTTACACCGGGGGCAGAGGCAGAGTGGGGACGGGGGTGTCACACAGTCCCCAGCAGGCAGTCCAGTGCAAGGTCTCGACTGAGGCCTAGGAAAACCTCGACAGGGCCTCCTATGGGCAAGAGCCACCCGCCATGGATGACCTGTGAGGACTGCAGGGCCTGGGCACCAGAGGGGACCACAGGGAGACCAGCAAAGAACGGAAGAGTGGGGGGCGGGGGTGGCAAGGGGAAGGCCGCAGGACAGGCACCGCTGCCCTCCAGCCCCGCAACATGCCCTTGGGTGACGCCGACGTCACTCATGGAAGCTGGGGGAGAAGCTCTGAACCAGATGAGACACTTGCGTTTTCTGCAGATGGGACATGCATTCCTGACAATGAGACAATGCGGATTCTAACTGCCTGGAGAGGCCACGGGTCTGACGGACAAGTCAGCGAGGGGCAGGAACGGGCGGTCAGACGAGACGGGTCTGAGGCGGTGGTGGAGGAAGCAGGCTGCTCCCTGAGAGCAGCGAGGCCGCGCATCCTGCCTCCACCCCCCACGCACCCACACTCCACCCCACCCACGTGTCCAGCCCAGCCGAGGCCACTGTCACCCACCCCAGGCCTGGATACCACAGTGCTACAGCTGCCTTGCACACCGAGGGTCCGTTCTCCAAGCAGCAGCCAGGGTGGTGTTTAACGCACGAATGAGACCATACAGATCCCTGCAAAGACCCTCCCACACCATCTGAACAGACTCTCATGTCTTCCCGCTGTCTTCAAGGTTGGCCAGGACCAACGTCTGCTTTTATTTCACTGCACTTGCTCCCTTCACCCAGAGGGCTAATCTACTAAGCCTTTGAATGGCTTCCGACAAAAGAAGGGTTCTCTCCATCAATCACGCCTCAGCAAAAAGATACCCACTCGGGGGGCTGGTTGGACCAGTTCTCAATTCTTGCGTCTCGGCTCCAAGCCCACCACTTTCTGCCCTGCAAACACTGCTCCTCTGCTGTGGTCGGCCTCTGGCCTCTTCAGCAGAGGCCTCCCTCCTGGTCCCCGGCTGCACTGGCCCACTCCTACCACTCGGAGGCCGAGGGACCGGGTGCAGCCCCTGCTCCGGCGAGCCCGCCAGCCGCTGCTTCAGCCTCCCAGCAGCCCCTCTGCTCCAAGTGTGTCCTCGAGCCCTCCCCTGACCCAGAGTGGCTGCTCCCTGGATGCACCACAACTGTATCCTTAGAGCTCCCTTCTCGGGTCTGGGCATGGGTCTCCTGTCACTAGCTCACCGCCCTCCACATTCAAGTGACCCTGTTCACATCAGTGGTGCGCTGCCGCCTCCTGACCTTGGTCACCCTGGCTAATCTCTGACATCACAAACTGCTACCTGAATTCCTGGGGTTTCCCTGTTTTAGACCTGTCTTCACCACAAGAAGATCAGTTCCGTGAGAGCAGGACCCGTTCTGACCCGCCTGCCACCGCACACGAGCACCAACGATGCTGCCTGGTACCCTGGGCAGACTCGGAGCAGCGGCCAAGAACCTGAAAAAGTAACCTTTCCTACTGACATGGGAGTCAGTAGGACTGAGGTCAGTTCTGACCTTTCCTTCAGACCTTTCAAAACAGGGCGCGTGGCGACCAGATGGTAAATCCTTAAACGTGTCACCTCACGGTGCGCATCTTAGACAGATTTAACTTCAGCTACTGCGTTATGCCCAAGTCCAACACAGTTTAAAAGAATACAACAAAATCCAACACTTCAACAATGTGAAATATACAATGTCCAGCATCCAATAACAAAGCCAAGAGGCAGGAAAATACAACACATAACCAGGAGGGGAACCAATCCACAGAAACAGACCCCAAATAACAGAGACGATGCAACCAACAGACAAGGACCTGGAACTGGAGACTATGAATAAACTCCATATGCTCATGAAAGTAGAGGAAAACAAACATGGTGAGCTGAGAGACCAAAGATGCAAAAATACGCAAATGGAACTTCTGGAGATGAAAAATAAAAAATATCTTGAAAGAAAAAAATACATGAGATAGACTTAAGAGCAGATTACACCCAGCGGAATATCAATAAACCTGAAGACAAGTAATACAAATAAATATCCAAAATGAAGCACAGCGAGAAACAGGATTGAGAAAAACAAACAAAGCATTTGTAAGACAAAATCAAGATGTCTAACACACAGGTAATTGTGTCCCAGGAAAAAAGGGGCTAAATGATTGAAGATTTCCCAAATTTGATGAAACTGTAAACTGACATATCTTAAAAGCTCCTGCAATCCCAAGCACAGTAAACCAAAGCTAACAACCAAGGCACACAGAGCAAAACTGTTAAACACCAGTGAGAAGTACACAGCTGAGAAGCAGGCAGAGGACATCACCCCTTCGGTCTACAGGAGCAAAGAGAAGATCGACGACGCCACTGCACATGAGAAACAGGTTGGGCAGCAGAGACCCGACCTACAGCCTAGAATTCTGAACAAAAGTAACAGTTAAAAATGAGGGCAAAATAAAAGCTCTCAGTCAGACAAACAGAGGCTTCCCTGCAGGACAAGAAATGTTAAAGGCAGTTCCAGTTAAATGGCCCCAAGCGGAGATGTGGGGCTACACATGATGAAGATGTGGGCCAAAGACCCCTCTCATTTGTAAACTCTTTAAAAAAGATAACTAACCTGGGGGGATGGGGTGGGTGGGGAGAGGGATAAATTAGGAGTTTGGGATTAGTGGATACAAACTACTATATATAAAATAGATAAAAAACAAGGTCCTACTGCATAGCACAGGGAACTATATTCAATATCCTGCAATAAACCATAAAGGAAAAGAATATGAAAAAAGAATATGTATGTATAACTGACTCATCTTTGCCGTACACGAGAAACTAACACAACACTGTAAATCAACTCCACCTCAAAAATAAGAGAGAGACTAAGCGAACTATGATATCAGAATGATGGAATACTCCGCAGCCATTAAAATATGTATAGAGTCCATACAGAGATAGGAAAAAAGCAAGTTAACTATTTAAAGCAAAAATAATAAAAATCTATGGTAAAGTTTATAAGAGATATGCAAAAAATATATGACTACACTAACACAAAAAACGGTGGTGCTCTGAGTACAATATTGAAAGGTTCTTACACTACATACTAAGTACATAATATTCTTTGAAAGTAGAGGCTGAAAAGTTGAAGATATATACTGTAAACTCTAGAACCATTAAAAATTATGAAACAAGGTGATATAGGTAATAAGCCAAGAGGAGGTAAAACAGGGTCATAAAAATATTCGGGGACTTTCCTGGTGGTCCAGTGGTAAAGAATGCACCTTAAGATGCAGGGGACGCGGGTTCGATCCCTGGTCAGGGAACTAAGATCTCACATGCCACGGGACAGCTAAGCCCACGTGCCATAACTACTGAGCCCACGCACCTCCACTAGAGAACCCATGTGCCGCAACTACAGAGCCCACACGCCTTAGAGCCTGCACGCCACAACTAGAGAAGAGAAAACCTGCACACTACAACTAGAGAGAAGCCCACGTGCCTCAACGAAGATCTTGCAACTAAGACCCGATGCAGCTAAAAATAAATAAATAACAAATCTTAAAAAGAAAGAAAGAAAGAAAGAAAAATATTCAATTAATCCAAAAGAAAAGACGGAAAAGAAGAACAGCAAACAACAGATGGGAAAGATAGGGGGGAAAAAAAAGCAAGATGGTATATTTAAATCCAAACTATCAATAATTACATTAAAAGGAAATAAATATTCCAATTGTTAGCAGAGATGGTCAGACCGGATTAAAAAGCAAGAGCCACTATGTTTTCTACAGGAGATTACAAAGACACAAATAGGTTGAAAATAAAGGTTAGGAGACAAATTCCATGCAAGCACTAACCAAAAAAAGCTGGGTGGCATTAGCATCAGCAAAAGTTGGCTTCAGAACAAGGAATATTGGCACCAGTGAAGGGGTGATGAATATGACGCTGATAACATAATAATGACAACGAGACTGAGCCAACAAGAAGCAGTAACCATGCTAAACGGTAAGCACTCTAATAACAGAGCTCAAAACAGGCGAGGCAGGATTAACAGGATACGCGTACAAGTCCACAATTACGTCTGGAAATTCCAACACTCCTTTCAGTTACTGCACTAGACGGAAACATCAGAAAGGGTGTCAACGTGACCACCACCGTCAACCAATCTGATCTAACACTCACAGTACACTCTTCCCAACAACAGCAGAACGCAAATTCTTTCAAGCGCACATGGAATACTAACCAAGACTGAACACACAACAAATGTCAGCACGTTAAAAAACATTCAATCATATTAAGTATGCTCTCTGATTACAATGATAATAGTAACAAAAAGGTCACAAGGTACAAACTTCCATTTATAAAATAAATTAAGTCAAGAGGATCTAATGTACAGCATGGTGACTATGTTAATAACGCTCTACTGCGTATCTGAAAGGTGTTAAGAGAGTGTATCTTAAAAGTCCTCATCACACACAAAAAAACTGTTTTTGTAACTATGTATGATGATGGTCGTTAACTAGACTTACTGCAGTGATCATTTTGCAATCTATACAAATACTGAATCATTATGTTGTACACCTGCAACTAATAGAATGTTGTATGTCAATTATACCTTAATTCTGGGAACTCCCTAGTGATCCAGTGGTTAGGACTCAGCACTTTCACTGCCAGGGCCCAGGTTTGATCCCTGGTCAGGAAACTAAGATCCCGCAAGCTGTGTGGCACAGCCAAATTAAAAAATACATATATATACATATACCTTAATTTAAAAAGATATCTAGAAAACACACCAAATTATAAGGAAGTTTAAAAACACACTTCTAAATAACCCATGGGTCAAAGGATAAATCATGCTAAGAGTAAGTATAGAACATTTTGAACAGAATGAAAAACACAACGTATCAAAATTTGTGGGATGCAGCTAAAGGAATGCTTAGATAGAATTGTCGGGAATAAAACACATATCAGAAAAGAAGAAAGGTCTCAAATCAATGATGTAAACTTCTACCTTAAGAAACCAAGAGGGCTTCCCTGGTGGCGCAGTGGTTGAGAGTCCGCCTGCCGATGCAGGGGACACGGGTTTGTGCCCTGGTCCGGGAAGATCCCACATGCCGCGGAGCGGCTGCGCCCGTGAGCCATGGCCGCTGAGCCTGCGCGTCCGGAGCCTGTGCTCCACACAACGGGAGAGGCCACAGCAGTGAGAGGCCCGTGTACCGCAAAAAAAAACAAAAAACAAACAAACAAACAAAAAAAAAAACACAAAAGAATAATAAATTAAGTATAAAGTAGAAAGAAAGAAAGAATAAACCTAAGAGCAGAAATTAATAAAATGGAAAATCAATTAAACCAAAATGTGTTTTTTTTTCCCTTTTATTGAAAAGATCAATGAAAATGATAAACCTCGAGCCAGGCTATCAGGGAGAAAAAGAGACAAAAACAAAACCCAAACAGGAAGGAAAGGGAGGGCACACAATCACTACAGATCCTGTGATAAATTTAAAAATAACAAGGGAATATTCTGAACAACTTCACACCAATATATTTGACATAAAAAGGGCGAATTTCTTTCTCTCCCCAGTTTTACTGAGATACAATTGACATATATCACTGTATATGTTTAAAATGTACAGCAAAACGACTTGACTTGCATATACTGTGAAACGATTATGCAAATTTCTTTAAAGACAAAAATTAACAAAGCTCACTCATGAAGAAAGACAATCTTTACTAACTAAACTGGACTCACAGTTCAAAACCTTCCCAATAATGCCAATTCTAGGTCAAGAGAGCTTCACCGGTGAATTCTACCAAACATTTAAGGCAGAAGTAATACCAATTCTACGCAAACTTTTCCGGAAAATTAAAGAAGAGAGAATACGTCCCAGCTCATTCTAAAAGGCAAATATTACCCTGACACCAAAACCACACAAAGATATTGTCAGACAAGAAACTTAGAGACTAATATCCTTCAAGAACACAGATGCAATAAACTTCAGAAAAACAGTAGCAAATCCAATACAGCAATCTATAAAAAAGATAATACACCATAACCAAGCGTGGATTATCCCAGAAATGCAAGGTTCATTCAACATTTCAAAAATCACCATGATTAATTCTGTTAACAAACTAAAAAAGAAAAGCTCTATGATCATCTTAATAGATGTAGGAAGAGAATTTGTCAAAATTAAATATCCATTCATGATAACTCTCAGCAAACTAAAAACAGAAGTAAACCTTTTCAACCTGATCTACAAGATTCTTCTTCTATCCTTAATGGTGAAAAACTAACTGCTTTCCCCTTAACACTGGGAACAGGGAAGGATGTCTGCTCACACCACTTCTATTCAACATCATACTGATGGCTCCAGCCAACGGAATAAAGAAGAAAAAAAAAGACATACAGATTGGAAATGAAAAAACACATTATTTTTAGATGATGTGATCAACTACGTAGAAAACCCTACCGAGTCTACCAAGACCACTAGAATTAATAAATGAATCTTGGGACTTCCCTGGTGGTCCAGTGGTTAAGAATCTGCCCTCCAATGCAGGGGACACAAGTTCAATCCCTGGTTGGATAACTAAGATCCCACATGCCGTGGGGCAACGAAGCCCAGGCGCCACCAACTACTGAGCCCACGCAGCACAACTAGACAGCCCGCATGCCACAAACTACAACTCGGCAACTAAGCCCGTGCGCCATGACTACAGAGCCCACGCGCTCTGGAGCCCGCGTGACACAACTGGAAAGAAGCCCACGTGCCGCAACAAAAGATCTTGTGTGCCGCAACTAAGACCCAATGCAGTCAACAAATAAATAAATAAATAAATGATTTTAAAAATAAGTGAATCTTCACAGGATATAAGGTCAATATACAAAAAAACAGTTACACTTCTATAGACTAGCAATAAATGATTGGACACTGAAATTTTTTTAGAAGTACTATTTAAAATAGCAAGAAAAAGATGAAATGCTTTGGAAACGTTTCAATACACTGTGTGTAAAGCCTACATATTGAAGACTATAAAACTACTCTAAGAATAAACTTAAAAACTAAATAACTGAAAAGTCGTATCATGTTCCTGGACTGGGAGACTCAATGTTACTTCGATGTCATTTCTCCCCAAATCGGTCTACAGACTCAACACAGTGCCAGCTAAAATCTCAGTGGGTTTTTCTGTAGAAACTGGCAAGATGATTTTAAACATTATATGGGAATGCAAAGGACCTAGAACAGCCAAACACTTTTTAAGAAGAACAAAGCTTGAGGATCTTTACTACCTAATTTCATAACTTACTATAAAAAGCTTCAGGAATTAGGACAGTATGGTACTGGCAAAAGCATGGGTATACATGGAGAGTGGAAGTCCAGAAGCAGACCCACACATACAGCATCAACTGATTTTTGACAAAGATGCCAAGGTATTTCAATGAGGAAAAACAGCATTTTCAACAATAGTTCTTGAACAACTGCATGCCCATATACAAGGATGAACCTCAACCCTTACTTCACAAAAGATACAAAACTTCACTCAAAATGGATCAAGAATCAAACGCAGAAGCTCAAACTGTACGACATCTAGAAAAAAACACAGGGCAAAAAAATCTTTATAAACTTTGGGTAGCAAAGATTTCTTATACAGAACACAAAAAGCCCAAATCATTTAAAAATTGATGAACTGGACTTGACCAAAATTAAAATTTTTTGATGTTCAAACACAGTGTTATTGGGACTTCCCTGGTGGTCCAGTGGATAAGACTCCACGCTCACAATGCAGGGGGTCTGGGTTCGATCCCTGGTCAGGGAACTAGAGCCCGCATGCATGCAGCAACTAAGAAGCCCGCATGCCGCAACTAAAGGATCCCACATGCCGCAACAAAGATCCCACGTGCCACAAGTAAGACCCAGCGCACCCAAAATAAATGAATAAATATTAACAACAACAACAACAACAACAGTGTTAATGTAATGAAAAGGCAAACCACACTGGGAGAAAATGTCTGAGAAACATACCTGATAAAAGGCCTGTATTCAGAATATATCAAGATTTCCGGCAACTCAATAGTACGACAGACCACCCAATTAAAAATATGCAAAAGGTTTGAACAGTCACTTCACTAAAGAGACAGAAAATAAGCACATGAAAAGATGCTCAACAAGTCATTAAGAAAATGCAATTTAAAACCATAATGAGAAAACACTATGAGCCATTATCAGACTGGCCATAATTAAAGGCTATCAATATCCAACCTTGGTGAGGATGGAGACACAAAGGAGAACTCTCATACGTGGCTGGGAAACAGTATAAGCGTTTTGGAAAACAGCATGAGAGGTCCTTACAATGTTAGTCACACACTTACCCACAACCTAGCAATTCCACTCCTAGGTATTTACCAAAGAGAAATGAACTCTGTCCAAACAAAGACACGTACTCACATGTTACCAGCAGCTTTATTCATGATAGCCCAAACGAGGAAACACCACTGTCCCTCTATTGGTGAATGGATAAACTGTGGTTCATCCATACAGCAGAACACTACTCAGAAATAATTAACTACTGATACATGCGAGAACATGATAAGACTTAAAAGCATTATATTAAGCTAAAAAAGGCAAAGACTACCATTCAGATTATCTTTCTGTGAGGCTGACTCAAGTTCTGCCCTCTTGATCTGACAATTCGTGGTAGCAGTGACACATTCTATTAGCACAACCACTTTCATGAGGTTCATTACAAAGGAATTTTGTATGTTTGCATTATGAACCAAGACTCAACAGAGCAAACGTTCGAGATAAGGACGACTGTTAACAAACTCTTAAATGGTTGGTTTCAATTGGAACTACATGCCTTTGATTAGAACTGTGGTCTGGCTACTTAGTGTAAAACGCAAGACTTACATTTTAACAATATATTGGTGAACACAGACACAAATGCTAATGTCCACAACCAAAAGCCTTTATACATCAGTCAACCCTGAAAACAGGAAAGTAGAATATTAATTTGCTAAGTAGTCATCCTTGTGGCAGGATGCCTGAGGGCTACACAGGCCCCTTTAAAGAAAAAATAGGGACTTCCCTGGTGGAGCAGTGGTTAATAATCCACCTCCCAATGCAGGGGACAGGGGTTCGATCCCTGGTCCGGGAAGATCCCACATGCCATGCAGCAACTAAGCCCGTGTGCCACAACTACTGAGCCTGCGCTCTAGAGTCCACGAGCCACAACTACTGAGCCCGCGTGCCTAGAGCCCGTGCTCCACAACAAGAGAAGCCACCCCAATGGGAAGCCCACGCACCGCAACAAAGAGTAGCCCCCGCTCGCCGCAACTAGAGAAAGCCCATGCACAGCAACAAAGACCCAACGCAGCCATAAATAAATAAACAAATAAATAAATAAAATAATAAATAAATAAAAGAAAAAATAATTCTCCAGAGTACCATCTCCCACTCCCCCACACCAGACTTAAAACTATTTTTGTTACTTAAACAAACACAAATGTAAAATGCAACATAATTTATGTTTTTAAGGCCGTTTTACAACTATGAAAAACCAAGCTGGTCTACAACTTAAATACAAACCCCCCTGAAAATCATTAAAATTCAAATTAACATTATTTTAAAGATACAGATGGGGGAATTCCCTGGCGGTGGTCCAATGGTTAGCACTCGGCACTCTCACTGCTGAGAGCTGGTTCAATCCCTGGTTGGGGAAATTAAGATCCCACAAGCCTCACAGCAGGGCCAAAAAAGAAAGAAAGAAAAAAAGGATGATTCGTTGAAAGCAAACTGTTAAATTCAACACAGCCTGGTTCTGACAACTAAGCGCAGGCAGGCTCTCCTGAGTCAGGCCGCACCCCGTGGGTCTCGGCACAGTGTTCCAACCATCCCACCTCTTTGCCTGCCTGAATTTCTCCTGCACAGAGAGGGTCACACCTTTGATGGGTCTTTGCTTGGCTTCAGCAGAGAATGTGAATATCAAGACAACTTCTGCTGCTGCCTCAGTAACCCTGAAAAGCAGCGCACCCAGGCCCACAGAAGTCAGGGGCAAAGCCCTCCACACGATCTGAGCATGCCCTGCCCCATTATCAGAATACAAGCCGTCAGAGAACTCACAGATCAGGAACACACGTCCACAGCCCCAACAAGGTGTGAACTCTACTGTACAGGATGCATACTGTAAACATTCTTAAGTCCTGAAACATTACCTGTGGATACAAATCAAAGGAAGCCTCGGTCTTTCATTCAAAGATCATTCCCAGGTACCTGCTCTGTGCCAGGCCTGTGTAGACACCCTGAGATGGGTGAGACAGGAACCAGGGCAAAGGAGTTGCAGTAGAAATTCGGCGTGGGGTTAGGGAGTGCCAGCAGGTCGGAAGGGCTGAGGTGCATGCTGGCGGTAAAGGGTAAGCGACTCTGCTCTCAGTTACCCTGAGGCCAGGCCTCTGCTGAGCCTGTTCAGCCAAGCCGCCCTGCCTGGCTCTCTCTCCAACACCGGATGCTGCTGAGGGGGAAGGTCCTTGCCGATGGGCAGGTCGGGGCCACTGCTCAGTGATGTCTCCACCTTCAACAAGCACCTCAGGCTGTCCAGCAACCCGGATGCCCCGCCAGCTCACTGTTCTCACTGAAACCGTACCCACTCCCTTGCTCCTTCCCAGTCCCCTCAATCCACTCTCGCTCTCAAAAACAAGTTTATAAAAAAATCCTGGCAGCAAGTTTCTCAACTTCTACACTCCTCACCCGACCTTACTTGCATCCTCTACAGGCTTGCCTGCAAATCTGTCTCTTCCAGAAACAGACACTGGCTCTCCTGTCTTAGTGGGACCTCATGAGGGCACCACCTGTCTACCTTACTGCTCCCCCACCCCAGCCTCAAGCTCTGCCTCCCTGATGCCAAGCCGAGGTGAGAACACAGGCGACCGGGGCTCAAGTGCCGCTGGCGCTCACTCCAGAAGCTGGGGCTGCCTTACGAATGTGTCTGAATTACCTGTAATCCAGCAACTCCACTCCACAGATGAACACTCTGTGATGCCTGGGCTCAGGGATGCCCGGAGAGCTGGTAAAACAGCACTTCTGGGGGTGTTTGTGAGGTGTCTCCGGAGAGACCAGCACTGGAATGGGCAGGCTGAATACCGAAGCCGGCCCTCCCCAGTGAAGATGGATAGCGTCCACTCCTCTGAGGGTCTGAACGGAGTGGCAGAGAGATGTCCACCTTCTGCCCTCGGACACCAGCGCTTCCGGCCCTCCGGCTTTGCAGAATGTGCACAGTGAGACTTCTGGCCTCCATAACCACTTGAGCCAGTCGCTACGATAAACATCTTCTTTTCTTTTCCCTATCTATCTAACTATCCATCCATCCATCCACCCACCCATCTCCTGTTGGTTCTGTTTCTCTGGAGAATCCCGACCAAAACACACCCTAACAAAACTCTTACAAACGAGTACCAAGAGATGGATATATAGATGCCCAATGGCATTTTTTTTTAAAATAACTGCAAAACCCAGAAAACAACTCTGTATCTTCCAACAAAATTTGTTTAAGTAGTATTTTTTAATGGGCATTTTGTTTTCGATACTGGGCTTTAATTTTTCCCCCAGTTTTATGGAATAATTGATGTACATCACTGTAAACTTTAAGGCATACAGCATGATGGTTTGATTTACCTATACTGTGAAATGATTACCACAATGGGTTCAGCTAACACCCATCTTCTCATACAGACGGAGGACGACCTTTGCCTTGTGATGAGAGCTGTTATCATTCACTCTCTCAGCAACCTGCCTATGAGTCATACAGCACCGTCGGCTACAGTCACCATGTTGTACATCACATCCCGGGGACATGCTTATCTTGTAACTGGAAGTTTGCACCTGGTGACCACCTTCTTCAATTCCCCATTCTGTCACCCTCTGCCTTTGGTAACCACAAGTCTGATTTCTTTTTCTCCAAGTCTGGCTTTGGGTTTGTTTTTTGTGTTTTTAGATTTCACATGTAAGTGAGATCATACAGTATTTGTCTTTCCCTGTCTGACTTACTTCACTGAGCATAATGCCTTCAAAGTCCATGTCTATCCATGTTGTCCTAATGGGAAGGCTTCCTCATTTTTTATGGCCAAATAACATCCCATTGTTTTTATATATGTGTGTGTATACAAACACACACACCCCCCACATCTTCTTTATCCATTCATCCAACAATGAGCACTCAGATTGCTTCCATGACTCGGCTATTGTACGTGATGCTGCAGGCACCTTTTCAAGTTAGTATTTCACTTCCTTTGTATATGTTCCCAGAAGTGGAACTGCCGATGCATATGATAATTCTATTGTTAACTCTTTGAGGATCCTCCATACTGTTCTCCACCGTGGCTCCACCATTTTACGGTCCCACCAACAGTGCACGAGGGTTGCTTTTCTCCACATTCATGCCAGCATTTGTCATCTCCTGTCTTGCTGATGATACGCCCCTTCTAACAGGCCTGAGATGATATTTCACTGTGGTTCTGATTTGCATTTTCCTAATGACAAGTGATGTTGAGCATCTTTTCATGTACCTGTTGGCCTTTTACGTATATTATTTAGAGAAATATCTATGGGTCCTTTGCCCATTTTTTCCCTGGCTTATTTGTTTTTTTGCTGCTGAGTTGTATAGAGCTCGTGAAACATTTTGGATATTATCCTCTTATCAGATATATGGTTTGCAAATATTTTTTCCCATTCTGTAGATTTTCTTCTTTTTTTTTTTTTTTTTGTTTTGGCGATACGTGGGCCTCTCACTGCTGTGGCCTCTCCCGTTGCGGAGCACAGGCTCTGGACGCGCAGGCTCAGCGGCCATGGCTCACGGGCCCAGCCGCTCCGCGGCATGTGGGATCTTCCCGGACCGGGGCACGAACCCGCATCCCGCTTATCGGCAGGCGGACTCTCAACCACTGTGCCACCAGGGAAGCCCTGTAGATTTTCTTTTTCACTTTGTTGATGGTTTCTTTTGCTGTCAGAAGAATTTGACAGCAAATTTTAATTTGATGTAGTCCCAGTTGTTTGTTTTTTATTTTGTTGCTTGTGCTTTAGGTGTCAAATCCAAAAAGTCACTACTAAGACCCATGTCAAGGAGCTTTATTCCTATATTAAGTCTGTAATCCATTTTGAGTTAATGTTTTTGAGTGGTCTAAGATATGGGTCAAGGTTCATTCTTTCACACGTGAATATCCAATTATCTCAGAACAATTTATTGAAAAGATTGTCTTTTCTCCACTATTCAACAAAATTTATTGATGAATAAATTACAGTATAGCAACATATTGGATTATATGTGAATTGTATTATGTGAAAGATGAATGAATTATATTAGGGAAAATGCACAAACCGCAGCTACCCAGACAGCATGAGGGATCGTAACCAGAGAAGACAGCATAAACACACACTTCCATAAAGGTCAAAAACAAACAAAAACAAGTAATTTATTATTTAGAGATACACATATAGGCAGTGTAACTTTTTTTTAAAGGGTTTAATAAAGTAAGGGAATGATCAATACAAAAGGACAGCATTTACCTTGGAAGGGGAGAAACAAAGATGGAGAAGGGAAGGGCACACAGGCACACAGGTGTTAGGGATGGCCTGATTTTTAATGCTGACTGGTGTTCATTTTATCATCCCTCATAACATGTATACTGTAGACATAATTCATATATATATCAAATATCACATAGTAAAAAAAATAAAATTTAAATGGGAGGAAAAACCTCTCCCCACTACCAGCTCTTTTCTTCATTATTTCAGCATTTCCAAGTCGCTCCTGCAGCTGGGTCTGTCCTCGCCTCCCCTCACAGTCAAGCATCTGAAAGATCAGCCCCTTAACTGGACTTGCTCAGCTTCCTCTCCACTGAGTTATTCTCCACACAGTTCAGCCGGGCTTGTGCTCCAACGGAACACAGACCTATCTAAGGTCAGATACCACTTCTCTGCTGCCACACCAACACTCTGTGTCCTCTCGCAGCTAGCTTTTCTCAGTGTCTGTCAAGACTGCTGGCACAGTGTCCTCCTGGGACCTCCCAGGCTCTCCTCGTCCTGCTGATGTACCAAAGCTACAAGGCTCTGTCTCCCCTGCCCACTCCCCACGGGCCACTTCTCAGGGCTGTTTATGCAGCTGAGGACCCTGAGACAAAAGGCAGGCTTGCTTACTGCTTACAATAACAGGGCCAGATCCCCGCCCGCACCACCACCCCCGGTACCCCCCGCACTGATGTGGGCCTTGAGGAGGGGAGGGGGTGAGGAGAACGGGAGGTTTCTGCTGTGCCGAGTAACAAAAGTCCTTCACCTCTGACTCAGGACTGTCAAGTCTTCTGCCAGCACCCATGCAGCAGGAACAGGCCAGCTTATTACCTTCAGGTAGGGTTAAAAGAACTAACCCCAGGCCCGACGACAACGACCATGCTTGTCACACTCCCTTGCCTTTCGTTCTACTTCTCCGCCGCCGTCTGCTCAGTCATCTCTACCTCCACTGTCAGGTGTGCTCTAGAACGCCTCCTCAGGATTCCACTGCTCCCTCCACCCGCTGACTTGGGTATCGTGCCAGGGACCAAGGTGGAGAAGAGGAGTAAAAGCCATCTGCTTGCTTGTTTTTTAAACTGAAGTATATAGTTTTGATTTACAATGTTATGTCAGTTTCAGGTGTACAGCAAAGTGATTCAGTCACACACACACACACACACACACATATTCCTTTTCAGATTCTTTTCCATTATAGCTTATTACAAGATACTGAATGTAGTTCCCTGTGCTATCCAGTAGTTCCCAAAGCCGCCTGTTTTAACGACTGTTGCATGAATGGCCAGCAAAGGGCATCTGAGACAAACAGCCTGTAACCTAAAACTGCAGATCTTGAAAACATTTTGGAATTCCACTGACAGAAGTAAAGTCAAAAGGCCTGTTTAACGTATATTCAGATGGGGGGTGTCTAGCAATGTCCCCTTAACAACTTAAAAAGAGAAGTCAATTACACCTATACCAATAAAGTTAGAGGAAGAAAAATTAAAAGATATCATTTAAATAGTATAAATAAGGGACTTCCCTGGTGGCGCAGTGGTTAAGAATCCGCCTGCTAATGCAGGAGACATGGGTTCGAGCCCTGGTCCAGGAAGATCCCACATGTCACGTAGCAACAAAGCCCGTGAGCCACAGCTACTGAGCCTGCACTCTAGAGCCCGCGGGCCACAACTACTGAGCCTGTGTGCCACAACTACTGAAGCCCACGTGCCTAGAGCCCGTGCTCTGCAACAAGAGAAGCCACTGCAATGAGAAGCCTGCGCACCGCAACGAAGAGTTGCCCCCACTCACCGCAGCTAGAGAAAGCCCACACACAGCAATGAAGACCCAACGCAACCAAAAATAAATATAATAAATAAATTAAAAATAAATAAATAGTATAAATAAAAGTATCTATGGGTAAATGATTTTTTTAAAAAGGTGCAATGGGAGACCTCCCTGGTGGTCCAGTAGCTAGGACTCTGTGCTCCCAATGCAGGGGGCCTGGGTTTGATCCCTGGTCAGGGAACTAGATCCCACATGCCGCAAAGAAGATCCTGCAGGTGGCAACTAAGACCTGGTGTAGCCAAATAAACAAATAAATAAAAGGTGCAATGGCATAATACAGAAAAATATGAAACGCTTATAAATGGAGAAAGACCCCATACTTACGGGATTAGAAAACTCAGTATTCAAAAGAAGTTAATTCTTCTCCTACTGACTTACAGTCAGTGCAATCCTGGTCAAATCTCAACAGGGTTTTTTTTTGGGGGGGGGGGAATTGATAAGATAATTATCATTTATACAGAAATGTAAGGAACCAAGAATAACCAAGACATTTTTGACGAGTACAAGGTAAGAGGGCTTTCTCTCTGAATACATTTGTTACAGAGTTACAGGAATTACCACAATACACACAGCAAAGTAGACTTAGTAGCCACTGTGTTCTTCACCACCACGTGCTTAGTTAAAAAAAGGCCAGTGCCACTTAAGAGTGCCCTAGATGCTGCAAAATCATTAATTGTATTAAATCTCAACCTTTAAGCACATGGCTTTTGAATACTGAATGTGATGAAACGCGAAGTCTGCATAAAGCATTTCTGCAATATTCCAGAGCAAAGCACTGTGCACCGCGAGCTGAACGAGCCACTCCGTCCACGAAACATCAATCTTACTTGAAAGAATGCCTGACAGACCAATCTACGTTTATTCAGACTTGGATACTGTCAGACATCTTCTCAAAAATGAATGAAATAAGCCTGTCCCTTCAAGGAAAACAGCTGATGCTACTTGTGGCCAATCATAAAATCTGAGCTTTCAAGCAAAAATTGGAAGTTTGGAAAACTTGTATCCATCACTGTGGACTTGAACACTTATCCACATTTAGAGACCTTTCTGATGAGATCGGTGGTGGCAGTGACAACCGTGACTTTAATAAAACAACAACCTGAATAATGAAAGGTGTCACTATCTCAAAGACCTCCCTTACTCAGTAAATGGCTATTTTACAAATGACCAATGTGTGGTGCAGAATCATGTGTGGGTAAGAGGTTCATGGAGAGTGCAAGATAGACAATGGATTTCAGTTTAACAGTGTAGGAAAAATTCTCTGCTATCATTTCAGATTCTACATTACAGCTAACCATTAGGAAACTATTACCTGTTATGGTTTGGTGTGGTATCAAAGAATATCCACAGTTATCTGAAAAAGCCATTAAAATATTTTCTTCATATAACTTCAGTCAAAACAACCTATCACCCAGAATGAACACAGAAGCAGGTATGAGAATTCAGCTGTCTTCTATTACCCAAACATTAAGAAGATTTGCAAAACAGTGCTATTCTACTTACTATTTTTGTTTTGGAAAATAGTTTTCATTAAAAAGTATGCTATTAATCTTAACCCCATGACTCCGCAATTCCTTTCCTACATGTATACACAACAGAATGTGTGAACGTGTGCTCCAAGTGCATCATTCGTGATAGCAAAATTTGGAAAACAACCAAAATGCAGTATAAGTTCACAAAGGTGAATAGTATATAGTAATGAAAATACTACAACATTTATGAATCTCAAACATAATGCTGAACAAAATAAATCAGACACAAAATAATGCATACTGCATGATACCTGTATAAAGTTCAGAACACCAGAAGAACAGGACAACACTGCTTAGGGACGGAGGTGTGGGTGCTGTAACTAAGAAAGAGGAGCTGGAAAGACTGCGAACTCTGCGGAGAGGTGGGGGGGGGCAGGAGAGACACAGAGGGGATCTAGGTGAAGGGCAGTGCTTGACTTGTGACCTGCACCGTAGCAGAAATAAACCCAAACAGATCAGCAATCACAGGAAGTGACAAAGATTAATTTCACCATTAAGAAGTAGCTTCTCGGGGCTTCCCTGGTGGCGCAGTGGTTGAGAGTCCGCCTGCCGATGCAGGGGACACAGGTTCGTGCCCCGGTTCGGGAAGATCCCACATGCCGCGGAGCGGCTGGGCCCGTGAGCCACGGCCGCTGAGCCTGCGTGTCCGGAGCCTGTGCTCCGCGACGGGAGAGGCCGGCGTACTGCAAAAACAAAAAGAGAAGTAGCTTCGTGCCGCGCACTAAAGATACCACACATGGCAACGAAAATCCAGCGCAGCCAAATAAATAAATAAATAATTTAAATTAAAAAAAAAAAAAAAAGAATCAGAAGAAGAAGTAGCTTCTCAAATGCAAATCAAAACTACAATGAGGTATCACGTCACACCTGTCAGAATGGCTATTCTCAAAAAGGCCACAAATAACAACCACTGGTGAGGCTGTGGAGAAAAGGGAAGCCTTGTGCACTGCTGGTGGGAATGCAAACTGGTGCAGTCTCCGTGGGAAACAATGTGGAGGTTCCTCAAAAAACAAAAAATAGAACTACCATACAGTCCAGCAATCCCACTCCTGGGTAGATAGCTGAAGAAAATGAAAACACTAATTTGAAAAGACACATGCACCCCAATGTTCACTGCAGCACTATTTACAATAGCCAAGACAAGGAAGCAGCCTACGTGTCCATCGAGAGATACTGGATAAACAGCGTGCGGTATATAGATATACACGTATACGATGGAATACTACCCAGCCGTTAAAAAAAAAAGAAATTTTGCATTTGCAACAACATGGATGGACTTGGAGGGCATTACGCTGAGGGAAATAAGTCAGAGAATGACAAATGCTGCATGCTATCACTTACACGTGGAACTGAAAAATAAAACTACCGAATATAACAGAACAGAGAAACAGACGCGCATATACAGAACAAACTAGTAGCTGTCAGTGCAGAGAGGGAAGGGGGAGGGGCAAGGTAGGGGCAGGGATTTAAAAGATACAAACTACTATGTATAAAATAGATAAGCAACAGGGATATAACGATATACTGTATAGCACAGGGAATATAGCCAATATTTTATACTAACTATAAATGGAGTATAAACTTTAGGAATTGTGAGTCACTATGTCGTACACCTGAAACTTACTGTGTATCAACTTTACCTCAATAAAAAAATAAATAAGTGGCTTCTCAAAGGAGACCAAATTGAGTATACTTCTATGCTGACTGCACAAGGACACTTACAAGATGCAACACAGAGCAAATGAGAACAAGAGGCTACGAAAAGGAGAGGAAGGAAGGGAGGGAGAGAGCTCAGCGACCTGCACAAACAGTAAACAAAAAGCCCTGAGGAGGGGCCACCACAACCAAATGAACAACGTACTGAGATTTAATCAATCAACCTGTACTCATCCAGCACAGCCTTAAAACCTAGAGAGCAAAAATGGAAACATTTACAAGAAAAAAGGACAAATACACACGCACAGTGGGAGGTGTTAACTGACCTCACTCAGAAATCAACAGATTAAGCACAACGAAATTAGTTAAGAACACAAAAGGATCCAAGAACACAATTAACAAGGGGCTGACCTACTGGTAAGTACACAGAGTCCTCTATCTAAACCTGAGAAAACATGTTCAAGCACACATGGAACTTTTATAAAAACCTAACCACATATTAGTGTAACTGAACGATAAGGGGTCACTGTAATACATGCCATGATCTCCAACTGTAACAGCATTAAATTAAAAGTCAGTGTGATTAAAGGTGATCCGAGAGATATATGTTTGGATATTTACAGATACTTCAAAACAATTTATGGTTAAAAACAGAAATAATCAAAATTGGATAACACTTAAAATTGAGCCAATACAACTAGCAATTCAAAATCTAGAGCAGTAATTAGAGGTTTCCAGCACACATCAAGGCAGAGTAAGAAAAACTGATGAGAAGAACTGCAGGTAGAGAGACAGAAGAGTGGCCGGAGAGAAAGAAGAGACGAGACCTGTGGTGGCCTCAGCAGGGCCGCGTGGTGAAGGTCGCCTGGCAATCAGTGAGTGGCACTGGGCTGTCTCCCATTCTCCCCCCAGCAGGCGGGCTGAGCAAGGCCAGGTTCCCGCCAGGTCTCTGGGGTGAGATAAGCACAGGAATGCAGCTCCCAAGGCAGCTGGTACCAAGCTCAGGCTCCCCAGACACTTGTCAGCAGCCCTGAGAAGAGGCCTAGAAAATGGAGAGCCCCCCACACTGACACGCACCCCACCTTGTCACTGCATCTGTACCCTGCTCCCAAGAACAAGAAACTGGGAGAACCACATGTCTCAACTTACTGACAGCGTCTGTCTGTAATTCGGACCCTGTGGTGCTTGCCATCACTACCTTTCAGCACACTGAACAGAACAGAACATCTGTGGAGGGATAAACAAGAATCTGCCCACAAGCGAGCCTCTGGGAAGACAGAGAGGATGGTGAGGAGACAAGGTAGAGGGATGGACTCTGCACCACTCTCTCTGTGCCCCGGAACTTCTATCAGAGGCACCACAGCGTTAACCAATCAAATACTGCCGTGCGCACGCGCACACACGCGCACACACACACGCGCGCACACACACACACAGCAGTAATTCATGAAATAGACAAAGTGAAAGAGATTTTAAAAATTAAAAAAAAGTTCTTTGAAAAGACGAAATCAACACACTTCTAGAAAGAGTGGTTAAAAAAAGAGAAAGAAAAAGCACAAATATGAGGAATGAAAAGAGCTGTATCTACAGGTACGGCAGGAACTGAAAACAGACCACCCACACACAACTTCATACCCCAAACTGACAATTTCTAAGAATACAATTTACCACGAGTAACTCGAATAGAAATGGAAAATCTCTTATCACTTAAAGAAACTGAACCAAAAGCTTAAAAGTTACCCAGAGACATGCCTGTCTGTGAAGGGAACAGGAGGAGGCTGACAGCAGGAGGGGCGAGGCCACAGGCAGACGACGCTAGAGCATCTGCACTCTGCTGGGCGCGAGCCGGACAGGAGCAAAGAGGGGAATGAACAGCAAAAGCAACAAGGCCCTGCAGAGGATGGACAGGGGTGGGCACCTGGGAGGAGACTCCCCTCGGCCACAGGGGTGGGAGACCAGCCCAGCAGGGCCAAGTGGGTGGGGGGTGTTTGGGAAGAGAGAAAAAGGAAGGGTGTGCTCCATCTCTGCATCTGGGGGCGCAGTGACAAAGCCAGGGCGACACGACCTGGCACCTCGCAGTCGGGAAGCAGGACCCCAGCGGTGCTTTTCTCCAGTCACGTTCTGCCAGCCAGGGGCAGCACTGAACCAGGCCCCAGGCAGACGAGTTAGCGGCTTTCCAAGAGAGAAACGACAGTGAGCTCAGAGGGACCTGACAGTGGGAAAGGGACTGAGGAGGTCCAAGAACTATGGCAACGGAGGACACTCAGGCAAGTGACCTAGAAAGACAAGTTCCAGTCGGATGTGATGTGTGAACCGAAGTCCTCATAGGTGTGTGGGCAGGACAAAGGTCTAGGCACAGAAGAGGAGGTCTCTGGAGAAATGGACAACGTGGAGCTGGGAGGCACAGAGCAAGGAGAAACGTCAGTGCCCCACCACGACTTCCGGTAACAGAATGTGTATCTGCAAGAGAGCAGCTCAGCTCCGGGTCCACTGTCCGTGCTCAGAGCCCTTACCCTGAAGATCAGAGACAGCGGGACAACACACAAACTCGTAACTCTGGGCCCACCAGAGAGCACAAAGGACCGGCTGAACGGGACAAGTGTGACAGGCCACCTGGGGACAAGGCGAGGAAGGCAGGCAGCCATGAGTGGGTCGGAGGCCACAGCGCAGCATGTGACAAGTCCTTAAAGGTTGGGTGTGGCCGGTGGGACTTGCCAGGCCGGGCCCTTCTCTGGGAGCCAGCAGAAGCCTTCACTGCTGGGGTGGTGGGCGGTCTCCACCCGAGGCCCAGGCTGATCCTCCGAGAAGAGGGGACCGAGCCCTCCAGGAGACAGGCCCAGGACCCACATGGACACGAGCACAGGCCACACCCCGAGGCCTCTACAGATGCAGGCGGAGTCTGGCTGCCACACGGCAGGGGCAGGATCACCAGGAAAGCTGCACCCCGAAGCCCAGGCACAGGACTGCCCAAGGCTCAGGCCGGACAGGGGAACCGAGGAAGCACCAGGCAGGAGGCTCTCGCCGCCGGCAGCCGGCGCAGGCAGAGTGTGGAGAGATACCCCGCGGCCCGCACAAGCACAGGGGGCAGCCGCCGCCAGGGGGACGAGCCACAGCAGCCCCAGGGCCCGTCAGACTGGCTGAGCGGGCCCCCTGCGTCTGCACGTGCTGCCTGGCACTGCCCCCAGCGAGAGCGAGGAGCAACAACACTGAAGGGAGAAGCAACACCAACACTACACAAACTCTTCCAGAAAAGAGGAGCAGGAACACATCTCAACTCACTTTACGAGGCCCTGAAAGACACAAAAGACAAGAAGACTTTAATGAGCCTCCATGGGCAGACCCTCTTCACAAGCACAGACGCGCAGTTCTCAACCAAACGCGACACGGACAAAGCATGTCCACGGAAAGACATGTGCAAGGACGTTCACAACAGCTTGACGCAAAAAACAGTCCAAATCTGGAAACAACAGAAACGTCCGTCAACGGTGAACAGGTAAACAAACTGTGGTATATCTCTACAAGTTATTCAGCAATAAAAAGGAACAAACAACTGATGCACAGCTCTCAAAGCACAACACCAAGAAGTCTACGGGACACTCCAGAAAGAGCAAATCCACGGGGACAAAAATCACATCCGCGGTTATTACGAGGGGTTGGGAGGAGGGGAAGGGCTGCCTACCGAGGTGAACAAGGGAACTCCTGGGGGTTCTGTATCTTAGCCGTGGTAGTGGTGTTTACACAACTGTATAAATCTGTCAAAACTCAGTGAACTATATACACTTTAAAATGAGTGAGTTTTACTAGGTATAAATTACATCTCATTAGTTTAAAAAGTTCAGCAATTTTAACCAGCTTGAGCAAAGAAGCTAACTGTACAAAAGCAGCAGAAGGCTTACGTCTACAAACATAGGTCAACATTATACCTCTGTGGTCCCTGGGGTCACTTTTTTGATGAGGAGAGAAAGCCTCGTGTGTTGATCCATTATCCAGGACAAACTGGGAGTCAGGAAATGAGACTCCCCTCGTGGCAAGACTAGTTATGGGAAATGACAGGCATTTTCGCTTTTGCCTCCAAAACCAGGATAAGCAACAGCAACCCTTCTCCCAAAGGCACAGTCAGGCCAAAACACAAGAGCAGGACTGGAAACAGGAAGAAGAGACGGCAAGCTTCAGGAAGCAAAGAGAATGCGCTAGCCGGGGGAGACTCAAGAATGCTGACTGGAAGTGAGCAGGGAACAAACGGGTATCAGTAAGCTAAACGGCCTTCCATTAGAAAATGGAAAAAAGACCAAATACTTTAAGTGGACAGAAGAAGCAAACAAAAGTAAAATAAAATGATAAAAGCACAAAGATCTGAGGGTGAAAAAACTTCAGACCGACTATGCCATCTTTTTAATCCCTAATTCCAGATTTATCCATTGCTTTGTTCATTCATTTATTTATTCATCAATTCAAATACTTTGGATACCTAAAATATGCCAGGCTAGCACTGTTCTTGGTAAGAAAATACACAAAAAGAGCTGCCCTCTTGGAGTGTGTAGTCCAATGAAGGAAAAAGACAAACAAAATGAGTAAGTAAAACGCACAGTGTATTAGAAAGAAGTGCTAAGGAGGAGAACAGAGCAGGAAAAGGGGTGTGTGGGAAGAGGCGGAGTGAGAAGTAAATTTCTATTTTGATAAACAACAGATTTTGAGTTTTAGCTACTAAAGCACTACTATAGAAACTGGCACGTGAGCTGGGGTGCTGCCTTCAAGGAAACCCTAAAACAGAAGCCACTGGCTCAGCAGCGGGCAGCAAGGGGGCTCAGGCGAAGGGGCAGCAAACTGTCGGCGACCAATGTGGAAAGCAGTCCCAGGTCAGGAAACAGAATGTGGTGCTGGGTGCTGCTGTCATCGGCCACGTGCAGAGTGCCATTAGCAGAAAGACAACAGCTCAGAAAACAATCATCAAGCAGAAATCAAAGGAACAGAAGAGCCCTAGAACGCGGGGCCTCAAATGGCTGCAAAAGCCAACTCCTTCCAGAACCCAAAGAGCAGGTTTGCAAGCCCTTTCAGAACCAGGGCCCATGAAGACACCGTCTGGGCTAAAGACCCTGATGTTCTCAAGAAGGCCTCATTTAGCCGAGGCAGGAAATCAATGGAAAAGGGCGGGGGGGGGGGGGGGGGGGGGTGGAGTCCGACTTGAGAATTGCATCTGGGAAAGAATTTCAGGCGAGTTACCAGCGCACAGAATTGTCTAGCACCAATAAGCACACGAACGCCTCTAGCTTTTCACCAAGCTACACTGCGAGAGCAGACTTAGAAAGCCAAAACCCACCCTGCGGGCCCCCCAGGCTTGCTGACGGGGCTGTCTGACCAAGGAGGGCAGGGCCCTTCCTACTGACTGCAGGTGTCATCAGGAAGAGGGGCGGGGACCCCAGCCGCTGGAGCCAGGGACAAGGAGATGGCGCGGGAGGGAGCTCCTCCAGAAAGCAGACCCAAATGAGCCATCTCGCGCGCCGTTCCGCCCCGCCGGGCCGGGCACTCACCGCCGGCGGGTCGAGGCTGCCGCGCCGCTCCTCGTTCTCCACGGTGCGCCGGCAGTCCGGGCACACCCACAGAGGCAGGTGCAGCACGCTGTTGCCCTTGGGCGCCATGGACAGGGCCAGCTTGCTTGCAGTCTTTACTCCACTCTCTAAGAACGCAGAGTCTTTCCGCTCGCTTCTGCACAGAAGACAGTAATCCCCAGCGGGGTAGGGTGGTGTTCTATGATTCATGCCAAAATTAAAAGGAGTCTGGAACAGAAAAAAAATTTGTATTTTCAAAACATGAGCCCGAGAAGGGTCGTCTGCACCGTAGAGAAATCATCCTGAAAATCCTGAAGATAGGTTCGAGAGAGGGACACCTGGGCAACAGGTGAGCAGGGAAGCCAGAGTACACGTGGGATGGAGCTGTCAGGACCCCCAGGCCTCTCTCCCATCTGGAGTGCCCCTACCGTGAACCCATCAGGTGGGAAAGTGCACCAGGACCCATGCCAAGCCTATTCTGGCTGGAACGTTGCCCATATGCTCCCCCAGCCCTGCCCAGCCAGCAGCCCAGCTCTTCCCTCAGCCCATGGCTCTCTCCCTGTCTTCCCGCACCCAGGCTCGCACAGGCCATTGGCTGTGCTTGTTACCTGGACTACGTATAAGCATGTACGCGACTGGTGCCACAGCTGACAGAGTGCTCTCAAATGGGCCCCAGGCTCCATTATCAAAGCCTTGAATGAGCAGGTATCAGGTGCTTAAACAAGGGGGCTGAATGGATAAATGAACAAATGAGTGATTCAAAGAATGAATAACGGGACTTCCCTGGTGGCGCAGTGCTTAGAAATCTGCCTGCCAGTGCAGGGGACACAGGTTCGAACCCTGCTCCAGGAAGATCCCACATGCCACGGAGCAACTGAGCCCGTGCGTGCCACAACTACTGAGCCTGAGCTCTACAGCCCGCGAGCCACAACTACTGAAGCCTGCATGCCCTAGAGCCCACGTGCCGCAACTACTGAACCCGTGTGCTGCAACTACTGAGGCCTGCGCGCCTGGAGCCCGTGCTCCGCAACAAGAGAAGCCACTGCAATGAGAAGCCCGCGCACTGCAATGAGGAGTGGCCCCCGCTTACCGCAACTAGAGAGAGCCCACGCATAGCAATGAAGACCCAACACAGCCAAAAATAAATAAAATTAAAAAAAAAAAAAAAGAAGAATGAGTGACAGCACCACTAAGACGCCAAAGACTTGCACGTATATTCTTACCTGCTTTCATAAACCAGTGATCAAAACTGCTTACACCTGTCACATCCACAGGGTTCCCTGGATTTAACCAAACCCAGCTCAGCAGCCATCTGAATGTCTGGGGTGCAAGGGGAGAGAACTGTGTACTATCTCCCATGGAAGTAGCTGTCTTTCTCTGTCCCAACAAATCCAAGCAGCCTGTCCCCGAGAGAACAGCCACAGCCTTCAAACCTCTCTAGGCCGCCTTGCTTACCCAGAGCAGAAGATGATGGGCCCCAAGGTTAGAAAGGTCCCTGAGCAGAAATCATAATGCTAAGAGCCAGAACTGTCTTGCGAGCACCCAGTTCATTATCCACTCATCTGTCTGTCTGTCCATCCGTCCATCCATCCAGTGTTTACCGGAAGCCCACCGTGTGCCAAGGCACCAGCCCAGGCACTGGCGACACAGTGGTGAATAAAACAAAAATCTCTGCCGTTAGGGAGGTAATTCTTGTCAAAGACAAAGTAAAAAATACAGAACATTAGATAGTGGTAACTGAGAAGGAGAGAAGAGCAAGAGAAAGTGTCTGGGGCCGGGGACGATGCCCTTCATTCACCGTGGCCATCAGGGCCTCCCTGAGGAGACATCTGAAGTGCGGGGCTGCTGGAAGCCGCACGGACACCTGAGAGCAAGCGCACAGGCCCCGGGGCAGAGATGGAGGGGAAAGGAAGCAGGGAGCCAGGCATGGCCTGGCCCCACTCGTGTCCTAATGGGGAGACAGGATGTGCGTGGAGAAGAGATGCGATGGCAGAAAGGAAGGAGACCGGGGTGAAGCCGCTGTGAAGGCAGAGCCCACAGGACGGCCGAGGAGCCCGACGTCAGGGGAGAGGAGAGAGGCCAGACAGCTCCCCCGACTGTGGACTGTGCATGTGGAACAGCTCCGAGGTGAGGAGGACCTCGGCCGTAGGCATCTGGAACACACTGCATGTCAGGCATCCTTACAGGCCAGGTGACTGGGTCCTGCTGGTCCCAGAGGGACACCAGACAAGCACAGACAGAACCAGCCGGCGCCCCATGGCAGTAAGAGCTCCTCCGCCAAGAGGAAGAAATGAAGCCTCCAAGGGTGCAGAGTGGGACCAGCAGGAGAGCATGGCTTCAGCGAGAGCAAAGCTAAGCTGAGACCCAAGTGCTAAGGAAAAACAAGCGGAAAAGAGCCGCGTGAAGATCCTGGAGAGGAGCGCTGGCGCAGGAGAACCGCTGCGAACGCGGGCCTGTCTGGGGCAGGACGAAGGCCGGAGGCTGAAGCTCGTGCCCTGTGAGGGGCTGAAGATTGCTCAGAAGGGGATGGCGTGACCCAATTTTCATCTTACAGGGAAAACCTGTTGTGTGAACAATGGACTCTGAGGAGGTGACCACGCGTGAGGCAGTTCCAGGTGCAGGCGGCCCTGGAGGAGCAGAGCGGTCAGGCTCGGGGGCTCGCCCGCCCGGGCAGCAGACCCACCAGCAACGGGGGACAGGCTGCAGCGGTGGAAGGAGCAAGGGTTGGTTTTGGCCGCTGTGCGGTCAAAGTGTGCGTCAGCCACCCAGAAAACGTGGAGCACGACACCTGCTGGAGCAGCGACCGGAGGGGTGCAGCCGGATATGCAATTTGGGGTCTGTAAAGCCAGAGCCAGATGGGATGATCCGCGGAGGGCATGCAGCCAGTGTCCTGAACGGAGGTCCAACTTCTCGAGGCTTGACCGCTATGCTCAAGAAGCAAGCGAGTCCTCTTAGGGAGGTGAAGCTCTACTCTGCGAACCTCTTTCAGACAAAGCAAGAGACACTCACACAACAGCAAAGCTTGACTAAACCTCAAGCTAACCACATACTAGGGCTTGCCACACGGTCACCCGCCCGTGACTAAACGTGAGGGACAAATGTAAGTCCCACTGGTTCTCGTAAAAACATTTTGCAGCTGCACTGAAGTATAACTGAGGAACAATAAGCTGAAAAGATCTAAAGTATGGGACGTTAATAGTTCGGACATGTGAACACGCATGAAACCATGCAACAACCGAGATAACAGACATCGTCCTAACCACCAAGGTTCCAGGAGGCCCTCTGCTCCCTCTTTCTCCCCGCTGCCTCTTCCCTCCACCCTTCAGAGGCCACCACTGGACTGAGTTCTGTCTCTGCAGACCACTGGGCAACTTCTACAACTGTTTATAAATGATGTCACATAACATATTCTCCTCTGTCTGGCTTCTTTCACTGAGTGTCATTACCTGGAGATGATTCCATTCACAAGTCTCTTCTAGTCCTGAGTGTAGTCCGTTGTGTGGGTGAGCCACAACTTGTTCATCCATTCTTCCCCCCACCCGCCTTAATTTTTATTTATTTATTTATTTTGCTTACCCATTCTGCTGCTTGGAAGCATTCAGGTTATTTCCAGTTTTCAGCTATTACAAATAATAGTGGCTATGAACATTCATGTATAAATCTTGCTGTGAACACATGTTTTTGTTTCCCCTGCATAAATACCAAGGAATAGAATGACTGGGTTGTCTAACTTTTAAGAAAATGCCAGGACTTCCCTGGCGGTTCAGTGGTTAGGACTCCATGCTTTCACTGCCAAGGGCCTGGGTTCAATCCCTGCTCGGAGAATTGAGATCCCACATGCCACATGGCACAGCCAAACTTCTCCCAAAGAGCAGTGTTAAAGAGTCCCGGCTGACCTATATCCTCATCAGTAAGTTTTTAAATTGTAGCCACTGTAATGGGTGTATAGTATTGTCTCAATGTGGTTTCCCTAATAATACGTTAAATATCTTTTCACAGGCTTATGCAGTATCTATTCAAACTTTTGGCCTGGCTCAAGGTTTATCAATTTTATTATTCTTAAAATAATCAGCTTTTGGTTTCATGGATTTTTCCTTATTAAAAATCTTTCTTTCACTGACTTTTGCTTTTATGTTATTATTTCATTTCTTTGAGTTACTTTGGGTATAAGTGGCTTCTTCATCTTCTATTTTCTTAAGGTGGAAGCATGGGTCATCAAGCCCTTTCTCTTGCATAAAAAGGTGGTTAATGCTGTAAACCAGCATTTTCCAAGTTCTGATGTGTTGTGTTCTCATTCTCATTCAGTTCAAAATACTTTCTAATTTCCGTCTTGATTTCTTCTTTGACTCATGAGTTGTTTAAAGTGTGGTTTAGTTTCCAAATATTCGTAGTTTTCTAAATATCTTTCTGTTACTGATTTTTTATTTATTTATTATTTTTTTTGTGGTACGCGGGCCTCTCACGGTCGTGGCCTCTCCCGTTGCGGAGCACAGGCTCCGGACGCGCAGGCTCAGCGGACATGGCTCACGGGCCCAGCCGCTCCGCACCATGTGGGATCTTCCCGGACCGGGGCACGAACCCGTGTGCCCTGCATCGGCAGGCGGGCTCTCAACCACTGTGCCACCAGGGAAGCCCTCTGTTACTGATTTTTTAAAATATAATTCCACTGCAGTCAGAGAGGATATTCTGTACTATTTTAATTATACCAAATTTATCAATACTTTTTTATGGCCCAGAATATGGTCTATTTTAGTAAATGTTCAATGTTTACTTAAAAGAATGTGTGTGTATGCTGCTGTTGTTGGGTGAAGTGTACTATAAATGTCTGTTCGGTCACGTTGGTCAATGGTGTCATTCAAGTCTTCTTTAACTTCACTGATTTTCTATTTACCTTTTCTATCAATTATTGAGAGAGATATTAAAATCTCCAGACACAACTATGATTTGCCTATTTTTCCTTGAAGTTTTATCAATTTTTCCTCCATATATTGTGAAGCTTCGTTGTTAGGTTCAAAAATGTTCAGGACTGTTATGTCCTCTTGATGAACTGACCCCTGTACCAGTATGACGTGACTGTTTTTACCCTGGTAACATTCTTTATTCTTTGCTCCTGTATTGATTTGTCTGACACTAGTACAGCCACTCCAGCTTTCTTTTCACATAAGCAATGCATATCTTTCTTTATAACTTTTTTTTTTTTTTGGCTGCACCACAGGCCATGTGGGATCTTAGTTCCCCGACCAGGGATCAAACCCGTGTCCCCTGCAATGGAAGCCTGGAGTCTTAGCCACTGGACCGCCGGGGAAGTCTATCTATGACTTAACTGTTAGCTTGCCTGAGTCTTTATATTTAAAGCAAGTTACCTGCAGAAAGCATACAGTTATGTCTTTGTTTTTGTTCCAATCTCACAATCTTTTAAAACTGGGATATTCAAACCATTTACATTAAATACAATTACTGATATGATTGGGTTTTTTAAATCTACCATCTTATTCTTTATTTTCCTACTGATTCATTTTTTTGTTTCCTTTTGCTTCTTTTTCAGCCTTAAAAATTTGAATAATTTTTTGTGATCCTATTTTATCTCTTCTGTTGGCTTGTGAGCTATACCTCTTTTCTTTTTGAATTGGCTGCTTTAGTGTGTACAGTATACATTTTACCTTGTCACAATCAGCGATCAAATAAAACTTTATCACCTTATGTTTCCCATCTCCTGGTCTTCTTTATGCTATTGTTGTCATACCTTTTACCTCTACCTAAAAGCCCCATAACTCATTGTTATTTTTGCTCCAGACAGGAAATTATATTTTAAAGTAATTAAAAAAAAACACATTTACCCATATATTTACAATTTCCAGTGCTCTTCATTTGTTTGTAAAGATTCAGATTTCCATCTGGTGTCATTTTTCTTCTGCCTGAGGACTTCCTTTAACATTTCCTGTGATGAAGAACCCCTGGTCATGAATTCTTTCAGCTATTTATGTATGAAAAATCTTGATCTCATTTTTTTTTTCATTTTCATTTTTGAAACATTTTTACTGGTTTAGAATTCTAGGTTACGTTCTTCTTCCTTTTACTATGTTAAAGCTGTCTTCCTTCTATCCTCTGGCTTGTACTATCTGCCATGAGAAGTCTGCTATTAGTCTTATCACTGAAGTTTTCTTTTAATCACTATTTTCAGCATTATAAAATTATGATGTGACTGGGTGCAGTTTTCTTCATGTTTCTTGTGCTTGAGGCTTTTTGAACTTCTTGGATTTGTGGCTTAGAGTTTTCATCAAACTTGAAAAATTGTCAGCCATTATTCCTTTAAATATATAAATTTTTATTCCTCATCCCCACTCTTTCTTTCTTTCTTTCAACATACATATAGTGTGCTGTTTGAAGTTGTTTCACAACTCACTGATGCTCTGTTCTTTTTATTTTTTTTTTTATTGCAGTACGTGGGCCTCTCACTGTTGTGGCCTCTCCCATTGCGGAGCACAGGCTCCGGACGCGCAGGCTCAGTGGCCATGGCTCACGGGCCCAGCCGCTCCGCGGCATGTGGGATCTTCCTGGACCGGGGCACGAACACGTGTCCCCTGCATCGGCAGGCGGACTCTCAACCACTGCGCCACCAGGGAAGCCCTGGTCTTTTTAATTTTTTAAAAATTTCAATCTTCAACTCCCTCATGGTTCTTTTTGGGTAGTTTCTATTGCTAGCTCTTCAAATTCACTAATCTTTTCTTCTACAGTGTCTAATCCGTTGCTAATCTTCACATAATGTATTTTTTATCACAGACTGTAGTTTGCAACTCAAGATGTTCATCTGGGTTTTCTTATATTCTGTTTCTTCTTAACACACTCATGCTTTCCTTATCTTCTTGAATGTGGAGAACATTCAATAGCAATAACAACTGTCCTTATCTAGTAATTCTATCGTATGTGTCATTTCTGAGTCTGTTTCTATTCATTGATTTTGCTCCTCATTGTGGACGGTATTTGCTTGCTTCTTTCTCTGCCTGGTAATTTTTGACTAGATTACAGTTTTATCCTGTTAGGTACTATTTTATTCCTTCAAATATTTCTGAGCTTTGTTGTGGGCCATGGTTAGGTTATTTGGGAAGAGTCTGGTTCTTTGAAGGCTCACTTGTAAGCTTTGGGAGGCAGGATCAGAGCACCTTTAATCTTCCCCACTACTGAGGCAATACATTGGGAGCACACACTGACTGCTGGGAACACTAACTACTTGGGGCCCTATATGAGCTCCAAGGATTGTTCTACTACTCACTTCCAGGGTTCTTTTCCTGTGCTCAGAGTTTCCACATATGCACGTGCTCATCAGTACCCACATGAAGATTTGAGGGGAACCCCGTGTGTCTCCAGAGCTCTATTTTTCTCTTTGCAGCTCTCTCTCTTCTCTGGTATTCTGCCCTACAGATTCACTGTGGCCTCCCCAAATTCTCAACTCGGTCTCCCCACCCTGTTTGGGCTACTCCTCCTTCCTCCTCGAACCATGGCCTGCAAGCTCTTTCCAGGTAGTAAGTTTGGCCAATCCTAGGGCTCACCTAGCTTATCTTCACTCAGGGATCATGGTCCTGCACTGTCTACTGTCCAATGTTGGAAAACTGGGATGTTTATGTCCTTCATTTAGTTAAGGTAGGAGGATAAATCCAATCCAATTACACTGATCAAAATATCAATTTAAAAAAATGTACCAGAATGAACATAACCAAACAAGCGCTTTCTCCCAAATCCTATACACACAGAGAAAAGATATTTATACAAATATATAAAATGTATATATATTAAAGTAAGGGACTAAGGTAACCAAGAAATTTTTCCCTAAGAGCATGTACATACTCCTAAAATGGTCATACTGCTGAAAAAACTTGAAAATGCACTACAACTGAGTCCCTACACCTACGATGTAAAATATTTTACCCTTTCTTAGTAAACGGATTTTCTACTCTGAGGTAAACGCTACCATTTGTGGCCAGCATTTGTGTGTAACAAATCACAAGTATTCACTTTCTTACTAAGCTTATACTCTAACTCTGAAAGTAATTTCCAAAAGAAATTCCAAATTCAACATGAAAAACTCAAACTTACTCTTTAAAGACCTTACAGGTAAACCTCTTACAGACAAAAAGAAAACATGGCATTTTAGGGCATTAAAGACACTAAAAAGCCACAGCTTCGCAGGTGATAACGGCACATCTCGGATCACACAGCCAGTGAGGGCTAAAGCCAGGACTCTCCTGTACACAACACACAAATGTGTCTGTTTTCATTGCATTATCATCTCCTGCCCAGAACACGACACGATTATCTCCTCCTGACTGGTCCCCAGCCTGCAGGTCTGTACTGTCTGCCTTCCACACATCCTTTGCCCCTTGCAGAGTGACCTTACACACTGCACATGTGACCAGAACATTCCTCTGCTTTGAACCCTCCAGCAGCTCCTACCGCCGAAAAGGATCAAGTATGATCACTGAGTCTCTGCCTCATTACCCAGATGAAATTCCTTCCAATTCCACTGGGTGGACCAAAAGGTTCCTTCAGTTTTTTCCATAAGATGTGGCTCTAGTAGCACTTAGTTGTCTTTAACTTCATTCGAAACGTTGTTAGACTCTATGTGACAGCTGTCATATCAGCATGCATTTAAAAAAAAAAGACCTATCAAAACTGGTGAATTTTTGTGTAGCTGTTTTAATACTGAAGATGAAAGAAAAAAGCAACATTTTTGGCATATTATGCTTTATTATTTCAAGAAAGGTAAAAACGCCAACTGAAACGCAAAAAAAGATTTGTGCGGTGTATGGAGAAGGTGCTGTGACTGATCGAACGTGTCAAAAGTGGTCTGTGAAGTTTCGTGCTGGAGATTTCTCGCTGGACGATGCTCCACAGTCAGGCAGACCAGCTGAAGTTGATAGCGATCAAATCGAAACATTAACTGAGAACAATCAACATTATACCATGTGGGTGACAGCCGACATACTCAAAATATCCAAATAAAGCACCAAAAATCATCTGCACCAGGTTGGTTATGTTCATCGCTTTGATGTTTGGGTTCCATGTAAGTTAAGCAAAAAAAAAACCTTTCTTGACTGTATTTCCACATGCGATTCTCTACTTAAACATAATGGAAATGTTCCATTTTTAAAACAAATTGTGACAAGTGATGAAAAGTGGATACTGTACAATAATGTGGAATGGAAGAGATCGTGGGGCAAGCGAAATGAATCACCACCAACCACACCAAAGGCCAGTCTTCATCCAAAGATGGTGATGTTGTGTATATGGTGGAATTGCAAGCGAGTCCTCTATTATGAGCTCCTTCTGGAAAACCAAGCGATTAATTCCAAAGAGTTCTGCTCCCAACTGAAAACAGCACTCGACGAAAAGCATCCAGAATTAGTCAACAGAAACGCATAATCTGCCATCAGGGTAACGCACGACCACGTGTTCCTTTGATGACCAGGCAAAAACTGTTATAGCCCGGCTGGGAAGTTCTGACTCATCTGCCTTATTCACCAGAGATTGCACCTTCAGATTTCCATTTATTTTGGTCTCTACAAAATTCTCTTAATGGAAAAAATTTCAATTCCCTGGAAGACCGTAAAAGGTACCTGGAACAGTTCTTTGCTCAAAATGATAAAAAGTTTTGGGAAGACGGAATTATGAAGTTGCCTGAAAAATGGCAGAAGGTAGTGGAACAAAATGGTGAATACGTTGTTCAATAAAGTTCTTGGTGAAAATGAAAAATGTGTCTCTTGTTTTTACTAAAAAACCAAAGGCACTTTTTGGCCAACCCAATACACCCCTGCGCCATTCAGCTATGGGGCTTTAGTACATGCCATTTCCCACCCCAAAACACCAATCCCCCCTCCTTTAACCAGGCAACTGTTAGGCATCCTTTAGAACCCCACTGTGGTATCCCTTCTTTTTCTGTGAATCCCAGTCTCCTCCAACATGCTCTCCTCAGCCAATACAAGCCACCACATAGCTAATCACTCCAACTCCTGTAAACCTTTATGCTTACAGAGGTTTTCTTATACTTTCACATGTCCATCTTCTCATTAGACATTAAGTCCCATAAAGCACCCAGAATACAGAAGGCATCTAATAGATACTCACTGAAGGAACTGAAACTACTCCAAATCAGTAATTCACATTTTGTCTTCCCTATTTCAACTACAATTTTTCTTTCCTTATTTCACACACAATCTTTTATTAGCTGCCTGTGCTGAAGTCCAGGGATGACTCCATGTGTGGTCAATCCTTTCTGCTGCTTTCCTGAACTCAGCTCTCCCAAAGCACATGCAAATGCCTTGAGCAAGTGGCACTGCTTGGGAATAATTACTAACATTAAGACTTAAGTTCCCTTCTAACTGGTTACAAAAAAACTGTTAACAGAATCATACCATGAGTTAGGTGCAAAATTACCTTAAGTATTTAATGCTTTGTAATTTATAATTTATGCAATCTTACAGAGTAAATATTTAGCAATTTATAGATTTCAAAGTTGTTCCATTTAAATTCAATAAAATTCAATAAACATTAATTATTGATTCCATATTATTACATTATTATAGCATCCTTCTTATGGTTAATGTAAAAATGAGTTTTCTTTAGGATTTTTCATTTCAGTTTTTATGTTAAAAAAAAAAAATACAGAAAGCCTAGAGAAAACTGCAACCATTTTTTCTTACTGCTGCAAGTTAACTTCCTGAATTGGCCCAGCTAGTAACCACTAGTGGGCGTACAGAAGTAAATAGGGTGGATCTGTGAACTAATGAGGCAAAGTGGTATTCGCTATCTGCCACAACCACGGTTATAGAAAATGATTTTATGCATGTAACTGTTATTAACATGGCTTTCCTTTACAAATGTAGTTATGTTTAAAGTCTAGTAAACAATGTAATTACTGTTACTTTTTTTTTTTTTTTTTTAAAGAATGGATCATTTTTATTTTATTTTTTGGCTGCGGGGCATGTGGGATCTTAGTTCCCTGACCTGCACCCACTGCATTGGAAGCACGGAGTTTTCACCACTGGACCACCAGGGAAGTCCCTACTGGATGTTTTGATGCTACTTATCTGGAAGAAAGTAAATGTCTAAGTAAGCCTCAGGATGCCAGGACAAGTTTAGTATCACTCACTGCTCCTTCATCTGACGGCCCAGCAATTCACCCGTTCAAATATTTACAAAACACTTCAGGTCTCTGCATTCAAGCTCCACACGGCAAGAGAGAAACATAACTTGAATTTATTAATAGCAGCAAATCAGACAGTTAAGAGACTTACAGCTCTGGAAATATGTATTTCTGACACTTCTCTTTACCAATCTTTAAAATACAACTAATCTACTACAGTTAAATGAAAAACTGATTATCAGAGTACTACTAACTTCTCAGACTGCAGTCTGCATCCCCTTGTAAATCTGAAGGTACCTGAAAATCACAGCAGCCAGTCATTTTGTATAGGATGTTAACAGTGTTTACAACATCAGAAGGGAGGGGAAAAAAACACATAAATAGAACAGAGACTGGGGAAGGCTTTTGGTCAGTCCCTAAATGGGTCATCCACGTTTGAAAACTGAGTGACCTGGAGTAATTCCAAAGGTAGCCACTCACATGTTGGTGAACCCCAAGTCATCAACATGGCCCTGCTGACACGAGCAGAGAGGCCAGGGCCGGAACCCTTCATCCACCCCTCCCCCCCACCATCACCACCACTCACTTGGCCACAGGGAGGCAGCTGGCTCAAGGACAACCAAACCAAAGGCTGGCCAGGGACCTTAAGTACTGATGCCCACAGATGGTGCCTGCTTTTTGCAGGACCCTCTGCTCCTGTAATACAGAATTGATAATGCTGAGTCAGCCTCCAGGGGGGTTGTTACTAAAATTGTTATGGTCCAGGGACTTTCCTGGTGGCACAGTGGTTAAGACTCTGCACTCCCAAGGCAGGGGGCCCGGGTTCAATCCCTAGTCAGGGAACTAGATCCCACATGCCGCAACTAAAGATCCCGCATACTACAACGAAGATCCCGAATGCCACAACTAAGACCCAGAGCAGCCAAATAAATAAATAAATTCAAAAAACTGTTACGGTCCAAAAAATTCACAAGGCTGGGAGATGAGTTAGGGCAAGGGGCACAGGAACTGCCATCAGAGGGTTAAGAGTGTTAAGGGAACAGGGAGGGGTGCCTTTGGGCAGGAGCTGGAGAGAATGGGGAGCAAAGATGCAGACACCCAGCTCGGGGAAGGTGGAGCAGAGACTTACACATGAACCACGAGCAGGGCGCACACGTGGGCAGCAAGAGTAGGTGGGCTGGGCTCTGGGCCCCCATACAGACTGGGTGTGTCTGCTTCAACAGGGGATCCTGGCCAGGTGAGTAGGCGCCCGCCAAAACATTTGGTCTCCTCCAGTTTCGGAACAAGGGGAAACTCTGAAAACATGTACTGAAGATTACAAGGGCTCTTCGTGCTAGAGAGGGTGAAGGAAGATGGGTGTACTCCCTAGAGCTGATGGTGGCATGAAGGTGCAACAACCTTTCTGGAAAAACCACTTGGCAGTATGTTTCCACAGGCTCCCAGCCACCTACCTGCACCTGTGCCCTCAGGCATGCCTACGCTACACGTGCCTCCTCACTTAGGTGAAGCCTTCTGCTCAGGTACCAGACCCTGCCAGCTGCCTGAGGACTCTGTTCCACTGATCGTCCCCTCTCTTTTTTAAATCATCGATTTTTCCTTCTTCCCTGCATCGTTTCCATTAGGATAAACAAAACACCCTCCTCTTAACCTCACTTCCACCTCCAGCTACTAAGTGCCTATCTTTTCCTTCCTTTTCAGGAACACTCCTTCAGAGCTCTCCACTCCAGCTCTGTCTAAAAGAAGTATGATGCAAGTCACAAACACAAGCCATGTAATAAGTTAAAAACAACAGCACAGGTAAAAACAACAAGATGATAACACTCCACACTGGTCAGTATGGCCAAAATCCAGGACACTGACAACACCGAATGCTGGCTGCCGAGGGTGTGGAGCAGCAGGGACCCTCGTCACTGACGGTGGGAACCAGAATGGTGCAGCCACGCTGGAGGACAGGTTGGTGGTTTCTTACAAAATTCAACATACTCTCACCATACAACCCTGCAATGTGCCCCTCAGAATTTACCCAAATGAAATGAAAACTTGCATCCACACAAAAACCTACACACAGATGTTTATAACAGTTTTATTCATAGTTGCCAGAACTTGGAAGCCACCAAGGTGTCCTTCAGAAGGTGAATGGATACATAAACTGTGGTACCTCCAGATAACGGAATAGTACTCAGTGCTAAAGAGAAATGAGCTATCAAGCCATGAAAAGACATGGAGGAACCTTCAATGCATATCACGAAGTGAAAGAAGCCAGTCTGAAAAGGCTACAGACTGTATGATTCCAACTATACGACATTCTGGAAAAGGCAAAACTATGGAGACTGTGAAAAGATAAGCGCGGGGGAGAGAGGGTGCATAGGCAGAACACAGAGGATTTTTAGGGCAGTGAAACAACTCTGTGCGATACTACAAAGATGGACACACGGAAAACCCGGACTTTGGGTGATGATGATGTGCCGGTGTAGGTTCACTGACTGTGACAAACCATGGTGGGGACACTGACACTGAGAGGCTGTGCACGTGTGAGGATATATGGGAACTTTCTGTACTTCCTGCTCAATTTTTCTGTGAACCTGAAACTGCTCTAAAAAAAAAAAAAAGTCTATTAAACAACCCCCAAGAACACAGGTGGATTCTAGTAAGATTTTATTTAACTCAATGTACGCACAACATTATCACATCGAAGGTAACCACGCCCACTCTCCAGCCGCCTCCCTCCAGTAGGGCTCTCGCTCCCCACCAACCTTCCAGCACCACACTGCTCTCCATGGACAGACGACACACAGCTCACCTCCTCCTATCTGATATTCTTTCTTCGACTGGCCTCCCAGCTGTCACACCCTCTTGGTTTTTCTGAGAACCCACTCCAACCCCAAAGGCTGTGCCCTAAGCAGAGACGGCAGATGCGCTTCTCCAGACGGGATTCCTAACTGCAGGGTCAGTCCCAGCCCAGCTCCTCGCTCTCTCTTCAGAGTTTGTGCCTCGTTTCCCTTCCCTCCCTGGTAACTTTCAAGCGAGAAGAGAGAAGAGAAGCCTTCCCCTCAAGTCCTCGGGGGTCTACAAATGGTGCCGTGGATCGGGAGGTGCAGGACGGGGGCCCACAGAACGCCCGCTTCAAGTCCCAGCTACATCTCAATGAGCGTCAGACAAAAAGCAAACTATCCCCAAAAGGGGAGTTCTAGAAGCTGAAAGGGCTAGCCAGCTGGTGACCTGACGAGTCCTGAGCTCGATGCCCTCCTGCCAGGAGGCGGCCACCTCCCCCGTTCAGTCAGGATCAAGACACCAGCTCCTGTGAGGAGGCGCCGGAGGGGACGGGGGCCAGGGGCCAGGGGCAGGTCTCCAGAGGACAGCGTCGCGCAGACAGCAACACACCTGCACCCGGCAGGCCCTGACCTCGGCCTGCGAGTCCCCCCCGCGTGGACCCCAAGCCCACAGAGAACGACGTCTCCCATTGCCGACAGGGCACACAGGCCACCTGCACCTGTGGCTCCCAGGCTCAGGGAACAAACTCCACGGATTGACAAGCAGTGACAACCAGTAAGGGCCATCAGGTGAGGAATGCGAAACCAACCTTCCCACAGGCAAGAAGGGTCACCACACCCTTTGAAGCCTGAGGCACAGACATTGTTGCAGGTAGAGTGAAAAGCTAGTATATCAGAATTTCTAGAAAGGTACCGTATGTCATTTTCAGTATTTTCCTAACTGTAATCTCATATTTTGATTGAAAAACACAGACTGTATTTCCTTTAACTATATGCGTAAGCATTGTTTCTGGCATTAAGTATGAGATCCACAAGGTTACACATAAAATTGTACCTACGACACACAGTGCTCACTATTATATATAAAACAATAAAACGTTTAATAAGAATCTACTCCAAAGAACTTGAAATCTGTTTTTAACCCTAATGATCTCATCTCAGTTACCAGTAACAGCTTATTTCGAAAAGAGCAGAGTTATCATCTCACACCCGTCAGAATGGTCATCACCAAAAGACAAGAAATAGCCAGTGCTGGCGAGGCTGTGGAGGAAGGGGAGCCCTCCCTCCTGCACCGTTGGTGGGAGTGTAAACTGGAGCCGCCACTACAGAAAACAGTACGGAAGGTCCTCAGAAAACTAAAAATAGAGCTACCATACGATCCAGCAATCCCATTTTCTGGGTATTCATCAGAAGAAAATGAAAACGCTAACTCAAAAAGATATATACATCCCCATGTTCACTGCGTTATTATTTACAATAGCCAAGAAAGTTATGGAACAACCTAAGTGTCCACCAATAGATGAATAAAAAAGATGTGTATATACATACATATCTGTATCCACACAATGAAATATTACTCAGCCATAAAAAAAAAATGAAACCTTTGCCATTAGAGACAACATGGATGGACCCTGAGGGCATTATGCTAAATGAAGATTACATCAGACAGAGAAGGACCAATAGTGTATGACCTCATTCATATGTGGAATCTAAAACAAACAGACAAAATTGAGCTCATTCATACAGAGAACGTATTGGTGGTTGCCAGAGGTGGGGGGGTTAGAGGATGGACAAAATGAGTGAAGGGAATACAAACTTCCAGGTGTAAAATAAGCAAGTCATGGGGATGTAATGCACAGCACAGCAACTAGTTAATACTACCTGCATATTCAAAAGTTACTAGAGTACACAGGAAAAGTGCTCATCACAGGAAAAACATTCGGTAACTGTGTGAGGTGATGGGTGCCAACCAGACTTACTGTGGTGATCGCTTTGCAACATACACAAATATCCAGTCATTACGTTGTACACATGAAACTAACAATGCTGTGTCATTATACCTCAAAAAAAATTTTAAGAGCAAAATCAAAAGAAATATTAGATAGCTTTAAGATAATCGCCAAACTAACACAAGACTAGAGGTGCGCATCCAACTTAGTAGCCACCGGCCACAGCTGGCTACGGAGCACGTGAAATGTGACAGGTTCAAACTGAGACATGCCGAAGTATAAAATGCACGCCAGGTTTCACAGACTTAGCATGAAGAAAGGAATCAATTCTTTAGTAATCATTTTTATACTGATTCCATGTTGAAATAATCTTGTGGCTACTTGGGCCACAAGTAATAGATACTAATAAAATTGATTATACCCGTTCCTTTTTACTTTTGTAATATGGTTACTGACAAATTTCCAATTACATACGTGGCTTACGTTCCATTTCTATCGGGCAATACCGGGTTGGAGTGTCACTACTCTCTTTTCCCATCTTCTGTGAGTGCTATCCAACACTGGGCACAGAAGGGAAGGAAGCCACAAGGAATAATTAATTTACAAACAGGAAGAACAGCTAGAAAATCAGGAGTTGACTACAGCTGACAATAACTCTATACACCATGTTGGTTTAAACCCCAAAGTCTTCTAACACAGAACCGTAAAACTTCTGTAAAACAAAGTTTTTTTCATAAATACCAAACTTAGACAAAATATCTGCAACACAGAGGCAACAGGCCAATTTCCTAAATATGTACAGCAGCTTCCAATCACCCCAACAGCCCTACACTGTTAGCGTAATTATCATCCTCATTTCACTGAGAAGGAGACTAAGGCATGGAGTTTATGAGACTTGTTCAAGCTAGTAAGTATCAGAGCAAGGATTCAAACCCAGGCAAACTGGCTCCAGACCACTGGAGGGTGTGCTGGGGTCACTTCCTGGGCGACGCAGCTTATTGGATGAAGGTCACCTTCCCAGAGAGAATGCAGCTGTGAACCCTAAAGCTCATGTTAGCTGGGACACAGGCACCGCAACCAGGTAAAGGAGGCTAAGCCTAAGCGAGCACCAAAGTCAAACACACATACGTTAGAGAAGATGAACAAAGCCAAAAGCTGCTTCTCTGCTTCTCCAATAAAATGGACAAACACTGGTAAGAATCATTAAGGGAGAAAGTACAAAACACCAAAGTCAAAAATGAAAAAGACATCATTACAGACCAAACGAACACTTAAAATAATAATAAGGATATTACCAGCATCTTTAGGTCAAACTTTAGGTGAGAGTTTGATGAAGTGCTCAAAGAATTCCTAGAAAATATAACTTTCCAAAATAAATAAATAGAAACTAGAGCGATACTATAATTATTAAATAAATTCAAACATATGTAACTGCAAGCCTAGATGGCTTACACAAAAAATTGAGTAAGAAAGAAATCTAATTTTAGACAAACTATTGCAGATGATAGAAAAGAGTACACACTAAAAATTAACCATAATCTGTATACCAGAATCTGACAAAGAGAAAGGAAAATCCCAGCTTACTCTCACTCATGAAAATAGATGAAAAATTCTAAAGGAATTTATGAGCAAACCAAATCTAGTAATATGCAGAAAAGGATATTACTATTACCAAATGGGTTTACCCAAGAATGCAAAGTTAGTTTAACACTGAGCTGATTTTCTAATTACTGTCATATTACAGAATAAAAGACAAGTTATCATGTAATTAAAACAGATGCAAAAATGGCTTTTGATAATATCGAACATCCATTCATTAGTAAAGAGCATTCTAGGAAATCAAGAATATAAGGTAACTTTCTTAAACTGATAAAGGCTGTCTTTAAAAAAAAAAACCCTATTAACACTAAACACAGTTAAAGATGAAACAATGAAAGTTTTCCTCTTGAGATCAGGAATGAGATGACGGTACCTACGATCATCATTTCTATCCAGCATTATAACAGAGATCCCAGCCAGTATAGTAAGGTAAGAAAAAAAATAAAAGGACTAATGATTAGAAAGGGGGAAAAGAAGTGCCATTATTTGTAGATGATACTACTGTACACACAGAAAACCCAAAAGGATGTAAAGATAAATAAGGAGAAGTAATAGTTTTCAAAGGTTGACTTTTAAAAAATTTCAGATACCACTTAATTATAACATCTAAAAGAGAAAACTCAAGCACTGCCCTCTCCCCCTTGGAAGCTTTGGCCATCTTAGTTGGTGTGAATGAGTGGTGCTGAGGGAGGAGGACAGTCCTGGGTAGGATGCACCTGTCTGAGGTGCGCCAGGGCTGGGAATGTGGCTGACAGTTGGAGACTGGTACACACAACAGGATTGAGTAAAGAAGTAAACATGTTGAAGACAATGTAGCCAGGTTTTCCCTGTAGGAGAAGAGAGGTACAAATACAGAAAGGAGGAAGGCTAATAATAAACTCCAAATGTTGGACTGGAATTGAAAAGATTCAGTGTGAACTCCTGGTTTCAACAGATTAAAAAACCTGATGAGGAGTGTGGGTGTCAACACACACACACACCCCTACTTCCTAGCTCTTATACCTGTGGGAACATTTAGCACCCAAATTTTTACTTGTAAATACTACTGTCCATTAAAAGGAACCGGAGCTCCTTGATTGCATGGCTGATTTCAGGACTTGAGAAAACTCAAGATGAGAATGCAACATCTGGTACCATAAAGTAAGGAAATATTCAAAGAACGATGAAGACATGTCAAAAGGATTCGGCAGTCAGCCTGAAGGGGCTCCCACTGACTAAATCTGATATACACTGCATAAAACAGGAAACCACACCAAAAAAAAAAAAACCAAACAGGAAGCCATAAGTCCATACTTATACAGGGGATATACAAATAACAAGGAAGAAAGGAAAGTTCTAGCTCACTACAGAATCTCAATAAACATAGAAGGAATAATGGAATTAGAAGATCACCATTTGGCTACCACTGAACTAATGGATTCAACCAAGAATTATCGATGGATGCTAAATTAGAGGGAGAAAGTTTGATGAGAAACAGGATATTTTTGGTAAAGTACTTCTCTGCAAAAGACATATTAATTACTTATTATTAGTGAGTACAAAATATTACTAATTTACTTTACAGTGAAAAAGCTGGTCAGACACCACGTGATAAGAGTTACCACCACCTGTAACGGAACAAATCAATGTCACAAACTCCTAAGATGATGTGCTACAAAGAATACAGCATGACTTGTGTGGAATTCCCATCAAAATGCAAAATTTCAGTCCAATCATGAGGAAACATCAAATATACCCAAACTGAGGGTCATTTACAAAGTGTGTGGCCTGTTCTCATAAAAAATGTCAAGGTCATAAAGGACAAGAAAAGACGGAAAAACTCTTCCAGATTCAAAGGAGACTAAAAAATATGACAACTAAATGCAATGAGTGATCTTGGAACTTATTCTGGACTATGAAGGAAAGGGCTGAAACAAAGGTCTTTTGTTTGTTTTTGCTTTTAAGAACATATTTTGGACAAATGGCAAAATCTGAATAGAAACTTTGGGTGAGATGCTAATACTGTAATAAAGCTAATTTTCTGATTTTGATAGGTATACAATATATACAGAAAAGAGTGTCCTTGTTTTTAGGAAATACATACTGAGGGGTAATAGGCATTATGTTTGCCAGTTTTCTTCAAGTAGTTCAGAAAAAAATTAAAAGATATATGTGGGGGAGGAAGGCGAGAAAGAAAAGAAGTGGGAAAGAGGAGAGAAAGAAACAGAATAATAAAGCAAATGGGATAAAATGTCAAAAAACTGGGGAACTGGGGTCAAGGGTATATAAAAGTTTTGTACTATTTTTGTACTTTTCTATAAATTTGAAATTATTTCTAAGTTAAATCATTTAAAAAGTTATCAAGTACCAAAGGATAAATCTAAAGCAAGAGAGAAACCATACACACAGAGAAGATTATAAACCTTTATTGAGAAACGATGTCCCAAATAAATGGAGAAAAATACACAGACTAAAAAAACTCAAGGTGACACAGTCAACATTCCTCAGAATGATCTATATATGCAATGCAATCTGAATCAAAATCCAAACAAATTTTCATGTGGTAACTGAGAAAGAATCTAGTTTATATGGAAATACAAAGGGCCAAGTAAGGCAGCACTCTAGAAGTGTAAGGAGGACTACTGAGACTTACCAAGAAGCTGCAGTAACTGAGAGAGTGTGGTGATGGCCCAAGGACAGACAGAGGAAGGAACAATACAGAACCAAGGTACATATGACTCTAAAACTATAACAGAGATTGCATTCCACAGCACTGGAAACAGTCTTTTTAAATCATGATGCTGGTTCAACTAGATATCTAAATGGGGGAAAAATTAAATTGAACCCCCATCTCACACCATACACAACACTCAATTTCAGAATTATAGATCTGAATGTGAACGATAATACTGGTATCCTCATGATCTCAGGTGAAGAGAAACATTTTTAAGCAAGATATCAAAAGCACTAAAACATAAAGGAAAAGATCAACAGATTCAACTCAAAATTAAAGCTTCTATTCAAGACAACATTAAGAAAGTAAAGGACTTCCCTGGTGGCGCAGCGGTTAAGAATCCACCTGCCAACACAGGGTACACAGGTTCGATCCCTGGTCCAGCAAGATCCCACATGCCACAGAGCAACTAAGCCCGTGTGTCACAACGACTGAGTCTGCGCTCTAGAGCCTGTGAGCCACAACTACTGAAGCCCGCACACCTAGAGCCCATGCTCCACAACAAGAGAAGCCACCACAATGAGAAGCCCGTGCACCGCAACAAAGAGTAGCTCCCGCTCGCCACCACTATAAAAAGCCTGTGCGCAGCAACGAAGACCCAACGCAGCCAAAAATAAATAAATTTTAAAAATGAATTTTAAAAAAGTGAAAAAGCAAGAAAAATATATACAACCCAATAGAAAAAAATAGGCAAAAGACCCAAACATCACAAAAAAGGAAACCCACATAGTCAATTAACATATGAAAAGGCAGGGCTTCCTTGGTGGCGCAGTGGTTAAGAATCCACCTGCCAGTGCAGGGGACATGGGTTCAAGCCCTGGTCCAGGAAGATCCCACATGCCATGGAGCAACTAAGCCCATGCACCACAACTACTGAGCCTGCGCTCTAGAGCCCACGAGCCACAACTACTGAGCCTGAGAGCCACAACTACTGAAGCCTGCGCGCCTAGACACTGTGCTCCACAACAAGAGAAGCCACCACAATGAGAAGCCCGCGCACCACAGCAAAGATAGCCCCCACTAGCCGCAACTAGAGAAAGCCCGCGCTCAACAACAAAGACCCAATGCAGCCAAAAATAAATAAATAAATAAATAAATTTTAAAAACCAAAAACCTGTTTAAACATATGGAAAGGTAAAATTTACAGTGAAACACCACCATAAACCAAGCAGAGTGGCTAAAATGAGAAACTGTGACAAAACCATATTTAGTCAAAAATATGAAACAACGGGAACTTACAAACTGCTGGTGGAGTGGAAATATGTATAACTATGCTAGGACATAAGCATTATATTAAGACTCTGAAAACACACACACACTATGACCCAGTAATTTCTCTTCTAAATATATATCCTTCCTGATATGAAGTCTTACATGAGCCAAAATACATGTACAAGATTATTCATATGAGTTCCAAACTGGAAATAACCCAGATAAATTGTGGTCTATTCATACAGTGAAATACTATTCGGCAATTAAAATGGACAAACTGTAGATCTGTTCAAAACAAAGATCTGTTCAAAACAAATCTTAAAAATACTGAGTAAAAGGAGCTATACACCAAAGACTACATGTAGTAAGCTTCCATTCATGTAAAGTTCAAAGACAAAAAACTCCTATAGTGCTTGGGAACGTATGTTTAGCAGCTACCCATGGAAGGAGAGAAAGGGAACCGTAACCAGGATGTAGCCTTCGTGGGCTTTTGGAGTCCCCACAATGTTCTGTTTCTTTGTCTGAATGGTGCTTATACCACGGATCAAATTAAAATGATCTGCAGAGCTGTCAATTTTTGTATGCACTTTTATGATATTTAACAATAAAAAAGTTTTGGAAAAAGAGAAATAAATATTTGACAAAGGAACAAGGTAATCCCATGGGGAAAGGAGAGGCTTCCCAATAACTGATACACAACTGGATATCCATCTGGGGGGGACACCTCCAACCTTACCACACACACCATACATAACAACTAACTTGAAATGTATAATAGACTTACACATGAAAGCTAAAATTATAAAACTTCAATAAGAAAACAAAGAATAAAATCTTCCTAATCTCAGAGTAGACAAACATTTTTTCTACTTAAATTAGACAAGATTTCAACCTTGGGGTAGAGAAATTTGGGGGGACCCCTAAAGCACTAAGCATACTTGATAAACTGGACTTCATCAAACTTAAAGATATCTGTTTCTCAAGACATGGTTCCTGTGGCTTCAGCTCCAGGATGGAGACGGCCAGGAGGAGCACTGCTCCCACCTGTACAATAGAAACCAACCAGCCTACCTGCAAATCCATGACTTTTTTGGGAACCTATCAGGAAACTAATGTCACAGAGCAAACTGCCCAAAACCTAAGTGCCTGCAAGAAAAGAGAACACACACTCAGCCAAGGCAGACGCAACCACACACTGGTAAGAAGAGTTCATTGAGAACAGATGACATATTGGTGAAGGCTGAGTGCAGGCTGGCAAGACAATGTCTGGGGTAACAGAAGTTGGGGGAGTCTGTATCCTTCTGCAACCTCCCTATGAAACCCCCCGGACGGTCGCTGGGAAGATCTGCAAGAGCCCTAAGAAGCATCGAGGGCGGTGCAGAACTGGGGAGGGGAGCAGCAGCCATGTGTGAAGGGCAAGCAATTCCACCCCATCCTTCTCCATATCCTCTAAACCCACAAAGGAAAAAGCCCTTCCCTGTACAGATCATACAGGGAAAGGCGTTGGTGAACACTCACTGCAAGCTGGGAAAGGAAAAAGGGGACTGGGGGAAGTACTCCTGGAGAATGGGCAAGATTACACAGTGAGCCCACAACTGCTGCCAAGGAAGGACAGGAGAGCTGAGAGGGCTGTACCCCAAGACTCAGGGGCCCCATACACACCTAGGACTCAGCCTTACTCAGAATAAGGAGCCAGCACCACACCACTACCACACATGTCCAAGTCAAAAGCTTCAAGTAGGGAGTTCCCTGGTGGTCCACTGGTTAGGACTCTGTGCTCCCACTGCCAAGGGCACGGGTTCAATCCCTGGTCGGCGAACTAAGATCCCACAGGCCACAAGGCATGGCCAAAAAAAACCTTACAAAAAGCTTCAAGTGGGACTTCCCTAGTGATGCAGTGGTTAAGTTGCCTGCCAATGCAAGGGATACAGGTTTGAGCCCTGGTCCAGGAAGATCCCACATGCCGCAGAGCAACTAAGCCCGTGTGCCACAACTACTGAGCCTGTGCTCTAGAGCCCGAGAGCCAAAACTACTGAGCCCGCGCACCTAGAGCCCGTGCTCTGCAACAAGAAAAGCCACTGCAATGAGAAGTCTGCGCACCACAATGAAGAGGAGCCCCCGCTCGCCGCAACCAGAGAAAGCCCACGCGCACAGCAACGAAGGCCCAACGCAGCCAAAAATAAAAATAAATAAATTTATTTAAAAAAAAAAAGAATGCCCGCTCTAAGGCCAGACTGCCCGGTTTCACTTACTAGCACGTCAACATGGGTGTTACTTAACCTTTTGTCTCAGCTTCCTCATCTTCAAATACCTGCCTCACAGGCCTGCCATGAGGAGTGAGTGAGTGAACACGGGTAAGGTGCTCAGAGCCCCTACCTGGCACATAGTGAAGGAACACCACGTGTTAGCTAGCGTCACGCAGGAGCACAGAGGTCTGATCCTCGAGGGGGAGGTCGCTGTCATCTGACCAAAGACTATCAGACTGAATTCTGAAAAATCACTGTGAACTAGGGAACTCCCTGTCACTTCAGCTCCAGGATGGAGACGGCTGTCACTACTGAGGGCCTGGGTTCAATACCTGGTCAGGGAACTGAGATGCCACAAGCCGCACAGTGTGGCCAATTAAAAAAAGAAAAAAAACCACTGTGAACCAGAGAGCTCAGAAACATTCCACCGAGGCACTGTATTATACATTTTTAATCGCTCTGCGGGTAGTTAAGATACAGCTAACTTTAAAAACTATTCCCTGTGCTTACGTTTCTCTAAGTGAAAAGAAACTAGATGACCATGAGCTGAGAGCCCTGGAAGCACCCCCTCAGAGAGGCTCACTCTTCTGGAAGCACGTGGTAAGGGGCTGGGGCCCTAGGACTGAGCACTACCCACTCAAACCCGTGCCTGAAAAAATCTGGGCCACCTCCCGTTGAAGAGCAATCATAATGGCGCAAAACAGGCTGCCAAGCAGTCACCCAGTGTCTGTTCTCACCTAATGGTCTATGGCGAATGCAAGAAAAGGTAAATGCAAACAAAGCACATCACCAGAAATATACTCACAGAAATAAACCTCAAGGTTAGAAAATAATCCCTTTCTCCTACTTCTTCTGTGCAGTACAGGCAGTATTTACTGAAGATGTACAAGGTGCTGGAGACGGCTCCAAAGACCAATCTATCCTCTGGCCCTTGGGAAAATGGCATGGGAATGAACTGTTCCAGGAAAATGAAAGCCAGAAGAAGAGGAGATGACTCACCAGGCCACACAGCTAAGTGCCGGGCACTGTGCTAAACGCACTCAGCTACTTCCTCCCCTAACTGGTACAAGGACTCCAAAAGGAGGCACTATTACCTCACTCTAAAGTCCTTAAAGCTTAGTAACAGGACCATAAAGTAACCGCACCTAACATCACAGAGCTACGATTCAAATCCAGGCAGTCCAGGGGCTTCCCTGGTGGCGCAGTGGTTGAGAATCTGCCTGCCGATGCAGGGGACACGGGTTCGTGCCCCGATCCGGGAAGATCCCACATGCCGCGGAGCGGCTGGGCCCGTGAGCCATGGCCGCGGGGCCTGCGCGTCCGGAGCCTGTGCTCCGCGGCGGGAGAGGCCACGGCGGTGAGGGGACCGTGTACCGCAAAAAAAAAAAAAAAAAAAAAGAGTGGACCCCGCTTGCCGCAACTGGAGAAAGCCCTTGCACAGAAACGAAGACCCAACACAGCCATCCATCCATCCATCCATCCATAAATAAATAAATAAATAAATAAAAATTAAACATGAATATTTGCTTTAAAAAAAAAAATCCAGGACCTGAATTCACAACATTGTGATTAACTGCCTCTGCTGGCCTACTTCCTGGGAGGGTCAGGGAGGGCTTCCTCCTCTCATGACCCACCTGGATAATGGCTCTCATCTTTCAATATAATTCATGCATCATCTTCTCTTTAAAACCTGACTCATTTGACTCCCATTCTCTCCCAGTCTTATCAATTAGTAATATCCTCTTTCTGCTCACACAACTTTCTCACTAGGTGTGCCTGTCTCTCTCTCCCCCAGTGAATTGACGGCACACTCCTTGAGACCAGAGAGTTTGTCCCAATCACATTCCTTCTACTAACACCTTCCATAACATCGCTCACAGGGCAGGCAATGTCCACGGAATGAACAAGCAGAAGAAGACCCTTCAGTCTTCTTGGGCTTATCATCCATCACACCCAATGGTTTTCAAAGTGATGGCAGCAGATAGGAAAAGGCTGACTGCCTGACATGAGAGTTACCTGAACTTCCCATCAGCATAATGTATGCAAGAAGATCCTGAAATCACATGCATATTGCACAATCAAGTTGCTACACTGCAACTTCTTTAAAAACTACACCTAGGGCTTCCCTGGTGGCGCAGTGGTTAAGAATCCGCCCTGCCAGTGCAGGAAACATGGGATCGAGCCCTGGTCCGGGAAGATCCCACATGCCGCGGAGCAACTAAGCCCGTGCGCCACAACTACTGAGCCGGCGCTCTAGAGGCCGCGACCCACAACTACTGAGCCTGCGTGCCACAACTACTGAAGCCCATTGCCTAGAGCCCAAGCTCTGCAACAAGAGAAGCCACTGCAATGAGCAGCCCGCGCACCGCAACGAAGAGTAGCCCCCGCCCGCCGCAACTGCAGAAAAGCCTGTGCGCAGCAACGAAGACCCAATGCGGCCAAAAATAAATAAATAAATAAACCAATTAAAACAAACAAACAAACTACACCTATGGCCTGCTGGTGACTTCCTTATGACCAGTAACGAAGGAAGAAAACTTTAAGTCCGTGTACAGAGAGTGGTAAATGATGTCCTGGCACTAGTCAGCAGTGGATGGCCGCAGCAAGATACTGCACTCAGAGATGGTCCTGAAGGCTCCGATGAGGAGGTGAGATCCAGCCAGTGGGCAGACATTCAATTAGCATGCGTGGTTGTACCCCTGGTCAGGAAGGAGAAATGGCCAGAGAGGCAAATCCACACCGACTCACTGACAGCAGTTAATGTTTGGCTGGAGGGTCAGGAATCTGGAAAGAACAAGGAGGGATAATCAGTGACAAAGAGATCTAGCGAAGGCTCTGAGAATGGGCACGGAGTGCAAGGACGGCTGTGTCCTACACGAGTGGCCACGATGACAGCCACTGCAGAAGCAGGGGGACAAGATGACCTGCCCTGCGTGTCTCTCTCAGCCTCTTTCACCAACTCTCAGTGAGCTCACGAACAGAGACATGGCCGCAGGGACTGGAGTGATGAATCTGCTCAGTGACATGAACTTCCACCAAGGATGATCTGGATATTCCAATGTTAGGTATCCACCGCAGGGCACAGCTTCTCGGGTATTTGGCATTATGTGCTTTCTCCAGCTCTGGACTTGGGAAGCAGCAACGTAGCTGGGAGCCGCAGAGAGCTGGGACCTGTGCCCCAGCCTCAGTTACTGCTTTCTGCACCCTCTCTTCGGTGCCATGCCTCCACACACCAGGGGTCCTTCAGGGCTGGCTGTCTAGTGAGCCTGCTACCCAACCTTTGTCCCACACAATGCCCTGGAGCTGCCCTGGCCCAAGCGATATACAGAAGTGTAGGAGTTCCTGTAGAAGGGGACTACTGCACCAGCAAGCAGCTCTAGCAGTGATACCCTGACTCTTTCCGTGCACCTGTCCACCAACCTTGGCTCATGTGAGCCCTAGAGGTGCATTTCCTGTGGCCCATCCAACACAGAAAACACACACCCCAGGACTCACTAAAAGGGTATCCTAGCTGCCTCTGTAGGCCCACCCACCAGTCTCAGCTCACCTGAGCCCCAGATTGCTTCTGTGTGCCCAGTAACTGCAAACTAGCCGTGGCCCAGGCCATCCAGATGCAACCATACCTGCTCCAGCAAGGTATGAACTCCAACCCTGGGAAGCAGTCCCCTTCCAAATGTGTCCTTCTTTAGGTACTACCCCTGAGTTCTAGAGTATAGAGTTCTCTTTCCAGTTTACAGTTATTCTGGGACTTCCCTGGAGGCGCAGTGGTTAAGAATATGCCTGCCAATGCAGGCGACACGGGTTCGAGCCCTGGTCTGGGAAGATCCCACATGCCGCAGAGCAACTAAGCCCGTGCACCACAACTCCTGAGCCTGCGCTCTAGAGCCTGCAAGCCACAACTACTGAGCCCATGCACCACAGCTACTGAAGCCCGTGCACCTAGAGCCTGTGCTCCTCAAGAAGAGAAGCCCGTGCACCGCAACAGAGTAGACCCCGCTCACCGCAACTAGAGAAAGCCTGCGCGCAGCAATGAAGACCCAACGCAGCCATAAGTTAATAAATAAATAAATTTACAGTTATTCTCCTATCACAGCTTAGTAATTCCTTAATATATTAAATTTGCCTTGCTTAAATTACTAGTATATGGTTTTGTCTCCTCGTTGGGCCCAGACTGACACACTGTGTCTGCTCCCCAACGTCACCATCTATGGACTCGCTGCATACGCCTTATTCACTGTCATGACACCACAATGACCAAGGAGTTTGTTTCAGGGTAAAAGTGAGGTGATGAGCCCATGATCACTGGATTCACTCATCTGTCACATACCTCACCATTCAGAAGCAACTGGCTCCAGAGTATGGTGGAATGGCCTACTGGGAACTCACCGCACCACAGACGGGACCTTGGGGTTAAAGAGCTGCCCCTCACGCTGCAGCTGTATACACTCTGCACAGATGGCCAACAGACGCTGCTAATCTCCTACTGTCCAGGAAAGAGGGGTCCTAATGAGAGCAGCATCTCACTGACACCTAATGACCAATCCAGGAAGTCTTCCTTCCCGCCCACTCAACTCTGGTTCTGACAGGTTAGAAGTCTTAGTACCCAGAAGCTGAGTGCTCGCCCAGGGTGACACAGTCTCAGGACACCAGAAGCCTGCCCGACCAGCTGGACTCCTCATGCCTTTGAACCACCAGACTAAAAAAAAATGAAACAAACAAAAAAAAGTGACTAAGTACAGTGATGGTCAAGGATAAAGAGCACGTGAAACAAGCAGTGAATCCCCAAAAATATGTCTTTAAAAAGTATATTATTTCTAGGGCTCCCCTGGTGGCGCAGCGGTTGGGAGTCCGCCTGCCGATGCAGGGGACGCGGGTTCGTGCCCCGGTCCGGGAAGATCCCACGTGCCGTGGAGCGGCTGGGCCCGTGAGCCATGGCCGCTGAGCCTGTGCGTCCGGAGACTGTGCTCCACAACGGGAGAGGCCACAGCAGTGACAGGCCCACATACCACACACACACACACACACACACACACACACACACAAATATATATATATATATATATATGTGTGTGTGTGTGTATTTCTAAACTAAGCTTCCTTCCAAAATGTTAACATGTCTTCCAAGAATAGTAACATTAATGCTGATAAATTTTTTCTAACCCTCTGAATTTGTCATGAAACAGAATGAAGAAAAATTAATAAAACATCACCCCAGAACTATATTCCCTCCCCCCAAAAAATTCAGTCAGCTATGTTTTTGTTTTTCTACATACACATGCTTCTAAATAAAATATACCTAAAAACCTATGAATAATGTAATGGAATAAATCAATGGGGGCAGACTAACAGAACGCCTTCAGTGTCTCCCTCAGCACCATTCACTGTCAAGGGCCGACCAGCACAAACAGATGAAGCATCCGTGTCAACTAAAGAAGAAATGGCAGGAAGACAGTCTTTTGGTATGAAGAGCCTGGGACTCTGGAGTCAGAATGCCTGGATTTTGAATCCCAACTCTGTCTCCTAACAAGCTACCTAACTTTGAGAAGTCACTCAACCTTTGTAGAACTCCTTTTTTATCTTCTGAGAAACTGACACCCCATAGGTGTTAAAAAATATTAAGTTTATTTTTTAAAACAACACTGAACTCTAAAGCTGCTTAGAAAATATACATGCAAAATAAAATATAGTACAACAGTGGTTGAAGGCTACTCACTGTTTACCCTTAAGCAAGTCATTAAGGCCTCCAAGCCTCAGTCTCCTTATCTGTAACTGGAGGATTTTTAAAAAATCCACTCAGAGGGTTGCCATAGAATCAAATGAGATATTACAAGTAAAGTACTTAATAGAGAATCTAGCACATAGTAATCATTAAGTCGAATAGCAGCTATGTGTTACCATAAAAATGACACAAATTTTAAATGGGCAAAATAAAGCAGGTAACTGGAAATAAAATAAATGCATGGGTAGCAATATTAAAATCAGAAAAAATATAAGTAACAAAGATTACTCTGTTAATAGGACGTAAAGTTTTAATGAAGACATGTTTATTTTCTGTATCAATATAAACATGTTGAAATACATAATGCAAAAACCATTAAAGTCTCCAGATAAAAATTAACAGAATTTACCAACAGTCATACAGGGTACCTATCAATATGTAACAAACCAAGTAAACAAAAACATAAATGACAAATTTAAATAAGGCTTAACGGTTGGATTTATGTCCAGATTTAAACTCCACTGAATACTTCTTTTGTTAAGCTCCAGAAATACAAACCAATCAAACAATATTCTACCAACAAAACAAACAAACAAAAACCTACATTTCAAAAGGCACAAGCTGTAGAGGCCATATTCACTTAAAAACAAAAAAACCGATGAAATATAAAATTCATAGTTGAAACCATATACTTCAAAATCCAATTCACTTCAATATTCAAAGCTCTCTCAGATAAATACTGTAACAAAGAAGTAATAAAATCTGTAATTACAGTCCCACCAATAATTAATACTAGAGAACAGAGATCATCATTGAATTCTCAGTAACAGCTGTAGTAACTAGCAAACAGTAAGTACTAAATGAACATTTGCTGAGTGAACAGATTTCAAGTAACAACAAAACTGAGAACAGTGTATCTCAACACTTTAGGTGTTAAGTTCACGGCTTTCACCACCAGTATTATTTTGAAGGAAGGGAAAGAAAAAAAAAACTTTGGCTAAAGATCAGAACCAATTCAGAAAGGCCCAAAAGAAAACAAGGACAAGTTACTTTAAAATATGAAAAAGTTAATGACATATAAAAGAGAATTGTTAAACAGTAAAGAGTAGTTAAAACTTGGCAGTTCTCACTGAATTCTATACTTAAAAATGGTTAAGAAGGCAAATTTTATGTTACATATATATTTTACCACAATTAAAAAAATAATTTTTATACCTGAAACTAACACAGCATTGTAAATCAACTGCATTTCAATAAAATTTTAAAAAAGGACTTCCTTGGACGGCCAGTGGTTAGGACTCCACGCTTCCAATGTAAGGGGTGTGGGTTCAATCCCTGGTTGGGGAGCTAAGATCCCACGTGCCGTGTAGCACATCCCCCCCAAATTTTTTTTAATTTAAAAAAAAAAATCTAAAAATTAAAAAAGAGGGAATTCCCCTGCTGGCCAGTGGTTAGCACTCTGTGCTCTCACTCCCGAGGGCATGGGTTCAATCCCTGGTCAGGGAACCAAGATCTTGCAAGTGCGGTGTGGCCAAAAAAAAAAAAAAAAAAAAAAAAAAAATCTCATAAAATGAAAAAATATAAATAAAATTAAAAAAATAATTTTTTAAAAAGGGCAAGTCTAAAGGGGGGGAGGTTATTGAAAATAAAATAATATTAAAAAACAAAGAGCACAAACATTAACTAAGCACCAAGTCCAGAAATAAGTCCCATTATATCAAGTCAATATATTTAAAAGGAAAATGAAAGGAATAAAGATTTTTAAATTTTAATTAAACGAAGGATCAAAATTGACTCAGCCAGAAACATTAAACCTAGACCAATGACCATGAAGAAACTGAAAAATTTGCAGAGAATCACCTCCTTTAAAAGTTCCAGACCTGGAAAATTTAACAAGTGATTATCCTTTAAGAAACAGAATATTCCTGGGGACTTCCCTGGTGTCCAGTGGTTAAGAATCTGCCTTCCAATGCAGGGGACGCAGGTTCAATCCCAGGTTGGGGAACTAAGATCCCACATGCCGCAGAGCAACTAAGCCAGCGTGCCACAACCACTGAGCCCGCACGCTCTAGACTGTGCACCACAACTAGAGAGAAGCCCGCACGCCCAACGAAAGATCCTGCGTGCTGCAACTAAGACCCAACGCAGCCAAATACATCACTGAAACAGAATATTCCTGAGCACAAACAACATGCTTCCGGAACGGAGTTAAAGGTTAAATACTCTTCAAAACGTCTTCAAGTTATGAATGGCACACGATACTTAACATTTACTGAGTCCTTCTAAGATTATCACTCTCTCGTCTACCTCAAACTACCAGAGCCATGGTTTTAAATAAATTTCTACCACTGTTCCACTATTTATGGATGTTCTGAAGTCAGTTTACCTTGTACAACAGACTCCTGACATTCTCAATGGACACATCAGGACCTTCAAGAACACATGATATGACAAATAACTAAAACATTTAAATGACCTCATCAGACCTTTTAAGAAATATGTAAGATTAAACTACGCACTGCTATTTTTGACTTTACTGTATTAATCTCATAAGATGGTCACTGTTCACAGGGCAGAAAAATCACAAAAAAGCTTAAATGAAATAGGTGTGGGGGGATGAGCAGTCCCCAGATAAGTGACTTTCAGGAAAACCTAGGAACTTCAAGGTCTTCTCCATTCAAATTCATGCCTTTGTAAAATTAAGAACAGAATGGTACCAATTAGTTACACCCAAAATAATGAACATCTCTAAGAAATATTACATGGACTCCTTATATCCTCAATATTTTGAGGTATTTTAGTCTTCACATTAACTAAAAACCTTAGGTAATGTAACAGTGAGATCAATCCCTATACAAAGAAGTCTAATAGCACTCAAGCCACGACATCAAGAAAGCTGTACGGAAATGACCCTCCAAACTACAGAGACTGCTCAGAGAACAGCACATCTCCAGCCTAGGTTGCCCACACCTGTTACAGTACCTCCCCCAGGTACTGTACAGGTACAGGTACAGAGTCAGCTCCCAAAGCTCAGGTACTGCCTGGCTCTGGCCCCTCACTCCTAGCTGTGCAGCTGGCCTTGAACTAACCCTTAGGCTTTCCATGCCTATTTTGTCAACATAAAACGGGGATAACAGCACCTCCACTTCAGACTACTGAGGGCAAAAAAACATACAACCTAAATGGTTAGAACTTTGCCTGACACAGAGTAGGTGCTATATAAATGCCAGCTAATGTTTCTGCTGTTGTTGTTTTGTTTTCGGCTGTGCCACACAGCATGCGGGACCTTAACTACTTGACCAGGGATCAAACCCCTGCCCCCTGCAGTGGAAGCTCAGAGTCTTAACCACTGGACTGCCAGGGGAGTTCCTAAATGCCAACTAATGTTAATATATACTAATAATTGGGTTTGTGGCAGAGCTACTCAGCGATTAATAGATACACTGTAAATTAATGCCAACAGACCATATAAACTAATTTCTGATCTGTCTTCCATTATAATCCTGGACAGCTGCTACTTCTACCTCTCACTGCGGTCCCAACTCACCTAAAACATACGCCTCCTGGGAGTTCCCTGGCGGTCCAGTGGTTAGGACTCAGCATTTCACTACCGAGGGCCCGGGTTCAATCCCTGTTCGGGAACTAAAATCCCGCAGCCAAAAAAAAAGCGTCCTGAGAGCAGAAACCGCTCCACGTGACACTTGCCTGCAACCTCACCACGCTCAGCAACACCCAAGATTTACACACGTTCCTCCAATGTTACAATCCCAGGATCCAGCATGTACCCAACACATCAAAAAGCCTCAACAAATGTTTGCCCAGTGAGTAAATTTGCATTCTTTAAACTATGCCAACTTGCAATCCAAGCTCCTGACTTGGCGAGTCTGGCCCTTGTTGCCACTGACCAGATTCTACTCATTTGTTGGGCATCAACCCTGACTTTGCTCACTCGGTACACTCACTCCAAAGCTGGCTCCCCGATGGTTGCTGTGGTTCTCTGCTCCCACAGTGATGCGCTGTCCTTGCTCCCTCCCCTCCCGACAGGTCAGCCATCTCTAACCCAGGGCCCAAGCAAGAGGCAATGCAAGTGTTTGGGGTTGGGGCTAGAGGAGCATGACCCAGCAGACCGAGGGGGTGGGTCATGAGGCCTCCTTTCCCACAGGTGGGTCATGAACCCAAAAGGCTAGAAAGCTTTTATTACCCATATTTTTTAAAAAGTTTAGTTCAGGGCTTCCCTGGTGGCACAGTGGTTGAGAGCCCGCCTGCTGATGCAGGGGACACGGGTTCGTGCCCCGGTCCGGGAAGATCCCACATGCTGCAGAACGGCTGGGCCCGTGAGCCATGGCCGCTGAGCCTGCGCATCCGGAGCCTGTGCTCCGCAACAGGGGAGGCCACAACAGTGAGAGGCCCGCGTACCGCAAGAAAAAAGAAAAGAAAAGAAAGTTTAGTTCAGCTTCTCAATGCTTCCAATAGGGCAAAAGGCCTACTTCCTACTGAAGTAACTAACTATTCGGTAGCCAGACTTAAATGATGAGTTAATATTGCTTCTGATTTTAATGTTTGTTTCTAAATTAGTGCAAAATAATTCATATAGTAAAAGATGCCGTGCAAGTAGTATTTTTTTAATATAAATTTTATTTATTTATTTTTGGCTCCATTGGGTCTTCGTTGCTGCACACAGGCTTTCTCTAGTTGCAGTGAGCGGGGGCTACTCTTCTTTGTGGTGCGGGGGCTACTCTTCTTTGTGGTGCGGGGGCTACTCTTCTTTGTGGTGCGGGGGCTACTCTTCTTTGTGGTGCGCGGGCTTCTCATTGCAGTGGCTTCTCTTGTTGCGGAGCACGGGCTCTAGGCACACGGGCTTCAGTAGTTGTGGCGCGTGGGTTCAGTAGTTGTGGCTCATGGGCTCTAGAGCGCAGGCTCAGTAGTTGTGATGCACAGGCTTAGTTGCTGCGCAGCATGTGGGATCTTCCTGGACCAGGGCTCGAACCCGTGTCCCCTGCATTGGTAGGCGGAGTCTTAACCACTGCGCCACCAGGGAAGTCCCTGTGCCTGTAATATTGAAAACTCCGGTGTTCAAATTTATTATGGCAGTTTAGATGTAAGCATTAATACTAGGAAAGAGGTCTCAGCTTCTGAACGTTAGAGAAACCTGAGGCCCTGGTTTTGGCCTCTGCTCACTCTATGCTGTCCCTCCGCCAGCCACATCCACTACCATCAATACACACACAATTCCCAAAAGTTGGTTTGCGGGGGACTTCCCTGGTGGGCCACTGTTTAAGAATCCAGCTTAAACGCAGGGGATGCCAGTTAAATACCCGGTCAAGGAACTAAAATCCACATGCCGCCGGGCAACTAAGCCCACGCACTGCAACTACCGAGCCCACGCACCACAACTAGAGAGCCCGCGTAACACAACTACAGAGCCCACACACTCTGGAGCCCGTGTGCCACAACTAGAGAGAAGCCCACGCACCACAATGAAGAGCCCACGTGCTGCAACGAAAGATCCCGCGTGCCACAACTAAGACCTGGTGCAGCCAAAAACTAAATTAATTAATTTATGAAAAAAGAAAAAGAAGTTGGTTTGGGGGCTCAAATGTCTATGGTACAACTGTCTAATCTGCACTGCCCCGCCCCCGGATGTCTCAAGGCACTCTGAGCTCAACATGTCCAAACCCAAATTTACATGCCTCGGCCTCTGTGGCAATGGTGAGCCAGAGCCCCTGGCAGCGTCCACTGCAAAGAAAACAGCAAGAGAGCAAAGGGACAGCCCTGCCCAATACAAGGAAGACCTGTGCCCTGATGAGACACCCACAGCCCGTTCTCCACATCCATCCCCCCATTTTCCACATCCCATAAGCAAAATTCAAGTAGGCACACCACATGCCCTGTCAAATGCCCACCCATGCCTGACACCAGGCCACTCACTAGTCTTCCTGCTTCAGCCTCTGCCCTTACATCCATGATGCACCCGCAATCACTCTTCTAGAACCTAAGTCACAGCACTTCACTCTCCTGCTCAAAACCCTCCCACGCTCCCATCTGAACAAGATAAAAACCGATGTTGTCAGAGAGACAGACAAGACCCTCTGTCCAGAACAGAGCCCGACAAGCAGGCACTCAGCAGACACTGGTGGGACGGAGGGACAAGCGTGATGTACATATGGCAACATCGGAACCCCAAAACGAAGCTGCGGGCCAAAGTAAGAGTAGGACCCGCGCCCTACACCATTCGGTAATAAACACACAAATACATACAAGAGAATGAAGACCTGTCCCCAGACATAGCCCTTCTGCAGTATCTCCTATCAGGAGAAATCCTTTCTGAAGTCAGACTCCCAAGAATTTGCTTTGGCCCTCCCAACATTCAATGCACCTCATTCGCCATCTCCACTGCCACCGCCACCTCTCACGTGGGTTACTGAAGTGCCTTCCACCCGTCTCCCTGTAGCCACTGTTACCCAGCAAACAAACCATTATCCTTACTGCAGCCATTGAGCTCTTCTCTGCTTTTCAAAGCCCACCAAGTGTCTCCAGGTGCTGTTAACTAAAAGAGCAAAACCCTCTGGCCCAGCCCTGCAGGCCCCACCCAGAGCTTCCCAGTCTCCCCCTCCAGGCCCCTTGTTCCAGCACATGGCTTGTGAAGCTGGTGAAGCTGGGCATGGCACAAGGCTTCCCTCCTACCTGGCCTAGTGATAGTTCTAACCCACAGGCAGCCGCGAGGCCCAGCCTGAAACCTTTAATCCCACCTAAATCTCTCATTTTACATACCAGAGGAGGACAAGAGACTCTCTGGGTCACACCGTGAATTCCTAGCAAGGCTAGAAAAATGCCCAGGTCCCCGGTCCAGCCAGTGCTCGGAGGCTACATCCTCAGACAATCTGGTTTCCAGTAGGTGCCATACAGGACCTCATTCAGGGGGGAAAGGTATTAGAAAGAAAGCTTGAAATGTTACTTTCAGCTTAACTTTTAGCTGAAACTCAGTCTTCATACTCTGTTTTGCTGTCCTGACCAAGATTTTAGAAAGTGGTAAATAAACAGTTCTGCTCTAGAATTTTACTTCTAGAGGTAAATTTTACTAAAGTTTACCTCAAAACTTTCTTCCGCCAAGACACCTTTAAATAAAATTAGGTTTTCTGCCTCGAAACCACTAACTTCCAAACTCATATTGCACATGTGAATTTTTTACAAATAACTCAACACAAGTGCACTGTCCTATCAGATGTGCATCTCCAAGCTTGCCTGCAAGGTGGCCCTCATCAGGGAAAGTGTCCCCACAGTCCCCCTGCCCTGTACTTCAGGCCCTGCCCTCTCCTTCATGCCTCAGAATGGATAATAAACCCACGGGGGAACAGGCAGCCCATCACAGCACGGTCGGGGACCCACAATGAAGCCTAGCATAAAAATATGATCTGGTCCACTTCTGAGAAACGTGAACCAAACTACAAAGCACAATCAGCCAGTAGTCATCAAAGGCTACCAGGAGGAAGAGCTGGGGCCATGGCAAGCAGAATGGTCCAAGAGCAGAATCTATGGGTAAGGTGGGCCAGCCAGAAGAGGGAGGGGCTCAGGGAAGCTGCCCCACAGCCAGAAGGACCTACAGGACAGGCAGGGTGCCCGTGCGTGGCAATTCTTATCTTAAATTAAGCTGAGCGGAGCAACTTTCTGTTTCATGCAATCTGAAGATACCTAAATACAACAGAGAGTGGGGGGAGGAGGGAAGGATCAAGGTGAGGAAGAGGCACTGACGTGGTAGCACTTAGAGCACTCGACTTCCATCTGGGAAACACGACCAAAGGCAGCCCACCTGAGACTGAAGCCTAACAGAAACAATTATTCTCCTAAACCGGCAGCACAAAAGCTCCCAGCCCTCAGAGTGAGGGCTGAAAAGTAGCCTGGGCTCCTCTAGCCAAGCCCTGCTCTAAGCAGGAGCTCTCCAAGTGCTGCACACATGGGGTAATTTGCACACCTTCTTCTAAATGGCACACAGCCTTACATCTAGATGTGGGAAGGTTTATTTCCTGTGTCACCACGGTATTTCAGCGATGAAGGGGAGAAAAGAGTTTCAATTATTCCAGTCACGAGAGAGGGCTGGAAGGCCCTTTAGTGCTGTGTGATACACCAAAGGACTGTGTGGTGACCCCTGCAAGAAGGAATAACAGGAGGTGACCAAGAGTATTACTGTTCTTCCCCAGTACATGAAATACTTAGGAAAAGTTTAAAATGTACTGAGAAAAAAACATAAGAGATTTCGTTTATTCTGATACCTCCTAAGCATATCATCAAAGCTGTTTAAAAGAGATTTACAGAGATGCTTCTTCAGCTCAGAATGACCCTCTCAACTTAATAAAACGCCTTAAGAAATCCAGATGACCAAATCCACGATGGCTCCCAGAATGTACTACCTTCTTACAAATGGAAGATCTGAACACACTGAATCCAACCCTGCAGGCAGAAATAAGGCTAAGGTGATTTATCCAAGGGAGCACAGACCCAGACTGGTCCCAGGCCGAGCAGATGGCAACCAGAGACTCCAAACACTCAGTGCTGCCTAAACGCCCAGAACTAATTCTGAAGAACTTCTGGGCTATTTCGTGGAAGAGGGTCACAAATACAGAAGATATTCCAAAGTGAACATTAGAAGTCATGCTTTACGTTTCTGTTGCTTAAATATTAGTTGTGAAAACCTCCAGATGTATGTGAATTATCCAGCATCTGACTCTAAGAGTATGGCTCCACTTTCAAGGGCATCTGAATGAGATGAAATCAAATTATGACAATACACCAGTCCTAAAATTTCAAGGATGAATGTATGAATCCCAAGACCATCCAGAAATTTCTGTCATCTTTAACTTCTTTTATCAGTGCCTCATAGTTTTTGAAGTACAGGTCTCTTGCCTCCTTAGGTAGGTTTATTCCTAGGTATTTTAGGATACCTTTTTGATGTAATGATAAATGTGATTGTTTCCTTAATTTCTCTTTCTGATCTTTTGTTATTAGTGTATAGAAATGCAAGCGATTGCTGTGTATTAACTTTTTTTTTTTAATAGGAACTTTTTTGTTTTTTGGCTACATTGGGTCTTTGTTGCTGGGCAACGACTTTCTCTCGTTGAGGTGAGCAGGGGCTACTCTTCGTTGTGGTGCACGGGTTTCTCAATGCAGTGGCTTCTCTTGTTGCGGAGCATGGGCTCTATCTAGGTGCACGGGCTTCAGTAGTTGCTGCACGTGGGCTCAGTAGTTGCGGCACGCAGGCCCTAGAGCGCGTGAGCTTCAGTAGTTGCAGTGTGTGGGCTCAGTAGTTGTGGCTCACAGGCTCTAGAGTACAGGCTCAGTATTTGTGGTGCACGGGCTTATATGCTCTGCAGCATGTGGGATCTTCCCAGACCAGGGATCACACCCATGACCCCTGCACTGGCAGGTGAATTCTTAACCACTGAGCCACCAGGGAAGTCCCTGTGTATAAACTTTGTATCCTGCCACTTTACCAAATTCATTAATGAACTCTAGAAGTTTTCTGGTAGTGTCTTTAGGATTTTCTATGTATAGCATCATGTCATCTGCAAACAGTGACAGTTTTACTTCTTTTCCAATTTGGATTCCTTTAATTTCTTTTTCTTCTCTGATTGCCGTGGCCAGGATTTCCAAAGCTACATTGAATAAAAGTGACAAGAGTGGACATCCTGGTCTTGTTCCAGATCTTAGAGGAAATGCTTTCAGCTTTTCACCCTTGAGTATGACGTTAGCTGTGGGTTTGTCATACGTGGCCTTTATTATGTTGAGGTAGATTCCCTCTATGCCCACTTTCTGGAGAGCTTTTTTTTGCAGTATGCGGGCCTCTCACCGCTGTGGCCTCTCCTGCTGCAGAGCACAGGCTCCAGATGCACAGGCCCAGTGGCCATGGCTCACGGGCCCAGCCGCTCTGCGGCATGTGGGATCTTCCCAGACCGGGACATGAACCCGTGTCCCCTGCATCGGCAGGCGGACTCTCAACCACTGCGCCACCAGGGAAGCCCTGGAGAGCTTTTTTTTAAAATCATAAATGGATAAAATACCTAGGAATAAATCTACCTAAGGATGCAAAAGACCTGTACTCCGAAAACTATAAGACGCTGATGAAAGAAAATGAAGATGACACAAACAGATGTAAAGATATATACCATGTTCTTGGATTGCAAAAATCATTATTGTCAATACTGACCCAAGGCAGTCTACAGATTCAATGTGATCCCTATCAACTTACCAATGCCATTTTTCACAGAACTAGAACAAAAAAATTTTAAACTTGTATTTTTATGGAAACACAAAAGACAATGATAGCCAAAGCAATCTTGAGAAAGAAAAATGGAGCTGAAGGAATCAGGCTCCCTGACTTCAAACTATACTACAAAGCTACAGTAATCAAAACAGTATGCTACTGGCACAAGAACAGAAATATAGATCAATGGAATAGGTAAGAAAATCTAGAAATAAACCCACCCACCTAAGGTCACCTAATCTATGACAAAGGAGGCAAGAATGTACAAAGGAGAAAAGACAGTCTCTTCAATAAGTGGTGCTGTGAACACTGGGCACCTACAGGTAAAAGAATGGAATTAGAACATTCTCTAACACCACACATAAAACATAAAAATAAATTCAAAATGGATTAAAGACCTAAACGTAAGATACTACAAAACTCCTAGAGGAAAACACAGGCAGAACACTCTTTGACATAAATCACAGCAATATATTTTTGGATCTGTCTCCTACAGTACTAGGAAAAAACAAAAAATAAACAAATGGGACTTAATTATACTTAAAAGCTTTTGCACAGCAAAGGAAACCATAAACAAAATGAAAACGCAACCTACAGAATGGGAGAAATATTTCCAAATGATGTGACCGACAAGGGACTGATCTACAAAATATACAAACAGTTCTTACAGCTCAATATCAAAAAAGCAAACAACCCAATTAAAAAATGGGCAGAAGATCTAAATAGACATTTCACCAAAGAAGACATACAGATGGCCAACAGGCACATGAAAAGATGCTCAACATCACTAATTAATAGAGAATGCAAATCAAAACTACAATGAGGTATCACCTCACACCAGTCACAATGGCCATCATCGAAACGTCTACAAGGACTTCCCTGGTAGCACAGTGGTTAAGAATCCACCTGCCAATGCAGGGGACGCGGGTTTGAGCCCTGGTCTGGGAAGATCCCACACGCCGTGGAGCAACTAAGCCCACACGCTACAACTACTGAGCCTGCACTCTAGAGCCCGTGAGTCACAACTACTGAGCCTGCGCACCTCAACTACTGAAGCCCACGTGCCTAGAGCCCATACCCCACAAGGAGAAGCCACTGCAATGAGAAGCCCCTTCACCACAACGAAGAGTAACCCCCCCGCTCGCCGCAACTAGAGAAAGCTCGTGCACAGCAACGAAGACCCAACGCAGCCAAAAATAAATAAATACATTTATAAAAGCCAAAAATCTATAAATAATAAATGCTGGAGAGGGTTTGGAGAAAACGGAAACACTGTTGGTGGGACTATGAATTAGTACAGCCACTATGGAGAGTAGTAGGGGGATTCCTTAAAAAACTAAAACAGAGCTATTACATGATCCTACAATCTCACTCCTGGGCGTCTATCCAGAGAAAACCATAATTTGAAAAAATACATGCACCCCTATGTTCACTGCAGCACTATTTACAATAGCCAAGATATGGAAGCAACCTAAATGCCCATCGGCAGATGAATGGATGAAGAAGATATGGTGTCTTTATGCAATGGAATATTACTCAGCCATAAAAAAAGAATGAAATAATGCCATTTGCAGCAACATGAGTGGACCTAGAGCTGATCATACTAAATGAAGTAAGCCAGACATAGAAAGACACAAATATCACAAAATATCGCTTATATAAAGAATCTACAAAAAAAAAGGATACAAATGAATTTATATACAAAACAGACCCACAGACATAGAAAACAAACTTATGGTTATCAAAGGTGAAGGGGAAAGATACATTAGAAGTTTGGGATTAACATATATACACTGTTAATATAAAACAGATAACCAACAAGGACCTACTGTATAGCACAGGGAATGATACTCAATATTTGGTAATAACCTATAAGGCAAAAGCATCTGGAAAATAGATATATATGTATGTGTAACTGAATCACTGTGCTGTACACCTGAAACTAATACAACATTCTAAATCAACTACACTTCAATTAAAAAGAAAATCAGTGGGACTTCCCTGGTGGTCCAGTGGTTAAGACTCTGCACTTCCACTGCAGTGGGCTTGGGTTTGATCCTTGGTTGGGGAACTAAGATCCCACATGCCACGTGGTGCAGGCAAACAAACAAAAATTTGTGAGCAGATAATATTTGAGTCTAACTGATTATGAAAGCATATTCATTTTAATTTTAATGGAATTAGCTAAAATAAAAACTGGGAGTCACGGGGCCTTGATTGACACTTGCTGTTCCCTCAGTCTCTTACCCAGATGTCTGCACAGCTTTGCTCTCTCACTGTCGTTGGGGGTCTGCTCATTGTTACCTTCTCAGGGGGGCCTTCACTGACCCCGCCCCCCATCACTTAACACTGCAGGCGTCACGCGCACACGCCCCACCCCATCACCCACCACCCCACACCACCCTACCTAATTTGCTGTCTCTGCCCATGCAAGGGGGCAGGGGGATCTTCAACTGCTTCGCCCACTAATGTATTCTCAGTGTGAAGAACAATTCCTGACACATAATAGATGCTATAAATATACGATGAATGAACCAGTGATTCAATGACGCTAGATCTCAGGTGTGCCTCTCAAGCTCCCAAGAGTATTTCAGGATGGTAAACACCAAAATTCGCACTATTAACACTGACAAAGAGCAGTAACCTCACACCTGCACAGATATGTTTAAATATGATGGAATAAACTACCTCTGGACTGCTTTTGTTTTACTGTTAAATAAAACCTAGTTTTTAGAAAGTTATGCTCCATCACTCTTAGCAACAGAATTTCCATTACAATTTCTCAAGCCCACACATGGATTTCTAATCAACCTGGCTCTTTACAAGAGTCTGGATGAGTAAGCCCATGAGTGTTTCAATAAATAACTAGGATGATATTGAAACAAACTGTGTTTAACTTCCTGAACAAGCTAAAGACTTAATGCTACCAATCATGAGTTTCCATGCAACAGGAAAGGGAAGAAAACGATCTTAAGATTCTCCTATATTCCAGAATCAGAATTAACTAAATCTGGAATCAACTTTGCACACAAGGAAATATATTCAAGGCATTATCTCCTAAGACCTAAGTTCTAACTCTCCAAATAACCAACCCCCTCCTTTTTATTCCCCCCCTCCTGTTTTGCCCCTTACCCTATAGTCAATATACCTGGTAGTAACACACACTCCTTACTGCAGGAAACGCTGGCCTAGAATGCTTTCCTGTATCTTTCCGTTTAGCACTTTTGAACGTCTGGACTGAATTGGCTATACTGTCTAAACTCACATCATGGAAAATTTCTGCACTTCAAATGTGATACTGAAATTTTCAGATATCTTTCTAAAAATTCCTAATGCTACATTTCATTTGATCCGTTCAACCAACACCTATTGGGGGGGGCGGAGTCAAGACGGCATACTAGGAGGACGTGTAATGCGCATCTCCTCACAACTAGGGCATCTACCAGGCACTGGTGGGGGACCACAGACACTTAAGGGGCCGGGAGGAACCCCCAGCGACAGGCTTGCGGGATCATGGTTCCCAGGCTGGAGGTCAAGCCCGAGCTCTGAGTGGGAGCTCCAAGTACAAACCGCTGTACTAACAGAGAACCTCAGATCCCAGGGTATATCAATCGGAGTGAAGTTTGAACAGGTCCTCATCTCAGCGCCAAGACCCAGCTCTATCCAACTTCCTGAAAATGCCAGTGCTGGATATCTCAGGACAAACAACCACTAAGACAAGAATACAGCACCACCCGTCAAAAAAAAAAAAAAAATAATTGAAACGACAAAAAAAAAAAATGTTACACATGAAGGAGCAAGGTAAAAACCCACAAGACCAAATAAATGAAGACAAAATAGGCAACCTAACTGAAAAAGAATTCAGAGTAATGATAAGAAAGATGATCCAAAATCTCAGAAACAGAATGGAGAAAATACAAGAAACATTTAACAAGGATCTAGAAGAACTAAAGAGCAAACAATGATGAACAACACAATAACTGAAGTTAAAAATACTCCAGAAGGAATCAGTAACAGAATAACTGAGGCAGAAAAACAGGTAAGTGAGCTGAAAGATAAAATGGTGGAGGGCTTCCCTGGTGGCGCGGTGGTTGAGAGACTGCCTGCCGATGCAGGGGACACGGGTTCGTGCCCCAGTCGGGGGGGATCCCATGTGCTGCGGAGCGGCTGGGCCCGTGGGCCATGGCCGCTGGGCCTGCGCATCCGGAGCCTGTGCTCCGCACGGGAGGGGCCGCAACGGTGAGAGGCCCGTGTACCGCAAAAAAAAAAAAAAAAAAAAAAAAAATGGTGGAAATAACTGCCAAGGAACAGAACAAAGAAAAAAGAATGAAAAGAACTGAGGACAGGGCTTCCCTGGAGGCGCAGTGGTTGAGAGTCCGCCTGCTGATGCAGGGGACACGGGTTTGCGCCCCGGTCCAGGAAGATCCCACATACCGTGGAGCGGCTGGGCCCGTGAGCCATGGCCACTGAGCCTGCACTCCACAACGGGAGAGGCCACAACAGTGAGAGGCCTGCGTACTGCAAAAAAAAAAGAGCATTGAGGATAGACTCAGAGACCTCTGGGACAACATTAAACACACTAATATTCAAATCCTAGGGGTCCTGAAAGAAGAAGAGAAAAAGAAAGGGTCTAAGAAAATATGAAGAGATTATAGTCGAAAACTTCCCTAACATGGGAAAGGAAATAGTCAATCAAGTCCAGGAAGCACAGAAAGTACCATACAGCATAAACCCAAAGAGAAACACACCAAGACACATATTAATCAAACTATCAAAAATTAAACACAAAGAGTGATTATTAACATTTATTAAACAAATACACACTTCCTGAGTTTGCCTGGAGATGGCGGAGTAGAAGGACGTGCTCTCACTCCCTCTTGCGACAGCACCGGAATCACAACTCACTGCTGAACAGTCACTGACAGGAAGACACTGGAATCACCAAAGAAGACACCCCACATCCACAGACAAGGGAGAAGCCACAACGAGACGGGAGGAGGGGCACGATCACAATAAAATCAAATCCCATCACTGCTGGGTGGGCGACTCCCAGACTGGAGAACACTTCCACCACAGAAGTCCACCCACTGGAGTGAAGGTTCTGAGCCCCAGGTCAGGTTTCAGTCTCTCGCAACAGGAGGAGGAATTCCTAGAGGATCAGACTTTGAAGGCTAGCGGGATTTGCTTGCAGGACTTCGACAGGACTAGGGGAAACAGAGACTCCACTCTTCGAGGGCACACACAAAGTAGTATGCGCATCGGGACCCAAGGGAAGGAGCAGTGATCCCACAGGAAGCTGAACCAGACCTACCTGCTAGTGTTGGAATGTTTCCTGCAGAGGCGGGGGATGGCTGTGTCTCACCATGAGGACAAGGACATTGGCAGCAGAAGTTCTGGGAAGTACTCCTTGAGGTGAGCCTTCCAAGAGTCCGCCACTAGCCCCAACAAACAGCCCAGCTAGACTCCAGTGTTGGGTCGCAACAGGCCAAACAACCAACAGGGAGGGAACCCAGCCCCACCGGATCAGGAGACAAGTGGATTAGTGTTTAACGGAGCTCTGCCCACCAGAGGAACAGCGAGCTCTACCGAGCACCAGTCCCTCCCATCAGGAAACTTGCTCAAGCCTCTTAGATAATCTCATCCACCAGAGGGGGCAGACAGAAGATTCAAGAAGAACTATAATCCTGCAGCCTGTGGTACAAAAACCACATTCACAGAAAGACAGGCCAGATGAAAAGGCAGAGGGCTATGTACCAGATGAAGGAACAAGATAAAACCCGAGGAAAACAACTTAATGAAGTGGAGATAGGCAACCTTCCAGAAAAAGAATTCAGAATAATGACAGTGATGATGATCCAGGACCTCGGAAAAAGAATGAGGCAAAGATCGAGAAGATGCAAGAAAGACGTAGAAGACTTAAAAAACAAACAAACAGGGCTTCCCTGGTGGCGCAGTGGTTGAGAGTCTGCCTGCCGATGCAGGGGACACGGGTTCGTGCCCCGGTCCGGGGGGATCCCACATGCCACAGAGCGGCTGGGCCCGTGAGCCATGGCCACTGAGCCTGCGTGTCCGGAGCCTGTGCTCCGCAACGGGAGAGGCCACAACAGTGAGAGGCCCGCCTACCTCAAAAACAAACAAACAAACAAAAAAGAAACACAAACAAACAGAAATGAACAATACAATAACTGAAATGAAAAATACACTAGAAGGAATCAACAGCAGAATAAATGATGCAGGAAAAGGGGTAAGTGACCTGGAAGACAGAATGTGGTGGAATTCACTGCTGTGGAACAGAATAAAGAAAAAAGAATGAAAAGAAATGAAGACGGCCTAAGAGACCTCTGGGACAACATTAAACAGAACAACATTCACATTATAGGGGTTCCAGAAGGAGAAGAGAGAGAGAAAGGACCCGAGAAAATACTTCAAGAGGTTATAGCTGCAAACTTCCCTAACACGGGAAAGGAAGCAGCCACCCCAATCCAGGAAGCACAGAGAGTCCCATACAGGATAAACCCAAGGAGAAACACGCCAAGACACACAGTAATGAAACTGGCAAAAATTAAAGACAAAGAAAAATTATTGAAAGCAGGAAGGAAAAAACAACAAATAACATACAAGAGAACTCCCATAAGGTTAACAGCCGATTTCTCAGCAGAAACTCTACAAGCCAGAAGGGAGGGGCACGACATATTTAAAGTGATGAAAGGGAAGAACCTACAACCAAGATTACTCTACCCGGCAAGGATCTCATTCAGATTCGATGGAGAAATCAAAAGCTTTACAGACAAGCAAAAACTAAGAGAATTCAGCACCACCAAACCAGCTCTACAACAAATGCTAAAGGAACTTCTCTAACTGGGAAACACAAAACAAGGAAAGGACCTACAAAAAGAAATGCAAAACAATTAAGAAAATGGTAATAGGAACATACGTATAGATAATTACCTTAAACGTGAATGGATCACATGCTCCAACCAAAAGACACAGGCTCACTGAATGGATACAAAAACAAGACCCAAATATATGCTGTCTACAAGAGACCCACTTCAGACCTAGGGACAAATACAGACTGAAAGCAAGGGAATGGAAAAAGATATTCCATGCAAATGGAAATCAAAACGAAGCTGGAGTAACAAAACTCGTATCAGATAAAACAGACTTTAAAGTAAAGATTATTACAGGAAACAAGATATGACACTACATAATGATCATGGGGTCAATCCAAGAAGAAGATATAACAATTATAAATATGTATACACCCAACACAGGAGCACCTCAAAACATAAGGCAACTGCTAACAGCTATAAAAGAGGAAATCAACAGCAACACAAAAATACTGGGGGACTTTAACACCTCACTTACACCAATGGACAGATCGTCCAAACAGAAAATTAATAAGGAAACACAAGCTTTAAGTGACACAACAGACCAGACAGGTTTAATTGATATTTATCAGACGTTCCATCCCAAAACAGCAGATTACACTTTCTTCTCAAGTGCGCACGGAACATTCTCCAGGATAGATCACATCTTGGGTCGCAAATCAAGTCTCAGTAAATTTAAGAAAATTTAAACCATACCAAGCATCTTTTCTGACCCCAATGCTATGAGATTAGAAATCAATTACAGGGAAAAAAACATAAAAAACACACATACATGGAAGCTAAACAATACGTTACTAAACAACCAAAAGATCACTGAGGAAATCAAAGGGGAAATAAAAAAATACCTAGAGACAAATGACAATGAAAACACGATGATCCAAAACCTACAGGATGCAGCACAAGCAGTTCTAGGAAGTAAGTTTATAGCAATAGAAGCCTACCTCAAGAAACAAGCAAAATCTCAAATAAACAATCTAACCTTACACCTAAAGGAACCAGAGAAAGAAGAACAAACAAAACTCAAAGTTAGCAGAAGGAAAGAAATCATAAGGATCAGAGCAGAAAAAAATGAAATTGAAACAAAGAAAACAATAACAAAGATCAACAAAACTAAAAGCTGGTTCTTTGAGAAGATAAACAAAACTGATAAACTATTAGCCAGACTCATCAGGAAAAAGAGGAAGAGGACTCAAATCAATAAAAGTAGAAATGAAAAGGGAGAAGTTACAACAGACACTGCAAAAATACAAAGCATCCTAAGAGACTCCTACAAACAACTCTATGCCAATAAAATGGAAAACCTGGAAGAAATGGACAAATCCTTAGAAAGATATAACCTTCCAAGACTGAACCAGGAAGGAATAGAAAATATGAACAGGCCAATCACAAGTAATAAAATTGAAACTGTGATTAAAAATCTTCCAACAAAGAAAAGCCCAGGACCAGATGGCTTCACAGCTGAATTCTATCAAACATTTAGAGAAGAGCTAACACCCATCCTTCTCAAACTCTTCCAAAAAATTGCAGAGGAAGGAACACTCCCAAACTCATTCTACGAGGCCACGATCACCCTGATACCAAAACCAGACAAAGATACCACAAAAAAAGGAAATTATAGACTAACATCACTGATAAACATAGATGCAAAAACCCTCAACAAAATACTAGCAAACAAAATCCAACAAAACATTAAAAGGATCATACACCATGATCAAGCGGGATTTATTTGAGGGATGAGAGGATTCTTCAATATACACAAATCAATGTGATACACCATACTACCAAACTGAAGAATAAAAACCATATGATCATCTCAATAGATGCAGGAAAAGCTTTTGACAAATTTCAACACTCATTTATGATAAAAACTCTCCAGAAAGTGGGCACAGAGGGAAACTACCTCAATATAATAAAAACCACATACTACAAACCCACAGCAAACATCATTCTCAATGGTGAAAAACTGAAAGTATTTCCTCTAAGATCAGGAACAAGACAAGGATGTCCACTCTCACCACTATTATTCAACATAGTTTTGGAAGTCCTAGCCACGGCAATCAGAGAACAAAAAAATAAAAGGAATCCAAATTGGAAAAGAAAAAGTAAAACTGTCACTGTTTGCAGATGACATGATACTATATACATAGAGAATCCTAAAGTTGCCACCAGAAAACTACTAGAACTAATCAATGAATTTGGTAAAGCTGCAGGATACAAAATTAATGCACAGAAACCTCTTGCATTCCTAAATACTAATAATGAAAAATCTGAAAGAGAAATTAAGGAAACACTCCCATTTACCACTGCAACAAAAAGAAAAAAATACCTAGGAATAGGGAGACAAAAGACCTGTATGCAAAAAACTATAAGACACTGATGAGAGAAATTAAAGATGATACAAAGAGAAATACACCACGTTCTTGGATTGGAAGAATCAATATTGTGAAAATGACTATACTACATAAAGCAATCTACAGATTCAGTGCAATCCCTATCAAATTGCCAATGGCATTTTTCACAGAACTAGAACAAAAAATCTTAAAATTCGTATGGAGACACAAAAGACCCCGAATAGCCAAAGCAGTCTTGAGGGAAAAAAACAGAGCTGGAGGAATCAGACTCCCTGACGTCAGACTACAGTACAAAGCCACAGTAATCAAGATAATATGGTACTGGCACAAAAACAGAAATATAGATCAATAGAACAGGAGAGAAAGCCCAGAGATAAAACCACGCACCTATGGTCAACTAATCTATGACAAAGGTGGCAAGGATATACAATGGAGAAAAGACAGTCTCTTCAGTAAATAGTGCTGGGAAAACTGGAGACCTACATGTAAAAGAATGAAATTAGAATACTCCCTAACACTATCCACAAAAATAAACTCAAAATGGATTAGAGACCTAAATGTAAGGCCGGACACTACAAAACTCTTAGAGGAAAACATAGGAAGAACACTCTGACATAAATCACAGCAAGATCTTTTTTGATCCACCTCCTAGAGTAATGGAAATAAAAACAAAATAAAACAAATCAGACCTATGAAACTTAAAATCTTGTGCAAAGCAAAGGAAACTACAAACAAGACGAAAAGACAACCCTCAGAATGAGAGAAAATATTTGCAAATGAATCAATGGACAAAGGATTAATCTCCAAAATATATAAACAGCTCATGCAGTTCAATATTGAAAACACAAACAACCCAATCCAAAAATGGGCAGAAGACCTAAATAGACATTTCTCTAAAGAAGACATACAGATGGCCAACAAGCACATGAAAAACTGCTCAAAATCACTAATTATTACAGAAACGCAAATCAAAACTACAATGAGCTATCACCTCACACCAGTTAGAATGGTATCATCAGAAAATCACAAACAACAAATGCTGGAAAGGGTGTGGAGAAAAGGCAACCCTCTTGCACTGTTGGTGGGAATGTAAATTGATACAGCCACTATGGACAACAGTATGGAGGTTCCTTAAAAAACGAAAAATAGAATTACCAAATGACCCAGCAATCCCACTACTGGGCATATACCCAGAGAAAACCATAATTCAAAAAGACACACGCACCCCAATGTTCACTGCAGCACCCTTTACAACAGCCAGGTCACGGAAGCAACTTAAATGCCCATCGACAGACAAATGGATAAAGATGTGGTCCACATATACAATGGAATATTACTCAGCCATAAATAGGAATGAAACTGGGTCATTTGTGGAGACGTGAATGAATCCAGAGACTGTCAGAGTGAAGTAAGTCAGAAAGAGAAAAACAAATATCGTATGTTAACAAATATATGTGAAACCAAGAAAAATGGTGCAGATGAACCGGTTTGCAGGGAGAAATTGAGACACAGATGTAGAGATCAAACATGTGGACACCAAGGGGGGAAAGCAGTGGAGGGGAGGGGTGGGGTGGGGTGGGGTCATGAATTGGGAAATTGGGATTGACATATATACCATATGTATAAAATGGATAACTAATAAGAATCTGTTGTATAAAAAATTAAATAAAATAAAATTCAAAAATTCAAAATAAAATTAAATACAAAGAGAAAATTTTTAAAGCAGCAAAGGGAAGGCAACAAATAACATAGAAAGGAACTGCCATAACATTAACAGCTTATTTTTCAGCAGAAACTGCAAGCCAGAAGGCACTGGCAGGACATGTTTAACAAGTGATGAAAGGGGAAAACCTACAACCAAGATTACTCTACCCAGCAAGGATCTCATTCAGATTCGATGGAGAAACCAAAACCTTTACAGATAAGCAAAAATTAAAAGAATTCAGCACCACCAAATCACCTTTACAGCAAATGCTAAAGGAACTCCTTTCTCTAGGCAGGAAACACAAGAGAAGGAAAAGACCCACAAAAACAAAGCCGAAACAATTAAGAAAATGATAATTGGAACATACATATTGATAATTACCTTAACTGTGAATGGATTAAATGCTCCAACCAAAAGACACAGGCTGGCTGAATGGATACAAAAACAAGATCCATATATATGCTGTCTACAAGAGACCCACTTCAGACCTAGGGACACATACAGACTGAAAGTGAGGGGATGGAAAAAGATATTCCATGCAAATGGAAATCAAAACAAAGCTGGCGCAGCATTCCTCATATCAGACAAAACAGACTTTAAAATAAAGACTATTACAAGAAAGAAAGAAGGACACTATAAAATGATCAAGGGATCAATCCAAGAAGAAGATGTAACAATTGTACATATTTATGCACCCAACATAGGAGCATCTCAATACATAAGGCAAATGCTAACAGCCATTAAAGGGGAAATGAACAGTAACACAATAATAGTAGGGAACTTTAACACTCCACTTTCACCAATGGACAGATCATCCGAAATGAAAATAAATGAGGAAACACAAGCTTTAAATGACACAGTAAACAAGGTGGACTTAACTGATATTCATAGGACATTCCATCCAAAAACAACAGAATACACTTTCTTCTCAAGTGCTCATGGAACATTCTCCAGGATAGACCGTATCTTGGGTCACAACTCAAGCCTTGGTAAATTTAAGAAAACTGAAATCGTATCAAGTATCTTTTCCGACCACAACGCTATGAGACTAGACATCAATTACAGAAAAAAAACTGTATAAATACAAACACATGGAGGCTAAACAATACACTACTAAATAACCAAGAGATCACTGAAGAAATCGAAGAGAAAATTAAAAAATACCTAGAAACAAATGACAATGAAAACATGATGACCCAAAACCTATGGGATGCAGCAAAAGCCGTTTTAAGAAGAAAATATATAGCAATACAATCCTAAAGAAACAAGAAAAATCTCAAATACACAACTTAACCTTTCACCTAAGGCAATTAGATAAAAAAAGAACAAAAAGACCCCAAAGTTAGCAGAAGGAAATAAATCATAAAGATCAGAAATAAATGAAAAAGAAATTCAGGAAACAAGAACAAAGATCAATAAAACTAAAAGCTGGTTCTTTCAGAACATAAACAAAATTGGTAAACCATTAGCTAAACTCATCAAGAAAAAAAGGGAGAAGACTCAAATCAACAGAATTAGAAATAAAAAGGAGAAGGAACAACTGACACTGCAGAAATACAAAGGATTATGAGAGATTACTACATGCAACTATATGCTGATAAAACGGACAACCTGGAAGAAATGGACAAATTCTTAGAATAGCACAACCTTGCAAGACTGAACCAGGAAGAAACAGAAAATATAAACAGACCAATCACAAGCACTGAAATTGAAACTGTGAATAAAAATCTTCCAACGAGGACTTCCCTGGTGGCGCAGTGGCTTAGAGTCCGCCTGCCGATGCAGGGGACACGGGTTCGTGCCCTGGTCTGGGAGGATCCCACATGCCGCGGAGCAGCTGGGCCCATGAGCCATGGCTGCTGAGCCTGCAAGTCCGGAGCCTGTGCTCCACAACGGGAGAGGCCACAGCAGTGAGAGGCCTGCGTACCACAGGGAAAAAAAAAAAAAAATCTTCCAACAAAGAAAAGCCCAGGACAAGATGGATTCACAGGCGAATTCTATCAAACATTTAGAGAAGAGCTAATAACACCTACCCTTCTCAAACTCTTCCAAAAAACAGCAGAGGGAGGAACACTCCCCAACTTGTTCAACAAGGCCACCATCACCCCGGTACCAAAACCAGACAAAGAGATCACACATACACGCAAAACCACAGGCCAATATCTCTGATGAACACAGATGCAAAAATCCTCAACAAAATAGTAGCAAACAGAATCCAACAGCACACTAAAAGTATCATACACCATGATCAAGTGGGGTTCATCCAAGGAATTCAAGGATTCTTCAATATACACAAGACAATCAATGTGATACACCACATTAACAAATTGAAGAATAAAAGCCATATGATAGGGCTTCCCTGGTGGCGCAGTGGTTGAGAGTCCGCCTGCCGATGCAGGGGACACGGGTTCGTGCCCCGGTCCGGGAAGATCCCACATGCCGCGGAGCGGCTGGGCCCGTGAGTCATGGCCGCTGAGCCTGCGCGTCCGGAGCCTGTGCTCTGCAATGGGAGAGGCCACAAAAGGGAGAGGCCCGTGTACCAAAAAAAAAAAAAAAAAAAAAAAGCCATATGATAATCTCAATAGACACAGAAAAGGCTTTGGACAAAATTCAACACCCATTTATGATAAAAACTCTCCAGAACGTAGGCATAGAGGGAACCTACCTCAACATAGTAAAGGCCATATATGACAAACCCACAGTTAACATTGTTCTCAATGGTGAAAAGCTGAAAGCATTTCTTCTAAGATCGGGAACAAGACAAGGTTGCACACTCTCACCACTATTATTCAACGGTTTTGGAAGTTTTAGCCACAGCAATCAGAGAAGAAAAAGAAAAGTAATCCAAATCAGAAAACAAAAAGTAAAACTGTCACTGTTTGCAGATGACATGATACTATACATAGAGAATCCTAAAGATGCTACCAAAAAACTACTAGAACTAATCAATGAATTTGGTAAAGTAGATACAAAATTAATGCACAGAAATATCTTGCACTCTTATACACTAATGGTGAAAAATCTGAAAGAGAAATTAAGGAAACATTCCCACTGACCACTGTAACAAAAAGAATAAAATACCTAAGAATAAACCTACCTAAGGAAACAAAAGACCTGTACGCAAAAAACTATAAGACACTGATGAAAGAAATTAAAGACGATACAAACAGATAGATACACTATGTTCTTGGCTTGCAAGAATCAACACTGTGAAAATGACTATACAAACCAAAGCAATCTACAGATTCAGCGCAATCCCTATCAAACTCCCAATGGCATTTTTCACAGAAGTAGAACAAAAAATTGCACAATTTGTATGGAAACACAAAAGACCCTGAATAGCCAAAGCAATCTTGAGAAAGAGAAACGGAGCTGGAGGAATCAGGCTCCTGGACTTCAGACTATACCACAAAGCCACAGTAATCAAGACAGTATGGTACTGGCACAAAAACAGAAATATATATTAATGGAACAGGATAGAAAGCCCAGAGATAAACCCAGGCACATAAAGTCACCTCATCTTTGATAAAGAAGGCAAGGAAATACAATGGAGCAAAGACAGCCTCTTCAATAAGTGGTGCTGGGAAAACTGGACAGCTACATGTAAAAGAATGAAATTAGAACACTCCCTAATACCGTACACAAAAATAAACTCCAAATGGATTAAAGACCTAAATGTAAAGCCAGACACTATAAAACTCTTAGAGGAAAACATAGGCAGAACACTCTATGACATAAATCACAGCAAGATCCTTTTTGACCCATCTCCTAGTGTAATGGAAATAAAAACAAAAGTAAACAAATGAGACCTAATGAAACTTAAAAGCTTTTACACAGCAAAGGAAACCATAAAAAACACGAAAAGACAACCCTCAGAATAGGAGAAAATATTTGCAAACGAAGCAACTGACAAAGGATTAATCTCCAAAATATACAAGCAGCTCATACAGCTCAATATCAAAAATACAAACACCCAAACCAAAAATAGGCAGAAGACCTAAATAGACATTTCTCCAAAGAAGATATACAAACTGCCAACAAACACATGAAAGAATGCTCAACGTCACTAATCATTAGAGAAATGCAAATCAAAACTACAATGAGGTATCACTTCACATCAGTCACAATGGCCATTATCAAAAAATCTACAAACAATAAATGCTGGAGAGGGTGTGAAGAAAGGGAACCCTCTTGCAATGCTGGTGGGAATGCAAATTGATACAGCCACTATGGAGAACAGTATGGAGGTTCCTTAAAAAACTAGTATGACCCAGCAATCCCACTACTGGGCATATACCCTGAGAAAGTGATACTTCAAAAAGCGATACCCATATACTGCGCATATGCCCAGTATATACTGAGGGTATATACTGGGCATATATCCTGAGAGAGCGATACTTCAGAATATATATGCTCTAGGCAATCCCACTACTGGGCATATACCCTGAGAAAGCGATACTTCAAAAAGAGTCATGTACCACAGTGTTCACTGCAGCACTATTTACAATAGCCAGGACATGGAAGCAACCTAAGTGTCCATCGACAGAAGAATGGATAAAGAAGATGTGACAGGGCTTCCCTGGTGGCACAGTGGTTGGGGGTCCGCCTGCCGATGCAGGGGGCGCGCATTCATGCCCTGGTCTGGGAGGGTCCCGCGTGCCGCGGAGCAGCTGGGCCCATGAGCCATGGCCGCTGGGCCTGCGCGTCCGGATCCTGTGCTCCGCAATGGGAGAGGCCACAACAGTGAGAGGCCTGTGTACCGCAAAAAAAAAAAAGGAGATGTGACACATACATAGATTGGAATATCACTCGGCCATAGAAAAAAAAACGAAATTGAGGGGCTTCCCTGGTGGTGCAGTGGTTGAGAGTCCGCCTGCCGATGCAGGGGACACGGGTTCGTGTCCCGGTCCGGGAAGATCCCACATGCCGCGGAGCGGCTGGGCCCGTGAGCCATGGCCGCTGAGCCTGCGCGTCCGGAGCCTGTGCTCCGCAAAGGGAGAGGCCACAACGGTGAGAGGCCTGCGTACCGCAAAAAAAAAAAAAACGAAATTGAGTTATTTGTAGTCAGGTGGATGGACCTAGAGTCTGTCATACAGAGTGAGGTAAGTCAGAAAGAGAAAAACAAACACCGTATGCTAACACATATATATGGAATTAAAAAAAAAAAAAGGTTCTGAAGAACCTAGGCGCAGGACAGGAATACAGACACAGACGTAGAGAAGGGATTTGAGGACACGGGGAGGGGGAAGGGTAAGCTGGGATGAAGTGAGAGTGGCATGGACATATACACACTACCAAATGTAAAATAGATAGCTAGTGGGAAGCAGCCACTTAGCACAGGGACATCAGCTCGGTGCTCTGCGACCACTTAGAGGGGTGGGATAGGGAGGGTGGGAGGGAGACGCAAGAGGGAGGGGATATGGGGATACACGTATGCATAAAGCTGATTCACTTTGTTATACAGCAGAAACTAACCATCACTGTAAAGCAATTATACTCCAATGAAGATGTTAAAAAAAAACAAAACAAAACACTTATTGGGCTACGAACAAGGTTACAATGCCCTTAAAACTTTTCTGCATTTAATAAACTTCCAATCTAGTAAAAGACAAATGTGCAGGTACATACAAACGTGTTACATGTCATAGAACTAACGGCTGTAGCTGAGAGAGGATCAGGGTATGCAGAATGGAGAAGGAAGCATCAGGTTCGCCCTGAAGGACCGTAGGAGTCTTCGGAGGCAGGACTGGAAGGAAGGGTGAGGGTGAGAAAAGAGAGGAAGTGAAAGAAAAGCTTTCCTGGAGAGCAAAAGTGGAGAGCCAAGATCCAAATGAGGTGTGAGAAAGCACAGGATGACGGGAGAAAGGAAGAAGGGACCCAGCTGGCGAAAGGTCCTGCCGGGTCACCAGCACGTGGCACTCCTGTGGAAGGAGTCCAGTCAGGAAGACCTGAGCAGCCACATAACAGACTGTATGTCCTGGAAGGGCACAGGGTATGGCTTTGAGGTCATCCTGCATCTATTACCAGAAGCAAAGAAGGCACTCAGACTCAGTTGATGAATGTAATTTACATGTAATAAAAAATACACTCAAACCTACAAACATACAATAACAAAAACAAAATTGTATTTTTGCAAATTTGTCTTTCCTTATTAATACTGAAAACATTTTATATCACAAAAACTCATGAGAAAAAATTTTAAGAAAACCAGTGTGACTGAATGTACTTTATTATTTTTTAAAATCTTGGTATGTTTGTGTTAAAACCAGATTTCTGGAGCACTATAAATTCAATTATTTAGAAAGCTAGCTTTACTGCCAGTCTTCACTGAAAATGGTGCTTCTCCCTTATAGACACACAGATCTAAACGGAAGAAATACACTGCTGGCTGTATTTACTAAATCATGTTAGTCAATTTTCAATCCTATCAATCAATTGCACAAGGATTTTTGTTGAAATTCAGCTAGTCAACTTCCATCTTAATCATCGAGTTCTTTGTTCTTACACAGAATCAGGAAGCAAAACATTCTTGTATTTTTAAAAAATAAGGTTAAAATTAAGTGTTAACAGGAAATTTTAAAACAGGCTAAAAGTTCATTTCCAAGTTTGAGGGCGCAGTAAAATGACTATTTACATTATTCTTAGCAAAACAAAACAAATAACAAAGACAACTCTATATAGCCAATTTCAAAATGCTCTCTAAAGCAAGAGTTTCTTTCAAAAAGCAATTTTCTACTCATTGTTAAAATGTCACCTTTACTTTGAGAAAGCAGATTAAGTATTTATTTTCTCAAAAATACTAAATTTGCTAGGTAGCTTTCTACTGACAGCCGCTCATTACAGAAAAGGTCCGCAAATTTAGACCACTTGTTCTTAAGTAAAAGAAAAACACTCAGTTCACCTCAGAATAGGCAATGCTTTCAATTTTGCCACAAGATAACCAGCAAAGCTGTGTCTTGCCAAGTATTTTCATAGTTACTCCCCATCTCATCATAAACATTGTAAAGATTTACTACTTTGTAAAGGTCTCAGGCTGATCCCTTCTGTGCTTCTGGCTTCAATTCGCTGCTTTAAGAACTTCTCTATGCATCATGCGGTGAATAACCTTCACGTGTGCTGCTCTTGCTGCAGTCCTACCCTATCCAAGAATTTTTTTTTTAATTACAGTAGCTGCTCCATCACTGGTTATATAGCTAGTTTTCCCACAAAACCCTGTTTATTAAAGAAGTCGTTTCAGAATATATATGCTCTAGGCTATTCAGCAGCTCACACACACACAAAAGTACTCAATCTGAATCTACCAAAAAGCATAAGCTGAAAACTGTTAAGAAACAACGGTGTTTGCATCATCCCAGGGCAAACCCTCCACACATCATTTATTCTAATAATTTACTTCTTGCAAATCTTCTGCAATATATTCTATGAATACCCCAAAAGTATTTGCTATCAAAGGAATGTGTTTATTTTGTTGCCATTTTGCTTCCCGGGAATTATTCAGCCCTTCTGCCTACTCCTTCACTCCCAGCTGGAAGAGCGGGATTTCCCAGTGCGTGCGTGTGGCCCTTCTGTCTGTTAGTATTAGACAAGTACAGAAGATGCTGTGGATTAGCTTGACCAGCTCCATGGCTGAGTAAGGTACTTTTGTTCTGCAAATCATTCTCAGCAGTGCAGCCTAGAGACCCTGTTCCACCAGCCCTTTCCAAAATGTTGTATGTTCCTGATTCTCCATATTAAATGCCTGTCTGTGCAAAACTGGCTGCAGTTGCTCCTGCAACTGAACCTTATAGAAATGTAAGTTGCCTCAGAAGGAGTTTATCCTTAAGCTTAATGAAATTTTATAAAGTACTCGATGGAACATTATATGACTTTAAACACTGCTGCAAAATGCATAGGTGCTGTTTCTCTTCCGGATGCTTAGTCTGTAAATATTCTGCTGACTGTGAAGGCTATATACTTTCCTTCTCTAAATCTCAAGATAAGATAACCACTTTGGGGCTTCCCTGGTGGCGCAGTGGTTAAGAACCCACCTGCCAATGCAGGGCACACGGGTTCGAGCCCTGGTCCGGGAAGATCCCACATGCCGCGGAGCAACTAAGCCCATGCACCACAACCACTGAGCCTGCGCTCTAGAGCCTGCGAGCCACAACTACTGAAGCCCGCGCGCCTAGAGCCCATGCTCCGCAACAAGAGAAGCCACCGCAATGAGAAACCCGCGCACCACGACAAAGAGTAGCCCCCGCTCACTGCAACTAGAGGAAGCCAGCGTGCAGCAGCAATGAAGACCCAACACAGCAAAAAATAAATGAAATAAATAAATTTTTAAAAAAGATAACCACTTTGGACATGATTAGTCATTTAAAAAAGTGGATATAGGGCTTCCCCGGTGGCGCAGTGGTTGAGAGTCCACCTGCCGATGCAGGGGACACAGGTTCGTGTCTCGGTCCGGGAAGATCCCACATGCCGCGGAGCGGCTGGGCCCGTGAGCCATGGCCGCTGGGCCTGTGCATCCGGAGCCTGTGCTCAGCAGCGGGAGAGGCCACAACAGTGAGAGGCTCGCGTACCGCAAAAAAAAAAAAGTGGATATAACTCCACACTTCTAATAATCTTTGAGAGTCAATTATTAGTTCTGCTGAGATCATTTTCTCAACCTCATTACATGGTTAATAGTTTGTGCAGGAAGTAGTAGCGGTGGCTCTGCCATCAATTTCCTTGTTGTTTCATATGCTTTCATTATGGGCAGTATCTCCAATCCAGGGTTTCTTTTAAGACTGCCTGTTTTGTGAGGACCAGTTTAATTAAAACTAGACAGCAGAAGTCATGAACGTACTTAGTGAACACTCATTAACTGTCACAGGCGGCAACACTCCGTTAAGTGAACAAACATCCTCTATTGACTCAAGGTACCTCAGAAACCACGCAAGACTCATGATTCTGAAGTACAGATCAAGTGAGGGTGTCGGTCTCAACACACATACTAAATATCTGTAAAGTGTAATGTCTGTACACTAATATGCTCTTCCTGAAGCACCAAGGAGCACCTTACTTACTCCGCGTGGGCCTCTGACGTATACCACACGTTAGAGACCCTTGCAGTGGGCAATGCGTGGTCTCTCAAAGTGTGTGACCAAAGGAGTGACAACCAGAGAATCATAAAGTTGTAAAGAACGTCAAGATTATCTAGCACAATCTTCTTACCTGAGAGATGTGTCCCATGTACAACCACATACAACTGGCCTGAGATCTTTAGAAAGAAGCTTCTCTTGATAAACTTTCTAGCAAACAAACCAGTAATACCTAACCGCTACTTTGTACTGTGGAAAGAAGAGTCTAGTCTAAACGTGGACAAGCTGAGTTCACTTGGCACAGACGAGGGGCACACAGGCCTCCGCCACCATTCTAGTGAGCACAACCGTCATGGCAGACTTAACCAACCAGGTGAGTTTCTAACTACGATCAGAAATCTCTACCAACACACGGTAAAAATATCAAGTGTAAGTCTGAAGAGGAAGAACGGGACATAGACTCACCTGTAACAAGGTGAGTGCTGTTAAGTGTGGGGGGAGAAGAACCAGGACACGGCCATACAAAGAAAGGCAAAAGAGAGTTCCAGAAAGGTATTATGATCAAGGTCAGATGCAACAAGCTCAAAGGCTATCAGAATTTAAAAACAACTACAGCATTTTTCAAGTATGATCACTTAATGACCTCTGGGAAGGCTGATTAAAGTGGTAGATGAAAGAGCTAGATCAGGGAGGAAAACAGGAGTTGAGGGTGAAGGAAGTAGAAGCAGTATTAACCAGTATCATTATCCATTATTTCAAGTGATTTGACAGCAATGGGTAGGACAACGCCAGACAGAAATGTGCCTAAAATGGTTAAGCAAGGTCAAGAGACAGACTGAGGGGAAAGGGAAGACGGTAAACTCAAAATCTGAATGGAAAACAACCCGGTAGAGGAGGAAAGATTCAAGACCCAGGAGAGAAAGGACAGAGAGCTTTGGAAAAGACCCTCCAGTAACATATTCACACACAAATGTTGCCGAGTTCCCATGGGTTAACAGACTCACTCAAATCTATCAGTTAAGAACCTCTGGAGTATAGGATTAACTTTGAAAAAAAGGACAAATGCTTCTTCCAAATTAGAAGACAAGGACAACACATTTCAGAAAAAAGGGAAAGAGGGAGAAATCGCAGGAGCTCACATCAGCTGGCCTGGATCCCAGAGCAGCGTTTTCTGAGTATGTACTATATACCAAGTAAGCCACAGAGCACGGTTTACAGAAAACATTCCAATAACCCAGGGAGTGCAATCCAGCCTAACCCAGGGCTGTGGCCAAGCTAAGGACAGGTACCAAGGGAACCCAGAGGGAGGCAACACTTCCCACACGGACGGACGGCACATGACCTCCTCCTGGAGAGACGGCAGTTAACTGGGCAGTGAAGGCAGAGAAACACTGCTCAGAAGCAGCACCGGGAAAGGCACAGCAGACACGGCCCGTTCACGCTATGCAGGCCGCACCGTACAGGCAGAGCAACATGGCTACCGTGGTGCCAGACAAAGGTGGTGGCAGCAGCGGAACAACAAGGCAGAAGGAAGCTAGCTAGGAGCAAGAAGGACGAGAACCTGTCCGTCAGCCAGTCTGGCAGACAAGGCGCCGTAGGAAGAACAAGTGAAGGTGGCATCAAAGAAAAGTGAAGGCCTCCAGCTACTCAGGCCAGCGGCAGGTTTATGTGTAGAAAAGGTGAAGAAAGTAGTAGCAAAGCCTGACTTAGACAGACAAGACGTACAGACTGGGATGAGAATAAGCAAGCCTAGAATAACAGGAGGATTTTATATCTTGGGTGACTACTGATAAGTAATGAACGCCACCAGGAGCTGAAAGGTACAAGAGAGGACCCTCGCTAGGACAATTAAAAGAAGTTTTCAAAGTCAACTCTTTGGGCCTCACTTTCCTCAGCTAGCAAATACTGTCTCAACAATAAATGTGTGTTCTGCTGTTGTCCCGCCCAGTTCTAAAGTTCTATGAGTCTATGATTTGCCAATCCCAGCATTCCAACTGGAACACTGGTACGGGCATCAGTAAATGTGCAAACGCATATAGGAGTATCAAATCATGGTTTGCAGAGAGGCATGTAATTGGAATGACTGGTTGACAGATCCAACCCTGCTATTTTTCTTTTTAAAAGTGAGATACAATTGTTCTTTTAAAGGAAAGGAGTATATTGGGGAGTTCTCTGGTGGTCTAGCAGTTAGGATTCGGCGCTTTCCCTGCTGTGGCCCGGGTTCAGTCCCTGGTCGGGGAACTGAGATCCTGCAAGCCACCCGGTGCAGCCAAACGAAAAAAAAAAACAGAGAATATTGACAGTAACTACAATTTAAACCACTTAATGAGTAATGCTGCTTTTAAAAACAGAAACCAACAACAATATTATAAAGAAAGTCAAGAATTCACTTATGGAATGTCTTTATCCAAGGCAACCAAACAGCTTTGGCAAAGGGCTGGTAACTCCCTTCTCTAAGCTGTCCTGAGCATCAACTAGGGATGTACCTGCACTGACAGGTCACCCCCTTCAGTAATCTCTAAAGAGGGGGCTAAGCTCTCAGCAGGAACTTGTAGACAGTGTTTCCCTTGCTGGGCTACTTTCACCACAGTGGAATAACAGCCAAGCACCTCTAGAGAAAAAAATTAGCTTGTCGCAAACTATTAAATAGTTAACGATCTCACTGAATTTTAAAATAAATATAGGGACTTCCCTGGTGGCGCAGTGGTTAAGAATCCGCCTGCCAATGCAGGGGACAGGGCTTCGAGCCCTGGTCTGGGAAGATTCCACATGCCACGGAGCAACTAAGCCCGTGCACCACAACCACTGAGCCTGCGTTCTAGAGCCCGCAAACCACAACTACTGAGTCCATGCACCTAGAGCCTGTGCTCCACAACAAAGAGAAGCCACTGCAATGAGAAGTCCGCGTACCGCAACAAGGAGTAGCCCCCGCTCACCGCAACTAGAGAAAGCCCGCACGCAGCAACCAAGACCCAATGGAGCCAAAAATAAATACAATTTAAAACTAAATAAAATTAATATAATATTACTACTATATTTTAAACGTAAGTACTAATTAGCTTTTGTAGAACATTCTTGAGGAAAATAAAAATCAATATTCCCATTTCATAGATGAGGCAGCTAAAAATAATTAAAATTCTAAATCACTAAATGCAATGTGGTGTCCTGAATTCAATCCAGGAACAGAAATAGGTAATTTGTGGAAAAATCAGTGAAACCCAAATAAAGCCTGTAGTTAACAATATTGTACCAATTTTAATTCCTTAGTTTTGACAAATATACAAAGGTTAAGGGAGACGTCAACATTAGGGAAAGCTGGTTGAAGGGGCTATGAGAACTCTCTATACTAACTTGGAAACTTTTCTGTAAGTCTAAAATTACTCCAAAATAAAAAGGTTGTTTAAAAAAACCGTGGGTCATCAGAAGTTAAATTCCTTAACTTCTCATTCAGTTTCACGATGTAACTAATAATGTACTCAAATCAAGAGAAAAATGTTCTCTGTGTTCTATGAATGAGAAAAAGTTAATTTCCACAGGAGGTGTGATAATTCAATGCCACAAATATTACTGGAATTACTCTAAGATAACCTAGAAACTAACATTGATTTGAACTGTTAAAAAAAAAGTCTCATAGGCTCATGAAATACAAATTATTCAATTTCAGCTCATTCTGGTTATATGGTCTCTAAAATAAAGTCACCTTGTGTCTCCATCTGTATTCAGAAAGCCTACAGAGTCAAAAAAAAAAGTCCAACAGAGAGAGTCATACAATGCAGAGAAGCACCCCACACTAGCACCAAATAGATATTCAATTAGTAATCAAGCCAGGAAAAAAGGCCTCAAGTTAATAAACACATTCCAAGTAAATGAAATACAAGTAAAGGTGAAAATATGAATATGAATGATTAATGAAAATCAAGCAGCTGTCTATAAGAAACTCACTTCAAATAAAAGTATATAGGTAAGCAAAAAGGAAAAGAAGAACATATACCATGCAAATACCAATTAAAAGCAAGCTGGAATGGCTATGCTAGTATCAGACAAAGCAGTCTTCAGAGCCAAGAAAACTACCAGGGATAAGAGGCACATAAATGAAAAATAGGGTCAAGTCACCAAGAAGACACAACAAACATAAATGTATATGCACCAAACATGAGATCTTCAAAGTACATGAAGCAAAAACTAAACAAACTGTAAGGAGAAATGAAGACATCCACAATTTTAGCCAGACTTCAGCACTCCTCTCTCAGCAATTGACAGAACTAGTAAACAAAAAATCATCAAGAATATAGAATTAATGTATAACTGATTCACTCTGCTGTACACCTGAAATTAACACAACATTGTAAATCAACTATACACCAATACAAATTTTTAAAAGGAAGGAATATAGCATTAAACAAAAAAATCTACCTGACATTTGAGAGATCATTCCACTCAATAATAGCAGAATAGGGATTTCCCGGATGGCGCAGTGGTTAAGAATCCGCCTTCCAATTCAGGGTACACAGGTTCGAGCCCTGGTCCAGGAAGATCCCACATGCCATAGAGAAACTAAGCCCGTGTGCCACAACTACTAAGCCTGCGAGCTGCAACTGCTGAGCCCGCGTGTCACAATTACTGAAGCCCGTGCTCCACAACAAGAGAAGCCACCACAATGAGACGTCTGCGCACCACAACGAAGAGTAGCCCCCACTCACCGTGACCACGGAAAGCCCACGTGCAGCAATGAAGACCCAATGTAGACAAAAATATATAATTTAAAATAATAATAGCAGAATATACATGTTTTAAGTGCATAAGTAATACTCACCAAGACAGACCATAAAAACCTTAAAATTCTTCAAATAATTAAAATCATAAAAGCATGTTCTCTGGCCATACTGGAATTAGACTAGCACACAGAAACATGATAACAGGAAATTCAAGAACACACTTTTAAATAACCCATGAAACAGAAAGATTCAAGGGAAATTAGAAAATGTTTTAAACTGAATGAAAATGAAAGTACAACATACCAAAATTTATGGGATGAAGCTAAATTATGGCTAAGAGGGAAGTTTATAGCATGTGTATATATACATATATATATATGTATATATACACACAACACATATATATATAAAGATATGTATATTGAGAATATGTATATTAGGAAAGAAAAATAGTTTCAAATCAATAATCTAAGCTTCTACTTTAAGGAATTAGAAAAGAAAAATCAAAATAAACCCAAAGAAAGAAATAAGGCAAAGAATAAAATAAAAATTAAAAAAAAAATTTTTTTTTAATAATGAAATGAGGGCTTCCCAGGTGGCGCAGTGGTTGAGAGTCCGCCTGCCGATGCAGGGGACACGGGCTTGTGCCCCGGTCCGGGAGGATCCCACATGCCACGGAGCGGCCAGGCCTGTGAGCCATGGTTGCTGAGCCTGCGCGTCCGGAGCCTGTGCTCCGCAGCGGGAGAGGCCACAACAGTGAGAGGCCCGCGTACCGCAAAAAAAATAAGAAATCAAAAAAGAAAGATAATAGAAAAAAATCAACAAAACTAAAAGTTGGTTCTTTAAAAAGATTAAAAACTTGAGGAACTTCTACAAGACTGGCAGAAAAGAGAGAAGACAAATTGCCAATATCAGGAATCAAAGAGAGGACACAGACCTCCACAGACATAAAAAGGATAAAAGGAACACTGCCAACAATTCTGCACACATAAACTCAGCAACTAAGTTGAAATGGACCAATTCTTTGAAAAGCACAAACTACTAAAATAGAAGGGAACAATTCTTAATTTGCTTTATGAGGCCAGCATTATACTAACACCAAAGCCAGGCAAGGACAATATAAGGAAACTACTTACGTATATCTTATAAAAAATAGATACAACAAAGCACAACAAAATATTAGTAAAGTGAATCCAGCAATTAATTTAAAACGAGTAATATACCATGATCAAGCAGGGTTTATTCCAGGAATGCAAAGCTGGCTCAATATCCAATAATCAAAAATGTGATCTACCACATTAACAGACTAAAAAAGAAAAAACACACGGTTATATCAATAGATTCAAAAACCACTTGGCAAATTTTAACACCTATTGAGAAAATTCTCAGCAAACTAGAAATAGAAACTTCCTCAACATAATAATGGGCATCTACAAAAAAAATCTACAATAGACATCACACTTTATTGTGAAAGACTGCTTTCCCCCTAAAGTCAGAAACAAGGAAATTGTACTAAAAGCCCTATCCAGTGCAATAAAGAAAGAAAAAGAAATAAAAGGCATACAGAATAGGAAACAAAAAAATTCACTATTCACAGACACAATTACCTACACAGAAAACCTAAACAAATCCACAAAAAAACTCTCAGAATATATGTGATTTTAGCAAGATCAACAGACAGAAGTTGAACACAAAAATTAATCACGTCTTTATATACCAGCAATGAATAAAAAGAAACTGAAATTCTTAAAAACACCATTTACAAAAGTTGAAAAAAAAATGAAATAATTTATGAATCTAAAAGACATGTACAGGATGTGTATGCTGAAAACTATGAAACACTGATGAAAGAAAGCAAAGATGTGCTATACATAAATTTTATCTCAATTTAAAAAACAATCAAAGATAATCAAATAAATAGAAACACACACAATGTTCACAGACTGGAAGATTCAACACTGTTAACATGTCAATTCTCCATCAAATTGATCTACAGATTTAAGGCTACTCCTATCAAAGCCCAGCAGAATTATTTGTAGACCCAGACAAGCTGATTCTAAAATACCTGGAAAAGCAAAATGACTAAATAGCAAACACAATTTTTTTTAAGTTGGAGGAATCACCTTGTTAATTTTTTAAGACTCACAGTAATTAAGACAATGTGGCATAGGCAATGGGATAAACCCATAGATCAATGGAACAGAATACAGTCCAGAAATAACCCACACAAATAAGGTTAACTGATTTCTGACACAAGTGAAAAGTCAATTCTATGGACAAAGGGTATCCTTTCAACAAATGGGTTTGGAACAAACCTGACAACTATATGGGGGGAGAAAAAAAAGAACCCCGACCCAAATCTGATACCTTATACAAAATTAACTCAAAATAAATAATAGACCTAAATGTACAGCTATGGCATTTTTAGAATATAGGAATAAAATCTTTATGAGGTTTTATAAAAGAAAGAGTTCTTAGATGTGATACCAAAAAGTAGGACCCAAAAAAATAACTAGGAAGCCAAACTTCATCAAAATTTAATTTTTTTTCTTCGCAAAAAAAAAAAAAAAAACCCAAAAAACAGTTAATAAAGTATAAAAACTAGCTACCGGGACTTCCCTAGTGGCCCAGTGGTTGGGACTCTGTGCTCCCAATGCACGGGGCCTGGATTCTATCCCTGGTCGGGGAACTAGATCCCACATGGATGCCGCAACTAAGACCTGGTGCAGCCAAATAAATAATACATATTAAAAAAAAAAAAAAAAAAGACTAGCTACAGACTGAAAGGAAATGTTTGCAAATCACAAATCTGACATAGGACTCATAAGCAGAATTATAAAGAACTCTCAAAACTCAAAACTAAGAAAATAAAACAACTCAATTAAAAACAAGCAAAGTCCTAAAATAAATAAATAAAAATAAGCAAAGTCTTAAACACTTCACCCAAGAGTATACAAGAATGGCAAATAAACAAGTGAAAAGTGTTCAATAACAGTAGTCACTAGGGAGGGACTCCCCTGGTGGTGCAGTGGTTAAGAATCCACCTGCCAATGCAGGGGACATGGTTCAATCCCTGGTCCAGGAAAATCCCACATGCTGCGGAGCAACTAAGCCCATGCGCCACAACTTCTTAGCCTGCACTCTAGAGCACGAGAGCCACAACTACTGAGCCTGCGCACCTAGAGCCTGTGCTCCGCAATGAGAAGCCACCGCAATGAGAAGCTCACTCACCACAACAAAGAGCAGCCCCCGCTTGCCGCAACTAGAGAAAGCCCGCGCAAAGCAATGAAGACCCAACGCAGCCAAAAATTAATTTTTAAAAAATAATTGGCACTAGGGAAATGTAAATTAAAACCACGACACCACTACACACCTATTTATTAATGGTTAAAATAATATCTACTGACAATAACAAGTGCTAGCACGGATGCAGAGCAACTGAACTCTCATCATTGCTGGTGGGAAGTCGAAATGGTGCAGCCACTCTGGAAAATAGTCTGGCAGTTTCTTATAATGTTACCACATGACCCTGCTCCCATTCCTTGGTATCTACCCTAGAGAAATGAAAATTTACTGTCACACAAAAACCTGTACACATATGTTTTATAGCAGTTCTATTTATTATCATCAAAAACTAACAGAAGCCCAATGTCCACCAATGGGAGAATGGATAACTGTGGTACATCCATACAACAGAATACTACTTGACAGTAAAAAGGAACAAACTACTCATACCTGCAACAACCTGGATGAATCTCAAAGTGATTAGTGAAAGGAACCAGCCTCAGGAAGTTACACACTAGGGACTTCCCTGGTGGACCAGTGGTTAAGACTTCGAGTGGGGGTTGATCCCTGGTTGGGGACCTAAGATCCCACATGACTTGCGGCCAAAAAACCAAAACATAAAACAGAAGCAATACTGTAACAAATTCAATAAAGACTTTAAAAATGGTCCACATCAAAAAAAAAAAAACTTACATACTGTATGATTCCATTTATATGACCTCCCCAGAAGACAAAAGCACAGTAAGTGGCTGTCCAGAGTTTAGGGGTGGGGGAAGAGTGTGACCGCACAGGAACAGCAGGAGGGAGCCTTTCTGGGTAATGAAATTGCTCTGTATCCTGACAGTGGTACATGAATCCACGTGTGTTAAAGTCCAAACAACTGCACATCAAAAAATATAAATTCGGGAGAGTTCCCTGGTGGCCTAGTAGTTAGGATTCCAGGCTTTCACTACTGTGGCCCAGGTTCAATCCCTGGTCAGGGAACTGAGATCCCACATGCCACAAGCCCAATATATACATACAAAATATATTTTACTACACGTTAATTTTTTTGATTAGCGTACAGTAAAACCCCTTAGAAAACCTCTCTGGCAGTATCTACTAGAGTCAAACCACATGTATACCTAGCAAATCCACTTAGGGTATATGCTCAACAAAAAGGAACACTCTTATCCACCAAAAACATGTACAGGAATGTGCATATCAGCTTGATTCATATCAGCCATAAAATAAAATAAGCCAAATGTCCATCAACATTAGAATGGATAAATTGTGGAATATTCACGCAATGGAAAACTGCATGCCATGGAAAAGAATGATGACTTGCTACATCAACAACACGGATGCATCTCAAATATGACGTTCAGCCAAACAGCACCAGCACAGAGTACTTTTAAGTGAAATTCAAAAACAGGCAAAACACATGAGAAAGTGGTAGGGATGACGAGGAAGAGAACAAGGGCACATTCTAGCATACTGGGAATATTCTTTATCTATATTCTGGATGTTGAAATATTGGTCCCATGGGTGTACACATACATAGAATACTGCATCACAGAGATGCTCTCTGCAGCTTTACCCACTGTCAAACTTAGCTAAATCACATAAGGTTCTAGATCTTTACTTCCTCAGGTCACTAAGGCAAATGTGCACTAGACAGTAATGACTAAACCTCATTTCGTCACGGCAGCTATTTCTACAACACAGGGAAGGCCTCTAAGTGCATCCCAGTGTACCCCAAGATACATAATCACACCATCTGACCACAGGATACACTGTATGGTGGCCTTTAAACATTAATAACATTATCTCCTTCTTGCCACCTTTTCAGCAATGAAAGAGGATTTACGTTATTACAAATGCTCCCTACACTACATGTTTCTCTGACTGTAATATCACTGTTCGAAATGTACTTTGATCCCTACCACAAACAGTTTCCTTTTATAAACCTCTAACAGCATTACAAAAATAGTCCTAAATTCCCATTTGAGCTCTCCAAAAGTGTAAATTTTATGTAATTTGATATCCCAACAGCTAATAACACGGATCAATTTCCACAATACAAAAATTTTGGTAAATAATATGTGTATGACTTAATTTTGCACACCGATTCAACTACAGAATTCTGATGGTATAAATATTTTCATTGTGTGTAAATACCTAAATGTTTAACTGTTAAAGAGTGGGAAAAGCCAAAATCAGTTTTATTTGAAAAACTGTTGGTAATATCAGGTTGTAAAAGTATCATTCACCTTTTTGTCCGTAAGTAATATTCATTGTAGAAAAGTCTTAAAGCTTGAGACATGTGCCAAAAGGAAAAAAGAAACCCATCAGAACTTCCACCACAAAATATTTTGATGTGTATACCCTATCAGACCTTCCTATGCAAATATATATACACACAGACACTTTACAAAAATGGCCATGCCATGCCGCCTGCAGGATTTAGCTCCCGGACCAGAGATTGAACCTGGGCCCTCAGCAGTGAAAGCGTGGATTCCTAACCACTGGACCCCCAGGAAATTCCCACAAACACTGTTTTCTATTTCGTAAGCTTTTCTCTTTCTTAATACATCATGAACACTATGCAAATTACATTTTAAAATAGAAATGCAAAAAAGTAAGATATTCTCATGATATCCTTCACCTACCAAGTTTTTACTCAGGGCTAACCCTTTACTGTCACATTAGAGCAGACCAGCACACCAGGCTGTTGAGAGTGGGCCTTGTCCGAGGCGTATGTCATCATTTTCACGTCATCATTTCACGAGTGGGAACGCTTCATCAATAACATCCTGCAGCAGAGCCCTATAAAGCAAGCCAGGCCAGCCTCCTGAGAACAGCCATCAAGCACACGCACAGCGCTGTGTGCCACTACGCACTGTGTAGGCACCTTCCAGCCTCCACGTGCTTAATTCTTCCAACAACCCTAGGAGCCGGAAGCCAAACCACCTAGAAAACCACGGCCTGTGAGGCTCTGCCTGAGGGCACAGAACCTATCAAGTTTGTGTCCCCTGAGCTTCGTACACCAGAGTTTTGTTGTGGGCCAAGGACTCTATAAGCTAAGTTATGTTTTCCTACTTATCCTACAGCCCTCATTTCTTTGTAGAAGCCACCTACATGCAAAAATGCCCTCTTTGCCTCAGAAGCCGCCTCTGATGAAGGTGGTCCTGGGTCTAATGCTCAGTGCTGTGCCCAGCACACTGGGCAGTGGGCCTAAGACCCCTCCTGAGAATCAAGACAGTCCTCACACTCTTACTTCTCTTAGACACCTTCTGCCCCGGTGACCCAATATGAAATGGAAACATGCACCCCAAGAGTCATAAGCCTCTCTGGGAAATGCAGGGCCAGCACCCATTCACCATTACTTGTTGACAAATGCTGTCTTGGGTGCCTGTTCTGCCCTAGATAAGGTGTCCCCAAAAGCTCACCATCTGTAGGGAAACAATTCAGAGGTTTCAGAATTACATGAAGAATTTTTGTGATTGGCATCACCCTGTTACCATAAAGAGTATCTTTGATGCACTATTATTAAAACACTTGTGAAGAAATTTTAAAACTAAAGACATAGCTTTAAAACTTTAAAATATAGTAAAAGAGAATGTTATTAAAGGTTCAGGTCACAACTCAACAGTACATAAGTAAAACAATATTAATAATTCATTAATAAAATACAACCAGCATTTTATTAATGAAATTGAACGAAAAAGAAGAGATCAGAAAGTATCAGAGTATTGTTTTGTAACACCTGCTGTGTGAGTGTGTGTGTGGTATATTTTATTGCTGATAGTGGGTCATGGCCAAAACTCTGGATTCATAATTTTAACAATAAACAGTCTTGTCAAACAAAAATAATACTAGGTGTATGGTTATGTGAGTTCAAAAGTGTGATTAGAATACTAACTGAGGGCTTCCCTGGTGGCGCAGTGGTTGAGAATCCGCCTGCCAATGCAGGGGACACGGGTTCGAGCCCTGGTCCGGGAAGATCTCACATGCCGTGGAGCAACTCAACCCGTGTGCCACAACTACTGAGCCTGCACTCTGGAGCCCGTGAGCCACAACTACTGAGCCTGTGCTCTAGAGCCCATGAGCCACAACTACTGAGCCCGTGTGCTGCAACTACTGAAGCCGCGCACCTAGAGCCCGTGCTCCACAACGAGAGAAGTCACCGCAGTGAGAAGCCCACGCGCTGCAACGAAGAGTAGCCCCCGCTCTCAGCAACTAGAGAAAGCCCGCACACAGCAACGAAGACCCAACACAGCCAAAAATAAATAAATAAAAGGAATTATGAAAAAAAATTAGAAAAAAGAATAACTGAACGGTTATTTTAGCCAAATATTGCAAAGTAATGGAGAATTATTAAACCTGAAATAATGGTATGAAAGGCTAGCATAAGAATTTTTACTAAATCAATAAAAATGGGTGTATTTTACACCCAACTACAGCCAATATTATAAACACTTTTGTAAAGCATTTGTTTGGGCAGACCTCCCAGCCTCCCCTCCCCAGCAGCAACAAACACTGCCCTTAATTTACACTCCATCGATGCAAATGCATAAGCCTCACCCTGGATCCCAAGAACTACACCTGTTTCGCTCTCCAGTGTACTGGAAAATGGCAACCTCCAGGGCTACAACCCAGCACCCAAAACAAATCTGACAACATAATCTAAAGGAAACTCCAACTGCAGAGAACACTGTGTATTCGTATAATAGTATAAGCATCAGAGAGCCATACCATATACAATGATTTCTTATCTGCTCTCACTACATATCGTTTCCAACACAACATTTAGAATCCTGCATAAAACAATTTCTGTTTCGGAATTTGGCACACAAATAAATACTCCTGATGAGGCTTTTGTTGTTACTGTTGCAAATGTCTTTAAAACAACTTAATTTAACAGTCCTAACAACATAACTTTTGAAAAAACCCATTATCTTTCAGGAGACAACTGAATGAGTGGAAATGACTGCCAACTGCATACCCACGTACCAGTACCGTGTCTTGTAAAGTGTTGTGACCAAGAGCGGAATAAAAGTGGCAGCAATCCACAACTGGCAAAGGCAGTGTGTGCTAGCTGCCTTCAAAACCAAAACAGAAAAAATTACTACTCAAATTCCTTAAGTTCAAACCCTAAATATATACCTGGGTAACCAGACCACCAATTACCTCTAAAAACTTTTTAAAAGCAGAGGTGAAGAACCAGGGCCGCCACCTCCGAAGACTGTCAGGCATCTTTCAAATGACCGTTTGGAGAAGAACAAGAAAACTTCTAGGAGGCACTTCCCGATGATCATTCGCCAGGCGTGGAGGAGGTGGGCACCGCGAGGGAAGCCCCGCTCGTCACCTGACTCACAATTATTCTGGAATTGCACCCGAGTAACCTCAAGGACGACCTCGGCGCGGGGCGACACGGCACCAGCCCGGATCCGTGACAGCGCCGTGCAGGTGGGCAGGCGGCGCCGCGCTCCCGGGAGATGCGGCACCTGGCGCGCTGCAGCCTGGCCCGAGGCTCGGGGCGCGGGTCGGCGGCGCCTCCCACCCCGGCCCGCGGTCCCCGCCGGCCCCGCAGGAGGCTGTCAGGGCGCCACTCGCCCGTGGCCCCCGCCCCCGCCCCACCGCCGCTTACCTCGAAGTAGCCTCCGGGGGCGGCGCCGCCCGCGCCCGCGCCGAGGGGCCCGTTGGCCGCCGCCGCGCCGCCCGGGGCTGCCAGGCCCGTGGCCTGGGAGCCGCGCAGCGCCGCCGCCGGGCCGGCCTTGCCGCCGCCCGCGCCGCCGTTGCCACCGCCCGAGCCGCCGCCGCCGCCCCGCTTGTTCTTCCGGCGCTTGGCCCCGCGCTTGGCGTCGGCCGGGCTCATGGCGGGCGGGCTGGCGGGCGGGGAGGGCGCGGAGCGGGCGCGGGGCCGCGGGCGGCGGCGGAGGGCGGGGAAGGCGGGGAGGCTGAGGCAGCGGCGGGGCGCTCCGGCCGGCCGCGGGCGGGGGGCGCTGCGCGGGGTCGCCTCCGGGCGGGGAGGGCCGGGCGGGTGGGAATTGCGGGGCGGCCGCTGGGCGGGAGCAACGGCGAGTCCACCGGGCCCGGCGCCGCCGCTGACCAGAGTTAGAGTCCAATATGGCGGACACAAGGGGAAAGGGATCCCAGTTTACGTCGGGGGAGGGGGAAGGAGCGGCGGGGAGGGGGAGGGGTGTGGGCGCCCTCCCCCCCCGCCTTACTCCGCCCTCCTGAGCGCCGCTCCCCCTCTGCCGCGCCCTCCCCGCCCGCCGTTAACTTGCGCCGGCACGCAGGCACGCCGGGAGCTGGAGTCCGCGCGCCCGCTCTGCTGCTGGGGGCGTCCAGCGCGGGGACCACGATTCCCGTCAGGACGCGCGCGACCGAGCGCCCGGACGCCGCGAGGGGCTGCGGCAGGGGAGCTGGATGCGGCGGTGACGTCACCCCGCGCTCGCGCCGCTCGGCCCCACCCGAGCCGCGCGGCCTTCTGGGACCTGTAGTTGGGCGGAGTGGTCCGGCCAGCTCAGGGCCGCGTCGCCCGCGGTGGATGAACTACAAGGCTGGCGGCGAGGAGTTCCGCCTCTTTGACAGCCTCCCAGACGCCCCGCGCCCCGCGTCCCCGCCACCGGGTCTGCAGGCCGGTCCTGTCCGTGGGATGCGCCGGGCGGGCAGCTTCGGCTTTGGCCCGCCAGGAAAGGCCCGGTGACCTTGGCCCGGATCCGGGTTCGAATCCGCCTCCTCCACTGGCTGGCTCTGATCTTGGGCCGGGCCCCTCGCCCGTGTCCAGGTGACTCATTGGGACGAGAATGACACTCCTCGTGGGCTAGGCGGTTCCGGAGGGCGCCTGGAAAGCACTGGCCCGGGCCGCCGTCGGGTCGGGGACCGCCCTGGGCGCTGGGGCTGCCGCGAACCGGCAGACCTTGCCGTTAGCTTAGAACCCCTGGCCCGGAGGCACCCTTCCGAGCTCGCCCTCTCCCTGAGGTCCCGTGCAGCCGTCGCCCGGCCTCCCGGTGCCTTGCGACCCTGCACGGTCCCAGGGCGGTCCAGCCATGTCTCACGACCTCGCAATCACCCCACCGCAGAGGCCACGAACCCCGTCAGACCCTCCCGGGCCTTCCCGTGGGGCCGCTCCGTCTGGACCCTCCTCCTCCCCGGGCCCCTTGCCCATCATCAGCAAGCCCCAGGTACAGTTTTGCCCTTAGACCCGGACCACAGGAGTCCCTCGCCTGGGTCCCACCCATCAGAAACACCGAGACACAAAAAACATGTATGTGTTCCCCTCTTTGGTTCCATGGCTGGTTACGGGACCGAGATGCAGAGGAACTTGGTGCTAGGATGTGTAGTACGAGGGCCTCCATTTGCACTATTTCCTGGGCCCCCCACCGTTAGCGCTGGGCCTGCCAGGTGCCACTGCCTGGCCGTTACCCTTGCCCCAGCTGCAGCCGCGGCCTTCTAATCCCCTGACCCCATTCTTCGTTCCACAACCGGAATGAGTCAATGTGATCAAATTAACCCTCTCTTTAAAGCCTTTCAGAGATTCCATGTTATGTAGGCAGAATAAGACCCCTCATCCCTCCTGGAGTGTCTTGAATGACCCTGCTGCTGAAGGTAGAGTTTGAGAAGGTGGGTGGGGTGCCTGCCTTAGCACACCACTGGGTGGGCGGTGTTTTGGGCTGCCCCCTTCCCCATACAGGCTGCGTCAGACACTCCCCACTCGCACAGCCCCTGTGACTTCGCCTGTCAGAGCACATTGCGCTGGATTGGGGTTCTTGGTGCTCACCAGTATCCCCAGAGAAGTCAAGTCTTGGGCCGGGGGGAGCATGGGAGTGTCTGCATCCTGCGCCTCTGAACCCCAGCTCCTGCCAGGCAAGGGCTGGGCACACATCAATCCAGTATTTGCTGGATGAATGAATAATAATGACCATTTGTCAAGCAATTATGCACCAGCCACTCTGCCTCCTGCTATATCATCTCATCTAATCCACACAACCGTTCTCGAGATAGGCACCATTAGCCCTATATTATGGATGAGAAACTAAAGTTCAAAGATGGTGAGGGATTTGCCCAAAGTCACCCAGATAGTCAGAGGCAGGGCCCAGATTCCAATTCAGATGTGGCTCAGGTGTGACTTTTGTGTTCCAGCAGAGCACAGGGTGATACAGTGAAGAGTCCTTCTGGCGCCTGGGGACAGGAGCAGCCTCTCTGAGGAGGTGAGCTGAACCAGAGTCAATCACCGTCAGAGCAAAGGACTTTGAGCAGTGTGAGACTCAAGCAGGGGGAAGCTCAGCATGTCCCAGGAGCCAACAAAAGCAAGGTTGGGTTTTATTCTAAGTACAGCTGAGAGCCATGCAGCGTTTTGAGCAGGGACTGTCATGGTAGGATGTATGTTTCTGAGAAAACTCTGGCTGTTATGTTGAGAATGGATGTCAGGGTAGCAAGATTGGAGGCTGGCGCAGCAGGTGGAGGGGGTGCTCCTGGCGGACAGAAGTTACGAAGCAAAGGCATAAAGCAGCGGTTCTCAAGCTTTGTTTTTCATTATCTGCCCCCTAAGGAAAAATTAAGATACTAAGGAGAAAATACTAAGGAATAAGGTTTTGTCTGGTAGAGTTGAGCTTTGGGAGGGCCACAAACCACTGTAATATCTACGATTTGTTTCTCCTCTTAAGAATCAGTTTTCACCCCCTTGAGAACCAATAGGAGATATATATATATACACACACATATATACATACATATATATACACATATAAATACATACATATATACAGACATATATATATACACACACACATACATACATATACACACATATATATACACATATACATACATATATATACACACATATATAATACACATATATAAATGTATAAAAATATATATATATATTTAAAATAAGGAATTAGCTCACACAGTGATGGAGGCTGACAAGTCCCAAGACCTTCAGTCAGCAAGCTGGAAGCCCAGGAGACCCAATGGTGTAGTCCAAGTCCAAGTTCAAAAGCCTGAGAGCCAGGAGGGCCAATGGAGTTGTTCTAGTCCAAAACCCAGCAGGTTCGAGACCCAAGAAGAGCTGATGTTTCAGTTTGAGTCCAAAAGGTAGGGAAAAAAATTATCCAGCTCAGAGGCACTCAGGCAACAGGAGCTGTCTTTTTGTTCTATCCAGGCCTTCAACTGATGGTATGAGTCCCACCCACAGGTTTGTTTCTGTTTTTGTTTTTTTTTAATTTATTTACTTTTGGCTGTGTTGGGTCGGTCTTCGTTGCTGCGCGTGGGCTTTCTCTAGTTGCAGTGAGTGGAGGCTACTCTTCCTTGTGGTAGATTCTCTTGTTGCGGAGCACAGGCTCCAGGCGTGGCCTTCAGTAGTTGCAGCACGTGGGCTCAGTAGTTGCAGCACACGGGCTTTGTTGCTCCTCAGCATGTGGGATCTTCCCGGACTAGGGCTTGAACCCGTGTCCCCTTCACTGGCAGGCAGATTCTTAACCACTGCACCACCAGGGAAGTCCCCACAGTTTTTTTCTGTTGTTGCTGTTTTTTGTGGGGTTTTTTGGCCACCTGGCATGTGGGATCTTAGCTCCCCAACCAGGGTTTGAACCCATGCCCCCTGCATTGGAAGCATGGCATCTTAACCTCTGGACCACCAGGGAAGTCCCCCACCCACATTGAGAAGGGCAATCTGCTTTACTCAGTCTACCAATGCAAATGTTAATCTCATCGAGAAACACTCTCAACAGACACATCCAGAATTACGTTTAACCAAATGTCTGGGCACCCTAAGGCCCAGTCATGTTGACCTAAACTAACCATCACAAGGGAGAATGCAGGACATAGGGCCAGAAAGGTCTATGTATACTGTTAAAAATAAAAGCAGCTCAGTCTGGCAGGAGCACAAGTGGTCACAGGGACTTGTGGGCAGTGACCTTGGAGAGGATTTAGGCATGGAGATGGCCACTCAAAGCACCCTCATGCTGTGGAAGGCTCTTAGAACCACTTACAGGAAAAGGCGGCATGTGTTGGATATTTTTGTTAAAGTCAAGTTTTATTACTGTCATGTGCAGTAAATATTAACCAAGATATGAATATGTACTAGTAACACAAAACAATTTTATAAGAAAAATTAGATATGTTCATTATCTCACAATTTATAACCAGGGAGCATTACATAATAATGAATCATTACCTAGAAAGCCTTTTCTAATTTCTGGCTTTATTAAGTCTGCAGAAAGAACAGTTGAGCACCTTTGCTCAAGCCATTTCCTTGCCCCAGGCAGAACTACAGCAGCAGGCTTCCACCCCCAAGCAGAGAACAGGGAATTCTCTATAGAAACTATACGATGCAAGAGCAGCAATGGGCATATTAATGTTTGGGGATCCCAAAGAATCAGGCAGTTCTTGATGCTAACCCAGAATTGAAGCCCACAGGTCAAAAGCTCTACCCACCTGGAGCTTCTAATCAGCTTTTAAAACATGTCGCTTGTAAACATGAAGGGACAGTGAAAGATCACCAGTCATTTAAGAAATGGCTCAAGTGTGGATAGAAAAAATGTGTGTGCAGGGGGGCAGGCAAAGAAACGGTTAATGGAAGGAATCAAAAACTTTTTCAAAAACTGCTAATAGCCTCAGAGATGTTTAAGAAAGGAGGCTTGAAAATTAAAAATACAGCCAAAGTTGTAAAAGAAATTCAATAGAAGGGCTGCAAGATAAAGGAAATTATTCAGAAAGCAGAACAAAAGGCACAGAAAATCAGAGAGAAATGAGACTTAAAATCTCAATCCAGGCGGTCCAGCAACTTTCCAATAAGAATTCTAGGGGAAAAAATGGAGGGAAATAACTTTTGAAAGAAATAATACAGGGGCTTCCTTGGTGGCTCAGAGGTTAAGAATCCGCCTGTCAATGCAGGGGACACAGTTTCGAGCCCTGGTCCGGGAAGATCCCACATACCGCACAGCAACTAAGCCCGTGCGCCACAACTACTGAGCCTGCGCTCTAGAGCCCATGAGCCACAACTACTGAGCCCACGTGCCACAACTACCGAAGCCCACGGCCTAGAGATCATGCTCCGCAACAAGAGAAGCCAACGCAACGAGAAGCCCGCACACCGCAATGAAGAGTAGCCCCTGCTCACCACAACTAGAGACAGCCCGCGCGCAGCAGTGAAGACCCAACGCAGTGAAAAATAAATGAATAAAAATGTTTAAAAAGAAATAATACAGTTTACCAGAAGTAAGGAGTTGAATGTCCAGATTGAAAGAGCCCACCAAGGAAGATGGTTAACTGTAGAAAACCAGAGATAAAAAAAAAAAAAAAAAAAAAAACAGCCTAAAATGCTCAGGAAGAAAAACAGAAGTCACATTAAAAAAAAAAAAAAAAAAAAAAAAGGCAGGAAAAAAGAACCTCACTAAATGTCTTAACAGTAACATTTGAAGCTAAATAGTGGAGCAGGGCCTTCAAAATTCTGAAAGAAAATCAAATATACAATAGAATTGTATAGCCAGCCAAACTGTCAATCATGTATGGAGACAAAAAACAATTTTGGACAAACTATATTTTTCAGGTAAACAGACTGCACCATAGTAAAAAACCCTAAAATACCAGTAGGTCTGTTTCTCGCATACAGCCTAAGGCTGTTAAGTATCTCTCCTCCACCTTTTAACCGAGATGAGGACTAACCAGGGACAGGTGCTCCAGTGCTCAGTGGGAAGCCCTAATGGTATCCTAACGGTGGAAGTGAGCCAGTGGTGAACAGAACCTTACCAAACCGCAATACCGCCCTGACGTAGCTTGGTGCACAGCCAGATGAAGGTGAGGAGCACCTGCTCCATTTGCCTAACAGAGGAAAAGAGCACCTGCGGCCTCTATGATTTTTTTTTTTTTTTTTTTTAGCTGCACTAGGTCTTCATTGCTGCGTGCGGGCTTTCCCTAGTTGTGGCGAGTGGGGGCTACTCTTCTTTGCCGTGCATGGCTTCTCATTGCAGTGGTTTCTCTTTTTGCAGACCACGGGCTCTAGGTGCGTGGGCTTAGTAGTTGTGACTCATGGGCTCTAGAGTGCAGGCTCAGTAGTTGTGGCACACGGGCTTAGTTGCTCTGCGGCATGTGGGATCTTCCTGGACAAGGGCTGGAACCCATGTCCCGCCTGCATTGGCAGGCGGATTCTTAACCACTGGACCACCAGGGAAATCCCCGATTTTTTTTTTCTTATGCACAAGTTCAGCTTTCAATTAACAATTTCTAGGCATATCAAGGCACATGGCCATTTTACTGAAAATAAAAAGACAAAAGGCTACAAAAACTCATAGGTGAGTCACATATTGGAGTTGGTAGGCAAAGACTATACAATAACTATAATTAGTATGTTCAAGAAAATAGAGGAAAAGGTGTAAAAAAAGATGAAAAAATTGAGAATTGTAATCTATCAGGAAATTAACTAGAACTGAAAAAGTAACTGAAATTGACTTCAGTAGACTAATAGCCAACTAGACACAGTACAAGAGAGGATTAATGAGTTAGAATTCAACATAAAACAGCACAGAGAGAAAAAAAACAATTGATAAAACAGAAAAGAGAATAAAAAATACATGAGACACAGTTGAAAGTTTAACATATGTGTAACTGGTGTCCCAAAAGGCAAGAAGAGAGAATGCCACATACAGAAGCAGATTCTCCAAAATTGGTGAGATATTCACCCAGTTTCAAAAATCTCTGTGAACACAAAGCAGAATAAAAACAAGCAAAACCACACCTGAGCACATCATTACTAAACTGCTGAAAACAAAGAAAAAACTCAGCCAAAGAAAATATTCACGTATCTTCAAAGGTATGTGACAGCTGACTGCAAGAGAAATGAAAGCTAGGAAACAATAGGATGACAAAGAGTAATAGGGGAAAAAATCTTTCAACTTATAATTTTTAAAAATTGTAATGTATTTAACACAATATATTCAAAATATCATGACTAAAACATGTAACCAATATAAAATTACTAACAACATATCTTAATACTCTTTTTTTTATACTAAGTCTTCGGAACCCTGTGTGTTTTATACTTGCGGTCTCTCTACATTTGGATTCATCGTGTCTCAAGTACTCAGCAGCCACGTGTGGCTCATGGCAACCATATTAGACAGCGACCTGTAATTTTTTACTCAGAAACAAAAATATCATGCAAGAATGAAGGTAAAATAATGGCATTTTCAGATTAACAAAAATAGAATTTATTGCCAGCAGGAATTCACTAAAAGAAATACTAAAGGAGGGCTTCCCTGGTGGCGCAGTGGTTGAGAGTCCACCTGCCAATGCAGGGGACATGGGTTCGTGCCCTGGTCCGGGAGGATCCCATGTGCCGCGGAGCGGCTGGGCCCGTGAGCCATGGCCAATGAGCCTGCACGTCCGGAGCCTGTGCTCCGCAGCGGGAGAGGCCACGGCAGTGAGAGGCCCACGTACCGCCAAAAAAACAAAACAAACAAAAAAACAAAAACAAAAAAAGAAATACTAAAGGAAATTCTATGGGCAGTAGGAAAATTATTCCAGATTGAAATGGAGGAATAAAGACCAAAGACATACAAATGGTGTGTGTGTGTGTGTGTGTATATATATATATATATATATATATGCATATATATGACTTTATATATAGATATATGAATGATAATAGTATGCTAGTATTTTTTTCATTTAAAAAACTATGGTAAAATAATACAAAATTTACCATTGTAATCCTTTTCAAGCGTACAATTCACTGGCATACCTACATTCACAATGCTGTACAACCATCACCATTATCCACTTCCAGAATGTTCCACCATCCCAAGCAGAAACTCTGTACCCATTAAATAACAACCCCAGGCCCCGGTAACCTCTACTCTACTGTCTCTATGAAGCTGCCTATTCTAGATACATCATGTAAGTAGAATCATACAGTATTTGTACTTTTGTGTCTAGCTTATTTCACTTAGCATGATGTTATCATGGTTCATCCATGTTGTAAGTATGTATCAGAATTTGATTCTTCAGGCTGAGTAATATTCCATTGTATGGATATAGCACACTTTATCCATTCATCTGTTGATGGACATTTGGGTTGTTTCTACCTTTTGGCTGTTGTGAATAATGTTGCTATGAACATTGGTATACAAGTACCTGAGTCCCAAGTATCTGAGTCAATTCTTTTGGGTATCTATCTGGGAGAGAAATTGTTGGAACACGTGGTAATTCTATGTTTAACTTTTTGAGGAGCCACCAAACTTTTCTAGATCAGCTTCATCATTTTATATTTCTACCAGTAATGCACAAGGGTTCTAATTTCTGCACCTCCTCACCAACACTTATTTTCTGTGTTTCTGATAATAGCCAGTGGGTGTAAAGTGGTATCTGTGGTTTTGATATACATTTCACTCATGACTAATGATGCCGAGTTCCTTTCATGTGCTTATTGGTTATTTGTATGTCTTCTTTGGAGAAATATCTATTTCAGTCCTTTGCCAATTTTTAAATTGGGCTGATTTTTTGTGCTTGTTGAGTTGGAGAAGCACTTTATATATTCTGGTTATTAGGCCCTTATTAAATAGATGATTTGCAAATATTTTCTCCCATTCTGTGGGTTGTCTTTTCACTCTCCTGATAGTATCCTTTGATGCACAAAAGTTTTTAATTTTAATGAAGTCAAATTAATTTTTCCTTTTGTTGCCTGTGTTTTTGGTGTCATATATAAGAAAACTTTGCCAAATCCAAAGTCATGAATATTTGCCTTCATGTTTTTTTCTAAGAATTTTATAGTTTTAGCTTTTAAATCTAGGTCTGTGATCCATTTCATTAATCTTTATATACTGTTTAAAGACCCAACTTAATTTTTTAAATTTTATTTATTTTTATATTTATTTTTGGCCGTGTTGGGTCTTCGTTTCTGTGCGAGGGCTTTCTCTAGTTGCGGCAAGCGGGGGCCACTCTTCATCGTGGTGTGCGGGCCTCTATCGCGGCCTCTCTTGTTGCGGAGCACAGGCTCCAGCTGCGCAGGCTCAGTAGTTGTGGCTCACGGGCCTAGTTGCTCTGCGGCATGTGGGATCTTCCCAGACCAGGGCTCGAACCCATGTCCCCTGCATTGTCAGGCAGATTCTCAACCACTGCGCCACCAGGGAAGCTCCACCAACTTAATTCTTATGCACGTGAATATACAGTTTTCCAAGCACCATTTGTTGGAGAGACCTTTCTTCATTGAATGGTCTTGAAACCCTTGTGAAAATCATTTGGCCATAGAAGTGAGGATTCATTTCTGTGCTCTCAATCCTACTCCATTGGTCTGTATGTCTGTCCCTAAGTCAGCACCACACTGTTTTGATTCCTGTACCTTTATAATGTTTTCAAATTGGGAAGTGAGTCTCCCAACTTCTTTTTCAAGGTTGTCTTAGCTATCCTGTGTCCTTTAAAATTCCATACAAATTTCTATTAAAATTGCCATTGGGCTTTGGTAGGGACTGCATTGATTCTATACTATATTGCTTTGGGTACTATTGCGATGTTAATACTGTCTTCCAACCCACAAGCATGGGATGCCTATTTATTTAGGTTTGCTTCCTTCAGCAGTGTTTTGTAGGGATGTATATGTCTCAGTGTACAAATTATGCACCTACTTGGTTAAATTTACTCCTTTTATTTTTTTTGACGCTATTGAAAATGGAATTTTCTTTATTTCCCTTTCAGATCGTTGACAGTGTATAGAAATACAACTGATTTGTGAATTTATCCCCCAGAACTTTGCTGAATTTGTACTGTAACTGTGCACTAACTTTGGGTTTAGTTTGTTTTTTTTCCAGTTCCTTAAGGCATAGTTATTGATTTGATCTTCTAATGTAGACATTTATAGCTATGACTATCCCCCTGAGCATGGTTTCACTGCATCCCATGTTTTGGTATGCTGTATTCTCATTTTCATTCTTCTCAAAGTATTTTCTAATTTCCCTTGTGATTTCTTCTTTGAACCACTGGTCATTTAAAAGTGTGTTGTTTAATGTCCACGTATTTGTGGGTTCTCCTAAATGTTCATTCCCTATAACCCAGTAATTTCACACTTAAGTATATGTCCAACAGGTATGTGAGCAAAACTGCACCAAAAGATATACAGAATGTTCACATTTGGCTACTAATAGCAAAAAACATAAATTAACGAAAGAATGGATAAACTGAAGCATATTCATCTAATGAAATACTATACAGTATGGAAAATGAACAAACTACACAACATGAACCTCACAGATATAATACTGAGCAACAGAAGCCACCCCCTCCTCCACAAAATACACATTGAGTGACTCCATCTATTTATTTTTTAATTTGGCCATGCCGTGCAGCATGCGGGATCTTAGTTCCCCGACCAGGGATCGAACCTGTGCCCCCTGCAATGGAAGCGCAGAGTCCTAACCACTGGACCTCCAGGAAGTCCCCAATTCCATCTGTTTAAAGTGCAAAGAATAGGCAAAAGTAAAGTACGTGAGTAGGATTGTGTTTTGGTAATTAAACTATAATTAAAGGAGTGATTTTCATAAAAGTCAGAATAGCGATTACCTTGGAGGAAAAGGCAGACTGTACTGACCAGGAGGGAGGACAAGAAGGGGCTTCTAAGGTGTTGGTAATAGTTTCTTGTTGCAGTTGGTTGTTTCACAGGCTTTTGCTTTATGGTAATTCACTGAACTGTACTTTTGAAGTAATTCAGTGAGGTGTGCTTTTTGTGTGGTATATTTCACAGTATAAAAGATAAATAAATACAGTGGCCTTGAGTTGGTAACTAAGCCTTAAACACCTCATAAAAGCAAGGGTAAAAAGTTAAAAAGCAAGGGTAAATACTTTCTGGAGGAACCTCCCTTCAATATAGGTCTCAAAGAATTTTCAGATAGTTATTACCAAGTTACCTGGGTTCAAAGTTAAGGGAGAAAAAAGTTTACAAAACACACAAAGAAGGAAGTCATCATTAGTGAGAGCCAGCCGGAATAAAAGCCCTCAGAATTAGACCCACCAAGACTTTGGGTACTGGAATTAACATAAATAGAATATGAAACAGACAAATCTCTAAAACTGATGAAAACGGAAAGCATAAATTAGTATTAATGATAAAAAGATGCTGCAGACACCAATTAGCTTACGAGAGAATATTCTGAACTTTATACCAAAGGCTTGTCACGACATGAAATACACAAATTCCCAGAAACCTGTAACTTAACTGACTTAAATGTGAATAATTTGCAAACATTAAAAAATCAAATCAGTATTTTAAAATCTTTCCTTAATAAAAATAATAGCCCAGAAATTTTATTTCTGAGTTCTACTAAACATTCAGGGAACGAATAATTCGAATCCAGGGTATAGAGACAATTCTCCTTAGTCTCACTGTAGGGAACTTACTTTGAAACCAAAACCTGACAAAGACAGTGTAAGAAAATCATAGGTCAATATAACTCATGAACATGGATATTCAGAAACCCTAAACCAAATATTGGCAAAACAAAGTAAGAAATGTGTAAGATAAAACATCATGAACAAAGTAGATTTACCCATGAAGTATGCTGGTGAGCACTGAAAAAAAATCCCTGTGATACACTCCATTAACTGATCCAAAGGGGGAAAATCCTGTGTCTCAGGAGAAGTAGAAAAAGAACCAATAAGGTGATACATCCCTTGTGACAAAATAAAACAGAAATAAAATACAAACTCCTGTCTCGTGGTTGGAAAAGGAACCTCTGTTACCTGTTATCTAACAAGTTCATAAAGAAAAAGAAAGTTCCAAGAATTAGAACGTTCCACTGCAGATGATATGGTTGTGAACGTACAAAATTTTAACAGAATCCAGATTCTTAATTAGAATGAGACTTTGGCAAGAATGCTTACACAATTTACAAAACCAATTAAATTTCCATATGGCAACAACAAAAAAAGGTAGTTAAGATGCTACTTAAGTTTCAAAACTAAGAAACCTAGAAACAAGCCCCTTCTGTAGCCAGCTTTGGGGGACATCCTCTGCTAGTACACACCTGTGGTACACACTCCCCGCCCTTTCATGGGACTCCCCTCTCCTCCCTGGGCTTGCCGAGGATGGAGGCCTCACCTCGCTCCTGGCTTCAGACACTGCTGGTCTAGGGGGGCCACCAAGGAAGTGTCTGGTCAATCACACCCTCAGGTCTCGGGAGGCCTGTACACTGGGAGGGCGCCAGGCCTGGGATCTGCACTCAAGGACCCTTTCCTCTTCTCTTTACCTAGACAAGTTTCAGACCTTGAGGAGCACAGCTGAGCATCTCTTCCTGTTCTCTTGGACTCCCGTACCTCACCTTTGCCAGTTTTATTTTCCACTGGCCTGGGGAACTGTCTCCCTCGATGATGTACGGCCTAGCAGGGCACGGGAGGTGGGTTTCTCGATACCTACCAAGCCAACTGTGGTACCAGGAGCATGGCAAATGTGCAATAAGCATTTGAATAACTGTATTTTTTGTCTCTGGTGGTCTCCAACAGAAGGCAGGCAGGTGTCTGAAGTTTAGCACCTCTGTGCCCCCAAGCACCCAGCACATTAGCCTGTTCTGTCTCTGGGGACCACGTGACAGGAAAGGAGAAGAGCAGGCAGGCAAAGGCCAGCTTTGCCATCACTTACTCTCTGGGAAGTCAGCCAAGCCCATGCTGTCTTTTCAGCTTTCCCCTCACAGCTTGCTTGGGGCTCTAACGGGCCCACCATGCACTCCTGGGCCCCCACTCCCACGCGGAGGGCAAACTATACAGTGGTTGGGGCAGGTGCGCTGCACTGCCAGGACCCCAGGTCAGTCCGAGTCCACACTGCTCGGAGCTCCTCTCCTGAGCTGGCACTGGCCAGACTGAGCAGACGGCCCACAGCCAACCTCGCTTCTTCAGGCCTGACGTTAAGATTCTGCTCGTTTAGGGATTCCAGGGCCTGGACTTGGGGTTCTGCTCCAAGGATGACCTCTTACTTGCTGACTTCTGGGTCAGCAGATGACCAAGCAACTTTCTTACACACATACTGTCACAAAATACACCAAACACGAGGCAGACAGGATCACACACCTTGGGCAAGGGTGGGGGGTGATACTGATTCAAAAGAGCAAATGAACGCACACACGAGATACCTGGTTCAAACTGGTTTATTTCCGCTTGTAACACTAGCAGAGGAGAGTCCAAAACAGACTGACATACATGGATATAGTTTAAGTGTAACAAAGAAGGTTTGAACTATGTACACGGAGGGAGGGAAAGGATTTTTCGTATCAACCTTTTCCTGTTTTGCAACTTCTGAACAGTAGAAACTAAACATTTTTTCCCAACTTAAGTTAGTATGAAGGAATACAACTTTTACGATCAACCGTTTGTCCTTAAGCATAAAACGTGAGAAATTTTGGCTGCGGTTGTCTTGGCTCCTGAAGTCCGGGTATTGTCAGAACGTAAGAAAAGAGATTCCGTGAAGCCCAGAAGGAACTTAATGGCAACGATGTCCAATCGAAGGGCAGACACGCTGCACGCCACGGAGATGACAAGTGATGTCGGCCCTCCTCGACTCCAAGTAGAAAGCAGTACTTTCATCAAACGAACCGGAAGTGAGCCAAACAGTTAAAAAGTCAGAATGAAGAATGAAACAATTCTTTTCACATAGAGGAGGGATACTCCTTCAGCCCCATTTAAAGTGAATTCTGTGCTGAGTCCCTGCTCCTCCAGAAGGAGAAACTGAAGGTCAGTTATTGCTAGCAAAGCCAGAGGCGGCCCCTTTTCCACCTCGAAGATGTTTCACACGAAAAGGCTGTTGGTTTGGCTTGAAGGCCTCGGAGGAAGGAGGAGTACAGAGGTGGAGGCAAGCCCTGTGCAGCGGGGGGGCAGTTCAGGTCAGCTCGGGCCACCTTCTGCCTCCTTGAGACCAGAGGCTTTTACCCACGTGGAGTTGAGCAGAGGGTGTTATCTGGGCCCCTGGGGAGGAGAGGCCACCGTACTTTGCCAACCAAAACCTAAGGAGCAATCAAAGCCCAAAGGATCAAAGCCCAGTGGCCAGAAGAGCAGCTTCGGAAATCAATGTCAATTGCAGGGGTGGGGGGTGCCCAGCTCAAGTCTGGAGAGCCGAGGTCTTTGAAACGCAGGTCAGCTGTGACTTGGGCAACAGCATGGACACGGGCGGCTAATAAGGCCACAATTACTGCCACCACCGCCCAGGGTCTATGCTTGAGTAGACATGAGGCAGTGGGAACTGAGGACCAGAGGGCACGTGGTAAACAAAGGATGGATTTTTATCAGAAAAGAGAGGATACTCGAGGACGTGCCTGCCCCATTGACCTTGCACAGCCTGCACCAGGTGAACTCGGGCATGGGTAAGGTTCCTGAGAACAGGTGGTGAACCAGATGGGGCGAGACAGGCACTGCTCTGTAGGCGGCATGAGGCCTCTGAAGGACACTAATAGTGCTACATCTCCTGGGCTGCTGAAAAGTAGGCAAAGAACAGGCTTCATTGCACATTTCGTTCTTAGAAAACTGGGGATTGCCCTGCAGAGGTCCTTGTGATCTGCAGGAACCCGACACCAATGCAGATGGAATCACGGGTGACCTCTGAAACTCAAGGGAAGAAAAAAAAGTCCAGTGATTGGTCTTTCCGGGGCCATGCTTGCACCTGGGATCCTCAGGCCAGATGGACCCTTGTCTGGCTTGGTCACTGTGGTGGGCAGATGCCTGGGAGGAGGTAGCGTGCCCAGGAGAGCTGGGTGGACCTGTTTGCTCTCCGACCGGGGCCAGCCCTTGACACACTGCCAGCAGGAAGCTGGGGCAAACTTTCCAAATGGGGAAAACTTCTTGGCAAACGTGCAGGTCCCGGAAAGAGGCTGGAACCACGATTCTCAATTCCAACGGGCCTGACTCCCTCTCTCCTTCCCTGGAACCAGACCACCCAGAGGAGCAGATGTAGACCCTGGGCTGGGAGGGCCCTGGGCCCAGCTCCACAGCATCAGACTAGAGGTAACAAAAGGATCAAAGACGGGGTGGGAAACGAGAACAGTTTACATTACAGATGATGATTCTGAAATAGTCTTTCTGAGCTCAAGAGACTGGCGGCAGATAGCCCACGGAAGGCCGTAGAGAACCCAGTCAGGCTCTGTCTGTCCATCCGTCTCCCGAGCAGCCCAGCACTTCATAAATAAATGGGGTGGTACCGCTTGTGGCTGATCTTTTTCCTGCAAGTTGGGCAAGTGTTAGCATTCTTAAGGGAATCACGGAGGCACTGGCTACAGAAGACGTGGCCACATTCTGTAGAAACAATGAGACGTCCATTCTGCACAATCTAGAAAACATAAAAAAGAACAGGCTTCATGTCTGGCCTTGTACCAGAGCAGCGGGAGCCCCCAGAGAATCCACTCCCAACCGTCTCTAAGATGCCGAATGAGAGGAGGGGGGCCAAGGGCTGCAGCAGGAAAAGCAGGGAGATGGTCTGAAGAACTAAAGATGCTGCTCTGTAGGCTCAGGCAAGTATGAGCAGAGTCTCTGAAGCCGAGAGCAGAGGCAGCAGCCAGTCTCCGGCAGCGACAGCCCAAGGGGGTTTGACGAACCTCCAGGCACCCAGTGGGGCAGTGCCCTAGGGCCTGGGGCCACAGTGAACACTGGCAGCTTCCAATTAGGCCAGGTAGGGAATACACAGGACTGATGCACAGGGCAGCCCAGAGTTCAAGACTGTAGGGCCCAAGAAGATGGCACCCTCCCCCTTCACAGAGGTGTGCCAAGCCATGTGCCAACCCAAGCGTGACTGCAAAACAGAGGCATCAAAAGCCCACCCAGTGAGGAGTGCTCTCTCATCTAATTCTTTCACTGAAGCAGTCTGAGAACCAGAATCAGGGAAGACACAGCTAAGTTTGCTTACCTCCGAGTACCCGTCCATGCAGATGGGACAACTGACAGTACCAGAGGGCCTAAAATCACAGTGCTCATGTCAGTTCCTCAGCAAACGCAAACATCAATTACTCTTAAGTGGCTTCATGTAAGCAGCCCACATCCCCTCACAAGAGCCTCCTCTGACCCTGCCTTAGCACAGGCACCCGGGACACTTACAAGATGGCCGGCTGTCCCGATGGGGGGTGGGGGAGGCTATGAGAAAGGGGAGGAAAGAGATGGGGGCAAGAGAAGGCACAGGCAACTGGAGTCGCCCTGTCCCCGCACCGCACCTCTGGCCTATGCTCCCTCAGAGCGCCCCCTTCCAGCCTCCCTGTCTGGGGCAGGGGCTGCGCCTAGCACCCCCTTCCTCCAAGGAGTCCTGCTGCAGAAGGCCGGGGGCCGCTGGGTCTGTTCTCCACCCCAGGTGGCGGGGCTTTGCCTTCAGCCTGGAGCTATTCACACCCGCCCAGCCAGTGCCTGGCACGCCCTGGTCACAGTGGGAACAGCCGAGCCCAGTTCCAGATCCACCTGCCACCCAGATGCTACAACGAGCCCTTCTTGAGCCCAGGGCTGAAGGTCAGTGTCTCTAATACCCTGCTTCCTGCCCCAACCTCTCCACTGAAATATGGAGAGGAAGGAAGAGGATCCTCACTCCAGGGACGATGGGGTCCCACGGATCCAGAAGCTTCCCGGCAGAGAGCCTGTCTCCAGCACGGCAGCAGAAGAGCAGCGGGCACGCTGTACCTGAGTCCGGTAGCGGCCTCCTCCCGGGCATTTCTGGGGGTGTGGGTGGTCACATACACGTCCTTGTCCCTGGGCAGCTCCTCGTCATCACTGCTCAGCACACAGCTGTCGGCATGCTCCTGGCGCAGCCTCCTGCCGTTCCTCCTTGGCCGCCTCCTTTCTGAGATGTGAGCCCACGTTCAGGGCAGGGCCTCCCAGTCCTACCACCCTTCACCACCCACCCTCCTTTCTGACTGGGAAAAGGCCAGTCCCAGCTGCACGGAGACCACCCTCCCATCTTCCCAAGAGAAGAAGCCCCCACCCCTGCTGCGTGCAGATGCCCAGGGGGACGTCTCCTCAGCAGGAAGGGGACCGACTGCAGGCGTAAGCAGCATCATCCCGGGAGTGTTCCCGCACCTACAGAGCTGGCAAGGCCCGAGGCCCTGCCGCCGCACCCTCATCAGTCCTCTACCCAGACCCAAGGAAGGAGAGGAAACCACTCACCTTCAACAATCTTTGAAAAAGGAGAAAAACAAAAGAGAAATACACAATTAATTTGACATAAAACACTCTGTATTCTTTTAAACTCTTAAAACGATAAAATTGAAGCATTTGTTTCAAATGCAAAATCCTCAGGAGCAGCCAAGCCTCCCAGCAGCCGACACACTGCGCCCCAGCCTGCAGGTGTTTGGTGAGTCTCTGGAAGCTGCGTGACCTGGGGAAGTTCCATACCCTCAGGAACTGCCAACTTCCTCTTCTGAAAAATAGCGCCCCCTCGCTGCTGTGAGAACTAAGTGAGATCACAACGATGCCACAGGGCACCAGCGGCCTGAAGCTCACAACCAGCTCCACCCGTTCTCCTTGTTTTCACTCCACGTGGGCTACTGCTGGAGACGGAGCCTTTACTGGCAGAAGGGTTTGCAGTGCTTAATACTTTATTAAAAATAATTAAACAGCCGAAGTAGGCCATGCAGGGACTACGGAGAGTAGCATACACCAAGGACCGAGATCAATCCAATCCTGTGTTCGAGGCCTACAGAAAGAGCTAGTGAGAACCTGACAAGCCCATCGCCTGACTACAGCACACCTATGCTTTGCTTTACTGCGCTTCAGATACCGCGTTTCTTACAAATTAAAGGTTTGTGGCAACCCTGTGTCAAGCAAGTCTATTGGTACCATTTTTCCAACATCATTTGCTCACTTCGTGTCTGTGTCACTTTTCAGTAATTCTCACAATATGTCAAACTTGTTCATCATTATTATATTCGCTATGGCTATATGTGATCGGTGATTTCTGATGTTACTACTGTAATTGTTTTGGGCACCGTGAACCTCACCCATACAAGGCAATGAACTTAATTGATAAATGTGTGTTCTGACTGCTCCACAGAACAACTCTTTCATGACTCCCTCCCTCTTTTTGAGCCTCCCTACTCCCTACACACAACAATATTGAAATTAGGCCAATTAATAATCCTACAATAGGGACTTCCCTGGTGGTCTAGTGGTTGGGACTCTGCCCTACCAAAGCAGGGGGCCCGGGTTCGATCCCTGGTCAGGGAACTAAAGCCTGCATGCCGCAACTAAAACAGCCCATGTGCCGCAACTAAGACCCAGCACAGCCAAATAAATAAATGAATAAATAAATATCAAAAAATATATATCCTACAATAACCTCTAAGTCTTCAAATGAAAGGAAGAGCTGCACATCTCACTTTAAATCAAAACCTAGAAATGATTAAGGTTACTGAGGAAGGCATGTCAAGCTGAGACAGGCCTAGAGCCAGGCCTCTTGCGCCAGTTAGCCCAGTCGTGAATGCAAAGGAAAAGCTCTTGAAGGAAATTAAAGTGCTACTCCAGTGAACACACAATGATAAGAAAGTGAAACAGCCTTATTGCTGATGTGTAGAAAGTTCGAGTGGTCTGGATAGAAGATCAAACCAGCCACAACATTCTCTTAAGCTGAAGCCTACTCAGAGAAAGGCCCTAACTCTCTTCAATTCTGTGAAGGCTGAGAGAGGTGAGGAAGCTGCAGAAGAGAAGTCTGAAGCCAGCAGAGGTTGGCTCGTGAGGCTGAAGGAAAAAACACCGTCTCCATAACACCATATTGCAAAGGTAAGGCAGCAAGTGCTGGTGTAGAAGCTGTAGCAAGTTATCCAAAAGATCCAGCTAACATCATTAATGAAGGTGGCTACACTGAACAACAGATTTTCAATGCAGACAACAGCCGCTATTGGAAGAAGATACCATCTAGGACCTTCATAGCTAGAGAGGAGAAGTCAGTGCCTGGCTTCAAAGCTTCAAAGCTTCAAAGGACAGGCTGACTCTCTCCTTAGCTGGTGACTTTAAGTTGAGGCCAGTGCTCATTTACCATTCCAAAAGTCCTAGAGCCCTTAAGAATGGTGCTCAATCTACCCTGCCTGTGCTCTACAAATGAAACAACAAAGCCTGGATGACAGCACATCTGTTTACAGAATCGTTTACTGAATATTTTAAACTACTGAGACATACTGCTCAGAAAAAAAGATTTCTTTCACAATATTACTGCTCACTGACAGTGCACCTGGTCAGCCAAGAGCTCTGACGGAGACGGACAATGAGATCAGTGATGTTTCCAAGCCTGCTAACACAGCATCCATCTTGCAGCCCATGGATCAAGGAGTCATTTCAACTTTCAAGTCTTTTAATTTAAGAAATATATTTTGTAAGGATAGCTGCCACAGACAGTAATTTCTCTCATGGATCCAGGCAAAGTAAACTAAAAACCTTCTGGAAGGGGTTCACCGTTCTAGATGCCATTAAGAACATTTGTGATTTCATGGGTGAGGAATTTGGAAGAAGTTGATTCCAACCCTATCAGATGACTTTGAGAGATTCAAGACTTCAGTGGAGGAAGAAACTGCATATGTGGTGGAAAAAGCAAGAGAACTAGAATTAGAAGCGGAGCCTGAAGATGTGACTGAACTGCTGTGATCTCAAAGTAAAACGTGAACAGATGAGGAGTTGCTTCATACGGATGAGAAAGTGTTTTCTTGAGATGGAAGCTACTCCTGGTGAAGATGCTGTGAAGATTGTTGAAATAACAGAAAAGAATTAGAATACCACATAAACTTAGTTGATAAAGCAGCAGCAGGGTTTAAAAGAAATTCTGCTATGGGTAAAATGCTGTCAAACAGCATTGCTGCTACAGAGAAACTGTTCATGAAAGGAAGAGTTGATTAATACAGCAAACTTCATCGTTGTCCTCTTTTAAGAAATTCTCACAGAGCCCCCAGCCTTCATCAGCCACCGCCCTGATCAGGCAGCAGCATCAACACCGAGGCCAGACCCCTCCACCTGCAAAGAGATTACAACCTGCTGAAGGCTCAGATGATGGTTAGCACTTAGCAATAAAGTACTTTTAAATTAAGGAAGGCAAGGGCTTCCCTGGTGGCACAGTGGTTGGGAGTCCACCTGCCGATGCAGGGGACGCGGGTTCGTGCCCCGGCCCGGGAGGATCCCACATGCCGCGGAGCGGCTGGGCCCGTGAGCCATGGCCACTGAGCCTGCGCGTCCGGAGCCTGTGCTCCGCAACGGGAGAGGCCACAGTGGTGAGAGGCCCACGTACCGCAAAAAAAATAAATAAATAAATTTAAAAAATTAAGGAAGGCAAATTGTCATAATGTGCGATCGCACACTTAATAGACTGCAATATAGCACAAACAACTTTTTTACATGCACTGAGAAACGCAAAGGTTTGTTGTGTCTTGCTTTACTCACTTTACTATGGTGGTCTGGAACTGAGCCCACCATCTCCAAGGTGTGCCTGTACTCAGAACTTGTTAAGATTCTTTTCTGCAACAGTTTCAAACCTGTCTAGTCAGCTCTCTCACTGAGCTACTACCTGTCTGTCTATACCATCACCAGTAGCACCCCTTTTCCCTCTCGCTTGTGTGTGTGATCAGCTACTTCAGGAGAGCTCTCAGGATTGCTGTTGAAAGCCCTGCTGCCACCTCTCCTTGGCTGCCCCCGTGTTCAGGGGCACAGAGGCTGACCCTTTCTGGCACACCATCCTGCCCTGCAGAGATGGGAAGCTCAACTCTATTCCAACTCCCTTGCAGTGGGGATTCTAGACACGAACTAAATTCCCTCAGTGAGATACACTCATGCTATTTGGAGGGCAGAAGGGTGGAGGACAATTTCAGCTGCTGTAGGTGGACACAGATGCGGGGATCAAGAGGCAGTCGTGGCCGAGGCTGCAATGTCCAAAGCCCAGGTCTGTCCTCCCAAGCAAGAAGACACAGTAGCATTTCCTTGAGCCTAAAGAGATTAGTACAGGTGGTAGCTGCCCCCTCCCATCCTTCTGCTTGGAGCAGAGGTAGCAGATCCCATGGTGCGTCAAGGCTGAGATGTCCGGAGTTATTCCTAGACACCTGCTCCTCCAGCCTTTACAACACCAGGAAGCAACTCCTCCCGTTTATTTTTTTAATTAATAAATTAATTAATTTATTTTTGGCCGTGTTGGGTCTTCATTGCCGTGTGCGGGCTTTCTCCAGTTGCGGCGAGCAGGGGCTACTCTCCGTTGCCGTGCGCGGGCTTCTCATTGCGGCAGCTTCTCTTGTCGCGGAACACGGGCTCTAGGCACGCAGGCTTCAGTAGTTGTGGCACGCAGGCTCAGTAGTTGTGGCTCGCAGGCTCAGCAGTTGTGGCTCGCGGGCTCTACAGCGCAGGATCAGAAGTTGTGGCGCACGGGCTTAGTTGTTCCCGCAGCATTCTTTGCGGACCAGGGATCAAACCCGTGTCCCTTGCACTGGCAGGTGGATTTTTAACCACTGCCCACTGCCACCAGGGAAGTCCCCCTCCCATGTATTAAAATCCATTTCTGCTCCAGAATAACTAGAGCGGATTCGGTTTCTCCAACCTCAACCCTGCCAAATACAAATGGCCATCACAGGAAGGAAGAAGGTCTGAGCATAAAGATCTTCATTTTGCAGATGAGAAGCCACTGAAGACACTTCCCCTTCCCCCCAGAAGAAGCTGGAAAGTGTGGCTATGAAACTGGTGACAGTCAACTTCATCACTAAGACCATGAACTGGAAGACAAGCTTGGGCTGGCAGAAGGTGCTGTCCATGTGAAGTCTATAAGGGGAGCTCTGAAGTTAGCCAAGAGCAGAAGGAAATTCTGCTGTGGGCAGGGAAGACCCCAGTTTTCCTCCACTCCAACACTGCTTTTACTGCCCTTTGCCAAGAAGGACCACTGACCAGGTGTGGATGCACCTGGAAGGAATGTGACGCCCCTGGGTCCCAGGCCACCAGAATGTGGCAACCAGGTCTCCACAGGCTCTTGTGAGCCAGACCCAGCTCGCCTCTTGGCAGTGCCACGCCAAGGCCGGACCTGAACACTGAGCCCCCAGGAAAGTCCCAAGGCCCAGGATGCTGCTGGCACAATGGCAGGTGCTCCATACTTAACTACTAGGTAAATGAATACACCGTGGCCAGAGAGCCTCCTTCACTGGTGATGACTCTGTCCCCATCCATGTTCAATGGAAGAACAGCTCAGAGATGAGGCTTCTTGCCCAAAGGGCAGAAAAGAATGGCACCACAGCCTGGCCTCCAAGCTCCATGACTTCCGGTGACCCGGAGCCACCTCCTAGCTGATGGAGGCGAGATACTATCACTGGTATTCCCTCCACCCAGCAGCCGAATCGCAACAAATCGAGAACTCTGGACTTCCCTGGTGGTGCAGTGGTTAGGAATCCGCCTGCCAATGCAGGGGACACGGGTTTGAGCCCTGGTCCAGGAAGATCCCACATGCCGCGGAGCAACTAAGCCCGTGTGCCACAACTACTGAGCCCACGTGCTGGAACTACTGAAGCCTGCACACCTATAGCCTGTGCTCTGCAACAAGAGAAGCCACCACAATAAGAAGCCCATGCAACGCAATAAAGAGTAGCCCCCGCTCGCCACAACTAGAGAATGCCCATGCACAGCAACGAAGACCCAACACAGCCAAAAATAAATAAATTAAAATAATAAAAAAAGAAAGAGAGCAGAAGGATGGAAAACAAGCAGAGACTTCCAATAAATGGCAGGCTGGTATTTCCATCCATTTTTCCACTGAAAACAACCAAAAACAAGATAAAACATACATATTTTTAAATAAAGAGGTATCAAAAAAAGAGAAGAATTCGGTCAACAGTATAGGGAATACAGTAACCCAGAGGGAAAAAAAAGCACAGAGGATTCTTAAAAAATTGAAGCCTACTTTTGAAAGCCCCACAGAGAAACCAAAGCCCAGGCAGGAACCATGGGGGCAGGTTATCTAGTGAAGGCCAGCCATCAGGGGCAAGCCAGGCTTAAAGCAAGACCCAGTAAGTATCAAAGAACCGACATACAGAATGTTATTTTCTGACCAATACTGCAAGCAATCGATAACAAAAAGAAAGTACCCATATATTTGGAAGTTAAAAAATATAAATTTGATAAATATGTTGAATTAAATGTAAAGTACCAGTAACATAATTTGTAAGATATAGCTAAAGACAGTATAATCTTTAATGCATTTATTGGAAAAGAAATGATGAAAATTAGAAAAACAGCAAAATAAACTCAAACAAAGAAAGGAATAATCAATGAATGAAAAACTTACAAGAGAAAGGATCCACAAAGCTAAAAGTTGGTTCTTTGAAAGATCTAATAAAGCTCTGGTGATACTAATCTAAAAAAATAGAAAACACAAATAACCAGTATCAGAAATGAAAAAGGAGACATCACTATAGATTCCACAGAACATAAGACATTATGAACAAATTTATGCAAATAAAAGTGAAAACTTTAGATGAAATCAACAAATTCCTAAAAAATGTAATTACCAAACCCTATTAAAACTCTAGGTTATGTACTTCACTGGCAAGTTCTAACAAACATTCATGGAAGAAATAGTCCAATCTTACAAAATCTTCTGTGGAACGGAAAAAAAGGTGTCCAGCTCACTTTGTAAAGATACCAATATGCTGATACCAGAACTCTATAAGGAAAAATTACAGACCACCAATCTTACTCATAAAAACAGAGGCAAAATTATATATGAAACATTAGCAAACCAAATCTAGCAACATAAAAAGATAATGCCATGACCACAATGCTTAAGTGGTTTAACACTAGAAGCAGGGGAAAAAGCAACATTAGATGAAATTGTTAAATTTCGACATTGATTCAAGATGAAACTTATAGCCAAACAGGAAATAGAGAAACTTTTCCACTCTGGTAAAGGATATAAACAAATCGAAAAAACTTACAGCAGAAGTCTTATTTAATGGTGGAACTCTGAAAAGACTCTTTCAGATTTAGAATGAAATAAGAATGTCAATGACTGTCACCATTTTTATTCAGCCAGTGTTGAATTTTCTAGCCAGTGTGTTAAGGCCAAGGGAAAAAAAAAGGGAAATAGAGAAGAACCAAAACTTGTTCTGTGTACACAGAAATTCAAAGATTTACAGATTAAAGGCTTCCCTGGTGGCGCAGCAGTTAAAAATCCACCTGCCAGTGCAGGAGACATGGGTTCGAGCCGTGGTCTGGGAAGATCCAACATGCTGCGGAGCAACTAAGCCCGTGTGCCACAACTACTGAGCCTGCACTCTAGAGGCCGCAAGCCACAACTACTGAGCCCACGGGCCACAACTACTGAAGCCTGCACACCTATAGCCTGCGCTCTGCAACAAGAGAAGCCGCCTCAATGAGAAGCCCGCGCGCCGCAACAAAAGAGAGTAGCCCCCGCTCACTGCAGAGAAAGCCCGCACACAGCAACAAAGACCCAATGCAGCCAAAAATAAATAAATAAAAATAAATTAAAAAAAAAAGATTTACAGATTAAGAACTGTTGTACTAAAAAAAAGAAAAACCAATTGCATTTCTTTATATTAGCAAATAATAAAAACAAAAAAGTGAAAATTTTAAACACCATTTTTTTTATAGCATCCTAAAATACTATGTACCTAGAAATAAATCTTCTAACAAAAGACTTGCAAAATCACTCCAGGGAATATTATAAATCCATACACAAAGGGCTTTCCTGGTGGCGCAGTGGTTAAGAATCCGCCTGCCAATGCAGGGGACACGGGTTCCAGCCCTGGTCTGGGAAGATCCCACATGCCGCAGAGCAACTAAGCCCATGTGCCACGACTACTGAGCCTGCGCTCTAGAGACCGCGAGCCACAACTACTGAAGCCCGCGTACCTACAGCCCGTGCTCTGCAACAAGAGAAGTCACTGCAATGAGAAGCCCGTGCACCGCAACGAAGATCCAATGCAGCCAAAAATAAATAAAACAAATTTTTTTAAAAAAACCATACACAAAACTCATATAGATTACAGACCTAAATGTGAAACGCAAAACAGTAAAACTTTTGGAGTAGAGGAACATATTTTTATGGTATGGGATTTTCATCAACAAATTGGTAAGTTGAACTGTATTAAAATTAAGAACCTCTGTACATAAACCAAAAAGAGAAAAGACAAGCCTCTGAGTAGCAGATTCAAAACACAACTAATGGCAGGCTCATGTTTAGAACTTATAAAGAATTCCTAAAAAATGAGGCAAAGTCGACAATCACACAGAAAAATGAGTAGAAAAAAAGACTCAAGTGTTTAAAAAAAAAAGATTGCAACAGGCAATTCGCCGAAGAGGAAAATGAAACACCACTAAACATGAAAAGATGTTCAACCCCACCACTGATGGGAAAACACACATTAAAACAACGTGGGATACTCTAGACAACACCAGACTGGCTAAAGGTTACAGTGGCAGTGAGATGTGGAAGAACAAGAACCTCCAACACTGGTGGGAGCGTAAACTGGTACATCCTCTCTGGAAAACAGCTTGTCACTATCTAGTGACAATCAAAGATATACATACCCTAGGACCCAGCAGCGACAGCCTTTTTTGGGTATGCAATGCCAAAAATAAGTTAAATTTTGAGGTAAAATATTAAAGCAGAGATGTACAAGGTCTCATTGCACCTTACAGCTTTTAAGACTTCTCCTAATTCATCAGGGGTTTAGGATTCCTTAGAGTTAGAAAAACACAGCCTGTGTAGTTTCTCATCCAGTCTTAAGAGGGTTCACAAGAGTTCTAACGTTGTCCCTGGATCCTGGGATGTAAAAGATGCAGAGCTACTCCCAGGTGATATTCAAGTGGTACACTTAAGCCTGTCCCCCTGCATTCTGGCCGAACTGGTAAGATTACCCCAATTTGGGAAACGATATATTTATTCATTTCATACTCTCCTGTAGGCGGGGCCTGAGGTAATCCTAAACTTGTAATTCCTCTAATAGATGCTCCTTGATAAGCTAATAATACTATTAGGTTTTCCAAGTAGATCTGCTTTAGAGAGTGAGAATTTCAGTCTCAGGTATACTTCTCACTGTAAATTTTAAAACTGGCATTTGGATTTATTAAACACCAATAAAGAATGAAGGATGATTAGAATAAGGGGTGCTATTAAGTCCAAAACAGTTATTCCATGTCTGGGGCCACTGAGGCCATGGGAAGGTAGGTCCTCCGACCAAACTGGCCAGTGCCTCTGGGACGAGAAGCGAGGACTCCTTCCCAAGTTAGCCTCCCCTTCACCTATCCACCTGCCCCTGGCTATCCACCCACTCCCAGGGCAGCTCCCCCAACTCTAGCATTCCCATCCTGGTGTCTCTCAATGACTCTCCACACCCAGAGAAACAGGAAGAAGGCTGGAAAGCTCAGAAAAGAAGCCCATGTAGGGAGGGCAGACTGGCCATCAAAACAAAACCAAGGCGTAAAAGGGGACATGATGACGTGGGTCTGGCACCCAGCAGAAGCCAATCCTTGTCTCCTTGAGGGCAGAAAATGCGGTCTTGTGAGCAGAATCCTGGCCATCTCCCAGGGCCTGGCACACTGCAGGTGGACACTGAATACTGGAGAAATTACGGACTAGCAGCACGTTCAAGTGTTAATCAGCAACTGGGCTGAGGCTCCAGCCCCGGCACCAAATCAAGCTCCCTTTCCAGAACCTGCGGGAGCCCGCAGGGAGCAGCAGCAAAGCTGTATGTGTGGGCTTGGCTAAAAAGTTCATTCGGGTACTTTCCCATAAGACGTCACGGAAAATCCGGAACGAACTTTTCAGCCAACCCAATATGTGTGTACCTTAGAACAGCGGTCCCAGCCTTTTTGGAACCAGGGACCGGTTTTGTGGAAGACAGTTTTTCTGCGCACCAGCGGCGGGGTGGCGGGTGGCAGGTGGCAGGTTCAGGTGGTGATGCGAGCGATGGGGAGCCCCAGATGAAGCTTTGCTCGCTGGTTGCTCACCTCCAGCTCTGCGGTCTGGTTCCTAACAGGCCGCGGCCCAGTACCGGTCTGCGGCCCAGGGGTTGGGGACCCCTGCCTTAGCTATCACACTAATCAGGCCCTAAACCTGCTCAGGCTTATCTCAGAAAGTTCCGACTGGTCTCCAGGGAAATTACTGCCTCCTGTTTGGGGGCCACGGTCTCCCCTGAGCATTCATCCAAAATCTGCTGGGGACGGTCTGATGACGCAGCAAGGGCAGCTGCCTCGCCTTTGGGATGGGGGGAGGGGAGGAATGAGAGGGAAGGACACACCACAGGACAGCCCAGCAGTTTCAGACTGACCAGAGTCTAAATCTCTTAATTTGTCAAGACAGTTCCCTGTCCTCGCTCTTTTCTCCTTTTAAAGTCTTGAAGCTTCTCAGTGCAACCCTAGTCTACGGTTCTACGCACAGCCAGGACAGCCCCAAGGCCAAGGGGAAAACTCAGCTCCTAGCAACCCCACTCGCCCCACCAACAGCAGCCCTCAGCAGCACCTGCCCCTACTGGCCCAAGACCGTCCAGGTGTCACCACCTCCACTGCACACAAGTGCACACTGCATCAAAAGGCACTGCAGAAGCATCCCAAGAGGCCAGTGTGTCCTCAGGATGTGGGTCTGTGGGCTGACCAGACTCCCAGACCCACACACAGCTATGCGCCCCTGACCTGTGGAGCCAGGCTGCCAGAACCACTTCTCCACATGTCCCCTGACCAGACCAGGTCTCCTTCCTGAGGGCCGCACAGGGGCAGGCATGCTCCCTGTGGGAGGGGGCACAAGCAGCCTCCCAGGTGCCACCCTCCCTGGAGGCACGACACAACCAAGGCATCAGATGGCAATGCGGGGGGCCTGCATCCTCCGAGGCAGCTGCTTCTGGGACTCGAGAGATTTCCCACTGGCAGTGCTGAGCAAATATCCCCATTCCCACCAGCCGCGAGGGTGTAAACTCACGTTTACTCAGCTTTACTGGGCACCACGTTAGGTGCCAGGCACTCACATACAGGATCTCTTTTAATCCTCACAACACTCTATGGACATGGATGACGTTATCCCCATTTTATGGACAAAGTGAATGAGGCTAAGTAACTCGCCCAAGGTCACACAGCTGGTGTTAAGTGTAGAATCGGGGACCAAAGAGAGATCGGGCCTCAGAGTTCTCCCCAAAAGCCTTTATGGCCAGCTATGGGAAGGACAGGGTCGCACGGATTTACCAATGTGATTAATTTCAGCAATAAAGTCGCAACAAATGATTTTCCTGAAACATTTTCCATCTTGAGCACCAGTCACTGAAAGCACGCCTTCTTTAGCCCAAGCTGTAGCCCGTGACCAAGGCCCTCAGACGTGCAGGCCAGGGGCCCACAGCCAAGACAGGGCAATCCTCACGCTCCAGCACTTACCACGACAGAGTCGCTGTGAGTCAGGTCGACGACCACAGGCTCTAAAGATTCACAGGTGAGGTCCACTATTTCATCTCCAGCTTCAAAATAAAGCATTTTAACAAGCTTTAGGAGGAAAGTAAAGGACTACTGCTCTAAGTTTCATTATTAATATGATTACAAACAGAGCACAGTCTTATACCAAACTAAAATCCCTGAAGTACAGAAGTAACGGGGTGACAGGCAATGAACACTCTTCCAGAATTCTGCTGTAACAGGGTATGGGCTTTACAAATACACCATCCTGTGTGTGTCTGTGCACACGCACACCTCTCCCCGTGTCCTCACGCCGCCACACAGCTAGGCCTCCGCGCCCCGCACCTGCCCAGCTCATTCACAGGGGAGAGGCCGCGACTTACCTGAGGTGGGATGGGGGTGCACATCTGGGGAAGGGACCCAGCATGCTCAGCTTGGGCTTTGGGACGGATCTGTCTGAAACCTCTGCTCCCCTCAGACCTCCGGTCAGGCTTAGCTCTGCACCTTCATCAGATACGTTTTAAACTCCATTTGGCTCTAAAGTGCTTCCCACTTGGGTGGACAACAAGTGTTTCTTACTGGTCCCCTAGAACCCCAACCCACCCAGATGGGTTGAGCCTGTTCTGCAACTTGCCTTTGAGCCCTAGAGGACAGCGCACTGTCTGCCTGAGCACAGGACGAGGGGGGAAAGGCACGTGCCAAACGGTCAGCAGCGCTTACATCCAGCAGGCAGAAAAGAGGGGCAGAGTACAACTTCCATTTATATAAACTGAAACAAGACTTACAACCATGTTTGTTTCTATTATTATTAACATTAAAAAGTAAGAGGGAAGAACTTTTAGAAGTAATGTTTAATACTCAGGGAAAGTGACTTGCAATACATTTAACATATTCAAACTTGTTTTGTTCTCATGTATTAAAAAGTTTCACAGGAATAAAAACCACAATACATCAAAGCCGTCCAACGTAATTTATACAAAATGACTTCATTCTTTTCAAAGAATAGTCCATATATGGATATACCATAATTTACAGAACCGCTCTCTTTCTGATGGACACAATTTTTGGCTCCTACAAATAAAAACGGTATTCCAACGGGCAGCTTGTGCATACAGCCCTGCACACGGGTGTAAGACTGACTGAGGACGAGCAGTGCTGCAGTGGAAAGCAGTGGATCTTGGCCAGGTTGGAGATTCCACTTGTGGGTTCAGGGTCCCAAATGAGGAGCCTCCTGCACCTGCCTCTCCTGCAGGGTGGCAGAATTCAGACACCAGGGCATCAGCTTTGGGGTGGAGGGGAGGATGGCCCAGGGCTGTGAATTTATGTTAGAAGTGAAGCTCAGAGACCACAGAGACAATACAGAGAACTTCACTCCCCTGAAGGGCCCATGAAATCTATAGACAAGCTGCTTGCTTCTCTTCAAATGTCAGTTTTCAGGCATCATAATTATAAAAACAATCTTACTACATGCAGAGCTGAGGCACTTTTTTCAGGCCATCTGCCACTCCCCTGAGGCAGGAAGAAGGGGGAAAAGCCAATCTGGCCTCTGTCTGCACCAAACTCCCAACACACCCAGCTCTGCCAACAAGTCTGCCTGCTGGGGCAATTTTTTGTCTTAATGAAGGAGAGAGGAAGAAAGCTGAGTACTTCCCGAGGCCAAGTAAGTTGAGGCACAGTTTCAAAGAGAAAAGGTGGACCCACGGCAGTCTCCACTCCATGCTGCACACCCCTGAAAGGCTGGACGGTGAGCCCAGCTGAGTGGCCGTTTCTAAACCTGTGGAGTCTCAGGGCAACCAAGGGGGCAGCTCTTGCTCACCTTAGCTTTTTTAAGCTGCGAACGGTAGGCGAGTCTGAGACTGTAGGTCTTATGAATACACTGATATAAGCTAAACCTCGTGCAGTGTTACGTGACAAGCACTGTTCTAAGTGTCCTGTGTCGTTGACTCATTTCTGTGCTACGATAACTCCACACAGCAGCTACTGCGTATGTATGCACAGCATTATCCCCCGTTTCAGATGAGGAAACTTAAGGCTGAGTTACAGGTTGTGTAACTTGCACAAGGCCCGTGGCTGGTAGGTGGCATGTTGGGCATATGTGCTCACTCATGCCCAGTGTCACTGGCAATCTTACCGCTTTCCACAAGTTCTATGGGTTCTGCCTCCAGGGCCATCTCAGGGGGGGAGGATGCTTCTCGAGTTCGCTTCTGGGCTTGTCTAGAATTTACTGTTCCTCCACGACGCTTTCTCTGAGGGTATCGGGGGGAAAAAGAAACAGTTACATAAGCTCCTGACCAGTAAGATTTCAGCCAGAAGAATAAAAAGATCAACTCATTAAGAAGAATAGGGGCTTCCCTGGTGGCGCAGTGGCTGAGAGTCCGCCTGCCGATGCAGGGGACAGGGGTTCGTGCCCCGGTCCGGGAAGATCCCACGTGCCGCGGAGCGGCTGAGCCTGCGCGTCCGGAGCCTGTGCTCCGCAACGGGAGAGGCCACGACAGTGAGAGGCCCGCGTACCGCAAAAAAAAATAAAAAAATTTAAAAAAGAATAATAATAATAGGAGGCCAGTGAGCAGACCTGAGGTCGGGGTCCTTTCAAAACTTGAGCTTCTACAACACTGAATGTTTATAGAGCGAAATCATCCAGAACATATAGTGAATACAAATTCTATAAAGTAAAATTTCTGTTATAAAGACTATTGGTCTGTCTAAAGTACATGACACATAACTCTATGGAAGCCTCTGGTCCAATACAGACCTATTTTCCTTGGATTTGTATTTGGCCTTACTGAGCCCTTTCCGTTTTTCAGCCCAAAGCCCTTCAGTTTCCCAAGTTTCTATTCACTGTGAAAAGTGGGTCTTTCTTTGGGCAAGGTTTCTGGCCTCTAACCTTTTAGGATACTATCAAGTTGTAGTTTACACCCTAATAATTACCCGCCACAGCTCCAAGAACCAAAGTTTTTTTTTTTTCTTGTGATGAGAACTTTTTAAAGAAGTTTCTCACTGTAGGTGATTTACAATGTTGTGCAGTTTTGGCTATACAGCAAAGTGCGTTAGTTACACGTGTACACATACCCACAGTGCTGAGTAGCGTTCCCTGCGCTGTACAGCAGGCACTCTAAGAACCAAAGTCTTTAAAAGGCTGCTCCCAGGGGCTGCCCGAGACACATGCCTCTGGAAGGTCTGAGCTGTTCATCAGCCTATTTGCAGTCCAGACCCCCTGAACCAGCCTTTCTTTCACACCCTTGAGCTGGTTTACCAATACGCTCCAGCATTTCTGGCCTGGCTGGTCCTGAAAGACAAGTTGAGAACCCGCCTCCTGCCATCTTCCTCAAGAGACAGAACCTCCCAAGTGACCCGCAGCCTCATCACTCCCACCCTGTACGGCCCCACCCAAACCTGGCTCCCTGTGTTTCGGTGCTTCTTCTCTCCCCTGGCCTGTCCCACTCCTCACTGGCACCGGGCCTGCTCTGCTTCACACTGGGCGATGTGGGGCAGTTACTTCACTACTAAGTCTGAACTTCCTCACCAGTACCAGACTCGCAGAGCTCTCCTAAGGATGAGGCGACATACCATATGTACAGTACTGAGTGCTGTCAGAAGATAGCATTACTACCCTAGTTCCTTATACGCCTTACTAGGCATCCTATCCCTGGAAATGCTGGAGGACAGGCAAGTGTCCATGAGATTTGCACAAGACTCAGGAACATCCATCACCCAGCCCAACTCTCTGGCAACAGAGAGAAGCCTGATTCCGTTTGTGTTCTGACTTTCTTATCAAATGGCAGCTTGAGAAGTTTCGGAAATGTAGCTGGGTTGAGCAACTCCCACGGATCTAAGGAACAGGGAAGCATCCCCAGGAAGTCCCAGGGGCAAGCGACAGCAGCTGTTCCGAACGGTCCAGTGAGGAGCTGCTCTGTCCCTCCAGGGAGCTGGCACCCAGGCCTGGGTCCACTACCTGGTGTTTATATGAGTTTCCCCAGCAGCTACCAGGTTACTTAGGGCCCCTTAACTTTTACCCCATTCTCTTTGAAGTTGCCCTTGTATCTTCCATCCTCTGAAAAGGACCAAATCTGTCTTAGCAGACACTGCTAAACAGAACCCTTCATGCCCCTACCTGTGCAGCTTTTCCTCTGAGGGAGGTTAAGAAGCAGTCACAGGTCCTGGCCAAAGTCCAGGTGCTGAAGCCTAAAAGCCCCGTCGTGGTCACTGTAGTAATGTGTCCTGCCAGCACTCACCCCCACCCCCACCAACAGCAGTCCTTTCCTGGCTGCTTTTTCAGCCTCTCCCTGCCCTTCACCTGGCACCCTTCCCAGCCTGGATGACCCATCCCTTCCCTTCTTCACTCAGCCAGTTCTTACACAGCTTTCAGGAACCTACTCACTGTGAGCTCCACCATGAGGACATTCCTCATGCCCTCCGGCTGACCATCTCATGACCCCCCCCCCCCAAGCCTCCAGAACCCCCACTCTACCTCCTCTTCCACATGCACTCCCCGAGGGCAGGGAGGAGGTGGCTGTTAGCACAGGGCCAGGCTCAAGAAACCCTAGAATATGGGAAAAGACTTCACCCCCTCTGCCTTCCTATTATTCTTGTCATGCTCTCCTGCTTTTTAATAGCAGAGCCCTCACAGCTTCCAGTTAAAACCGACCATCCAATCACCACCACACAAGTTATTCACACCACTCTGAGGAAATTTTAACCAAATTCTTCACACACTCTTATAAGAAGCTACACTGCTCAGTCTGTTCAGATCCTGCCTGGGCAGAGCGTGGGCTTCAGAGGTGAGGTGCCCAGGCTTAGGAGGTTTCCCTAAGGTGAACTGTGGTGGCAACCTGCAGATATGGGACCAAGATGGGAGGTCATCTGCCCTTTGAAAAGATAGCTCCAGCGAAACAAAGGCCCTTTTGTTTATGAATGTCAACAGTGGGTCTGGAACACAGTGGGGGCCAGGAGTGGTCAGAAGGGATGGGCCAAGGGGAGGGGGTGGGGGTCGGTGAACAAAGCCTACAGGATTTCTACCACGGTTTCTATCACCCTGGGAACCGTTTTTTCAGCCTTATCCTGCACCCCCCACCCAACACCATTCACAGCACTTCTGGAACCTGGAAAAAGAGTATGAGTTTCACATCTGGTCCACCTGATGTGAATGCACTATCTCAGAAAACAGCTGTTTTGAGTTTAGATCATATGAGCAGCCCTGTTAGTAGGGAGTAAAGTGGGGAGGGGGATCTTCAGGCACTCTCCGGACTCAAGGGGCTCCAGGTGACATCTGGGTTACACCAAACCAGAGCTGCCCCTGCAGTCTGATAAAAGCTCTAAACAGGAGTTACAATGACTTACCAACTTTGGTCACTGACCCTAAGAAAACTCACCAAGGATTATTACCGCTACCGATGCTCACATCGGACCAAGAACTACACAGGGCAAAGAAATAGAAGGAAAAACGGAAGATTCGGCTGTAAATAATTAAATAAACCAGAGCCCTAATATTTCTGGGACACTGACAGCTGCTCTGGAGGTATAAAACTTCAACACCCTCAACCATCCTCAGCCTTCTGTCTTTAGGGCACCACCTAAAACACTGGACTCTGACCTAAGACAAGCAGGTTGGTGTAACTACCAGGAGGTCCTGTACGCACTGCTGTAAGAACTAGGGTTACTTAGAAACACCTTTATGGTACTCTCACTAAGGTACACAAGGGATGAAGTAATTGTTTAGCCTGAAAAAATAAAATTCATCAACTTACAAAACTCACCGTACTCATCGTGCCCTGTGGTTCCAACCTCTAGAGAAGAAGGTGATCTATACCAAGATTTGCAGAGAAGCTGAATGCCTCAACCTCTCATGCCTGCTCATTACTCATCCTCTGGCTAGCATAGGAATTTGTAGCCAAATAGACTTCCAGTATCTTCAAGCCCTGAAAAACAAAGATTATCAAGTTGATAAATGCTGCCCCTGCATCATCGACAGCAAAGCTCAGTCCAATCATTTACTGGTCCTTCCTGTCGGCTGCGTGCAATCCATGTTCTTCTTAGGAAGTAAGCATTCTTGTAAAATACAGGACGACCTGACCCCAAAGCCTGCAGTTGGAAACATTTTGCCACCTCCTGCCCTCCTTTCCGGCCGTTGAAACCCCCACAGATTCTCCTCAGCCCATGGCCCCCTCCCTGCCTGTCTGGACTTGCCCCTGTGAGGCCCAGTTGAAAGATAGGCTCTGGCCTTTGTCCAAGCTTGGGCCCACCCCCGCCCCACCAGGCTGTGCTACGAGACAGTGCAAATGGCAGGGCCCCAGCCAGCTGCTGGTCACTGCATGATTCGCTCTGGTTAAACCCAGGCAGCCAGAATGGTGATGTTCTGTGACCCACTGGGGGAGCAGGCAGAGCGGACAGACCCCTGGTCTCTCAGTTATGAAAGGAGAAATCCTGAACCCTCTCGCACAGTCTGTGCAGATGCGGCTTGCCTCACTCAGGCTTAGGAAAGCAGCTACCGTGTGCCATTACTCTGACCGTGCGAGGCTGGGGACCCAGAGCTCACAGCCTTCAGTTCATAGCTTCCCAGGATAGAGTGACCGTGCCAGGCTGGGGACCCAGAGCTCACAGCCTTCAGTTCATAGCTTCCCAGGATACAGTGACCGTGCCTTACTGCACATGCTCTGAGGATCCCTGCCAACTGGGAGGGTGGGTGATGCTGAAGCCCCCTCCCATCTTGAATCCTCTCTGGAGTAATGAGGAGAAGATCAATAAACAAATGGAAACCCCTCCACCCCACAAAACAAACAAACAAACAAACCCAAACCAAAAAAAACCCTCCTGCACAGTCCTGTACTAGCTTCTGGGAAAAGACAAGAGAATCAGAACTGCTTACACGTGACCTCACCGACACCTAGCAACCAGGAAGGAACGGAGCTTCCTAGGCCAGCCCAGAGCCCAGAGCCTCTGCCTCTTCCCAATGACTGGGAACTGTTGCTCTCTGGAGGAGCTGATAATTTAGGGGAGCAGATGAGAGCCACCAACCCTGATCCACCCTGTGTGCCCAGCTGAGACTTCTGTCACTGGCAACACGAGTAGACAAAAACCTAGAAACTGTGAATTGGGAAGCCAAGCAGGTTCCAGGAAGAGCAGAGAAGGCAGCAGATGTGGAGGCTACTGGAGAATGAGAGGCCCTTGCATTCACTCAGGGCCCACTGGAAGGTGACAACTAACCACGATAAATCAGTGTTCAGGGATGTAGTGGATAGAGCAGCAAATGAGAAGCAAAAACGTGAAGCCAGGAGTCAGGGTGTAACCCGTGTAGAAGGGCTTCTAGTGGGGGAGGGCCTGAGCTCAGGGCAAGGCTGAGGGACCAGAGCAGAGTCAAAGCAAGGAGAAGGCTCTGGTCACCTGGTCCTGGGCAATAGTGGCTTGGACATCAGGCACACCTGGAGGGCTTGTTAAACTAGATTCTGATTCAGCAGGTCTGGGATGGGGCTCAAAACTCTGCACTCCTAGGCAATTCTGAGGGTTCTGCTCCAGAGGCTACAGCACGGGAACCCAATGGCCTAGGACAATGGCCTCGGAGCTGGGGAGAACTAGTCGCATCTGAGCGAAATTAATGCAGGACCACTCTCAGACTCATCTTTCTTCTCATCTCCAGTGCCGCTACCTCCTCCAAACGACTGCCCATCTCCTGGTATCCTTCTACCCTACTGCCAACGCGTCTCTCTAAAACATACAGCTGACCCCCACAGCCTTTCCCTGGTTCCCAATCACGTCCTAACTCCTAAGCACTGCCTGTGGAGGCAAGCTGGCCTTACAGTTAGAGCACTTCTCCAGAGCCAGACAACTTGGATAGGGGTCAGCCTTCCATAACCCCTACTTGTGACCTCAGGGGAAACACTGAATTTCTCTGTGCCTTACTTCCTTATCTATAGAACAAGACAGCACCCACCTCAATGGGTGTGTGAGGATTACAGGAGTTAATGCAAAGAGCACTTGGACCAGTGTGCACAGTTTTAAAGGCTCAAGGACTGTGGGTGGGTATCACTGACTTGTTCTGCCAGCACCAGCCTTGCAGTCTCTCCAAATGTACCACCCACTGAACAGCTCCACCCCTTTGCTCAAGCCCTAAAGTGCTGTGCAACACTGCACCCAATCCAGCTTTAAAAAAGAACCCAGGACTGCACATCTCCCCACCTCATTCACTTATCAGTACTGCTCCTTCCCCGGAATACAGCGATGAATAAATCCAGCCACCAGCTCCTATCTGGCGGTGGCTGCTGGCAGGCAGCTCAGCTGTGGTAACTGGGGCATATGAGCCAGGTGCAAAAGAAACCAGGAGGACAAGGAGAGGCCAGAGGAGGTTGGCCAGGAGAAGACACATTAATGGGACTGCCCAGATAGCCTCATCCAGCAGAGGGCAGACAGCAGAAGCAACAAAAACTACAATCCTGCAGTCTGTGGAACAAAAACCTCATTCACAGGAAGATAGACAAGATGAAAAGGCAGAGGGCTATGCACCAGATTAAGGAACAAGATAAAACCCCACAAAAACAACTAAATGAAGTGGAGATACGCAACCTTCCAGAAAAAGAATTCAGTATAATGATAGTGAAAATGATCCAGGATCTCAGAAAAAGCATGGAGGCAAAGATCGAGAAGATGCAAGAAATGTTTAACAAAGACCTATAAGAATTAAAGACCAAACAAACAAGAGATGGACAATACAATAACTAAAATGAAAAATACACTACAAGGAATCAATCACAGAATAACTGAGGCAGAAGAACAGATAAGTGACCTGGAAAACAGAATGGTGGAATTCACTGCTGTGGAACAGAATAAAGAAAAAAGAATGAAAAGAAATGAAGACAGCCTAAGAGACCTCTGGGACAACATTAAACACAAGATTCGCAGTATAGGGGTCCCAGAAGGAGAAGAGAGAGAAAGGACCTGAGAAAATATTTGAAGAGATTATAGTTGAAAACTTCCCTAACATGGGAAAGGAAGTAGCCACCCAAGTCCAGGAAGCTCAGAGAGTCTCAGGCAGGATAAACCCAAGGAAAAACATGCCGAGACACATAGCAATCAAACTGACAAAAATTAAAGACAAAGAAAAATTATTGAAAGCAACAAGGGAAAAACAACAAGTAACATACAAGGGAACTCCCATAAGGTTAAGAGCTGATTTCTCAGAAGAAACTCTACAAGCCAGAAGGGAGGGGCATGACATATTTAAAGTGATGAAAGGGAAGAACCTACAACCAAGATTACTCTACCAGGCAAGGATCTCATTCAGATTCGATGGAGAAATCAAAGCTTTACAGACAAGTAAATGCTAAGAGAGGGCTTCCCTGGTGGTGCAGTCGTTAAGAGTTGGCCTGCCGATGCAGGGGACATGGGTTCGTGCCCTGGTCCGGGAAGATCCCACATGCCACGGAGCAGCTAGGCCCGTGAGCCATGGCCGCTGAGCCTGCGCGTCCGGAGCCTGTGCTCCGCAATGGGAGAGGCCACAACAGTGAGAGGCCTGCGTACCGCAAAAAAAAAAAAAAAGCTAAGAGAATTCAGTACCACCAAACCAGCTCTACAACAAATGCTAAAGGAACTTCTCTAACTGGGAAACACAAGAGAAGAAAAGGACCTACACAAGCAAACCCATAACAATTAAGAAAATGGTAATAGGAACATACCTAGCAATAATTACCCTAAACGTGAATGGATTAAATGCTCCAACCAAAAGACACAGGCTCGCTGAATGGATACAAAAACAAGACCCAAATATATGCTGTCTACAAGAGATCCACTTCAGACCTAGGGACACAGACAGACTGAAAGTGAGGGGATGGAAAAAGATATTCCATGCAAATGGAAATCACAACAAAGCTGGAGTAGCAATACTCGTATCAGATAAAACAGACTTTAAAATAAAGAATGTTACAAGAAACAAGGAAAGACACTACATAATAATGAAGGAATCAATCCAAGAAGACATAACAACTATAAGCACATATGCACCCAACATAGGAGCACCTCAATACATAAGGCAACTGCTAACAGCTATAAAAGAGGAAATCAACAGTAACACAATAATAGTGGGGGACCTTAACACCTCACTTACACCAATGGACAGATCACCCAAACAGAAAATTAATAAGGAAACACAAGCTTTAAATGACACAACAGACCAGATAGATTTAATTGGTATTTATAGGACATTCCATCCGAAAATAGCAGATTACACTTTCTTCTCAAGTGCGCACGGAACAATCTCCAGGATAGATCATGTCTTGGGTCACAAATCAAGTCTCAGTAAATTTAAGAAAATTGAAATCATATCAAGCATCTTTTCTGACCACACCATGAGATTAGAAATCAATTACAGGGGAAAAACATGTAAAAAACACAAACACATGAAGGCTAAACAGTACGTTACTAAATAACCAAGAGATCACTGAAGAAATCAAAGAGGAAATCAAAAAATACCTAGAGACAAATGACAACGAAAATACAACAATCCAAAACCTATGGGATGCAGCAAAAGCAGTTCTAAGAGGTATGTTTATAGCAATACAAGCCTACCTCAAGAAACAAGCAAAATCTCAAATAAACAATCTAACTTTACACCTAAAGAAACTAGAGAAAGAAGAATAAACAAAACCCGAAGTTAGTAGAAGGAAAAAAATCATAAAGATCAAAGCAGAAATAAATGAAATAGAAACAAAGAAAACAATAGCAAAGTTCAATAAAACTAAAAGCTGGTTCTTTGAGAAGATAAACAAAACTCATAAACCATTAGCCAGACTCATCAAGAAAAAGAGAGAGAGGACTCAAATCAATAAAGTTAGAAATGAAAAAGGAGAAGTTACAACAGACACCACAGAAATACAAAGCATCCTAAGAGACTACTACAAGCAACTCTATGCCAATAAAATGGACAACCTGGAAGAAATGGACAAATCCTTAGAAAGGTATAAACGTTCAAGATCGAACCAGGGGGCTTCCCTGGTGGCGCAGTGGTTGAGAGTCCGCCTGCCGATGCAGGGGACTTGGGTTCGTGCCCTGATCCCACATGCCGCGGAGCGGTTAGGCCTGTGAACCACGGCCACTGAGCCTGCGCGTCTGGAGCCTGTGCTCCGCAACAGGAGAGGCCACAACAGTGAGAGGCCCGCGTACCGCAAAAAAAAAAAAAAGGCTGAAACAGGAAGAATTAGAAAATATGAACAGACTAATCACAACTACTGAAATTGAAACTGTGATTAAAAATCTTCCATAAACAAAAGTCCAGGACCAGATGGCTTCATAGGTGAATTCTATCAAACATTTAGAGAAGAGCTAACACCCATCCTTCTCAAACTCTTCCAAAAAATTGCAGAGGAAGGAACACTCCCAAACTCATTCTATGAGGCCACCATCACCCTGATACCAAAACCAGATAAAGACGCTACAAAAAAAGGAAATTACAGATCAATATTACTGACAAATATACATGCAAAAATCCTCAACAAAATACTAGTAAACAGAATCCAGCAACACATTAAAAGGATCATACACCATGATCAAGTGGGATTTATCCCACGGATGCAAGGATTCTTCAATATATGCAAATCAATCAGTGGGATACACCATATTAACAAATTGAAGGGTAAAAACCATATTGATCATCTCAATAGATGCAGAAAAAGCTTTTGACAAAATTCAACACCCATTTATGATAAAAATTCTCCAGAAAGTGGGCATAAAGGGAACCTACCTCAACATAGTAAAGGCCATATACGACAAACCCAGAGCAAACATCATTCTCAATGGTGAGAAACAGAAAACATTTCCTCTAAGATCAGGAACAAGAGAAGGATGTCCACTCTCACCACTGTTATTCAACATAGTTTTGGAAGTCCAAGCCACGGTGATCACAGAAGAAAAAGAAATAAAAGGAATACAAATTGGAAAAGAAAAAGTAAAACTGTCACAGTATGCAGATGACATGATACTATACATAAAGAATCCTAAAGATGCCACTAGAAAACTACTAGAGCTAATCAATGAATTTGGTAAAGTAGCAGGATACAAAATTAATGCACAGAAATCTCCTGCATTCCTATACACTAATGATGAAAAATCTGAAAGAGAAATTAAGAAAACACCCCCATTTACCACTGCAACAAAAAGAATGAAACACCTAGGAATAAACCTACCTAGGGAGAAAAAAGACCTGTATGCAGAAAAGTATAAGACAATGATGAAAGATATCAAAGATGATACAAACAGATGGAGAAATATACCATGTTCTTGGATTGGAAGAATCAATACTGTGAAAATGACTATACTACACAAAGCAATTTACAGATTCAATGCCATCCCTAACAAATTACCAATGGCATTTTTTACAGAGCTAGAACAAAAAATCTTAAAATTTGTATGGAGACACAAAAGACCCCGAATAGCCAAAGCAGTCTTGAGGGAAAAAAACAGAGCTGGAGGAATCAGACTCCCTAACTTCAGACTATACTACAAAGCTACAGTAATCAAGACAGTATGGTACTGGCACAAAAACAGAAATATAGATCAGTGGAACAGGAGAGAAAGCCCAGAGATAAACCCACACACATATGGTCACCTTATCTTTGATAAAGGAGGCAAGAATATACAATGGAGAAAAGGCGACCTCTTCAATAAGTGGTTTCCTTCAATAAGGAAAACTGGACAGCTAAATGTAAAAGAATGAAATTAGAACACTCCCTAACACCATACACACAAAAAAAACTCAAAATGGATTAAAGACCTAAATGTAAGGCCAGACACCATAAAACTCTTAGAGGAAAACATAGGAAGAATACTCTGACATAAATCACAGCAAGATGTTTTTTGATCCACCTCCACGAGTAATGGAAATAAAAACAAAAATAAACAAATGGGACCTAATGAAACTTAAAACCTTTTGCAAAGCAAAGGAAACTACAAACAAGATGAAAAGACAACCTCAGAATGGGAGAAAATATTTGCAAATGAATCAACGGACAAAGGATTAATCTCCAAAATATATAAACAGCTCATGCAGCTCAATATCAAAACAACAAACAACCCAATCCAAAAATGGGCAGAAGGCCTAAATAGACATTTATCCAAAGAGGACATACAGATGATCAAGAAGCACGTGAAAAGCTACTCAACATCACTAATTATTAGAGAAATGCAAATCAAAACTACACCTCACACCGGTAAGAATGGGCATCATCAGAAAATCCACAAACAACAAATGCTGGAGAGGGTGTGGAGAAAAGGGAACCCTCTTGCACTGCTGGTGGGAATGTAAATTGATACAGCCACTATGGAGGTTCCTTAAAAAACTAAAAACAGAATTACCATATGACCCAGCAATCCCACTACTGGGCATATACCCAGAGAAAACCATAATTCAAAAAGATACATACACCCCAATGTTCACTGCAGCACTATTTACAATAGCCAGGTCATGGAAGCAACCTAAATGCACACTGACAGACAAATGGATAAAGAAGATGTGGTACATATATATGATGGAATATTACTCAGCCATAAAAAGGAATGAAATTGGGTCATTTGTAGAGACATGGATGAATTCAGAGACTGTCAAACAGAGTGGAGTAAGTCAGAAAGAGAAAAACAAATACCGTATATTAATGCATATATGTGGAACCTAGAAAACTGGTACAGATCCAGTTTGCAGGGCAGAAATTGAGACACAGAAGTAGAGAAAAAACGTATCAACACCAAGGGGGAAAAGTGGTGGCGGGGGTGGTGGTAGCGTCATGAATTGCGAGATTAGGATTGAAATATACACACTAATACGTATAAAATGGATAACTAATAAGAATCTGCTATATAAAAAAAATAGATTAAATAAAATTCAAAAAAGGATTAAAAAAATAAAGATAAAAGGACTGCCCAGCCAGCTGAGCCTCTTTCTCCAGCACATGGTGGTCTGCATCCGTGCATGACCCCCATCCCCCATTATCCACTCAGTGGTTTAGAGAGTTATCTCTTCACCGTGTCACTCTCTCCAGGGAGACTCCCGGGTGGCCTACAGCACAACATCTCCTGACAGCCCTCAGGCTGGCCCACAGGTGCTCTCACTCGAGAATGGCACAAATGCTTCGCAATGCAACACCACCCGAGATGAGGACAGGACACCTGGCTTGAACAGAAGGTGTTCAAGCCAGGTGTTCTGAACACCTCAACAGTCACTTAGGACTCACAAGACCAGATCACACATAGTCCCAGATCCGCCATACTTCCTGTTGCTAACCACAAGAAGTATCTTATGTTTGAGTATACAGCCATGATGCAGCTTTTGGGGGAAACCTTATCTATCTCAGTGGTGTCTCTTAGAATTGAGAAAAATCTGATAAAAATGTCACTGACAGAGGAGGGAGAGATAGGTCCGCTGAGCAAAGGGAAATAATTTAATGCACATACCTTGGTTGCTCCATAAGCCTCTTGCCTCCTACTTGTTTAATTTTTAGGTTTTCAAATATGGTCATTAAAGACATGTCCTGCAACCATCTGGAGGAGCCCCCATTCCTCAGCTTGCACACCCTCCCTGCTCTCTGAAACCAGCCTCCTGAGCCCCAGCGGCTGCTTCCCAGAGCTTCCTCATTCTCCAGATTCTGCCACGTCCTCCCATGCCCAACGCCAACTAGCAATTTGTTCCATAACTGTGTTTTTCTTTAGGGGATAATAAAGGTCAGTGGTCAGACGACATAAAAACTTGGAAGGCTGGCCGCCTTAGGGGAATCTGCCAAGGGGCTGGATCTCACCAGAGAATGGAGGTGGGAAGATGCGGGGTGGGGGGGTGGGGGGGTTGGCGGGGCATTCCCTGCAGACCAGTTTGGGGACATGGAAGTGCAGTGTGTGAACAGAGAGGCTAGGGGTCATGGGAAAAGTGGCTCTCGCCAACTGCAAAGGGTTCTGGATCATGCAGGTTAATAGAGGTCACCAGAACAATAAAATTAACAATAGCTAAAACTCAGAGGCCACCTCTACGTTCAAGACACTAAGCACTTTCCAAGCACCATCTCCTGTAATCCTCCTCTCACCCAACAAGGAGGAAGGTACTATTATGATCACCATTTCACACACAAGGGAGCTAAGGATGACCAGGGGTTAAGTAACTTGCCCGAAGTCCACACCGAGTAAACACCAGAGCCTAGATTTAAACCAGGGCAGTCTGATGCCAGAAGTCCCCCAGTCTTAAACAAATTTAAGCCAGAATCACATGTATTAATTCCAGAAACAATATGGAACACAGATGTTTTCCAGGTTCCTCAAATTTAGTGTGTCCAGAAAGAAACTCCTCCTAACATGCCAGCACTCCATCTTAGCAAATGGCCCTACCACCCCTTGGTTTCCAAAGCAAACTGCAGTCATTCAGCAAGATCTCACTTTTTTTTTTTAAATTTATTTGTGGCTGCATTGGGTCTCCGTTTCTGCATGCGGGCTTTCTCTAGTTGCAGCAAGCAGGGGTTACTCTTTGTTGCAGTGTGGCTTCTCACTGTGGTGGCTTCTCTGTTGTGGAGCACGGGCTCTAGGTACACAGGCTTCAGTAGTTGTGGCTTGAGGGCTCTAGAGCACAGGCTCAGTAGTTGTGGTGCACGGGCTTAGTTGCTCCACAGCATGTGGGATCTTCTGGGAGCAAGGATCGAACCTGTGTCCCCTGCATTGGCAGGTGGATTCTTAACCACTGTGCCACCAGGGAAGTCCCAGCATGCCCTCACTTGATGTAAGTGCCACAGAGGATACTTTGTACCTAGCTCACCTCTTGCCCAAAGCAGATGCTCATGTTTACTGAAGGCTTGGAGGTGATAGAGGAGTGGTAAATGTTGTCCCTGCCACTAAGAAAAGACCTGGGGTAGAGCTTGGCACTGGGAATGGTCAAGAAGGCCGGATGTCAGGAATCCCGAAAGCTCTGACAGGAGGGTGAGGGGAGACAAACCCACGCCAAGGTGTCTAACTGGTTATTCCATGGTAGTAATGCCATGAAACCGGGCTAGAGAAGGGATAAAAAGAAACAGGTGTCAAGGGTAGACAGTTTTAGTTTTAGAAATGCTGCATGTGGGGTATCCAAGTAGAAACTACTTGTTTCTACTACTTGTTTCTACTTGAAACTACTTGTATCCAAGTAGAAACTACCAAAGGTAGCTGAAAAACTCAGAGGAGAGATAACTAGGGTAGAGGTAGAGGTTCTAGAATCTGTGTTAAAATCTGGGGACTCAGGTAGAGAAAAAAGAAGCCTGTAAAGAGAATAAAAAGCCAGAAACAAAGCTTGGAGAACTTGGAGGTATCAGTTAGACAAAAGCTGGCATTTCAAGGAGAAAGCAGCAGTAAACAGGCAGGGGAACCAGAACGAGGCCAGTGAGCCGGCCACAGGGAGCTAGACACTGTCGACCAAGCAAGCGGAGGCCCAAACTGTTACTGAGGGCCAAGCTGGGCTTTCCGGAGGAAGTGACACTGAAGATGAGGCCAGAAAGTGACCGGAGTTATTTAACAAACAAATCGGGTGGGCAGCAGGGCATCGAAGGGGAGAGGAGTTATCTGACCTAGACAAGTACTGTGTCAGCAGCGAGAACTGAGGGCCACACCGTGGCGTGACGCAACATCACAGGCCTCCTACCCCACACCCCAGGGGCAGGGCCATCAAGGGTTTCAGACAGAGATGCATCTGGAGACTGCGGCACCTGGGCGCTGAGGACCAAAGGGAAACTGGACACGTCAGAATGCAGACCTGCGTGGAGACTTAGAGGAACCCAAGCAAGAAGAAAGCTGTGTGGCTTGGAGGTAGTGGAAAGACGTGAGGCCCCTGACTAGATGGGAGGGGGGTTGGTGAGGTTAGTACCTTCAGTGTTCTTACAGATTTAATGGTCTACTCAATTGTGATGTTACTGTTAGAGGTTGATTTTTCTTCCCAGGAAGCTATTATGGACACTAAAGACGATACCCCCCAACTCTAGTTAGGAGTGTGACACACGTAATCATATATATGTGACGCCTATGTGGATGTGATTGTATGTGATGGTTAGAAACAGACTGTTTGGCAGTGCTAGACTAGAGCCGGATTCTGTCACCGTATCTCCCACCAGTTTTCCCACAAACCGAGAAAGGAAGAGTCAGCAGAAAAGGGGAGGGGGAGGGGTGCACCAGAAACAGAAAGAAGCAGCAACTATGCAGCGAGTCCAAGGGAGAGATATCTGGATGATCAGCTCTGTCCAGCCCAGCCCCACGGCAGGCACACAGAGCCCTCACACAAGCCAGGGCAGCCGAGGCTGATACAACCACTCACTGAAAATCTGAGACCAAACTCCCCGGCACTGCTTCCAAAAGCCCCAGGCAATCTGGATTCTAAGGTGGCTCCTTGCACGTTTTCCTTCCGGGAGAGGATACTCAGACACACTGGGTCACTCACTCATTCTGTGGGGCAACTATAAAGCAGATCTCACTGTAAACTCATAAATGGCCATTCTGAGATACAAGCAGAGCGAGTCCGACTGAAGTGGCCGGGGCGACCCCTTCATGTTGGCATGGCAAAGGCAGAGAAAAGCCTAAATCCTACAGAATCTCATCAGGGTGATGCCAATCTACCAGCAACTGATTAGGCACTGGCTAGTACCAACAGCCTAGGTCACGTCTCTCCTTTTTATTATTTTGGCTGCACCTCGCGGCTTGTGGGGTTTTAGTTCTCCAACCAGGGATCGAACCCGAGCCCTAGGCAGTGGAAGTGCGGAGTTCTAACAACTGGACTGCCAGGGAATTCCCTTCAAAGCTTCTTAAATGAACTTTGATGCCACTGTCACATGAATATCCAGACCTTAGCACTTAAGAGAAATATGAATGTCTTGCTTGTTATACAAAGGAGGGTGCATGGTGTAGACAGTAATGATGAGACTGGCCAAATGAGCTCCAGAGCCCTGCACAAATACTTGATCTCCATGTCTCAGTTTTATCATCTTCAATGTCAGAAAAATATCCCTTACCTTGCAGCCGTGATGATGAATCAAAGGGCCCAGTAGGTTCCCAGCACCCTGGAGGCACCCTATCATCTGAGTAATTCAGCAACTATGTACAGGGCCTACTCTGGTCAGACACTACTTCAGGGGCTAGAAATATAATGGCAAACAAGAGACATTCCCGGGGCTTCCCTGGTGACGCAGTGGTTAGGAATTGGCCTGCCAATGGAGGGGACACGGGTTCAAGCCCTGGTCCAGGAAGATCTCACATGCCGCGGAGCAACTAAGCCCGTGTGCCACAACTACTGAGCCCACGTGTCACAACTACTGATGCCCGTGCGCCTAGAGCCCATGCTCCACAAGAGAAGCCACTGCAATGAGAAGCCCGCGCACCGCAACGAAGAGGAGCCCCCACTCACTGCAACTAGAGAAAGCCCGTGCGTAGCAACAAAGACCCAACACAGCCCAATATATAAATAAACAAATAAATTTATTTATTTATTTTTTAAAAGAGAGACACACTCCTGGAGCATATACTCTAAGTGGAAAGACAATCAATAAATCAAGTAATAAGTATGGATTACATCAGAAAAGCCAGAAACCATAGCTCTTCTTACAAGAGTGAGTGCTGCTAGATGAGAGCAAAGCAAACTTTCAGCCCCAGGAAGAAGTGCAACAAATGTTTCCGGCTCTCAGCGAGGCTTAATTCATTTCCAGAAAAGACTTGGCAGGATGCGGCTAATCACTCCTGCTTAGGCTTAAAGGAAGCTGACGAGCCAGCACAGAGGCAGTGGGGCAACCCTCTCCCAGTTATTTATCCCTAAAGGAGGCTCAGCAGCCTCGACCACCGATCTCCCCTGAGGTTTTTGCAGGGACTAGACTAGATCTGGCAAAAACAGAAAGCAGCTAACTAGGCTGAGAGACAGTAACTGGGTCTTTCACACATTAATCTTATGACCCTGATGAAGCAGTCAGTCTCAGAAGCCTGAAAGGGGCACCAGAGCCAAGGAGACTTCACACCTGCTCAGTGATTTGTCACTCAGGGAAGTTCTTTCCTTTTGTCCAAACAAAGGACCCATCAAGGATTGCCTTTTGCTTCTACTAGAGAAAAAGAACAGCTCTTTGGGCATAGCGATGTTCTACTTTTGTTTGCGATTCAGGTCTTGAGGTACAAGGCTCCAGAATTAAGAATGAACCTCAGCTTTTTTAAAATGATGAGAAAAAAAATCCACAGTAAAAAGAATATTATTCAGCCTTAAAAAGAAAATTCTGATACCTGCTGCAACATGGATGAACCCTGAAGACATTATGCTCAGTGAAATAAGACACAAAAGGGCAAACATTGCATAATTCCTCTTATGTGAGGTCCCAAGACATCAAATTCAGAGACAGAAGTAGAATGGTGATTGCCAGGGACTAGGGGAAGGGCAAACAGGGAGTTATCCTTTAATGAATACAGAGTTTCTGTCTGGGAAGATGGAAAAAGTTCTGGAGATAGATGGTGATGGTTGCACAACAATGTGAATTTACCTAATGCCACCGAACACCTAAAAGCGGTTATAAACCGTCTATTTTACGTTATATATATTTTACCCCAACAAAAAAATTAAAAAATAAACTTCACCTAATGCTTTTTTCCTAGATAGTTTAAATAGGATTTAGTCGAGTACTCAGAAACACTCTGCAGTGGGTACAGCCCCAGAAACACCTGTAAAGGGCTCACCTGTATTGGGACCCTCAGTCTCCCCCATGTCCTGGGATCTGCAGGACACACCTACGACTCTAACACAGCCAAAGAGGACCTTGGCTCATTCTCTACTCAGCGACACTGTTCTTAGAAATTTCTCCACAGCTTCACATGCAGGTTTATGATCAATTCCCCCCAAATACTAGGTTGACCCTTTTGTCAATGAAACCCCTGGAGCCTGGGGGCGGGGGTGGTGGTGGAGGGGTGCAGGCGGGAAGGGCACTTTACTTCTCTCACGGCCACGTCTGATGAGGCTGTATCAGTGATTGATTTGGAGGATTTTCACAACTGGGAGGGATATTAATAGACACCAAATTCAACCAACTAATTTTGGCAGCTCAGAAGCTGCCTACTTGGTCCTATAACTACTTCTTTGCAGAAGGGTTTCTCTGGCATAGCACAGAAGCAAAGCCGAGTGGCCTTTCCACCTCTCTGACCCCTAACTTCTAATTTTCTTTCAGTCACAGTGGTCTGGGCTCTGGAGCAGGCCGGTGATACAAACAAGGCAATTGTTGGGGGCCAGGAGCAAGGGTAATATAATGAAGGAAACCTAAGATTTCCACCAGAGGTTGAGAAGATACCAGAGGCCAAGGGGACAAATTGACCTCAGGTGGTGAGGTCATTAACAACCTCCAACTCTAAAACTCACAGGAGGCAGGCATGCTGGGCCTGCGTGGATGGCACCCAAGCACAAAGCTAGGAATCTTAGCTGCTTCTACTGAATCATGAACCTGGGCTGGGGTAGGGTGGGGTGTATGTGTGTGGAGTAAACCAAGAGCCACTAAACAGAGCCGACGTGCAGACTGTAGTGGCGGTGGCAGCGGGGAGGCAGAAGATTATAAATGCTGGTACACCTACAGCAAAGGGCAGCCCAGCAGCGCCCCACAGAAGGAATTCCCTCATCTGCATAAGAGGGGAGCTGGTCTCAAATAGCGCTGCCCCCAGAGCTCCGTCGCACAAGGCACAGCCTTCCATTCAGGTGGCTGCACAAGTGCGCTGGCTAATGAATGGATGCATGCAGTCACCAAATGGCTAGCCAAACCCAATTCTCTAAAGACATTAATCTTGGCAGTGGAATCCAGATCCTCTTCCTTCAACTCTCTCCCTAGAAAGGAAAATATTAAGTCAATGGTCTTTGGCTCCCAGGACAGCAAGCACCTATTATAAAGGGAATGTTGGGAATGTTCTAAGAGAAAAAGCAGGAAAGCAGTAGGAAGAACATTAAGTGGGCCAGAGGAAGTTAAAAGCTTCATGTGGTAGCTCAAAAAAATCGGCCAGACTCCAAGAGGCCCAAGAAAATTGCAAATGTTCCAAAATGATCGAACCCATTGCCTTCACGTGTATAGCCAACAACTCACCCGTCTGGCCTCATTTGTAGTTACAGACGTATGTTTTCCTAAAAATCACCATACGACACAAAAAGTCCACAGGGTTTAAGGGAAAAAGTGGAATTGGGGGTGTAACACCCAGAAACTTAAGATGGCAAACTTACACAAACACGGTAAGAAGCTAACAAAAACCTAACAAAAATGACAGCACAGTTTGACAAATTAAATGGTTAAGAAATGCATATATACTACAACTATGGCACTTAACCAGGTCTGCAGCTCATGAGTTATTGGGAAATAGGGTGAGTGTTGTAACAAGAGACATGCACAGGGTGTGGCTCATGGCACACACAGTCAACTGAGATAGCTGGTGGATGCATGTAGACTTGGATGCATGAACCAAGTCTACATGGCTTGGTTCAGCTGAGTTCAATTTTCTGTTTACCTATTACCCATAGATGAAATTATGCACACTAAACTCAATATTCCCGTTATATTCAACTTGTTTCCTAAAGTATCAATCCCACTGGAATAAATCCATGCTTCCAAACAAGTGTTTAAAGCAGAACTGACTGTACCTTACTTCAGGTACCCTGGATGTATCAACTCCATGCTCTTTCCTATCACAGCACCATAATTTGATACATGCTGTTGCCTTGCCTGCAAAGGTTCCCCTACCCCCATTCCACTTTGGGGAACTCCTCATTGTTCAAGGCCTACCTCAAAGAAATGTTACTTACATTTCTCTCACTCCTGACCCTAAATTTCTTCTACTGTACAAGTATGCTAAACATAACTCTATGTCAAATACTGATCAGAGCATGCCCTCTTCTTTGCACACCACTTGGCACAAACAGGATGAAAAATAATGATTTTTCCCATTGAAATTAAATTACCAAGCTCATTAGATGCTTGAAAGAGATGGCAAATACTTAGAAAAGATAGCATAAAGTGTTTTTGAGAGGGGGGAAAAAAGGATGACTTTCAGAGATGAGAAAACTGGAGCCTGACATTGCAAGTAAAAATATAGTCACCTTGGGCTTCCCTGGTGGTGCAGTGGTTGAGAGTCCACCTGCCGATGCAGGGGACACGGGTTCGTGCCCCGGTCCGGGAAGATCCCACATGCCACAGAGAGGCTGGGCCCGTGAGCCATGGCCACTGAGCGTGCGCGTCCGGCAACGGGAGAGGCCACAACGGTGAGAGGCCCGCATACCGCAATAAAAAAAAAAAAGAAAAAAAAAAAATATATATATAGGTATAGATAGATAGATAGAGAGAGAGAGAGAGAGAGAGAGAGAGAGAGAGAGAGAGAGAGAGAGTCACCATAAGGAAATAAAGGAAGACTTAAAAACAGATGATCATGGCATTTTCAACTTGGAAAAAGAGGCCAGAGCAAAAAGTTCTTAAATATTAGTTAAGAACTGAAAAATATCAAGAAGGTGCTTAGAAAGAAAGCAAATTTTATACCGGTCTGCTATAGCAAGCAGGAGAATTTAGCAACAGTTTGGCTGAAGTAAGAGGGGAGGTGCAGCAGACAGACAAATGTCCAGGTCCTAAGACCACCTCCTTGGGTTGGGAGTTGGGGGGGACTCACGAAAAATAACTAGAGTCTTCAGGAATACAATGCAGTCACTGAAAATTCAGCTTCTTGAGAATATTTATAATCAGACCCTTCCTGGGTAAACGTTACTTGAAAAAGAAACATAAAAATAAAGACAATATCCCCCACTTTTAAGTTTTATTTTCACTATTTAAAGCTACTAGAAACACCAGCCCTGTGCTTTCCCACCACAGAAAAATGTGAATGACATAACAAAGTCCAGCAAAAGGAACAAAGGCAACGGAACGTGAGGTCCAGATGCTAGGTCTCTTCTTACTAAATGTGTGACCCTGGGCAAGTGACTCTGCCCTTCCTGTGCTTCAGGACACACAAAATGGAACTAACCACAACTACCTGGCAGGGTGGATTTGTAAGTGGTAGAGACTACTAAACAGTAGACGTGGTATCACAAACCTAGAGTAACCCTTACAGACAACTGAGTCGCATTCCTAAAACCAGAAATTATGATTCCAAAACAAAAAGGCATTAGCAGATAATAATGTCATTTAGCAGACATTCTTTCATTTTAAATTTGTGTATGCCCAGCAAATCTGAATATATATAGCAAGCTAATTTACTCAGCTATCTGGAGGTACATTCTACAGTTAATGTACCCTACTGGATACACCAGGAAACCACGTGGTTTCAGAAGAGTACGGGAAGGCATGATGGTCACAATTTCTCTTTTGCACCGGCAGGCTACTGATAATACTCATTTTCAAATGTTTCCAGGCCTCTCCTACTCTGCGTGATGTGGTATTCAATAAACCTGCCAATTCTTATTTATGCCGGGGGGAAAAAAAATGCTTCCAAAGTAGATTCCATAACCCTATAGTGGCACCCTCCAACTTAACCTCATATGTTTTTCTCACACTTGAACTGTGACCTCAGAGTAAGTCGGTATCTGTGCTCTGGGCCTTCCTCCTCAGAGAGGAAACCTCGAAATGCCTCGCTCTAAAATTCCCAAAGTCCTGCTGGGAAACAAGCTATTTAGAAAGGTAAGTTAGAAGAGCACATATGTGTATTATATCTCAATAACAGAGTCAACCCTGGAATATTCTACAGGAGCCACCTTACCCCTCAACAATGCCTAATTTGGGGACGGTGAGAGACGTACGTAAATCATTCAAAAATGAGACATGGACAACATATACACAAGAACATACAAAGCCATGTTTATACAGCATACAAACCAATTACCTTGTGCACATAATTTCATTGAGTAGCACCCCAAAACATTTCCAAAAATTGGCAGGGGTATAAACTACCGGACATGGACCTTGCTAAGAGCTTTTAAGTAAAGAGCCAGTGAAGAACTGCCATGACTGGCAATCACCAAGTTCAGTGACTAGTCACTACCCTGGTCCAGGCTATTCTTTTCTCTCTTCCTAAGTGGTCCTGAAGCCACTAGTTTTGTCCACCTTTCTAACCATCCTTCTCATAGCACAGTGATTTTTCTAAAACGCAAACCTAACCCTGTTAACTTCCCCGCTTAAAACTCAATTTAGTGATTTCCCACCTGGCCTTAAGATAATTTCTGAACTCCTTATTGTGGAGGAACACCGGAGACCTTTTGTGATCTAGTTCTTGCTTACCTCTCCAGTCCCACCTTTCTACCATTTATATTTCAACCTCAGGGAATGTCTCTCACTCTCTCCACTCTGGCTCCTGGGCCTGTACCATGCCTATTTTTGTGCAAGCAGAAAGCCTGACATGCAGAAGACCTCAAAGTATGATGACTTAAAAAATTAACGTACGCATTCTCAAAGGGGGCGAAAAAAAGCCCCCTCTTTTTATGTACAAAGCATAAACATGCATACAACACATAAAAAGGGCATACAGTGTGAAAGCAGCATTAAAATTTCCTGGAGTGGGCAATCAAGAAAACAACGTGTAAAAAAAGCTCGGGTGTGCGGCGGGGCGGGGAGAGCGGAGTCGTCGTTGTAAAAAGGTTTATAAATACTGGATTACAGCAAGATGTGAGTCAAAGTTGGAAACTCAAGTTCACGCAATACAGAAGCCAGCTACACATCTTTCTACTTGAATATTCCCATTTCACCTCAAACTCATACACAAAACTACCCAATATGTCCCCCCATCCATCAAAAAACAAACCACCAGAAAGACAGCAAAACGATTCCCTTCAACGTTTCTGCCTCTCATTAGCAAACTCCTGGTCACTGAATTCAAAGGGCTAGCTAGCTCCGCAGTCAGGGAACCGAGGCTGTGACCTTGGGGAGACCACCTCGGTCTCCCCGGCCACTCAGGCAGCCTCAGCGAATGCAGGACCGCAGAGCTGAGACCCCAGGTCTGGCTCCGAGAACGTGGCGCAGAAGCACAAGGAAGGTATGGCCGTGACCGTCGATGGGAAGGGACTGGAGTTACACAAAAGCCAAAACCTCACAAAAACCCCTACCAAGGATCTGAACTCTCCCCTTCTCCCTCGACGGGTCAAAGGGTGGAAAGTGGCGTCCACTGAGTTCTGTGCTTCACGCACCTGTCTCCAGGCGCCCGCGGGGGTCTCGGCCGCAGGCCTCGGCGGCCACGCGCCCGGCCAACGCCCGGAAGCTGAGGACCTCCTGAGATCTGCCCCCGGCGGGCGCCCCAGCCCCGTCCTAGCCCGGAGGAGACTCCGCCCGGCCGCCCGAGCCGACTCGCAGACCCGCGATGGCGGAGCGGCTGCGCGAGCACACAAAGGCGGCAGTCTCGGTGGGGACCAAACCCTCGCCCGGTCTTCCCGAACGCCGGCGCAGGCCCGCGCCCCGCCCGGCCCTCCGAGTGACCTTGGGCGCGTCCCGCCCCGCTCAGCCTCAGTTTCCCCGGCGACGCTAAGACGAGGCGCCGCGGCCTGCCAGGGCGGCCGGCACCCGCGGCGCGGCCTCCCCACTTCCGTCCCCGCGCCGAGCTAGCCTTGCGCGGAGAGCGGGGCGGGCGGACAGGCGAACAGGCCCGCGGGCCCGGGGAGGCCCGGTCGGAGGTCGGGGCTCGAGCGTGGTCGGCCGCGCCACGGCGGCTCCTTGGGCCGCGGCGCCGAGGCCTCCGCAGGCCGCGAAGCCGCCCGAACCCCGAATCCGCCCGGCCCTGCCTTGCCGCCCCCTCCCCGCAAAGTCTGGCCCTGCCTGGCGCTGGTGAGGCTCGGCAGGCGCGGCGGTCGACGCACCCAAGCGAGGAAGGACCTTTGGAAGCCGCTGAGAAGCCGCTGAGAAGCCCTCAACAAGACACCGCCGCCTCAACAGAGACCCACTTCCGCTCCGGAGACCTCGGCTCCGCCCTCCGCGCGTCCCTATTGGCCACCGCTGTCCCTACTCCCGTGGTCGGCCGGTTGAGGAGGTATATTTTCAATCTTATTGGATAAGAAACCATCTATTACTACTTTGAAATGGGCCTCCTTCCGGCTCCGCCCACGCTCGTGAGCTCAAGCTTTTGCCTTCCCGCGAGAGAGCGGTATGTGCCCCGCGGCCCGCAAGGCCTCCCGGGAGTCGTGGTCTGGGCTCCGGCTGCCCGGCTTGCGGCGCGGAGCCCGACGCGCCTCTCCCAGCCAGTTTCCTGGGGTCTCTACTATCGGCCTGGATCTGCAGGTCCTCCGGGCGCCCGCGCCCCACGACGTGCCAGGCCCTGGGCCTGCGCCTGGTCCCTGCGATCCCAGGCTCTGCCAGGCTGTTGGTGGAGACGCGAGGGAAGTACAGCCCGGCCCATCTTCGGGATCCCGGAGGAGGCACTCAACCAGGACGTCTGGGAGGGCTCCCCGGAGGAAACGACCTGCGAACTGAAAGGACTAGAATGGAGGAGAGAGTTCCAGGAAGAGGGAGCCTGGATGGGGAAAGGTGGGCTAGCATGTCCAGAAAACTGGAGGCTGCCCAGTGCGCCACGGGTTCAGAGGTTGGGAGAGGTTGGGGTCGGGGAAGGCACGAGTCAGACCTTGGAGGGCCCACATGCCAGGCTAAGAGTTTGGATTATCCCGAAGACAATAGGTGTCAGGAAGGGAAGGACTGAACCCGTGGAGTACTCTTCTCGCCCAGGTCCGGTCCAGCCCGGTCCTGGGAAAGGGGCCATGGCCCAGGCAAAAGCCTGGAGGTCTCTGGGGCATCTGGTGCAACTCCCAGAATCAAGAAGAGAGTGTGGGCCCTGGATCCCGCCTGCCTGAGATTGAATCCCAGCTCCATGGTTCAGGCAAGTCTCACGTTTCCCTGGCCTGCAGCATGGAGATAATAGCAGTACTTATCTCGGGGAAGGTGGGAGGCGGGAGGACTCAACACTGTGAACACTGGTGCATGCCAGCCCTGGGTGGGGCTGCATATCAGAATTGAGATTAGAGAATCTGGTGGTAGGTTCCTTGAGTTCAGCTCCCAGAACTGGACTTGGGCATGGATTTGGCAACCAGAAAAGAGAGCCCAGCTTGTCTCTCTTGTTCTGAGAATAACCAGGTCATCCCAGCAAGGTCACCCTGGACATGCCCACACTGCGGCCAGGTAGAGAACAAGAGGGACCTCCAAGGCCACCTAGGTCCAGGCTCTAAACTGGTGCACAGCCAGCCCTGTTGAACCTTATTGGCCAAAGCAAGTCAGCCCAGATTCAAGGACTGGGGGAAATAGACTCTGCCTATTTCCTACTCTGTTCCTTGCCTTGGCAGGGGTCACAAGGCAAGGAGCATGGATACCGGGAGACATTGTTGCCATCAGTTTACCACACAAGGCTGGCCCTCAGCCCATAAACTCAGGGGGTGGCCCAAGACCTGACTCTACTGGGGTTTGTATGGAGCCGAAGCCCCAGGTGCTCTCAAGGCAGCTCTGAGCAGCTGCCCAGTCCAGGAGGGCAGGTGGGGACCCTGTGGATTGCCAACCAGCATTACTCCTAATAGCACCCTGAGTCTGTTGGGCCACCACCTCTCCCCTCTGCTCCAGAGGCCAGTCTGATAGGTGAAGGGTAATTCTCTCCCTCTGCCACAGTGCTTGCTTCGGCCCCCATGTGCTGCAAGAGCCCCCATGCAGACCTTCTCCCACTACAGGAACTGGTTCAGCAGAGCATGTTCAATCCAGGCCAGTGAGACTGGAGCACAAGGCTTGGAGGACAGAGAGGTTTCCCTCCTACGAGAACTACCAGGGAGAGATGGTCCTTCTTCCTCCAGACATGTGAGGTTGGAACTGCTACCAGCTTGGAGACAGAGCTCCTGGATCAGGCATGTCCTGAAGTCTACCCTATTTTGGATTGCCAGTCATAGAAGCTAATAATTCCCCTTTTGAAGCCCTCAGAGCTCCTGAGAGCCTCTCTTGGGATAGGTCATCATCAACGTATTCCCTCAATATCAAAGGAAATGGGTTTGAATAACAACACAGGATGTAAGAAATGCCATGTTTATTTTTTTTAATGAAATTTAATCTGCTCCCAGCTCTAATTTGACGGGGGTGGGAAATTCCTCGTTCTACCAACCTCAGTTGTGGGGAAGTCCTGGGGTTCTGACACAGTTCAGAGTATTGGGGGAGAACGCTGGTCTTTAGTCTGTTCTCGTCCCTTTGAGATGTCCACCCTCTTAGTCTGAATGTGCCCTGGGGTGCAGCCTCCCCCCTCTGCAGACCCAAGGAGGATGTAGGGTGTGGGGGGGTCTCTCCGAGACGTCTATCCGCCCGGCAGTTTCCAGCCCCTCTCTTACTGCCTTGCACCCCATGCATGGGCTTCCATTCTCTCTCCTGAGAGCTGTAGCATACTGTGCTTTATTCACCAGCAGGCTTTCACTCAGCCAGGCTGTCCTCACAGCCACGCACCTCCAGTCCAGTGATGGGTCCGAGGACCCAGGGGAATCACTCCATTCCTGTCCAGGCCCTGGGCCAGCTCCTGCCCAGTGGCTCTAACCATGTTCCTTCAGTGATGCTGGAGAAGGCTGGGCAGTGCTCTAAAGGCATCCAGGCTCAGCTTTGGGTCCTGGCTCTCCCAGCAGGTCACTTCACCTCTCAGCACCAGGGGCCTCGTCAGCAGACGGGGAGTGGGAGACAGATCCCGGCCAGCTCCCCCACATCGCCGTGAGGTTTGGGAGATAAGGCCGAGAAGGGCCAGTTCCCAGCGGCTCAAGACCCTGGTGACTTCTACTAATCCCACGAGAACAATCACATTCTCAGTCTTGGGGGTTCCCGGATTAAGCCACCCGACTCCGGGCAGAGAATGGGGATTCCAGCTTTCCACAAGTAGAGCAGGCTCTGGGAACGCCGATGGGGGGGCATGGGCAGGAATGCCTAGCACAAGGCCGTAGGAAGGGCTACAATCTGGGCTAGGGTGGCCATGTTTAGCACATAAGATACAAGACGCCCAAATAAATTTGAATTCCAGCGGATCCTTCTGTTAGCATTAGCTTGTCCCACGCAATAACTGGCATTTTATTTGGCAACCCTGCTCTGGGCGGGAGGAGACTGGGGCGGAGTGGGGCGGGGGGCGCGGCCAAGGAAGGGGAGGTGCACACCGCCGCCCAGGCTTTATTCGGGCGGGGGTTTCGGGGTCTCGGGGTCCCAGGGCGGGCCCCCGCCCAGCTCAGACGGCCCCCAGGCAGCGAGCGGGCCCGCGTGCCGAGCCTCCCCGCTGCAGCGCCCGCAGCCTGCGCTCCCGGCTCTGCTCCAGCTCCAGCCCGCGCTGCGCCTCCAGCTGCGCCTGCGGGCGGGCGGTGGAGGTCGACGCGGGGCAGGGCCGTCCCCCCACACCGCGCCCGGCCCCCCGCTACCTCCAACGCCTGCGCTGCGCACCCTCGCGCCCGCCTCCGGGGCTCACCTGCTGCTTGGGACGAGCTGCCCGCGGCGCCGGCACGTGCAGCAGTGCCTCCTGCCCGCGGCGCTCGGCCGCCTTCTCCTGGATCCTGCGCTGCAGCTCCAGCACCCGCTCGTCCCGGGAGGGCGCTCCGGCGGCCGCCGACTGCGCCTTCTTCTCCTCCCACCTGGGCGGGCGGCGGGGCTGGCTTAGGAGAACCCCACCGCGGGTTGACTCAAGGGATTTAGGTGCAGGTGGAGAGGGCCGCTCGGGGCGGGGTTCCCCCCAGCGCCTCTATCTTTTTGCTCCTTGTATTTCACAGTTTAAAAAGTATTCCGTAGGTATTAACTATCTTGGTATTGGGGATAAAATGCGAACGCCCTTTCATCTTGCCCTCCCCTTGCCACTCTTGCCTAGAGATGGCTGCGGCTAAGATTCTGCTATCTTTGCAGATCTCTTCCATACTCGGCCACAAGGGGCCGGAAAAGTCACCACAGTGTTCCTAACAAAGAGGCGTGCGTGTGTCCACGTGCTCTCCGTGAAAAGAGAGGAGAGATGTTTGACAAATTTGATGTGTGAACCCCAACTAAGTCCTTGTTTAAAAGGGAAAAAAAGGGACTTCCCTAGTGGCGCAGTGGTTAAGAATCTGCCTGCCAATGCAGGGCACATGGGTTCGAGCCCTGGTCCTGGAAGATCCCACATGCCACGGAGCAACTAACCCTGTGCGCCACAACTACTGAGCCTACACTCTAGAGCCTGCGACCCACAACGACTGAGCCTGTGAGCCACAACTACTGAAGCCCACGCGCCTAGAGCCCGTGCTCCGCAACAAGAGAAGCTCCCGCACCACAGTGAAGAGCAGCCCCCGTTTGCCGCAACTAGAGAAAGCCCGAGTGCAGTGACGAAGACCCAACGCAGCCAGAAGTAAATAAACAAATAAATAAATGTGTGTTTTTTTTTTTTTTTTTTAAAGAAAATAGTTGGGGGGCAAGTGATTGCAAGGGAACTGCCTGGGCGGGAGGGTGGTGGGTTGCTACAAGAAGCCACCCAGGAGGGTGCAAAAGCAGTCTCCCTGCTCCTTGCCCACCCAAGGCATCCGCCCCGGGCCATGGGCACTAACCTTAAGGCTGCAGACCTCCCCATGGCCGCGCGGCACAGCGAGATCTGCTCCACCGTGTTCTGCAGCACCCGGCTCTTGGCGCGCTTGCCCTGGATGATCTGGTCTCGCTTCTCCTCCTCCTTGCACCTCTGGGTCTCCTTGAGCAGGGCCAGCCGCTCACGCAGCTCCACGACCGACATCTCCCCTTCCAGGCCATAGCCAGGGATCTGCAGGGTGGGCAGGGGAGGCCCCAGGCTGGGAACCAGGCCCAGGCCCAGCCTGCCTGGCCATCTCCAGGGCGCTGGCACCAGTACCAGCAGCACTCTTGAGTGCCATAGGCCTGGCCTGGTGCCCAGGAGACCTCCTCCTGTCTACTCAGTGGTGCCTGTGTGACGTGTCCACCATCCGGCTTCTCCAGCCTGGGCCTGCTCTGCAGCCCTCGACCTCTGTGGGGACATCTCAGCTGGGTGCCCTGCAGGCCCCTCCCCTGTGGCAGGGCCCAAGTGGAGTTCAGCACTGTCTCCCCAGCCAGGACCTGGGGGCCTGGGTAGACAGCCCTTTGGACTCTGCCCACCCCCCAGGACCAGGCCTTCCCACACGTCACCGCGCGCCAGCCTGGCCTCTTGTGGTGTTTCTCACACAGGCTGCCAGGCACGGCTGCCCTTCTCTTAGCCTCCTGCTTGCCCAGACTTGGGCCTTTGTGCACCTGTGCTCTCCCTACACTGCCCTTTCCACCCAGGCCTAGTGAGTTCCGGGAGCTCCCTCAACGCGCAGCTCCACGAAGCCTACCTTGCCCACCCCCAGGGGTGACGGAGGCCTCCCTGGCAGGACTGAGCATCTGGACCAGACCCAGGCCTCCAGCATGGCGGGCACGGGGGAGCTGGGCATGAGCGGATAGGTGGATCTCGGCCTGGGTCCAGACTGCCTTTGGCCTTGGTGGCAATTCTGCACACATCCTTCATGGCAATGCCAGGCCCAGTAAGACCTGGGGAAGCTCCCCGAGGTCGTCACAGGGGCATGGGCTCCGGGGGCCACGTCCTCACCTGGGTCAGGTCCACCAGCTTGCCCTTGCGCGTGGGCTGCGTCTCCAGGGCTCGCAACTGTGCGATGAGCTCACAGCGCCGCCTCTGCTCCTCCTTGGCCGCCTCTGCACTGTGCTGTAGCAGCTCCCGGCTCTCCTCTATCACCTCCTGAACTGAGGGCCAGCCAGGGGGTGCTGAGGGGGTCAGAGAGCAGCAGGGCCGGCGCTGGGCCCAGGTAGCTCCCATGGGAGGGTACCGAACCCCCCCTGCCCGCTGTACCCATCTGCCGTCGGCCCTTCAGGAGCTTTGTCTGCGCCACTTTGACGTTCTTCTGCGTCTCCATCACCTGCTCCACCAGCTCCTTCATGGACCTTTCCTCTTGGAGGCGCCTCTCGGCACATTGCTGCATCAGCTCAGCTGTCTGGACGACCGGCCGGGCACAGTCAGAGCCGCTGCCTGCGACCCTAGGCCCGCCCCAGCCCCGGGAGCAGCCTGAGGTCTGGACGGCGGACCCAGTCCCTGACCCTGAATCGCCCTGGAACCTGGGTCTAAGCTCATCAGCGCCTGGAGGTGGGGCCTGCTGGGGAAGTCCCGCCTCACGTCCTCCCTTCCTCCACTGTGGTCCTGGGGGTGTGAGCCCAGAAGCACGCAGCCACCCCGCCAGATCTGACAATAAGCTGAGGAGTGCAGCCAACAGTGTCCTGGGGAAACCAAGTCAGAGCCACTGGGTTTGCCCTGAAGCCCACCCACCGCTGACTCCACTCAAGAGAGCAGGGCACTGCTTACTTTGCAGCCACGTGGAGCTGGCTGTCCAGATTCTGCCCAGGCCTGTGCGTAGGACACGCCAGCCCCCGGGAAGCCCCAGGTTCCCCATCACATGCGCCCCCGGGCACACCCTGATGGTCACCCCACACCCTTCTTTCTGGGAGGAGCCTGAGAAATGCGCAGCTCTAAACCGGGGGGCGTGGTGTTGCCACTTCGAACCGCGCACAAACAGGACTCGCCCCGTGTCCTGGCTGTGGCTTCCCTCTTCTGCTCAGTATCTGGGGGTACTATCCTCATCCACGTTTTCACCGGAATTGCAGTTGGCTTATTCTCGTGGCTGTTTCGGGGAATATATAGCAACTCTTTGATACGTTCTACCATTGACAGACATTCAGGTTTTTTCCAGGGTGGAGCTGTTGTGAACAATTCAGAATATCATTTTCAGTCTTCAAGATACTACAAAGGACAGGGTGGGATGTATACCTCCTGTCACTGCCCAGCGCTGCCAGGGAGCCCCTGGACTCCCAGTCCCGGAGGTCTTGGCACCTGGGGGCTCATCTCCGACTGCATGGTATGTGCAGGGTCCATGTGTGGCAGCGTGGATGCCAGGCACGCTGGGCAGGAAGGAAGCCTTTCTTAAAGCACTTTGCCAGCACATATAAAAATGGCTTTTGACCATCCCTTTCTGTGCAAGTTCATTCCAGGTTCTAAGAAAAGGAACCATGGTTCTCGGAGAAATGGCCATTTGAGGTCTGGGGCAGGGAAGATACAAGATGAGCCTGGAGCATTTTATGGCACCATAAAGTAAGGAAGTGCTCAAAAAACAAAAGGATGGTGGGAGGCATGGGGACAGGTCGAAGGGACACAGGAGCCAGCCTGAAAGGGGTCCCAGTGGCCAAAGCTGGCAACAAAATACATCACGTCATATTGGATTATAACACAAAGTATAAAATAAATATGCATGAGTCCACACTGATATAAATGAGTGGACTGATATACATGGATATATAAGTGAGTAAATGGGGGAGAAGAGACAAGTCTTCTGTGCTGAAGAATCCACATAACCTACCCACCTCCTTGAGCGTGGGCCCCGCTTAGAAACCCCTTCCAAGGAGTGCAACGTGGAAAGGGGGAATGACTGCAGTGAGAAGCCAGGTGATCAAGTCCAACCTCCTCATTGATAAGTCTGCTGACGGCGGGCACCCTTGAAGGGATGGGATGAAAAGGCACGTAGCCCCTGTGGTCTTCCTCCTACACCCAGTCTGAGCATCTCAACAGACAGACGTTCTACAGGACACCTGACCAGCACGCCTCACCACTGCCAAGGGTGCCAAGGACAAGGAAAGCCTGAGACAATGTCATGGCCAAGACGAGTCTGGGACATCCTTGGATGGGATCTTGGAGAGAAAAAGGACATAAGTAGGAAAAAAAAAATGCTGAAATCGAAATAGAGTGTGGAGTTTAGTTAAGTTACGTGCCCATATTGGTTTCTTGATTGTGACAAATATACCCTGGTGTAGTAGGTTGGTGCCCCCCCAGAATTCATGTCCACCTGGAACCTCAGAGTGTGATCTTATTTCCAACTAGTTAAGGATCCAATAAGTAATGAGTTAAGGATCTTGGGATGAAACCATCCTGGATTTAGGGTGGGTCCTAAATCCAATGACAAGTGTCAATATAAGAAGAGGAGAAGACCCAGAGAAACATGGAGAAGATGGCCACGTGAAGGTGGAGTGGAGACAGAGATAGGGTGAGGCTGCCACAGACCAAGGAATTCCTGGGGTCACCAGGAGCCGGAAGAGGCTTAGAGCAAGCGCGGCCCACCCAAGTCCGCCTGCCGATGCATGGGACACAGGTTCGTGCCCCGGTCCAGGAAGATCCCACATGCCGCGGAGCGGCTGGGCCCGTGAGCCATGGCCGCTGAGCCTGCGCGTCCGGAGGCTGTGCTCCGCAACGGGAGAGGCCACAACAGTGAGAGGCCCGTGTACCGCAAAAAAAAAAAAAAAAAAAAAAAAAAAAAAGTAAGAATTATGTGAACTTTACCCATTTTTTTCCAATATAGCTACTTATTTCTATGGTTCATCAAATTATTTTAAAAGGGGGATAAAACTGGGAATTCCCTGGGGGTCCAGTGGTTAGGACTCGGCGCTTTCACGGCTGAGGGCCCAGGTTCAATCCCTGGTTGAGGAACTGAGATCCAGCAAGCCACGCAGCACAGCCAAAAAAATAAATAAAGGGAGATAAAATTAAGTGAAGAAAATATATTCGCATTGTTTACGATAAAACAATGTCAGGGCTACACTCATGACTTTACAAATATATCCTTTTCAGCCCTGTTGCTAGAGCACATTAATACTGGTCACCACGGAAGAACCAGGAAAGCTTCCCCCACCCAGCCCTCAGCTATGGAAATCAACACTGGGTTCTGTGGTGAGGGCCTGGGGGGGGGGGGGGGGCGGGGAGTAACTGAATCTACGTCTCAAGAAGAGAAAATTCAGGTGGGCCCAAAACACCCTACCTCTCAAAAGAAAGGATGCCTCCTCGGGCTTCCCTGGTGGCGCCACAACGGTGAGAGGCCCGTGTACCGGTTAAAAAAAAAAAAAAAGAAAGAAAGAAAGGATGCCTCCAGGCTCTAGAGGGATGCTGAGAGCACAGAGGCGAGGAAGGGGCTCCCTGCATGGGCCAGGCTGTGGCAACGGAACCTCCTGTGGAGACAAAGTCCCATTAAGAAACGGAGGCCGGGGACTTCCCTGGTGGTCCAGTGGCTAAGACTCCGTGCTCCCAGAGCAGGGGGCCCGGGTTCAATCTCTGATCTGGGAACTAGATCCCGCAGGCACGCCACCGCAACTAAAGATCCTGCACGCCGCAAGGAAGACCTGGCGCAGCTAAATAAATTAATACTAAAAACAAAAAAAAGACACAGAGGCTGTGAAAGTCACCAGTCCAGCATGAATGGCACACGAAAACAATACAATTCCTTTTGTCTTCAAATGTTTAGCGCCGTCTACTCAGGTTACTTTGTTCATAAAACACGTTCATCATCTACATGCGTGTACCTGGACGTTCCAGGTCGGGGAGAGAAGCCTCTGGACCTGTGCCGGATGGTCCAGCCAGAGTCAGCCGGGCTTTGGGGAACACGGCTCGGGGCTCGGGGAGCTGCCCTAATTATGACGCGAGGCCGAGGGTGCCTGGGTGTCGTGGCTGGGCCGCCAGCCCCCACAGGGTGCCCTCTCTCAAGCTGTTCCCTGGAGGTCCACGACTCCTGTGCTTCTGACTGGAGGCCTCTGGCCCACGAGACCCCCGGGGTTGGGAGGGACGGAGCTGGACCTCACCAAGCCGCCATCGAGCCATGGGAGGGGGTGCCGGCCTGTGCGGGCTGGAGCCCCTCCTGCTGACCAGGCGTCAGGACAGGCGGATGAGGGGAGGGGCCGTAGGGGCAGACTGTTCTGTCCTTGCTGTCACAAGAACAGCCCCATGCCAGGAATACTGAGAGAGCCCCAAGGAGTAGAAGGTAGCAGCTCCAAATGCCTTCCCGCCCCCGGGGCAAAGCCTGCAGGAGGGGCCTCCCTCCCTCCCAGCAGCTCTCCTCCCTGGTGGAGCTGCTGCTTCTGCACCGCGGGCGGGTCGCCTGAACACAGTCCCTCTGCCCAGCAAGCCCACTTGTCAGGCCGCAGCTTCCAGTCCAAGCCCTGGCCTCCAGGACCCACCCCTCTGATGGGGTCTTTGCCCCTCCAGGTGGACCTCTGAAGGTGACTCGGGGTGGCTTCTTCCGGGATCCTCTCAGGGTCTCCGGTCAAGGGAAGTGCACGGCTGCTTGACTACAGCCCGCCTTTGCTCTCCACCCACTGCCTCCTGCCTCTGGACTTTTCCATGTGAGTCCAAGGACTTTCAAATTCCAGGGAAGCCGCACGGGATTCGTCGCAGGAAAGCAAGGATGGGTCAACATTAAGAAATCATTAATAGGAATGTTAGTCATAAAAAGAAACAAAATTGAGTTATTTGTAGTGAAGTGGATGGACCTAGAGTCTGTCATACAGAGTGAAGTAAGTCAGAAAGAGAAAAGCAAATACCGTATGCTAACACATATATATGGAATCTAAAAAAAAAAAAAAAATGTTTCTGAAGAACCTAGGGGCAGGACAGGAATAAAGACACAGACGTAGAGAATGGACTTGAGGACACGGGGAGGGGGAAGGGTAAGGTGGGACGAAGTGAGAGAGTGGCGTGGACATATATACACTACCAATTGTCAAATAGATAGCTAGTGGGAAGCAGCCGCATCGCACAGGGAGATCAGCTCGGTGCTCTGTGACCACCTAGAGGGGTGGGATAGGGAGGGTGGGAGGGAGGGAGACACAAGAAGGAGGAGATATGGGAACATATGTATATGTATAGCTGATTCACTTTGTTATAAAGCAGAACCTAACACACCATTGTAAAGCAATTATACTCCAATAAAGATGTTTAAAAAAAAAGAAATCATTAATATAATTCACCATATTAACAGAGTTAAGGAGAAAAATAATATGATTATCTCCACAGATGCTGCAAAAGCCTTTATCAGAATCGACACCTGGGACTTCCACTTCCGGGAAGATGGAGTAGAGGTGCTTTTCCCTATTCCTCCCACCAGGCACAACTAAAACCCCTGAATATAAATTACTAAACACACAGAAGGCTATGAAAGGCGGAGGGAAGAAGTCTGGCTGGCTGGGACCGTGGGACTTGAAGGATGGCACGGTGTTGGGGGTGGTGGTGCCCCTGGGTCTTCTTTGACCTCATGTGTCCCAGGCTGGGTGCTGGAGGACCCAGAAATGCCATAGGTGCAGACAAAAAAGCCCAACCAAAGCCTGCCAAGGGACCAGGAAAGGAGCTGCCTACAGACACAGAAAACTGTGTGACACAACCTGTGCTCCAACCAGACATCACAGGAAAAACCTGAGCAAAGGCTGAGTGAGCGTAAGACTTCTGCCCTCCCCAGATCACGGGGAGGTGGCACAGAGGAGCCTAAGCTGGGACCTGCCCCCGGTGTCAGTGGTGTCAGAGGAGAGCTCATGGCAATCTGGTGTCCACCCCCACCCACGGGAACAAGGGTCCCTCCCGATCCCCACTAAGGTGGTATCACAGGAGGCTTAGTGCAGAGTGAGGACTCTCACCTCCATGCTTGTCACGTGACAGTGGAGGCCACGTGGGGGGCAGTTATAAGGTACTCCTCCCTCTCCCAGTCAGGGGTGGGTATTTATTGATGGAGGTCTAGCTGGAGCCCTTACCCACAAATCATCAGGGGCCCCCTCTCAGAGGTCAACAGAGGCCACGTGGGGACGGTGGGTTGCTAAGCTCACCTGGCAGTAATGTGGCAGTGCCCCCCTTCCCCTGCCAGAGTGGCGTCAGAGAGAGGCTGCTCAGACAGAAGGCTTAAGTAACATCCACAGTCCTGTAACATAATACCTAGAATGTCCGGGTTTCAATCGAAAATCACTCACCATACCGAAAGCCAGGATGATCTCCAACTGAAAGAAGACACAATCAGTAGAGCACTGAGCTCTAATCTCAGCACTGAGATCACAGATGTTAGATTTGACAATGATTTGTAAAGAAGCCCTCATAAAAATGCAACAAGCAATTACGAAAAAAATCTCAACAAATTTAAAATAAATAGAGCCGAGTATGTTCAACAACCACAATGGAATCAACTAGAAATCAATGATCAAAGGTAACAGAAAAATCTCCAAATGCTTGGAAACTAAACAACATACTTCTAAATAATCCATGGGTCAAAGAGAAAATCTCAAGTGAAATGAAGAAGTACATTGAACTGCATGAAAATGAAATACAACATACCAAAATTTGTGGACACAGCTAAAGCAACAAATAAAGGGAAATGTGTAACACTGAGTGCTTACAATAGAAAAGCAGAAACGTCTCATGTCAATAATCTAAATCCCATCTCAAGAACCTAGAAAAAGAAGAACAAAATAAACTCAAAGCAAGCAGAAGGGAGGAAATAATAAAGAGCAGAAATCAATAACATTGAAAAACAGTAGAGAAAAATCAATGAAACAAGAACCTGGTTTTTTGAAAAGATCAATGAAATTGACAAATCTCTAGCAATTCTAATAGAAAAAAATGAAAAAACTTAAATCACCAATATTCAAGAATGAAACACTTTAGACCCTACAGACATAAAAGAGGATGGTAGGGCTTCCCTGGTGGCACAGTGGTTAAGAATCCGCCTGCCAATGCAGGGGACACGGGTTCGAGCCCTGGTCCGGGAAGATCCCACATGCTGTGTTGCAACTAAGCCCACGAGCCACAACTACTGAAGTCTGCGCGCCTAGAGTCCCTGATCCGCAACAAGAGAATCCACCACAATGAGAAGCCCGTGCACCGCAACGAAGAGTAGCCCCTGCTCATCACAACCAGAGAAAACCCACATGCAGCAACTAAGACCCAACGCAGATAAAAATAAATAAAAAATAAATGATTAATTTTTAAAAATTAAAAAAATAAAAAAGGATGGTAATAGAATATTACAAACAACTCTACATACATGAATTTGGAAACTTAGTGAAATGGACCAATTCCTCAAAAAACACAAACTACTACAGCTTACTCAATATGAAACAGATCATTTGAATAACCCTGTAACTTGTAAGGAAGTTGAATTTCTAATTTAGAAAAGTCAAAAAAGAAACCTCCAAGCCTAGATGATTTCACTAGAGAATCCTACCAAATGTTCAAAGAATTAATACCAATTCTACACAATCTTTCCTAGAAAATAAGAGGAGGAAATGTTTCCAAATTCATTTTATGAAGCTAGAATTATCTGATACCAAAATCAGACAAAAGACATTACAAAAAAGAAAACTACGGACTAACACCCCTTATGAAACTATGTGCAAGAACAACTTTAACAAAATCAAAATCGTAGCAAATAGAATTCAACATATAGAAAAAGAATTATACACCATAATCAAGTGGGGTTTATTCTAGGGATGCAAAGCTGATTCAGTATGTGAAATTCAGTCAGTGTAATCCACCATATTAACTAAATTTTTCTAAAGAAGAAAAATCATTGTTATAAGGCAGAGACTAACACACCATTGTAAAGCAATTATACCCCAATAAAGATGATTAAAAAAAAAATAAAATAAAATAAAGAAGAAAAATCACATGACCGTATCAGTTGATGCAGAGAAACATCTGGCAGAATTTCCTGATAAAAACTTTCAGAATAATAGGAATGGGGGGGAACTTCATCAACTTAATAAAGAGCACATCTACAGAAAAACCTACATCTAACATTACACTTAATGGTGAAAGGCTGATTTCCGCCAAGATGGTGAACTAGGCACAAATGTTCTAGCCAGTGCAATAGGCAGAAGAGGAAATAAATAGGCAGATCAGAAAGGAAGAGATAAAACTGTTCTTATTTACAGATTACATGATTGTCTACGGAGAAAACCCCAAGGAATCTACAACTAAATTCCTTGTTTGTCCTAGAAAACTAATAAGGGAGTTCAGCAAGGTCACAGGACACAAAAACAACACACAAAACCAATTGCATTTTTACCTACTAGGATTGAACACATGGCCACCAAAATTAAAAATACAGCACCATTTACAACCACTCAAAAACAATAAAAGAAATACTTCGGTGCAAATCTCACAAAACTTGTATAGGACTTACATACAGAAACCTAAATAACCAGATGAAGGAAATAAAAGATTTAAATAAATGGAGAGACGTAGCGCATTCATGGATTGGAAGACTCAACCGGCTGGCCATCTGAAAACAATTAAAAGTGGATCCAGATCTCGCACCGTGTATAAGAATAAACTTCAAGTGGATAGAGATCCAGATGTAAAACTGAAACTACAGAAATACTAGAAGAAAACATGCGTGAACTCTTGTATAACATGGGTATGGGAAACACCTTGCTAACTATTCAAAACCCAGATACAATGAAAGAAAAGACTGATAAGTTTGATGACATGAAAATTACATTTACATGGCAAAAATACATCATTTAAGCACAGCCAAATGAGTACTTGGAACAAAATATCTGTAACAACATACTATAGTTAAAGGGTTACTTTCCTTAATATATAAAGAACTCTAAGCTCAACAGAAAATGGAGATGGTCAACTAATCTTTGACCAAGGCACCAAGAAAACTCAATGGGGAAAGGATAGTCTCTTCAATAAATGTTGTTGGAAGAGCCAGATATACAGACCCAAAAGAATGAAACTGAGCCCCTATCTTACACCACACACAAGAATCAACTCAAAATGGGTCAGAGGCTTAAATGTAAGACCTGAGACCATAAGACTCCTAGAAGAAAACATAGGGGAAGCGCTTCTTGGCCTTGGTCTTGGAGATTATTTATTTACTTTTGATTTGATACCAAAAGCACAAGTGGGACTACACAAATGAAAAAGTTTCTGCATAGCAAAGGAAACAGTCAACAAAATAAAAAGGCAACCTATGGAATGGGAGAACATATTTGTAAATCCTATATCCAATAAGGGGTTAATGTCCAAAATATATAAGGTACTCCCACAACTCGATAGCAAAATAAAATAGCGTAACCTGATTTTAAAAATGGGCAAAGGACATGAACAAACATTTTTCCAAAGAAGACATACAAACAGCCAACAGGTATACGAAAAGATGCTCCACATCACTAATCATCAGGGAAATGCAAATCAAAGTGACAACGAGATATCACCTCACACCTGTTAGGATGGCCAGCATAAAAAGTCAAAAGATAGCAAATGTTGGCAGAGATACGGAGAAAAGGGACCCTGTGCACTGTTGGTGGGAATGTAAATTGGGGCAGCCACTATGGAAACCAGTATGGAGGTCCCTCAAAACATAAAAAAATGGAACTTCCGTATGGCCCAGTAATCCCACTTCTGGAGGTACATCTGAAGGAAATGAAATCACTATGTTGAAGAGACATCTGCATTCCCATGTTCATTGCCGTATTGTTCATGGTAGCCAAGGTACGGAAACAACCTAAGTGTCCATCGATAGATGAACGGATCAAGAAAATGTGCTATACGTACATAATGGAATATTATTATTCCTTATATTATTCCTTATAATATTATTCCGCCTTAAAAAAGGAGGAAATCCTGCCATTTGTGGCAACATGTATGAACCCGGAGGACGTCATGCTGGGTGAAATAAGCCAGACGCAAAGAGACAAATGCCGTCTCATCTCACTTCTGCGGGAATCTAAAAACGTTGAACTCATAGTGACAAAGAGTAGAATGGTAGTTACCAGGGGCTTGGGGGGTGAGGGGGATGGGGAGATGTTGGTCAAAAGGTCAAAACTTGTAGTTAGAAGATGAATAAGCTTTAGGGACCTAACGTACAGCATGGTGACTAGAGTTAACGATAATGTTTTGTACACTTTAAATTTGCTGAGACAGTAGATCTCAGTGTTCTCACCACATGCACCAAAAAGTAACTATGTGTTAATTAGCTTGATTGTGGCAATCACCCCACGATGTATCTGTATATCAAAATATCATATTATACACCTTAAATATATACAAATTTTACTTGTCCATGATACCCCAATAAAACTGGAAAAAAAAAAAAGAAAATGACAAAAGACATGAACAGACAGTTCACAGAAAAAGACACACAAGTGGCTCTTATATGGAAACATCCTCAAATTCACGTTTCATAGATGCAATGCAAATCAGAGCTATACTGAGATCCTATTTCTCACCTCTGAGACTGGCAAAAATTCCTGAATTCAGTACAGTAACCTCTGTGGGTGGGTCAGGGGGATTGGGCCCCTTCCCCCGGCGCTGGGGCCTTGAAGTTCCTGCCCAGGGAAGGTGATGTGGCATCTCTGATAAGACCCCAAAACCCCCAACAAAAACAGCCACAAGAACAAGACAGAACCTCCACATCAGCTACTCTGATGGAGCAGTCCCTCCTCTAGCAGTGGACCTCGAAGGGCCACCTCCACAAAGAGGAAGAACGTGCACAACATTATTCGTTGCCGGTAAAGCAGGCTGGGCCATTTTATGTTAAGAAAAGGGGAAACAAGAAGTGTGCATACTTGCTTGGAAGGAAAGACAGAAATTCATGAAAATAAGGACTTGGGGTGGAGGTGGAAATGGGCTGTAAGTTACAGACTTACAAGAAGTAAGACTTCTCTGAGGCTATGTGTCATATTGTTTTGACTTTGTATTTTTAAGAAGTGAGCTAAAAAGAAAGGAAAGCCAACCCTAACACGAAGAGCAGATACAGACGCGTCTGCCGGGAGAAGTAATTCGCGGGGACCCGGGGCACATCTGCCGACTGGCGGCCCTCAGTAGCACACGGCTAAGGAGAGGGGGCTACGGCTGGGCCTCTGGGCCCTGCAGGCTCCCGCCTCATCTGGGCCGCCGCCAGGCCCACTGGAAGGGACACGGGCAGGGAGGCCCCGGCCAGGACGTCCGTCCTAGGAGGAGGAAGGGCAGGACTGACGTCCAGAGCATCCGAAGTGGAAACGTGGGTGTCCACAGACTCTCTCGCATCTTATGCAAACATGCTGGCCCTCTGGAAGTTTCTGCCAGACCTCAGGTCCTCCCTCACACGTGGATGTGCGGACCAACTGACCGTGCTAGTGGGGGCGGGGGGCAGTCTGGACCAGAAGTGCTGGCCAGACAGTCCACGCAGCCCAGCTGACCCCAGATGCTTCCAGAAGCCCCACCTGGTGAGATGGGGCCAGAGGAAGCACCTCGACTCTGTGGGTTTTAGGAGGAAATGCCTGGGGGCGGCAACCATGGGAACAGCCAGCCCAGGCCCCAGCCACCCCGGCCTGCCCGTCACCTCCTCCTTCTTCTGGTCGGCCTTCTGCTTCTTCTCCTGCACCACCTGCCGCCGTGCCAGGACGGCCTCCTCGCGGCTGAGCTTCCCCTGCAGCCTCCGGCACTCGCCTGTGGCCAGCTGCTCCTCCAGGTCCTTCGCCCGTGTCTTCCTCTGCCACTTGAGGAACTCGGAGAGGTCCCCGGCCCCGTCCATGAGCTTATCCAGCCTGGGGAGAGAAGGCAAGAGGCGGGGCTGGGCATCTCCTGTGGTGGGGCTGCATGGGACACCAGGAGGCCACAGTTCCCCTGGGGGCAGTGGCCTTCACAGGCGTGGGCCGCCCTCTACCAACACCAGCCACCCGCTCCACGCACTGTCCACCCGTCCACCCGTCCCGGTCCTGTGCGTCCGCCCTCCAGCCACATCTCCAGCCCCCATCCACTCGTGTGTGACCCACCTGTCTGGCCATCCGCCACCCCTGCCCACCTGTCCGTCCATCCGCCACCCTCTTGTCCACCTGTGCGTCTGTCCATCCTCTCATCCATCTGGTCAGCCACCCAAGCTCCCACCCGCAGCCCAACTCTTGGGGTAAGTGCAGGGGTCTGCAGCCCTGCTGGTAGGGGAGGGAGTATCAGAAAGGGATCCCAGGAGAAGGTGACCCCTCAGGGGGCTCTGGGGTGGGCCAGGCTTCTGCTAAGCCTCCTCCTACCCAGTCCATCTCCCTCACTGAGTGCAGATTATCTTCCTACGATTCAGCTGTGACCCTGACACTGGTCTGCTTGGGTGCCCCCCACCCAAAGCCGCCTCTGCAGGACTGCAGCTGCCAGGCGCCGGCCCCTCTTGCGCTCCCGGAGGGGAGGGGAGGCCAAGGAGCTGCCACCCCACCTCTGCAGCTCTCTCTCCACCTGCCGCTGGTATAAGGCCCCTTCTCGCAGGATGGCAGCAGTGTTCAGCTTGACCGGGGAGTCATCGTTGGGCTGCAGGAGAGAGTAGGGGCCGGCTGTGATGGGGGAGGGGAGCCTCCGAGCAGCAAGTGCCCCTCTGCCCTCCTGCCCCCTCCCCAGCGCTTCCTTCTGCCTCAAGGGCGGGGCTGTCCTCAGGGGAACAGGCCCGGAGGTGGGCCCCAGGGGGCGGGGCCTGGAGCCAAGGCCCCGAGCCGAGCCGAGCCGAGCCGAGAGTCAGGGGCACCGCTCACCCTGTAGAAGGTCAGTTTCGGAGCCTTGAGGATTCGAGGTGGAAATCGGAGCCGCAGCTTCTCCTTGGAGTCCTATGGGGGTCAGGGTCTGGCACCTGTGCCCACAAGGTGCCCCCAAACACACCCCGGCTGAGCGGGGGGCCCTGCAGCCCTGGGAGGCCTGGCCCACTCCCCTCTGTCCTAACTCCAGCTGCCCACCCACGCGTTCCAGCCCAGCCAGCTCCCTGCACTGGGTCCCCCGCAGCACCTCTGTCCTCCAAGGCCGTCCAGCCGCCCAGGCAGGGGCAGGGAAGGTGCAGAGCCTGCCGGGCCGGGGACCGCAGCTCCTAGTCGGGGGGCTGGAGCCTCTGGGCTCAGGGGCTTCTCCTCCACTGCCCCCGGGGCCGGCCCCCAGGACCTTCCCTGGGCTGCCCCCTCCCAGGCCGCTGCTGCTCTGCAGACACCCTCAGGGTGGGCACCACATCCACGGTGGGCGAGCAGCGGGTATAGCTCCCCACCACAGCACCTCAGCCATCACACCCCGGGGCCTGCTGCTACTGTGTGGGGTGCCCACTCTCCTGGGCTGCCCCAACTGCTTGGGGGGCTCACCTCGCCCCGTCCGCCGCCGCCCAGGCGGGTCCGGAGTGGGGGGAGCGGGGAGGCGGGGCCGGGCAGCTCCTCCTGCGTGAGCCTCACTCAGCATCCACCCAGAATGGGCCCTCCCTATCCTGCTCCCTGACTTTCCTTATTGACAAACACACCCTGGGGTTTTCCTCACAGAAACACTAAGTGCTCAGGATGGAAAATCTGGAGACACCCAGGGAAGGAGACGATGCACCTGCCCGCTCGGCCGCACTCAGCCTGGCGGCGCTGGGCCCTGACCCTCCGTGGCCCTCGAAGTGTGGCCGTGGCCGTGGCACGGGGAGGGACGTGTCTACGACGTGAGAGGAGGCCGCCGGGAAGACAGGCCAGGCTGTGGGTGTGCTGGCGTTACCTCCACCGGGGGCTCCCCTTGGGGCCTGGGCCGCGCGCACCGCATCTCCTCGACGCTGGCCCGCAGAAGCAGCTCCTGAGCACAGAGACAGGCCGCTCCAGCCCGCCGGCCCCCGCGGGTGCCCCGGGCCGCAAAGGCATGGGCCAGCCCCGCCCCCGCCCCCGCCCCTCGCCTCCTCCCCAGCTGCCTTTCGCCCCTGATGCCCCACAGGGGTCTCCGCGTACAGGGGGCCCACCTCAGCCTTGCGGCGATTGTATCTCTTGGTCGTCTCCAGGAGCCGCTGCTCCTTGGGCGGCTGGTAGGTGCTCCTGGGGACCTGGCGGCGCGGCGGAAGGAAGAGCCCGTGGTGAGCCGCGGCATTTTGGAGGGGTGAGTAGAAGTGCCCGCTAGATGTGGGTGAAGGAAGGTGCCAGGGCCAGGAGGGCGGATGGTGGTGCCCTCGCCAGGAGGAGCAGGGCCGGTGGTCACGCGCGGAGGAGGCGGGGGACGCCACGCCAGCAGCAGGAAGGAAGGTGGCCAAGCACAGGGCCCAGGCCCAGCAGATGCTGGAGGGACAGGTAGGGCTGGGAGAGTGTCACGGACCCCAGAAAAGTGAGCTGCTCGTGAGGGGGAGGGGCTGCAGCAGTAACACTGAGACAGCAGGGTGGCTCCTGGAGGGGAGCAGTGTCCACAGCGTGGGTGGGGCAGAGCCCGGCTGGAAACCCCTGAACTCCAGACTCCTAACTCCGTGTCCCCTCCCCTGCACGTCTAATGTTCGTAGGAAACTCATCATCTCCAAACCTGAAACCCTCTCTGCCCCAAAACCCTCCCCTCCCCCAGCCTTGCTGACCCTGACTGCTGTCCATCCCTGGCCCACATCGAGGCCTTGGGGTCCTCCTCGGTGCCCTCCTCAACCCCTCTCGGCCTCTCACAGCCACGTCCACCTCAAAAACTGCCCACCTGCTTCAAGGCCACCCCTCACCTCCCTCCTTGGCCACCACAGCCAGAGGGACCCTGTGAGCCCATATCCTGTCTCTCTGCCCCCTGAACACCTCCCCTCCCATCCCCTCCTTCCCTTCCTGGCTGCCCCCTGACCCTTGGGGGAGGGATGGCACTGCCCCAGGGCCTTTCCACAGGCTTTGCTCTGTCTATGTTCTTCCCCCAGACAAATCCATGACTCATTTGCTCACTTCTCGTTCTTTACCCCACGGTGCTTCTCAGGAGGGCTTTCCTGGCCGTGCCATCCAGAACTCCATGCAGCCCCTCCAACACTTCTTATCTCCTTTCCCTGAAGTATTTTTTCTCCTCAGCATTTTTCACCAGATAACACACCTTACATTTTACTTATCCTTTTTTTCACTGGAACACATGCTCCATGAAGGCACAGTGCCTGGCCCATACTGGGCATCCAGACACATTTGTTGAATGAGTGACCTGGAATGAGCCCTCAACCCAGGAGGCGAAGAGGGTCCTGGGCACAGAGCAGGGCAGGGAGCGTGGAGGGAATGAGCTTATGGTTCCAGCACAGCCATCTGTGGACCCCACGGAAGGAGACGGTCCACCAATATCTCACAGCTCATGCAGCTAAGGAGCAGGGCAGCGGATGGGAAGGGGCCAGGCAGAGAGGGAGAGAGATGCAGGTGGTAAAATGACATGAGGTAAACACGCTTAGACCAGAGGACCTGGGGTCAGAAACGCTGAGGTTCCCACAGATTGGGTAACTGTGGGGTTGCTCAGCAACAAGGCCCATCCGTTATCCTTCTGTCCATCTGCCCATCTGTCCATCCATGTGATCACCCATCCACTCACCTACCCACAATCCATCCATCATCCACCCACCTACTCACCCAACCACCCACCCATCCACCGTCCATCCATAAACCCATCTATACACCCATCTATTCATCCATCCATCATCCACTCATCCATCCATTTGTCCACCCACCCACTCATCCATTCTCCCACCTACCCACCCATCCACACATCCATCCATCCATCCATCCGACAGATATTTTCCAAGGGTCTGCTCTGAGCCAGGACTGTGCTAGGCACTGGGGATATGGGAAAAGTAAGATGGATGTGGTCTGATAAAAGAGACAGATAATAAATAGACCCACAAATTACTAAACAACTCTAAAATCTAATTGATGCCATGAAGAAAAGGATCTGGGTCAATGAGAAGGAAATTAAGAGAGACCTGATAGGCGAGGGGTTCACGGAAGGCCTCTCTGGGCAGAGACTGTAACGAGACCTGACAGGTGGTGGGAGTGGTCTGGGACCTTGGCACCTCCCAGCACTATCCCCTTACCCTCCATGTAGTACTTAGTTCTTTTGGGGAACCAGATTGGTTCTGGGAAGCCGAGTCCATCACAGATGTTCAGCGTAGAGCCCACGGCCGGTCAGAACGTTACACTCCCAGTCACGTGAGGAGTTCAAGGGTAGACATGCAACCTAAATTGGTCTAATCACACTTTCACAGGATTCTGGACCCTAGATGTCCTCTCATGCCCTGGATGATGTAGTGTGGGTGTGAGGCCTGGATGTTTTGCTACAATGAGGGAAGTTAGCCCAAAGATAAAGTTGACCCTTGGAGGGGACTAGGCGAAGAGAGTCACAGAGAAGCAGCTCTGGAACCCTGATCAAACTATACCTGAAGCCTATCCTACTTCAGCCCTGAGAGTCAGCTGGTCCTCTGTCATCTAAGCCAGACTGAGCTGCTTTTTTCTGTTACTTGTAATACAAAGCATTCTGACCAACAGAAGTCAGCGAGGCAGGGGAGGGAGAGGTAGAGGAAGAGGCCCTAGGCAGATGGGATAGATAGGCAGAGGCCCTGAGGCGCGGATAAGGTCACCCCCGCAGCCCGAGGAGTAGAGACCGCGACCTACACACGCACATACACAGTGGGGAGGGAGCGGTACACTGCCACAGGGTTAAAAGCGGGCTCCGAGTGCCAAGTGCAGATGGGCCTGTGCCCCGCAGCCAACAGCTCCACTCCACGCCTACTGACCAGACCTCAGCAGGTGGGGCGCAGGAACCCACTCCACTGGGCAGGCTCTGGGTCAGCTGGGCTTCCCTCTCTGTGGGGTGAGATGGGGCTGGGGAGGGTGATCAAATGCTCCTGCTCTGGTCCGGGCACCGTCAGCCCTGGAAAAGCCCAGCCCCACTGGCCCACACGATCCACTCTCCCTGCCTGGACACCCTAAGCCCACTGTGATCAGCCACACTTACTGGTCTGGTCTTGGCCACCACAGGGACTGGTTCAGGCACTGGGATGGCGCGGGGCCTGGGGGCAGTCAGGTTGAACTCCTTGGGCTCTGTGACCTTGGCCTTGGTCTTTGGAAGAGGGGGCTGATTGGTCAACGGCCCCTGCAGCTGGTTGAGCAGCTCCTGGACCTCTGGCTGCCACCTTGAAGGCAAAGGTGGGAGCGGCCACGTAGGGTGACTTCCTAAGCACGCCAACAAGGGAACAGCCCCTCGGGACCTGAAGGACCCCCAAGAGCTTGGGTCTGCCTGGGGGCAGGTAGCGGTGGGACCAACAGCCGCCCTTCACTCACGGGTGCCGGCTCCCCACACCCCAGAGCCACACGCACCAGCGTTCCCCTAGCACGGAGGAGGAGACTGAGGCCCAGCGGCATCCTCATCCTGGGTGGGGGGAGCGGGAGGATAGGGACAGGGTGGGTCCCTGCTGCAGGAATCCGGGGGCTCCGAGGACCCATGGAGCTAATCTGGTCCCCAGCAGGTGGCACAGGGGGAGGAAGCCAGGAGCAGGGAGCAGGCTGGTGATTCAAAAGGAAGGTCCGTGGAGCTGTGCCAGCAACAGGGGGAGCTGGGCTTCGAGAGGGGGACGGGGCGGGGGGAGAGTCTCAGAGTCTCGAGGTGGGGGGCCCCGGGGCAGGGGCTTGAGAAGGGCCCTACTGGGCTGCCCCAAAGTCTGGGCCCCCTCCGTGCCTCCACTCCAGCCCACCACTGCCCACCTGGCCGGTGACCCTCCTGCAGGGCTCCCCTGGGGAGACAGCTTGGTTTGAACTGCTCCTGCCCCAGCCTGAGGACCAAGGTCACCAGGGGGAGGAAGGGCATGTCTGAGGGCCAACAGGGAGTGTGGTCTCGGGAGGGGCAGTGGGGGAAGGGGCAGGTCTGTGATGGGGCTGGTCACAGAGCGAGCAGGGAAGGCTGCATATGGGGTGCTGGACAGGGACACAGGGCCCCGCAGGCCCAGCCCTGCGGACAGGCAGCAAGTCCAGCCTGGTGGGGACAAAGACGTGGTGAAGGGGCAGCTTTGGGGGACACCCCGCTGCCCAGGGCCGGGGCCTCCTCTCCCACACATAGCTGGCATCTCAGGGGTCTGCTTGTGCCAGAACCCTCTGCCTGCCTGTCCCAGCGGGATGAAGTGGCTCCCCCAGCCCCGTCAGAAGGGAAACAGCTGGAGAAGGCAGCTGCACCCTGGCCCTAGCAGGCCTCTCCCCAGAGACCCCTGAGCCGGCCCTCTGCCTGGGGGTCCTGGCCTGTACCAGCAAAACCAGCGTGGGCCGGAGCCTGCCACGGGAGAGGCAGGGCAAGGCAGAGGGCAGCTCTGGGGTGCCAGGGCCAGGAGTGGCACCCTGGAGGCAGCTGGGGAAGAGATGTGGGCCGGAGCCCATCGGAGGCTGTTGCTGCCTCAGCTCCCCGCCCCACGTCCACCCCTGCATCCCCGGACCAGGGCCGGACCAGCAGGGTCCCTGCAGGGTCCCTGCAGCAAGGTGGCACCGGCACAGCGCCCTCCTCAGCCAGTGGGCTCCAGGGCAGAAGGGGCCAGCTCCCACCCCCCTGATCCGGCTGGTCCTAAAGCCAATGGCCGTCAGGCCCTGCTGGCCTTTGGCTGGCTGCCCGCGTGGATGCCCCACACCCCTGCACCGGGTCAGGGCCCTGCACTGCCCACCTCATCAGGGGGTCGATCCATTGCTCCTTCACGTGGGTGGTCTCGTAGATGAGGCTCCACTCATCCTTGATCCATGAGCCCAGGTTCAAGGGGTTGAAGAGGAACCCCAGGAACTGAGGGAAGAGGGAGCCGTGGGGGTCAGGTGCCTCCACAGGGAGAGTCAGGGCCGAGGGGACAGGCGTGGCCATCGCCCCCCGAGGGGAGCGCAGCCCACAGCAGGCAAGGGGCCCCACCCCGCTCGCCCCCTCCTGCTGGGCTGGGGGAGCTGCCCTCACTCGCCGGGGCTCCCGCCTGAGCCAGTGGGTCCCTGCCTGCCGTGGGCCCCCGGGCTCCAACCCCTCGCACCCTCTGTGGACCTGGGCCGACTCCTGCTGGAGAAGCCTGTCCGCCCCTCTCGGGTTGAGTGGCTCCTGGAGCAGTGAAGGCCGCACGTGGGGCCTGGTGGGCTGAGCAGGCGTCCCTGCAGCCATGGTGAACTCGAGTGGCTGAGCCAGGGGGCAGCGGTGGGCAAGCGCAGGGTCTCTGGTCCCCACGGCTGCCTCCCCAGGGGGGCCGCTGCCCCCCAGCCGTGTGCTCACTCCCGCCTCCCCTCAGGCCTCCCCGCCCTTCTTCACGGAGCAGCAGCCAGGTGTCCTTCTAGAGCCTTCCACAGCTTCCCACTTGGCAGCCTGGTCCCTGCTCACCCCACCCCACCCCAGGGGCCTCTCCTCAGCTTCCCCACCCTACCCCGCTCAGTCCCCCCACCTCTCTCCCACCCATTCTTTCAGCCCCGCTCCCACTTCCTGTCAGAAGGAGGCAGTCAGCCCCGGTAGCTGGGCCCTGGGGTCTCTGCACTCCCCCTCCCAGCCCCCCCCCGCCCCCGCCACCAGTAGCTGGGCCCTGGGGTCTCTGCACTCCCTGTCCCAGCCCACCCCTCCATCCCCAAGCCCCCTCCTCCCACGCAGTGCAGCTGGTCTGTTGACCCCCACCTGGGGACATACTGCCCCCCGCCCTGGGGCTAGGGCCCTCCTAAAGGGGGCCTCCTTCTCTCTGGGGGTGCGGTGGAGGCAGCCCCCTCAGGGAACGGGCTGGAATGGGGGTGGGCTTCCGGGTGGGTTCCCTGCCATCCAGAGGATTCCAGCATGTGAGTGTGAGCGTCCTTGGAGGGAACAGCATTGCCAGAACCCCTCCAGGTGCTGTCCCAGGGCCAGTCCCCCTAGAATGCCCACATACAGCACTGTCTCCCAAGGAGACCGCAGCCAAGGCTGCCCAAGCACCAGCTCATCTGACCACAGTGGTGACAGCATGCGGGTGTGGTATGAGGGGTTCCCTGGGCAGCCGTCCTGTCCCCAACAGCTTGCTCCCTGTCTTCGAACCCGAGGCGGGCGGACCCTAATGGGGCTGGCATTGTGGGGATTGGGGCATGAGGGTGGGCCGAGGAAGGAGGGCCCTGGTGGGGTGCCACACCACCTCCTGCAGCCCCCAGCTCCTTTGGGAGTGTGAATGCGCCGTTTCCATGAATCTTGTCCCAGAGACTCTCCAGGGAGATAAATGCCCAGGAACCTGCACTGGAGGCGCTGTGCTGGCCAAGAGCTGCTCCCCATGGGTTCTGCAGGCTCTGCAGGCCAAGGCGGGGCAGGGCTGGCTCCACCACTGCAAACTGACACGTGGGCCCCTTGCTCAACAGTGATTAAGAATTTCACGACTCTGACAGCATAGCGTGAACCAAGTGCAGGCTCTCCAGCTGGGAAGCTGGCCCTGGGCAGTCTCCAAAGATCTCTCAGAAAACACTGTCATAAAATTAAAGCCCTTGGGACTTCCTGGTGGTGCAGTGGTTAAGAATCCGCCTGCCAATGCAGGGGACAGAGGTTCGAGCCCTGGTCCGGGAAGATCCCACATGCCACGGAGCAGCTAAGCCCGTGTGCCACAACTACTGAGCCTGCGCTTTAGAGCCCACGTGCCACAATTATTGAGCCCAAGTGCCACAGCTACTGAAGCCCGCACGCCTAGAGCCCGTGCTCCACAGCGAGAAGCCACCACAATGAGAAGCCCGTGCACCACAACGAAGAGTAGCTCCCGCTCGCAGCAACTAGAGAAAGCCTGTGTGCAGCAACGAAGACCCAAGGCAGCCAAAAATAAATAAATACATAAATAAATTTATATAAAAAAATGAAGCCCTTGCTTAAGATAACTGTGCAAATGCTTACCCACTGTGAGTTGCTTACATTTATATGTAGACAGAAAAACGAGTCATTAAAAATAACCTGCTGCCTCAGGTTACCTGCTGGGGGAGGGTGCAGATCTCTGGGGCCTGTGGTCCTGGCAAGTGTCACTGCTCCAGGTCTCCCCTTCCCCAGGCGGGGGCAGTGGGAAGGCTCCTACCCCACCCTGCCTGAGCTGCCTCCTTCCAGAGAGGCCCCAAAGCCCTCCTGGGGCCTGAGCTCTCCCCGCTCTTCTCCAGGGAGTCCCTGTCCTGGTCTGGTGACTGTGTGTGTGTCCATCACCCCCCCGCCAAGCCAAGTAAGGAGGAGCGAGCCAACGGTTGAAAGCCTGGTCCAAGAACTGGCTCTGCCACTCATGTGCTGTGTGACGTTGGGCAAGTTACGGAACCTCTCTGTGCCTCAGTTTCTTCAACTGTGGGATGAGTGCCCGTAGGAGTGACCTTACCCGGTCATTGTGAGGGTGAAGCAAGAGCTGCTTGCGGAGGAAGCCGGCCCCACAGCAAATGCTTTGTGGGAGTAGCCGGCAGAGGGCAGGACCCTCAGGTTCATTCGTGGTTCTGCTGGCCCCAAGGCCCAGGAGTCCCGGGCTTTCTGCACAGGAAACAGGCAGCCACAGGAGTGGTCCCGGGCAGGGCAGGGGGGTGGGCTCCTGCAGGCTCTCTCTCGAAGGGTACCAATCCTCAGACCCACTCAGAAATGCTCCCTCGGCCCCGCAAAGCCGCACAGCCCCTCTTGGAGGAAGGAGAGGCTGCCCTGGGCCTGGAGCTTGGTCACGAGTCAGAGGAGCCCAAGAAGGTTCCAGAGGCCCGGACTGAACAGGCAAGGACTCCGTGTCGTGACTAACAGCTAGCATCCAGCAGCTACCACCCACCGGACCATGAGGAACGGAAAACAAATTCCCCAGGCACAAAAAGAGCACGTTTGCAGCAAAGAGAGGGTATGGGTTCGTTTTAAACACAGAACAAACCCAGCAGTTTCTTTCATTAAAGTGAGCCAGAAAGGTAAGAGGTCAGTGCCAGATGGGGCAGACCTTTGACCTTGGGTTTAAGAATAGAACTTGGGGCAGGTGAGACTCACCTTGCGCACCTTGTGGACGGGTTGGGACTTCACGATGCTACAGAAGAGCTGAAAGCCGAGCTCCTCCAGCTGGAAAGTGGCCAGGTAGCAGATCACTAAGGAGAGAGGGTGCAAGAGTGGGGAGGAGGACATGGAGGTCCCCGCCCTGGGCCCCTGGCGTTTGACCCTGCGGAGTCAGCCAGAGGCTGAGGGCCCGACAGGTGCACTGCAGGTGCAGCGAACTGAACTGAAGGCGCCCGCCTCCAGCAGGGCACGGGACCAGAGGTAAGCGCTCCATCTGGGCCCACGTGAAAATGATAACCTGATACGACAGTACAAATGACGTCGTCTCATATGGGGTGGGGGTGGGGGGCACCATCGCTGTCGAGGGCCTGAGGCTGACAAGGAGGCCAGGGCCTGGCCCACAGGGACCCACGGGCCCCACACCATGCCTGGCCACAGGCACCTACCCTCAAAGAGGCTGTAATCGGCCCACAGGCAGAGCCGGCCATCCCGCACATAGAAGGCGTCCACCACGATGCTCAGTAGCTTCCGGTACTCGAGGCACCCAGACAGAACTTCCATGATGAACGCCTGCTCCTGGGGGCTCAGGGTCTGGAGGAGAAACAGCTCGGGAGGGGGCCGCCGGCCAAGCCAGGGGAGAGGGCAGCCGCCTTCCGATGTGGGGGTCCCCAGTGCCCCCCGGAGCAGTGGGCAGCACCCCAGCCGCCAGGAACACTGACCCTCGGACCCTGCAGGTCCTCCCCCACGAATCGGTCCCACCGGCTCTCCTGGGCGGTGACAGTGCGGTGGGGCAAAGACGGAAATAAACACGGAAAATGACCCCGAAGGAAAAGTCCTGTGTGACTCTGTACCACAATAAAAAAAAAAAAAACCAAGCAAGGAAAATCTCTGGGGGAGGGAATTCGTGTTTGCGGAGACTGACTTTTTTCTACTTACTCTTTGGAATATTGTGGGGTGTGTGACCTGTGTGTGTCACATGTTACCTATTCAAAAAACCAGTTAAGTTTTTGACAACAAAAAAAAAAGAACGTCTATTGTTGCCAATGCAGCGACGAGAAGGGCTGGTGGGATGGTGCTGGTGAGTCTTTCTGGAAAGCACTCTGGAAATATGTTTTAAGAGCCTTGTATTTTCCATACACTTTAATCCAGTAACCACACTTCTGGGAATCTAAGGAAACTGGACAAAAAGCAGAAAATATCCACGTACAAGCACCTCAGGGCAACGGTACATGCAGTGGTCGAAAGTACTAACAGCCTAAATGTCAACACAGGGAATCAGATACGATCTCTCCGTGTTGTGGGTGAGTAGGACACAGCCATTATAATGAAGTTTCTGGAAAACTTATAGTAAGATGACAAAATACTTAATACCGTGTAAAACTGAAAATGTAGAACAGGATCCCAACAGATGTGAAACACATCAAAATAAACTCTTGCTAGCTGTATCATTCCCCTCCTCCCCCCAAATTTTTTTGGACAACCTATTGGATAAATTTTGGCATTCCCTTGCTTTATTTTGAACTTTTTATGATCAATGACATTTTCATACATTTACTGGACATTTATTTGTATTTCTCTTCTGTGAATTATCAATTCATATCCTTGGCTAACCTTTTTTATTTGGATAATATTTTTAGGAGCTCTTTGCATATTGAGGGAATTAACATGGTCATTAGTGTGATCGTTATCTGTCGTAAGCTTGTAATTTTCCTTATAACTTTGCATAAAACATTTCTTAGCATGTAGAGCGTAGAGGTTTTTACGTTGTTTTCTTTTTTTGGGGCTGCGCCATGTGGCATGTGGGATCTTAGTTCCCCCTCCAGGGATAGAACCTGCGCCCCCTGTGGTGGAAGGGCAGAGTCTTAACCACTGGACCACCAGGGAAGTCCCGTGTTTACTTTGTTTTTAGGTCAAATCTACCTTTTCCTCTGTGATTTCTTCCCTTGTCTTTACGCTAAGAAAACAACAGAATAATGAGATCATCTGAGGGGTCTTGGACAAGCCTAGGACCTCGGAGAGCCCCGGACCCCACGCGTGTGAGCGGGGTGGCTGGATGCCGGCGGGCAGACGGCAGCATTCTCACTCCCTCCCAGTCTCCGCACCTCAGGGGCTGAAGGCCCGAGAGCCACCTTCTCCAGCCGCTTCTGGGGAGGTTCTGGGCACAGTTGGGTTCTGCTGGTGAGACATACTTGCAGGAGAGACGGGAGGCGAGCGGGGTGACGTTCCCCTCCTCCCTCGGCAGGGGCTGGGCCCGACATTAACTCAGCTGCCCTTCCAGTACGGGGACCCCATCTGATCCGGGGTAATGACGTCCTCCTCCGACCTGACCTCCGACCTCTGACCTCTGCTCCCGGGCTCCTCTTCCTCTCATCTGCTATCTGCACTTGTTCCCTGGGTGAACTCACCGGCCGTCAAGGCTGGCACATGCTGATTTCAAACGTGCGCCAGCCCGGGCGGCTCTCCCTGGACTTCGGGAAGCGCTCTCTGCCCCTGTTCTACCTCCCTGCTTGGGTGTCTGACCCCATGCGCTTTGCCCAGACCTGCCCTCCCCCGCCTGCACGGCTCCGTAAACACAATGCCCTGCTCCACCGTTCAGACCAAGCCCTTGATGCCCACCCCACCGTCCCATGCATCGGCTCCGGCTATGGGGTCCCAGCTGCTCTCCCGCTTCTCCTCCTCAGTGTATTTTCAACCCGCCAGCTGCCAAGCAATTCTTTGTAAAATGAAAGTCAGATCGTGTCTGTCCTTCCTGAGAACCCTCCCCAAAGAGTCCTTAAAAGGGCCGGCAATGGGCTTCCCTGGTGGCACAGTGGTTGAGAGTCCGCCTGCCGATGCAGGGGACATGGGTTCGTGCCCCAGTCCAGGAAGATCCCACATGCCGCGGAGCGGCTGGGCCCGTGAGCCACGGCCGCCGAGCCTGCACGTCCGGAGCCTGTGCTCCTCAACGGGAGAGGCCACAGCAGTGAGAGGCCTGCGTACCGCAAAAAAAAAAAAGGGCCGGTAAGGCCCAGCTCCCTCGGAGTCCCCCGCCTCCTCCCCATCCTGGCTCCACTCCAGCCACACTGGCTGCCCTCTTTTTCTCCAATACGCGGGACGTGTCCTCAGGGCCTCGGCCCTGGCTGTTCCCTCTGCCTGCAGTGCTCTTCCCTGCACACTTGCTCCCCAACTCCCATCAGGTCTTTGCTCAGATGTCACCTGACCTGGGAGGCAACCCTAACCACCCCTCAGGGTCAGACACGGCCTGGCCCCCTCAGCGGGCAGCGCACACCAGGTTTATTGCCCCTTGCCTGCTGGAATGTCATCTGGGAGCTCAAGAGGGAGGGATTGGAGCATCCTGCCTCCGTGGGAGGCCGTGGGGACCCCGTGATGTCCCGGTGGGGGCAGGGCACAGAGTGGAGGCTCCTCCCTACGGAGCACAGCCAGGAGGGGAGGTGGGGGGGCTCTTGCCTCGGGGTCAGCTCTGGTCTCAGCAACCAGGATCCTGCCTCATTTTCCCTCTCAGGCTCCTCTAACCCCTGGGCTGTGCCCACACCAGAGGGCACGAGCCCCAGCTGGGCCCCAGTCCCCGCTTTTAACTTACTGCACTGGTCAGAGAAAGCCCGGGGGGCCCGGAACAGGCAGCTCAGAAAGCAGTGCGTCAGCAGGGCTGGCACGGAGGATGCCCTGAGTCAGCGCTGCCCGTGCTGAGGCTGCATGACACCGTGGGATGCCTGCCTACAGCCTCCCCGGCCTCCCAGGCTCAGACAACAGCAGCTCCACTTCTCGTTCACTTGAACGTCTGTGTTTGGGGGTGTGAATGTGTATTTTTAATAAGGCCAGAGCCTTGAGCCTGCGGCTACAGGATGCCACCTGCCCGCGGTGAGGGGGTCAGGCAGGGCTGCATCGGCCCAGGGGTCTGGGAAGGTGAGGAGCCAGGCAGGACCTGACACTCTGGCCCACATGCCAGGTCTTCTCCGCCGGGAAGGCCAGGCCAGCAGGTCACAAAGAGGAGACCGAGGCCCAGAGGTGACACGCAGGTCAGAGGGCACTGAGCCCTAGACCAGGTCCTCCTGGCCAGGCTAGCACAGAAGGCAGGGTGAGGTCTGGACCCCACTGAGGAGGCCCCAGCACGGAGCCGACCCCGAGTCCTGGGCCGGCCTTAGTCACTGAGGCCAGAGGGCTACACCCAAGGGCATCTGAGTTCCTGATACACTCTTGGGCCTTGGTCAAGTTCAGCGCTCCTGAGTCTGGGGACCAGGGCAGGTTCCGGGGAGAGCGGCAAGTGCTCCGACAAGGGTCTCATGGGCAGTCCTGGGGAGGGGCTGGGCTGTGGGCGGGAGAAGCAGAGGCCCACAGCCTGCCGGCTCTTCACAACCTGTAGTGCCTCCTACAAGAGATCCTCAGAGTTCACAGGCCCAGCTTGTCTGCTGGAGCCACAGGGAAAGGACAGAGCTAGACCAGGGGCCGGGGCCAGGACGCTGCTTTTACAGCAACCCAGGGTTTGAAATTCATGTCACCAATACACAGGGCCTCCTGCTAATCAGTGACGCAGAGACCGAAGTCAGAAAAGTAGGCAGAGGAAATTGAGGCTGCCGGATGCCCACACAAGCCCCTCTCCCTTTCTTCCTGCCTAACAGGAGAAAGCTGTCTCGTTGGGAGAGGCAATGTGCCCAGCTAAAACTTTTCCAGGCCCCTAGCTGATGTGTGGCACATGGCTCCAATCAATGAGATCTGATGGCAAATTGCTAGGTGTGGCCTCCAAGAAAGCTCCTTGAAAGTTGGGGAGATTCAGCTGGTGCCTGCCTTATACTGTTTGTCTTTCTCCTCTTCTCTCTGGGATATGGATGCAATGCTGGAGTACAGCAGCTATTTTGTGACTACAAGGCAAAGGGTACATTCTAAGGCTGGATAAGCAGACAGGAAGGAGAATGAGTTCCTAATGGCACCACAGAGCTGTTGAACCCACCCTGGACTGCCTATGTGCAGACTGCTTCTTTTTTTTTTTTTTAACATCTTTATCAGAGTATAATTGCTTTACAATGGTGTGTTAGTTTCTGCTTTACAACAAAATGAATCAGTTATACATATACATATGTTCCCATATCTCTTCCCTCTAGACTGCTTCTTATGTGAGCAAAGATACCTCTAATTTCTTTAAGCAACTGCTTTCCTGGTGTTGTTATAGCCAAACACTGTTTCCTAACAGACACAGGTCCAAGCGATAGTTCAGAAAAAGAAATACTCATGAAAATATAACAGGAGAGGGACTACCCTCATGGCGCCGTGGTTAAGAATCCGCCTGCCAATGCAGGGGACATGGGTTTGAGCCCTGGTCCGGGAAGATCCCACGTGCCGCGGAGCAGCTAAGCCCATGCGCCACAACTACTGAGCCTGTGCTCTAGAGCCCGCGAGCCACAACTACTGAAGCCCACGAGCCACAGCTACTGAAGCCCACGCGCCTAGAGCCCATGCTCCGCAACAAGAGAAGCCACCACACGTGCACCGCAACAAAGAGTAGCCCCTGCTTGCCCCAACTAGAGAAAACTTGCACGCAACGAAGACCCAACGCAGCCAAAAATAAATAAATTAAATAAATAAACTGTAATAAAAGTATGGGCTTTGTCTTAAAAACAAAAAAAGAATATATTATAACTACACCAACTGCCTTTTCCCACCTATCTGGTTGGCAAAGATAACATTTGCTAGCACACTACGTAAGCAAGCCACAGTGGAACAAGCACTGCCCACCTGCCAGGTAGAGTGTTAACGTGGAGGTCTCTGTGGAGGGTCAACTGGAAAGATCTTTTGAAATCATGAGGGCCAATACTCTCGCACGTGTGTTTTCTGGGACTTGACCCGGGGCGCGTCTGGCCAGGTGCAGCGGGACAAGTGGGCCAGTCAGTCCCACGGCGATTTGCAACAGTAAAGGACTGGAAACAGCCATGATCCCGTCCATGGGGGATGGCTGTGATGGCTCTGGCACAGCCAGACATAAGGATGCTTATGGCTTCACGATAAGAACGTGGAACAGTCGCCGGGATATCTCGTTAAGTGAAAAAAGCAAAGGCAGGACTGTGTTACAATGCACTACCGTTTTGAAAAAGATTTTAAAAATACATATATAATTATATATAACTTTTAAATGTAAAATTGAGAGCTTAAACAAAAATTTTCCAGATCTATTATCTATGCAAGACAGGCCTGGACTGTCTCTGGAAGGAACCACAGGTCGCTGGTCTCCTGGGAGGGCCGGTATGGGAGCGAAACCCCCGCTGGTACCATTTGGAACCTTTTGGGTTTTAGATCTTTGATGTCAACATATCAGGTATTTAAAAAAACATGTTAAAATAAAAAATATTTCCTGAGCCCAGGTTTTCTCTGACACTACAGACTAGAAAGTGAAACAAGGCTTTCTGGGACTTGGCCGCTGCCACCCCGCCACCCTGCCACCTTGGGCCTTCCCGCAGGGACCTGGGCTGGTGTTTCCAGGCTCCACCCACTCCTGCTTTTCCACCAGCCCCTTGCACAAGCCCATTCCGGTTTCCCTGCCCACCCTCCCCCCAACCCCTTTCACTCGGGCTGGGGAACCGGCCTTTCCCCACCCCTGCCTCACCCCCAGACTGTCTGACTGACCAGCTGCCGGGCACCTCCCCTGCCAGCCCAGGGCTGAGTCTTTCGTTCCCCTGCTCAGAGCTCACCTGTCCTCCTGCCCACTGTTTGCTGAGTGGCTGGATCTCCTTCTCTCCCCTCCTCCCACCCCCAGGGAATCTCTCTCAAAGCCAGACCCTTCTGCGAGGGCTACTCAGACCTCATGGGCTTTCTGGGTACCCCAAGCTGCCTGCTGTACCCATCACACCCCAGCTCTGTCCTGCAGGCCCGGGCAGTTCTCTGGACGTTCCTACACCCAACCTGGTGGTCCTGGTGCCTGAGCCGTGGTGCTGGGTAGCCCGGAGGAGTGACGCCCCCAGGCTCCAACCCCCTTATAGGTGGTGCACTAATGAAATGACACTTGTTCCAAAGAGATATTAACCAGTGAGGGTGGGCAAAGCCTGGGGCAGGAGGGAGGCAGGGTGGGAAGCACCTCCTCCCTCCTGCTCCCCACTGAGGGCCAGGAGCTGGCTGGCAGCAATGCCTTGTCAGTGGTGCTGCCCCCTCCTGCCTCCGTCCTTTCTCCAGTTCCAGGCCCCAGCCAGGTCCTCAGTGCTGTTCCCAGATGTCAGGCCACTTCTGTTTCTACAACCACTCTGCAGACTGGCGTCTGGAGAGGCTGCTCCCCACACCTTAGCCCCCCTCGCGCACCGTGCTGCTGATGGAGAACTTTCTCTCAACGGTAAATGGATCCCTTTCTGATCTTAGACCAAATCCTCTCCCACTGACATATGTTCTCTGTGCAGAAATGCCATTGGGACCATGCTCGAGGGAACCCCTGTCAGGGGGCTGGGAGGCTGCTCTGTGTGTGTGTGTGTGTGTGTGTGTGTGTGTGTGTGTGTGTCAGGCGAGGGGTTCCCAGGCTTCAGTCTAGAGAGGGAGAGTCACCACACCCTGCCCCCCATCCGCAAATCCTTGGACTTTTCCCTATCTTGAGATTATTAATTATATCTGCAAAGATGGTATCTCAGAATAAGGTCACATTCACAGGTAACTGGGGTGAGGACGTCAACATTTCTTTTTGGGGGACCCAGCTGAATCCACAGCCCTGCCCTTCCCCGGACTCTCTGCCAGTGGGTCTACGTGCTGTGTAATTCTCTGCCAGGTGGCAGTCTTGAGCCCTGGCCTAACAAGATCGGTGTACTGCACCAATTTTCTGACAGCTGGAAGTAAAGGTACGTTGTCCAAACTGTGTCAGTTTCCAGTGTGCCGTTCCACTTGGACTTAGGATGGCTTTCTGAAGGGATGTAAAAGACAGGTGCATCTGTAAAAGAGGCTGCTTCTCCGCCCGTCCAGCCTAGGCACATCTCAGAGACGCAGATGGCCCCATCGGAAGACTCAGGGCGCCGCTGGGTTGGGGGCCGGGCTGGCGTGGCGCCTCCCTCCCCACGGCCTTGCACATGTCTGTCATCATGCCATGGCTCACCGGTGACAGCTAGGACTCATCTACTATTAATAATCCAACTGATGTGGGAAAAAAATCCCCAAACGACTTTGTTTTTTTTTTTTGGCTGTGCCGCGCAGCTTGTGGGATCCTAGTTCTCTGACCAGGGATCAAACCCGTGCCCCCTGCAGTGGAAGCTCAGAGTCCTAACCACTGGACCACCAGGGAGTTCCCATCCCAAACTATTTGTTGTAACAAACCCACTTTCAGTAATTATTCTGGAGAAATAAGGACATTACCGTTTTTGCTGAGCAGTAAGGGATGCCTTGCAGGGCCTGGGGGGGCCAGGGTTGGGGACAGACAGAAGGACGCCAAGGAGTCTCATTGGAAATGGAGGGTGAGAAACATGGGTGACACAGGGAATTGGAGTAGAGAGGTCTTTTTTTTAGGATGAGGGAATGCATAGCAGCTGTGGGTGATGGGAAAGACCCACTGAGGGGAGTGAGGCCGGACAGACAGAAGGAGTAGACAAAGGGGTCGGGCCTGCAGGTGGGGAGGGGCAGGCAGGCCGGGATGGGGCTGCGCTGAGCTGTGCAAGGCCAGCTCAGACTGGGAAAGAGAAGGATTGTGGATGGGCCTGGCCTTGGCTGTTTTCATCATTCCCCCCCAATGCTTAGGGTCTCAGGGGAGGGTTTGAGGAGGTGCAGCCTGTGCCCCAGTCCATGCTGACTGCCAGGCTCCAGTTGGCAGAGACATCCTTTTCTGAATGACACAGGGGAGCAGGGATTGGGCAGGGGTCCCAAGCTTTCTCTTGTGAGAGAGGCTTTGGTTTCCAGACTCCCCAGCTCTGCGTGCACTGCCGGGGCCCTGCCCCCCATCCTCCCAACCAGGTTTTCCAGCTGCTGCACCACAATGCGGCTGATGGAGAAAGGGAAGGTGGGTCTGTCTTCGGCACAGCAGAGGCCACACCCCTGCAGGTGTATGGGGGTGGGGCCTGGCCACAGTCACATCCCAGGGCCAGCAAAGCCGCTCACGGGCCTTGTTAAGCAGAGTAAGGGAAGGCTGCAGCTGTCGATTCACAGCGAACATCCCCTAAGACCCCATCTGCTCCTCCTTCCAGGGGGCGCAGGCGAGGGGGATGGGGGCAGCAGGCGGAGTGGCAATCCCCGAGCGCTTGCCTGGGTGGACTTAGTCTCCTCTGGATGCCCCGTCCAACAGAGTCCACGGCCCGGAGTCATGAAGGTGGCACTCCGGCAACGCATACCCGTTCCTGGCACCTGTCCTTGATGGACGGACGGATGCGGGGTCAAGTCACAGGGAGGCCTCCGAGGCGCTAGAGCGAGGTCAGACCTGGGCCCAGAGACTTCAGCCCAGGGTCTCTCTGCATATGCTTGAAGTGGGGTGGGCTGTGGTAGGACAGGGACCCCCGGGGCACGGGAGCAAGAGCCGAGTAGCTCTTCCAGGTGTGGCCCCTCTGTCCCACGCACATCCCTGCCCTGGGGGACGAAGATGTGCCCCAGTGGAGGGTGCTGAGCTGAGGTGCCTGCGAGGCTGACTCCCGTCCACCTTCGGCTGAGGATGGGATGACCCCACAGACGCAACCCGAGTTACGGCGCCCATGTTCCCTTGTCACGAGAGTAGTCTGACGCACATTCTGGGAGGTAGGAATGCCTCCTGAAGCAAAGAGGGGGTCCCATCCCTGAAGGGCACCCGAGATTCAGAGTGAGAGCTGACGTAAGACTTTGGCTAGCTAGGAGTCTCGCCTTGGGCCTCTCCTCGTGAAGGAAGGAAAGCGGCTGTTAGGAATGAAACTAAAAAGGCCCTGACAGGGCTCCCCTGGTGGTGCAGTGGTTAACAAGCCTCCTGCCAATGCAGGGGACACGGGTTCGTGTCCTGGTCCGGGAAGATCCCACATGCCGCGGAGCAACTAAGCCCGTGTGCCACAACTACTGAGCCTGCGCTCTAGAGCCCGCGAGCCACAACTGCTGAGCCTGCGTGCCACGACTACTGAAGCCCGCGCGCCTAGAGCCCGTGCTCCACAACAAGAGAAGCCACCACAGTGAGAAGCCCGCGCACCGCAGCAAAGAGTAGCCCCGCTCGTCGCAACTAAAGAAAGCCCGCACGCAGCAGCAATGAAGACCCAACGCAGCCAAAAATAAGTAAGTAAAATAAATAAATTTTTAAAAACCCCAAAAAACCTGACAGGTGTCACTGCTACGGCCTCCCCGTGAGCCCTGAGCCACCACTCGGACCTTACCTGCAGGGAGGTGGCCGCAGCCTCCAGGAACTGCTCGGGACTGTCCTTCTCAGGTTTAAATTGGTCCAGTAGCTTAATCACAGTTTCAATGCATTTTCCATAGTAGGCCATCTTCCCAGGTGGGACCCTAAAAGCAAACCGTGACAGGTCACGCCCTCTATGCACCCTGGGCTGTCAGCTCGGCAGGTGGCGAAGGACCTTCACCAAACTGACAGGAGGTCCACCAGGGGGCATGGGACCTTGTGGGACAAGGAGTGTTGGAGGGAAGTGGGGACCCCGGCAGGGGGAACCCAAGGCCCACTTCCTGGACTGTGTCCCTGCAGGCCTTGGGGAGCCCGCTCCCAGGCTCCCACTCACCCATAGCCCCAGCAGCCCTCTCTGCCCTGCCCCTGGAGGCTCCCTGGCTGCCCCACGTGCCCCCAAGCCCTCCAGCTGTGCACGGGTAGGGATGACCCCTGGGAGAGGCCAGGCCAGAGAGTGGAGGCACCTCGTGAGTCAGCCTGAGCGGCCCTCAGCCCAACTGGGGTTTGGTGGTGGATGACTCAGCAGGTCCTGCTCGGAGGGAGAGGGTGACCTAAACACAAAAGTGTAGGGCAAGAAGAATCTTCGGGTCACCACGTTCAATACCCCCATTTTAAAGATGAGGTAACCAGCACCCAGAGGGGATGCATAGCTGGTAAATGGCCAGGTCTGAGCATTCCAGAAACAGACAAGCTCCAGGAGACTGGCTTGCTCAGAGCCCTTCTTTGGCTGACCCTGGAGAAGCCGCTTGGGGTAGGAATGGAACCCCAGGAAGTGGTTCTAACAGGTGACCCCAAAATTGTCCTCAGAGCAGGGTGGCCAAGCCCCCCAGGAGCTCCTCTCTCATCGCCCCCCCTTGTTCCACACTGAGCAGCTTCCCTGGGTCACCATGCCGCTGGCTTCTTGCGCCCCAGCTATCAGCAAAGCCAGGCTGCTAGCGCCCTGGGGACAGCAGGGACACCTCTTCTCCACCCAACAAGCTGGAATGGCTCTGGATGGCAGCACCCAGACTGAGGCCCTCCAGGATGGAGACTGAGTGAAAAAACAAAAGCCACATACACTGACACTGGGGGTCACCAATGAGATGGCCAATCCCAGCCAATCACAGTCCACTGGGTGAGTCCCCCCCACCCCATCACTTGAAAGAGAATGAAGGCCAAATGCCACCAGACACTGCAGAGAGCCTCTGACACCAAACATGGAAACAGAAACCAGCAAAAAAGGAAGTAGGAGAAAGCAGACAACAAACACAGCAGGAAAAACCTGGAAACAAACAACTATACCACCTCTGAGAGATGGAGAAAGATACGGTATCCAAGAAACATCTGCAGGAAAAGAAAGAGTTCTTGGAAATTAAAATATGACAGCAGAAGTAAAGATATAAATAGAAGAGGCAGAAGATAAAGCTGAGGAAATCTCCCAGAGAGCAGAAAAAGATGAAGATGTAGGAAGTAGGAGAAACACACCAAGAAAATCGGGAACCACTCCAGAGATCTGAATTCCAATTAACAGGAGTTCCAGAAAATGCGAGAGACACAATGCAAGGGAACATCCCAGAATCGATGGACAGGGTTCCTGAGCGCCCTGAAGCAGGTCGCATAGGAAGGGACAGGAGGGGTGCAGGGTAGCCTCGGGCTCCCCAGTGGTAACTCTGGGCACCAGCGTTCAGGGAACCCATCTCCAACCAGGAAGAATGATGGCTCTGTGGATGCGTGGGCCCTGCACCCGGCCCGGGGAGGGAGCCCAGAAAGGGGCATGCTTGCGACTGGGAAGCCGGAGATTTTCCAGGAAGGTGACAGCAGGTGGCAGGCCAAGGGCCCCAGAGTACGGGTGGGGGTGTGGGGGTGTGGGGGTGTGGGGTGTGTGGGGTGTGTGGGGTGTGGGGGTGGGGTGGGGGTGGGGGTGGGGTGTGGGGGGTGGGGGGGGTAGGCAGCCTTCCTGGCATCTAGGTATGCCAAGAAGTGGGAGAGTTTGAGACTTCCGGAAAGTCTCCTTGAAAGGGAGGAGCATATACTTCTTCTCTTTTCCACCCTGCTGCCTGGACTCCAGAGGTGATGGGAGGAACTTAGGCAGCAATTCTGGACCATGAGGAAACAAGCAAAGATGGCAGAAGAGCAAGCTAGAGGAGCCCAGATCCCTGATGACTTTTGGGGGTGTCATATCTCCCAAGATTGCCTCCCCATGGGCCTATTTTATGGACACACTGATAATCTTGTTTGGGTCACTATGATGTTGAAATGTTTTGTTGCATAAAGCTGAATCTAATCCTAACTATACACCCATTTCCCTGATGTCAGCCTCCATCCTGAGCACAGTTTCAAACTGGGTAGCATAGGAAGGGAGGCTCTGAGCAGCAACAACAGTCCCAGACTTGGAGTAGGCCAAGGGCACACCCACAGAGAGTCTACCCAAGTTCTCAGACTGGAAACAGTGGCTGGGGGAAGAGCAGGATTTATGGGGGATGACTGGGAGTGCAGTTGGACACGTTTTGTTTGGGGGAATTTGGTAGACATCCAACTGGCAAAGAACAGGGAAAGGGGTCTAGAGTCCCGGGGCAAGGTTCAGGCTGGAGATGCAGGTTTGGGAAGGTCAGGAGAAAACGGTTGTTTATTGAACCATGTGACCGCAGGAAATCATCCAGGGAGAGGGTGGATAGAGGGACTTCCAAGGACCGAGTCCTGAGGCTCTAGTGTCAGGATGTTGAGGAGCAAGGAGATGCCAGCCAAGGAGACTCAAGAGGAGCAGCCACAGCAGGACAGGCAGAGAGTGAGATCTGTTCCAGCCAAGTAAGGACAGCGTGTCCAGGAGGGGAGTACTCAGCTGGGACACTTGTTCCTGGAAGAGGCGGGGCTGAGCTCTCATAGTTGGATTTAGCAACATGGAGCTCAAGTATGACTTAGTTAAAGAGCCTGGGAGGAGGGGCTGGGTGAAAATCTGATTGGAGCAGGCTCAAGAGAGAAAAGGTGGAAATAAATTGAAGAGGCAACTCCGGAGGGGTTTTGCTCTTTAGGGGAGCAGTGACTGGGTGGTAGCTGGAGGGGAGTGGGGAGGATCAACCAGGTACTCAAAAACGAACCCGGAGGACTGCCAACACTCAGGGAAATCTCAGACGGCTGCCTGTGCCTAGACTCACATTGACTCTAATGGAATAGAGGGGCCAGGGAGTCCAGCCCATCTGAGCACCTGGACGCTGGGCCAGTGATAACATGAGCAGCAGAGAATAAATTCTCTATCAAGAGAGAGTTACCTCCCTCTTGTGCACCCTAAATCTGCACGTACCCGAAGTGCTGCTGGGTGGGGGCAGGGGACAGCGCAAGGCGGTTGGGGGAGGGTCCCCTCCTACAGCCAGAGGGCAGCAGCCTCTTTGTGCCTGATTCTTCAGGTACCAGAGGGAGTTTCAAGGGAGACCACACACTTGTTTTTAGCTTTCTGCTTAGCACTTAATAGATTCTCAGATTTTGTTGATTGTTTTTATGGATCCAAATTAGGGCATGGCTAGGGGAAGTAGCGAATACGGGAGAATATCTTTTTAAAAAGCATCGTTTATTGTGGCGATTAAATAAAAATAAAGCACCGTTAACTTTAGTCAAGGAGCTGGGAAGAAGACCAAAAAGGTGGTGAGCGAAAGCAAGAAGATGGGAAACAAGAAACACGAGAACTGGCCCGCAGAGCTAGGGAAGTTGCACGTGGGTGGTGCTGGTGCTGAGGGGACGCGCCTCGGCCCCCTTTCGGGTCTCGCCTGCTTCCCTTCCCCCCGTACCTGTCAGCGGGCTCCGCAGGCGCTCCGGAACCTCCCTTCTCGCCACCGCCCGCCGCACAGAAATTGCAGGGCTAGCGGGCGCGAGGGGATTGGGGAATAGCAGTGGATCTCCCCTTCCACTTCTGCTCGGCCGGAACCCCGGCAACCCTCAGGGCACGGGCGGTGCTGGGGCGCAGTTTGGGCGTTGTCACCTAGCAACCACTGTACGCTCCGGAGCCGTCCGGGGGGAGACTACAACCCCCAGAATGCACAGCGCCCGCAGCCCAGGAAGGTCGCCACATCCAGGGCCCCTTCTTCCCCGCAATGCCCATCGGGACTTGTAGTTCTCGGCCCCTCCGGGCGCGCCGGGTCTCCTGCGGGGGAGCGCGCCTCGGGCGGGGCGCGGCGCGGCGCAGCGACCGGATTGGGCAGCCTCGGTGGCTTGCGGCTGGCCTGGGGCTCGCGGCGCGTCGGCGCATGTGTGGCTCGGGCGGCGGTGGCCGGCCGAGGCACCTGGTGTCAGTGAGCCGCGAGGAGCCGGCGCCCCCGTGCCTGGTCAGTCAGCGCGTCCGCCTGCCCACCGCGGTCTGCGGGTCAGTGCCGCGCGCAGCTCTCCGAGCATCTCCCGGCGGCGCACCTGCTCCGCGCACCTGACGCCGCCCGCCCGGCGCCCCGGGTCCGCGCGGGACCCCGGCCCGGCCCGGCCCTGCCCCGCGTCCGCCCGCCCCGCGCCGCAGCCGGGCCCAGGCGCAGCGCTGCGGAGGTGAGGGCCGCCGGGGCCGGGCCGGGCCGGCGCGGCGATGATGAACAGGTTCCGAAAGTGGCTGTACAAACCCAAGGTGAGCGGACCCGTTCCTTGTTGCCGAGGCAGACCCCCTTTCCCGGTCGGGACCGGCCTCTCCGTGGTGCCGCCGACACCCTACCCTCCACTCCGCGGCTTGCTCACACCGTCGCCCTCCCCCTTCCACGGGTCCCCCCACCCCGCCCGGTCCCAAACCTCGCCTGCTGCTCTTACCCTCGGGCCAGGGTGCACTCCCTCCCCACGCCTGCCCGCTGCCAGATGGGCCCCTCTCCCTTCTCATTCCCGTCCTGCGTGGTGCCCTGCTCACACCTCGTGGTCGCCCGAGCAGACCCCCTCCTACTTCTCCTGGGTCCCGGAAAAACCTTTCCATCCCCCCTCCTTACACCAGGGATGACTCTCCCATTCCTCTTCTGCCTCCCCCGCCCCATTATCCTGGACCCGGAATGTACCTCTTAACCTCCCTCCGCAATCCGGAACAGACCCTCTCCCCACTTACCCCAGGCTCTGGAGGGGACCCCCATGTCCCTCTCCCGGGTCCCGGACGGACCCCTCCTTCCTTGTGTGCAGAGCGGGTCCCCATCCCACTGTCCCGGCCCTGCCTTCCCGACCCAGGACCGATCCGCGCCTCGGCCCAGTTCGCGTCCCCATCCTTGTCCCGTGCCCATTCTTCTCCCGTGCCCACCCGCGTGCTATCAAATGCAGGGCAGTCCCCTGCGCGGCGGTGGCGGGGTGAGTGCGCCCGGGGCCGCAGGCTCAGCGGGGTCGGAGGTGCGGTCCTCCCGGCGCTGCGCCCCTCCCCGACCGTGGGGTCGGGGTCTGGGCAGCGCGCCCTGCTCCTCGGCAGCTGCGCCAGTCGCACTGCGGGCGCTGCGTCCCTAACGCCTGCCCAGGGCTCGTGTCCGCTGCGGCCAGAGCTAGTCCTAGTCTGGGTGCGGCGGTGCCCAGGAGCCGGGCGCAGAGTCCTGGGAGCAACCTAGGCGTCCGGGTGTCGGACCCTGGGGGCTGGCACCGCGGTAGGGCTGGGGCGCTGGGGTCTTGGCTGGGGGGGGCGTCTTGGCCGGGGTGAGGCCAGTGGTCACGTCTAGGCGCCTCGGACATCCACAGTGTGCCTGAGCGACCCAAGGAACACTGCCCCCGCTCCGCCCCCTGCCCAGGGCTGACCATTTCTCTGGGTCTGGCTTTTCTGCTCCCCTCCCCCACCGTGGGTGATCTCCCAGGGTGGGCTGGGTGGGGGGCGGGAGGTGTTCCTGAAATCTGTGCTCTCCTGCAGCGGGTCCATTGGAAGATGGGCACCCGAGGTCCTGGGGCGAGTTCAGGGACCGGAAGGGCTCGTACTTCATCGCCTTTGGAGTCGGAGAGTTCTCCCAGTGTTGGGTCGAGGGCTTAGGGTGCCTGGGACCGCCCCTTGCTCGGCCTTGGCCTGGCCCAGAGGGGATACGGGTTCCTTCTTGCTCGGTGCAGCTGCGCAGCCCTGCTCCCCCTTCGCACCTCCTGTCTTTGTAGCAGCTGCTTATTAGTGGTGTTTTGGTGTGACCCTAGTGCTTCCCGGAGCTGCCTGTGGTTTGGGGCCTCCCTGCCCTTGGCAGCCTCCTGCCCAGCCCTCTCCTTGCTGCAGTCCCCCCAGGCGGCTCTGATCCTACCTGCTGGTGCTGGGGAGGGCGCCAGGGGAGGGCGGCAGCCTGTGCACGCGATGTGTGTACGAGGAGTGGCTTTTTGTTTGTGTGACTTCTGTCACCAGTTAAGGACCAAGGGGACTTGTCAGAGGGCTGTTGTGAGGGTTATAGCAGCAGCAGCAGTTCTTCAGTGACAAACGGCAGGGCCAGCAGAGAAATGGATCATAGTAACCTTCTGGTGTCTCTGAAAACACATTTGCCAAGGGTACTAGGGCTCCGCATGCCTTTTTCCAGACGTGGCTGTGGAAGAGGACTTGTTTCTAGGATTGCCTAACCGTAACACGTTGTTGGAAGGGACGGAAAAGCAACGTGGAACCTGTTTCATCTGCAGCTGAATAAGTTCAGTGGCCCTGCCTGTTTCAGTTTAGGGAAAAGTCTTTAAAAGTGGAAAATGATACTCCCCATGAGACTGTGCCCCAGAATTGAGAGTCGTGTTCCTAATTTTCCCTCTCAGCAGGCAGCTGCCCTTCCAAAGCCAGCCCCCGGGCTGACCAGGGCAAGGTGGAGAGCTGGTGAGTCAGCCAATCCCAGCAACTCAGCCCAGAGCTGTGCGCCTTAGGAGGAGGGAGGGGATAGCGTTTCATCTGGTCCTCTCCTTTCCTTCACTGTGGTGTCTTGGCCTGCTGTCTGACCCCTGGACTCAAGACACATCTCTGTGTGTTTGCCCAGCGGTCAGTCTGAGCATGGTAGTTCCTTGTTGGACATCTGTCTTTGGGGTTAAATGTCTTAATTATTTGAAGGGTTGGAGTGGGTTAGGTCACCCCCAGTAGCTTTTCATTTTTCAAACCAGATCTCATATATTGGCCTCAGGTTATGAATTGAATTTTATGCTTCCCCTTCCTGTCTGATTTAACACATTTTGGCACAAGTGAGAGCAGGAGTCAGTTCTGGGAGGTTTCCGGGCCTGGAAGAGTTGAAGTGTTAAATGTTAGCTGTGGGAGGATGTGTCCGAGGGAGGTTGTTGCCTGTAGTTAGGATTTTTTCCACTGCTGTATTGAGATAGATATACAATTCAAACTGAATTCTTGATTTAATCCCTGCTTTGGTCTAAAACTGAACACTGAGCTTCTTGTTCATTACAGTGCAGTGGAAAACATTCTGAAACCAAAAGTATTCATTGTTCTTGTAGTTCTAAAAAGCGTTTGGAAATGCTTTAAAACATTCCCATATGACACTTAGAATGTTTGATATCTGAATCGTTAACAACTACCGAAGCTGAGTAACAAACAGACCAACCTGATGTGTGCAGTAGTTATTTGCAGACTCTCATATTTCCAGTTATTTTCTTTAAGGCAGTCTTTTAAACAGTATTATGATTTTTTTCCATGGAAAGTGTTCAGGATTTCTAAGTGTCTTTGCTTTTGTTTAGGGAAAGGCTTTCCGAAAAAAGAGTTAACGTTCAGAGGGGAAACATTTTGGAATACCGGGGTCTTCATTTGAAACAAAAGTCTCAATACTTGTGTTTCATGCTGGGTTATAATTTTCTCGTTGATCCCTGCTGACTGTGCTAAGGGGTGAAATGCTGGTGCGGGGGTTGGAGGACCCAGACCGGACCCCACCAGGTCTTCTTGGCCACCATCAAAGAGCATGTTAGTAATGGTACAGGATGAACTTGTGTTTTCCATCTTTGAGGAGGAATTGACTGGCGGGTAGGTGGCATTGTCCAGATGGATGGCGATTACCACGCTCATGGTAATTACTGTGGTAATTACCACGCTTCCTGTGCACCTCAGGAAGAACTCTCTTGTCTGCACCCCCAAACCACTTCTGGGTTGTGGGTCATTGATCTTCCTTGTCCCCATTCTTTGTGGGGAAGCATTCCTTGTAAGTACAGGGCTTTACCAAGTGATGTTTATCTGGAAACTTTGTCAGTATCCTGGGTTCAGATTAGGGATGAAATGGCCTTCTCAAAGAGAAGCCGGGTAACCTGCTGGGTGTGTGCGCTTCTTGAACGAAGAGCCCTTTGATCTTTGCAGAATTCAGTTCTGCCTGCTGTGGGCTGGGGGTGGGGGGATGTGTGTGGAGCTTCCCACGTGGCTGTTGATTTAACCCAGCCTCAGTCAGCAGCTGGGCATCCAGAGCCACGCCCAGGGCCCCTCCCTCTTTCCAGAGTCCTGGTACACCCGGCCGTGGGCAGTGGGCATGGAGCTGCCCGTTGGTGGCTGGCACTCTGCACGTTGACCACTGGGTGGAGGGGGCCACACCCTGGAAGTGCAGCGGCAGTTGGGAGCCCTTCAGGTGTTAAATGAGCGGCCCCCGGGGCTGGGGAAAGGCCTGGGCTTGTGTCTGCACGGCCCCCGGCATACACAGACGATGAGCAGCCCACTTGTCCTTACAGGGCTCCCCCACGGGGGCCGAGGGTGAGCGGTGATGACACGGACGACGGGGACCCAGAGAAACTCAGCCACACGGTCAGCAAAGTCCCCAGTTCAGAGCATGGCGGCAGGGGTCGTGGTGGAGACGAGTGAGACGGTGGTCTTCCCACGACCTGGTCCTGCTGCCCTGGGCTCTGCACGGGGGCCTGAGCGTGACCTTGACTGGGACGCGACAGCAGCAGCACGGGCCTCGCTCTCCCCGCTCGCTCGAGTGGGAAACGAGCTGCTGTCCTCAGAGCACTGAGTGCAGCCCTCGCTGGGCACAGACACTGCTGCAGGGTCTTGGGATTTTAGAGTTAACTTCTGGCCAGGCTGCTAACTAGTTCTTTCTCGGCCGATAAATTCTGAGTGCCCAGCCGCGGCTGAGGCTGTCCTTGGAGTTGCACGTTTGTCTCCGAGGTGAGCTGCAGGAAAGCCAGTGGTGCGGACGCCTACTGCACAGGCTGTGCCAGCGCCGAGCTCCCTCTGCCAGTGGGTGCCTGGCCCAGAGTGGGGCTCGGAAGCCCCGGGAAGGATGCCCCGCTGGGCTGAGTCAGAGTGGGCTTGGCTGGCCTAGTGCACCTGTTTTTTGTCCCTGAATTCAGAAGGCGCTGGGCCCCGCTCCCTGCTGCCGGGTCTGGCCGCCCCACCTCCCCCAGAGAGCCTTCCTTACGACACACAAGCATCGTCAGGCCTGGGCACATGGGAGGGCCCGAGAGTCCACTTGTCAAGGAGGCTTGTAGCACCCATGCCGGGTCTGCTAGGTAGACTCAGGGGCAGCTCTCGCCTCCTTCCCCAGGCTTTGCTGTACTTCTGTCTGGGGCTGCGGGAGCTTGTGGGGCTACACACGCCCAGGCTGTGCCACCGGCACTGGCCGGGAGGGGAGAGGCTGAGCTGCAGACAGGCTGCGAGCATCAATTTCTGTGCCAGCTCTGTGCCAACTCTGATGTCATCACTTAGGGGTTCTGTGCTTTACCATCAGTGCATTGTATTTATGGGAAATGTATGATACGGTTTCTGTTAAATGGGTGAGTCATAGGCAGGGAGGCTTAAGCTTCGCCTAATTGATATCTGGCCTTGGCGTCCAGCAGGCGGTGGCATGGCGGGGAAGGAACCCGCAGTGTACTGGCCCCCCTGAACGGGAAGTGTGTTGGGCAACTTCATTTGACCCTCCATTCTGAGGTGGGTGATGTCAGGAGGCTTTAGTGCCTCTCCATAAGGCTGCCAGACATTCCCAGAACACCAGATACGCTTGTTTTATAAGTGTGAAAATGCACATCTGAGAGCCATAAGTGACGGAACGGTCATCTGCTGGTTTTGAAAGCAGAGTCTTGTTGGAGTTGATAGCATCGAGTAGCCACAGCCCTTAACTGTGTGCCGTGTGCCCACACGAAGGTGGACAAAGGGGAGCTGATTCCAGTTCAAAGACAAATAAATGTCTAGAATGTTGTGGGTTGTCAGCATTTCTCCCGTGTTTATTGCCCTAAGTCTTTGCGGCCCACATGGCTTATGCGTTTTGATGGTGTTGAAGCCACAGACAGGGCAGCAGAGCCTGGGCGGGAACCCTGACTGCCCCTCCCGCAGCCCTGTCTGCCAGGCGGGGGTGAGGGGACCCGTTGCCTGGAATTTGAGGGGACCGTGTCTGTCAAAGACTCACAGTGATGGCTCAAGAAATGACCTCTGTCGCTATCAGTGGAACTTGCAGGTGGGTTGGAGGTGTGGAGTTGAAACAGAACCGTGCGTGGAGGACTTTTTGGAGTGCCAGAGGCCACTGTGGCTGCCGGCTACTCCTACTGGGTCATTTTGAGAATGAAATGTCTCGACGGGTGCCACCCCCCCCACCGACTTTTTTTTGTGCTCATTTGCTGGGAACAGACCCTGACTCAGGGCACTCGGGCGTCCCGGGGGTCCTTTTACCTGCGCCTTCCCCCGTGGCAGAGACGCTGCCTACCATCTGGGTACCCTCTCCCAAGTGAAGGTCCCGGGACTGAGTTTTAGCCAGTGTGGGCAACAGTGGGGTCCACCATGTCAGGCCCAACACCAGACCTCTTGAGCTGTCCTCCTGTGGATGTGGTCTGCGTCCCTGGTTCCTTGGCAGGAGGCTCCGGATCCAGTGGAGAACCCCAGGGCCATGGGGGAGTGAAGGAGCTGGGGAAGGGGCTGGGAGTGAGTGGCGGCTTAGGAGAGACCTCTGTTGCTTAAGGCACTGAGGCTTTGGGGTGCTTGTTAACATTTTGATTGTCCAAATGCAAATGAGGTGAACTTGCTGGAGCCTTCACAGGCAGGGGGAGGCAGGACTGGGATTGAGCTCAGGTCTGTCTGACCCCAGAGCCGGAATCCATAAGCAGCCCGTCCTGAGCTGTGCACGTCCCTCGGGAATGAACTGTCGCTGCTATCAGGTTTTACATGAGTTCCATTTGGTGAAACAATTACTTTTGTACTTTTTACAGTTGGATTGCAAAGAAACTTAGATATTGATGGGCAATTCAAGTGTTTGAAGGAGGAAGACAAAAATGAATGGATTTTTTCCCACTGATCTGAATAGATTAAGCAAAAGTAGAACAGAACATTTCATGTTATGGTAATTTATGTAGAGTAGTTGGTTAAGATGAATGGAATGTTTTTTTCCTTCTTACAGTAAGTATTTTGAAGCCCTTCCATTTTCTCATAGTTTTCGTGCTGGATGGGGACAGGGGAATGTTGGGGGCACTTCACGTGGGGCTCCCTTCATGGCTGAGGGGGTCCTTTGAGCTCTGCATGAGGGGCCCTGTAAGTCTCTGCCGTGGTGGGGTTTACTCCAGCTAATGCCTTCCCCTTGACAAACCACCCTCCAACCACGGGGGTACAACTGGCTGGGTTCTTGGGGAAAATGGGTTAGCATACCCATTGTAGGGATGATGTCTTTAGAACAGTAATTCTTTTCTTGCATTTTCAATTTTTGAAAATGTTTCCAGTTGTTTTTAGGGATATTGTAGTTATAAAAAAGTCTAAAAGCAGACTCAGCCACCTAGATGTTAGATGCATTTAAGAATTGTACACCCATGCTCACAGTAACATGAATAGCCAGGTGAAAACAGCCCCAATGTCCATCAACAGTGAACAGGTGAATATCGATAAAATGGGGTATATACACACAATGGACTACTATTCGGCCACGAAAAGGAATGAAGTACCTAGTGCGACGTGGATGAGCCTTGACAACCTGATGCTCTGTGTCAAGAAGCGAGACACAAAAGGACAAAGAGCGTGTGATTCCATTTATGTGAAATGTCCAGGAAAGGCGAATCCACAGAGACAGGAAGTGGATCAGTGGTTGCTGCGGGGGTAGGGGGGTGGAATGAGGGATGATAGCAAAAACGTATGGGGTTTCTTTTGGCGAGGACAATGAGAAAGTTTTAAAACTGGAGAGTGGACAACATTGCAAATGCACTAAACGGGACTGGATTGCATGCTTTAAAATGGTTACTTGTAGGTTATGTGAATTTCACTTCAATTGAAAAAAAAGAATTTCAGCATTTTTGGAGAGAATTTTTTTTTTGCGAATTGTAGTGTTTTTTTGAGATAAACAAGGGAAAGGATATTTAGCAGCTGAGTGAAAAGATGCTCGGGGCCACATCTCTTGAGGGACTTGGCGTTCAGAGGCCCAGCTGCTTCCTGGTCCCCACGGGGCCAGCGCCCCATCCGGGGGAGGGGCTGCCAACTCTCCCTCCTGGTGGTGTAGGGGTGGGGATGCTGCAGCCTGGCGAGCGCTCCCCGAAGAGGGGTGAGTGGACAGAGTCCTGCTGGGTCAGACGTTGAGTGCCGGCTGGGTGGGTTGGAGGGATTCACACGTGGAGCCCCACCCTCAGTGGCAGGGAGCTTGGGAAACTCTCCCCACCCCCCCCCACCTTTGGTGCTAAGAGTCACCTGGGTGCCTGGCAGAATAAAATGCAAAACCACCCCAGAAGGGCCCCCCCCCCCCCGGCAGCACCTCTGAGGTGGAATTCACAGTAAAAAGTTACAAAAGTCCCGAGAAAGTGGTTCTCCCTCAGCAAGAATCAGAAACAGCAAAGGCTAAGGGGACTGCCGTTTACAACAGTCCGAGACGTGGGGGAAAGGAGACCACAACGCAACACCCAGCCTCTTTTAAACAAAGGCCAAATGGAGCTCCCAGAATGAAAAAGACAGTCACTGGGTTTAAAAACTCAAAGCTGGAACCCAGCCCGAGGAATGGGTTAAACGTTGGAGGGGGTCACTGACCTGGAAGGTGGTTGCGGAGATTACCTAGCAGGTGGCCAGGGTGGTGAAAGGCAACCTGAGAGGGTTGGGGAGCGGGGACACGGAGGGCAGGATGAGGGGTTCAAGGTGCATCTGACAGGGCTTCCAGGATGAGAGGCCAGAGAGAAGGGGACGCTTTTGTCAGTTGTGTTGATGGATGTTCAGGTTCAGTGAAGCCCAAGTCCTCAACGGAGTAAACGGGACTAAGTAGACAGGCACGTTGGATGCACGGCTTGTCGGGACTTCGAGGGAGGACAGTGGGCCGGGCTGCGGCCTCCAGGCCTGGAGACTCTGGGGGCCGAGGGATCTTGCCGGGAGGAGGCACCTGGCTCCACGCAGAGTCCCCGGCGGGGCTGGGCTACCATCCGCAGAGAAGACTCAGATGAAGACAGTTTTACATGAAGACAAAAAAGTAACCGCCCCCAAATCCTTGCTGAAGGGAACTGGGAAATGTTCTCCAAAAGCAAAGTCAAAGTCAGGAGGAGGGAGTGGGAGGCGAGAAGCAGTCAGAAGTGAGCGTGGGGGCAGATCCCGGGAGCGGAGATTCTGGCGACAAGGAGCCTCAAGAGCCAGCTGGGATGGAAGCCCTGGACGGTAACGCCCAGAACGCCCTGGACAGTAATGCCCGGAACGCCCGGGACACCCGGGACGGCCTCGCTGGTTCCGGATGAGGCCGGAGGTGTTGGCCGGCTTCAGACCCTGAGCTGAGAGTGTGAGTTAACTCAGGCGAACCCTAGGAAAATAGCTACAGAAGGGTGAGTTCCAGACCAGGAGAGGGAAAAAAGAATAAAGAAGATGTAACCAATGCAGTCGAAGCAGGAGAGGAGGGCCAGAAGGCAGCAAAGCCAAGCACAGTAGATAAAAAGCAAGGAATAAAGCTTTAGGAGTCGTGGCAAATGCACTGCTATTCTCAGAAATGCAGGTGGAGCAAGCCTTCCAGCTGGTGCCTCGAGGCAGCTTGAAGGAGGGGCAACCCCCGCCCCCCCCCCCAGGGGTCTCTATCCCCGCGCTGTAAGCTGGGCCAAGGTAACCCACCCACCCCGCGGAGAAGTGGGTTGGTGGGAGCCGGGAAGCACGCTCCAGGGGATTTGCCTGCAGGAGGGGTGTTGCGAGGCCTTTTGGGAGGGACGGGGTTGGGGCGGGTAGGAAGCTGGGCCTTGATGGGCTGGCCCTTCAGGGCGGCCTTCCCACCACTCTGGACGGGTGGTGGGTGGGGCTGCCCGGGGAGGGCCCTTCTCAGCCAGGGGCCGTCCTGGGGGCTGGGGGTGGGCCCCTCAGTCCTGGGGTGCGTCTGGGCCAGGGACGCAGCATCCCCTCTCCTCACTTCCATCCCTCACCTCTTCGGGTCAGGCCGAGAGCCCTGTGCAGAAGCGCTGTGTCTGTTGGGTGACTGGCCAGCGCTGTGTAACTGCAGGTCCGTGCAGGGCCATTTTCTCCCCGCATTTGAGGTCGTGCACAGGTGTCCCTGACTGTCAGAGGAGGAGGGGGTCACACGTGGTCCTGCGGGCCGCTGCCCCCGGACAGGACCCTTGAACGTGGAGGACGTCTCAGCCCGGGACCTTCCACCCCGTTGGGTGTCTCTCGCGTTCTTGTGTGTCTTGCTGGTTTAGGCTCTTGTCTCCGTGTGGAGAGGGGTGATGAGTAGCCCGCGCCTCCTGCGCCAGGAGCCCGCAGGCTGTTAGGAGGCGTCTGTCCCCTACCCCACACCCAGGCCCAGCGGTGGCTTTGCTCACATGGATGGTGAGTGGACACAAGCCCAGGACGTGGGCTCAGGACCCCGGGTCAGCTCTGGTCTCCTCACCCGAGAGGGTGACAGATGTGCTCCCTGTGTTGACGGGCTCTGTTCTTTGGCCGAACAGGAGGCCATCGGAAGCCCCCAGGGCTGGCTGCCCACCCCCGCGGCCCCGTGACCAGGCTCCCGGGGACCCGGTCGTGCGGGGCTGGCAGAGAGGACCCCGCCCGGACGCCCGCCGCTCATGTCGCTGATCAGGGACACTCGAGGTGCCGGACAAGGCGCTCATGGTGGGCCATTTCCCCGCATCAGCCACGCCGGTGCCCCGGGCATCGTCCACCTGAGCGCCCGCAGCGCGCCCGTGTCTGGCCAGCGATGGGCCAGCTGGGCGAGCAGGCTGGGGCTCTCTGGGACCGTGAGCACACCTACCAGCCCTTCACGGTCGGGGACACCAGAAGGGACGGTGCGGGGGTAGCCAAGTGTCCGAGGCCTCCCCGGCGCCCCGTCCCACCGCGCGGGCCCCATCACGGCGGAACTCTAGATCACTGGCAGCCTGTCTTGTGGGTATTTGGAAACTGCTTTGAGAGAACCAAGGGGCCCACTTGAGTGACGGTGACTTGAATGCACGATGCTGGGCTCCATTGTCACGTGGCGGCACCGCCTGGTTGCCCCTCCTTACCCTCCCAGCACCGACGGCACTGGGACCACCCCCCTGCCCACCGGCACCTTCCCTCTGCCCAAGACCACAGCCTCGGGCCTGGCCCGCTCTCCACCTCTGCCCCCAGTGCCCCACTGTGAGCTGAGGGACGTGGTCGGCGTGCGGCCTCTAACGGGCGCTGGGGCCCTGGGGAGGTCTGACTGGTCTATGCAGACGTGCTCCAGATTATTGTAGAGTCAAGGACTGTTGAGTGGACGCCCTGCTTCCCCATGGGGACAAAACCGGGAAGGCAAATTGCAGTGTCACATGTGACACGTCACCTGTTTTCCCTGTGCAGCATGGCCTGTGGGGGGCTGGGGAATCGTGGCTTCTGCTCCAAAGACTCAGACCCGGTGCCGGTGGACCGGTACCCGTGCCCTGCTGTCTGGGGCTCCCCTCAGCGCTTTCCCAAGGATGTGCTTTGGGGCACACACCCGGCTTGTTGATGAGGCCTGTTGTCGTGTTTTGGTTTTTTGTTAGATATCTTGTTTTTTAAAAGAACCAGGTGACATTCACATGACACGCAGTGAACCACGTCAGAGTGCGCATTCAGGCCAGTCTCCCCTGGTTTCCAAACTTTTCCAGCAGCCGCAGAAGCGCCCTGTATCCCTGATGTAATCTCTCCCCGCTCTCCCCTCCCCCAGCCCCCGGTAACCTCCAGTCTGCTTTCTGTCTCTGTGGATTTGCCTCTCCCGGACGTTTTGTATAAAAGGAGCCCCACAGTATGGGGCCTTTTGTGTCTGACTTTCTTCACGTGTGTTTCATCCACGCTGTAGCACATGTAGGACTTTCCTTTCTAAGGATGAGTCATATTCCACTGTACGGATAGGCCGCCCTTTATCTGTCCATTCATCCACCCACGGACATTGGGCTGTTTGCACCTTCTGGCCCTTGTGAGTAGGCTGCTGTGAACCTCCATGTACACGTTTTCGTGTAGACACATGTTTTCATTCTCCTGGGCAGGTACCCAGGAGCAGGGTCTGTGCCTCACATCGTGAGGAACTTCTAGACTCTTTCCCTTTGTGGTTCTTGACAAATGCAGGGTGAGTGGTGGAGGAGGGGGGCAGGGCCTGTGAGAGCCACAAGGCGTCCAGACGGGGGACTGATAGCTGCCAGGCCTGTGTGCTCTGGCCTTTGGGCCGCCCCAGCCCTGGTGAGCAGGTGTCCCGATGGGATCCCCACTTCTCGGTGCTCATCAACCAAGACAGACTCCTTGAGATCGCAGGCCTGGCGGTCCTCCGAAATGGGCTGTGCCCTCTCCTCCACACCCCCAGGCTCATGGGGAGCCGTGCCCATGCTCCAGGAGTCCTCCGAGGACTAGTGTAGTGTGCGCCGACACTCCTCTGCGTGACTGGGCCTTTCTCACACGGCATCCCCCCGCCCCCGCTGGTCTCAGTGGCGAGGTCCCCTGGATGGGGGTGGTGGCGTTCTCTGTCTTGGATCCCAGGAGCTGGTCACAGCTGAGCAGAGAGTGGGGTTGCCCCTGAGCTGTTGCCGAGGGCAGTGGCTGTCTCTGGTGGTTCTCGGACACTGGGACACTTTGGGCCCTGGTGAGGGACAGAGTCCTCGCTCTGCATCTGGGTTCCAGCCAGAACGGGCTGTCCACTCAGGCAGAGTCTTTGGCCCCGCAGCAGGTGCGGGTACCGGGGCTGCGGGTGGGTGATGTACCTCTTAGAAGAGAGCTCTGCGCCGTCACAAGCGCCCGTGCCAACCAGGTGTGGGGGGCTCTGAAGAGGAGCCAGATGTGGTGACGTGTCCTCAGGAGGGCGGAGAATGGGGCCACTGTCACTGCTGCTCAAACACCTGTGCTCTGACAGCCAAGAGATTCGCTTTGTGTGTGCGCTTTATGTAAACGGAAGTCATCCCCTGTCATTTGATGTTGCCAGATGTTCTGCGATGAACCAACAACACTAGCCACAAAAAAACACAAGACAAAACACTAGCCACGAGGCCCTTCACGTAGATGAATGAAGTGCAATCAAGTTAAAAAACACGTGTCCACCCTCCCTGTGGTTGTCTGAGGCCTTTGGGAGGTTCTTGATGTCACTGAAACTCTGGAACCGGGGAGGGTCAGGGCTGTGTGCCCATCCGGAGGAGCCGGCAAGCTTGTGTGGAGTGGCCAAAAAACCCAAAGGCTCCGGCCACCTCCGCGGGGAAGGGCCCTGTGTAGACGACTAGCACGGAAGCGGAGCCCTGTGCGCTGCAGGGCGTGCCTGCCCAGCTGTGCGTGGTGAGCGTTTCCCTCGGGCTCTTTCTGGGGAGGATGTAGGTGATGGTGCGTCTCAGTGGGCGCAGGCCTGGCCTGCTTCCCTCCGCTCTGTGCTGAGGAAGCTTCGATATGCGTGATGGAGAACCCAGCTCCATGTGGCCCGGTGACTGTGGGCACCAGCTGGCGTGGCTCACGTCCAGCTGGGTTGGGCTCCAGACAACTGCCTGGCCCTGCTCTGAGATCTCCTCCGGGTAAGGGGACAGTGCCAGGGACGGGGGAGAGGACCCTACGTAGATGAGCACGTGGGGTGGAGTCTCGCTGTGGAGAGAGAGGGAGGGAGGGGGGCGGTTCCCTTGCGGCTGTTCCCTGTAAGGCGTCTGGCGTGATGAAAGGAAGCCTGAGCCCCTCCTACCCATCTCAGGACTGGCAGTTAAGGTAATCGTTTATTCACTCAACAGGCAGTGCTTGGGTAGGTACTTTGCTCCAGGCACTGGGCTGGGACTTTGGCAGAGACCAAGGCAGCAGAGGCCCTGGCCTTACATGGGACTTTCTCATGGGGGATAAAGCTGGGTGCCCGGAGCGAGTGGCCAAAGTAGCGGTTTCAGAGGGCAGCATGGTCACGGGTGTGGTGGGGGGAGAGTTGAGTGACCCGAAAGCTGCAGGGACACCTCCTGTGAGCCTGTGGGATCCTGGCTTGCCCACACGATAGCGTCATCTCCCAGGAGGTTGGAAATCACCAAGAGCGTCCCCCAGGCATGTTCTCTGGCTCCCAGGCCTGCAGGACGCACAGAATAAGGCTGTCCAGTCTGGGAGATGGGCTTCCTGAAGCCGCCCCGCATTGGCTTGGGGCTGAGGGCCTTCATGGAACAAATGGGTCCGCGTGTGGAACTCGGCGTGTCTGAGACGCCGGGACCTCTCGCCCCCTCTGCACGTGACCCTGTGCAGTCACCCTGCAGGTGTGACAGCCCAGGGTCTTTCTTCAGGGGACACTGACCCTGGGAAGCCGCCTCTCTGGATGGGATGCTGACCAGCAGGGGGTCTTGGGGGTGACAGTCATCGACACAGAAGGGACTAAGGGCACAGCAGATGGGAGCCAGCTGGAGTCTCCTCCATCCCGTGGGGCTGGAAAAGGGGCAGTGACTCAGGACCTGCGAGACGGAGCCTGCTCACCAAGTCCAGGTTTTTGAAAACTTTCGTTTTTAAAAAAAACCCAGCCTTTTAAATGGCGTTATTGAGGCACAAAGCACTGAATGCCGATTAACTCTACCCCTAAGAAAGGTTAGGGTGGTAAATTTTATGTTATGTGCCTTTTACCACAATTAGTTTTTTTTTTAAATGCCGGTGGGGCGATGGAGCAGTTCTGTGTCTTGGTTGTGGGTGTGGATCCAGCGACCTGCCCGTGGGATACGGTTGCACGGCACTCATCACGCGTACAGCGCAGTGCGCGGAGCAGACGGGACGTTGGCTGAGATGGGCAGCTCCTGTCGCTGTCAGTGTCCCGGTTACGATACGGTCCTGCAGTTTTGCCAGATGTCACCGTCGAGGGGAACGAGCGGGCGGAGGTGTACGGGACCCCTCTGTGCTGTTTCTTACGACTGCGTGTAAATCTACAACTACCTAAAAGTAAAACATTTAATAAGAATAACCTTTAAACAAGTTCATTGAGGTATAATTGACGTACAGTAAACGGAACATATTTCAAATGGACAGGTTAGGGTTTGACACCTGTGAAAGCGTCACCACAATGAAGACAGTGGACATAAGTGTCCCCCCAGATGCGCCCTGGCCCCTCCGCATCCCCTCCGCATCCCCCCCGCCTCCACCCCCAGGCTAATGCTGGTCTGCTTGCCGTCATTATAGATCAGTTTATACTTTCTATTTAAAAAAAAGGGTGTTTAACTAAGGACGACCACGAGGGCCCCTCACCCTGCCACGGGGGTTTGTGGGGACTTACAAAGCGGAACAAAACAAGCTTCTAGCAAGTCCGTTCAGCGGTGGGACCATGGTCGGAGGTGCCGTGGACTGAATGTGTCCCCCGAACTCACATGAAGCCCTGACCCCAGCGTGACTGTGTTTGGAGATTAGGAGGCAATGAAGGATAAATGCGGTCGTAGGGAGGGGCCCTGATCCCTTCGGGCTGCTGCCTGAGGAGCACCGTCTCTGCGAGAAGCACACGGTGACGGGGAGGCCTCGCGGGAACGGCCACCCGGGCACCTTGACCCTGGACGTCCAGCTTCCAGACTGTGAAAAATAAATGTCTGTATTTAAACCGCCAGGTCTATGGTCTTCTCTCTTGGCTGGGGGGCGGGGGTTGACGTTACAGCTGAGTGATTTCACTCCCCCCGTAAGGGAGGCAGGCTCATCTGGGGACAGTCTCCAAGTTCCATGTGCTGGGACCGCCAGGCCTCTGTCTCCATGGGGCCACCCACCTTTCAGCACCCGCGCTGGGCTTCTGTTCTGTCTACGGCGGGGCCAGTGGTCCAAGAGAGGGACATGGTGCAGGAGAGCCCTGAGTGCTCACAAGGAGCGCTGGCTGCGTTCCCCCAGCCTAGGCAGGTCACGGACCAGCCCAGGTCCAAGGAGGGAAAGAGACCCCCACTTCAGTGGGAGGAGTGGCCTGGCCACAGGGGAGGTGGGGCTCCATGTGCATCTTTGTAGGCAGTCTGCCTCCCCCCCGCCCACTGGATCTCACCGCCCCTTGTACACTGGATCTCACCCCCCCATACACTGGATCTCACCCCCCCATACATTAGATCTCACTCCCCCCTTATACACTGGATCTCACGCCCACCCCTTGTACACTGATTCTCGCCCCCTCTTGTACACTGGATCTCACACCCTCCCTTGTAGAGTGGATCTCACCCCTCCTTGTACACTGGATCTCACCCCCCCTTGTATTTGGATCTCACCCCCCTTGTACATTGGATCTCATTCCCCCCTTGTACAATGGGTCTCACCCCACCTTGTACACTGCATCTCACCCCCACATTGTACACTGGATCTTGCCCCCCCTTGTACACTGGATCTCACCCCCCCTTGTACACTGGATCTCACCCTCCCTTGTACACTGGATCTCAACCCCCCCTGTACACTGGACCTCACCCCACTTTGTACACTGGATCTCACCCCCCCCCCTTGTACAGTGGATCTCACACACCACCTTGTACAATGGGTCTCACCCCCTGTTGTACACTGGATCTCACCCCACCTTGTATACTGGATCTCACCCCCCTTGTACACTGGGTCTCACCCCCCCCCTTGTACACTGGATCTCACACACACCCTTGTACACTGGATCTCACCCCCCCTTGTACACTGGATCTCACCCCACCTGTACATTGGATCTCACCCCCCCTGTACAATGGATCTCACACACCCCCTTGTACAATGGGTCTCACCCCACCTTGTACACTGGGTCTCACCCCACCCCCTGTACACTAGATCTCACCCCCCCTTGTACACTAGATCTCACCCCCCCTTGTACACTGGGTCTCACCCCACCTTGTACACTGGGTCTCACCCCCCATATGCTAGATCTCCCCCTTATACACTGGATCTCGCCCCCCCCTTGTACACTGGATCTCACACACCCTTGTACACTGGATCTCACCCCCCCTTGTACACTGGATCTCACCCCCCCTTGTACACTGGATCTCACACACACCCTTGTACACTGGATCTCACACACACCCTTGTACACTAGATCTCACCCCCCCTTATACACTGGATCTCCCCCGCACCTTGTGCACTGGATGGTCACCCCCTTTGCCTGTTCAGGGTTGTGGCCTGTCCTGTCCTGGTCTCCCCCAGTCTTCTGGTCACCCCTTAGAGGTGACCCCTGCCGTGACCTCTCCTGTGTCTGAACACCAGTTGGGTCACCGCCCTTCCTGCATAACGTCCAGCAGGAGACCTGACTCCGAGTACTGAGAACCTGTAGACCGCTGCTGTCCTCACCTCCCCAGCACTTCTCTCCCGGCGTGTAGGACCCTGCTCTCTTGGTTTGCGTCCTGTCTCACGGCTGCTCCTCCCCTTGCGTGTCAGGCAACCCGTGAAGAGTCCAGCTGTGAGCCCTCAGTGCCCGACCTCACTCACACGTATATCTCCAGCCCTGATCTCTGCTGGGTGTTGGCCTCCCTGACTCCGCTGCCCACTCAGCACCTCCATCGCACCTCCTAGAGATGAGGCTGCTCCCTGCCTGTCCGTCCTCCCCACATCCTTCCCATCTCTGCTCACACGGAGCTCAGGCCTGACTCTCCTGGTTTCTCGCCGACTGTCCCCGCCAGCAGCAGACCCGGTGGGCACGCCCTGCAGCATTTCACAGCAGCGTTATTCCAAGTGGCCATCGCTGGACGGATGGATGGCAAGATGTGGTAGGTACACGTATGACTCAGCCTTAACCAGGAAGGGAATTCTGACACCGGCTACAGCATGGGTGAACCTCGAGGACGTTATGCTAAGTGACGTCAGCCCAACACAAAAGGACAAATACTGTAGGATTCCACTTACGTGAGGTACAGAGAGCAGCCTAATTCCTTGAGACAGAAAGGAGAAGGGTGGTTGCCAGGGGTAGGGAGGAAAGGGGATGGAGACTTACTGTGTGATGGGGACAGAGTTGCAGTGTTGCAAGAAAAAAGTTCTGGAGGTGGATGGTGGTGACGGCTGTATAAGACTGTGAATGTACTTGATGCCACAGAACTGTACGTTTAAAGGGGTTAAGGGCTTCCTTGGTGGCGCAGTGGCTGAGAGTCCGCCTGCCGATGTAGGGGACGCGGGTTCGTGCCCCGGTCCGGGAAGATCCCACATGCCGCGGAGCGGCTGGGCCCGTGAGCCATGGCCGCTGAGCCTGCGCGTCCGGAGCCTGTGCTCCGCAACGGGAGAGGCCACAACAGTGAAAGGCCCGCGTACCGCAAAAAAAAAAAAAAAAGTGGTTAAAATGCAGATTTTATCTTATTGTGTATGTTACTGCAATTTAATTTTTTTTTTCTTTTCGGCCATGCCGTGCAGCATGTGGGATCTTAATTCCCCAATCAGGGATCGAACCTATGTCCCCTGTAGTGGAAGCGTGAAGTCTTAACCACTGGACTGCCATGGAAGTCCCTGTTACTGCAGTTTAAAATAATAAGTAATAAAGAAGCGTTTCTGGGAGATGACCCTTTCTGACGCTTCCCACGTTCCCAGGCACCATCATCTCCCTGGGTTATTGCAGGAGCCCCCAACTGGTCTCCCACCTTCTGCCCTTGCCCCGCACTCACCCCAGGCTGGTCTCAACACAGCAGCTGGAATCATCTTTTAAATTCTGATCTTGTCACTCTGCCCAGAACCCCTGTGACCCCCACCCAGAGTCAGGCGCCCCCTCTGACCTCCGCCCTCCCCGCCCTGCTGCAGCCCCCCTGGGCTCTGTGCTGCTCCCTAGTCACGCCCCTCCTCGGGGTCCCCTCTGCCAGGACGGCCTCTCTCCATCAGGTTGCCCTTTCAATTCCACCTTATTGGAGATGCCTGTTTTCTGTCTAATCCGGTGGTTCTCAGCCGGGGGTGATTTTGACTCTTAGGGGACATTTGGTGATGTTTGGAAACATTTCTGGTTGTCACACCTGGGAGGGGGACGTTCTGCTGGCTTCCAGTGGGTGGCAGCTGGGGATGCCACTCAGCATCCTGCAGGCCCCAGAGATGACTAGTTCATCACTTCATTGACTAGTGCCCGCATGCTGGCACCTCAGCTGATGTCAGAGCCGGGACACCCAACGTGTGACTGTCCCCATGACTGCATATCCCGTGTGCCACCGTCCAGACACCGGGCCCCTCTGCGTGTGGACCGCGGGCTGGAAAGACTCGCCTTTGTTAGAAAGACGGTGTTGGTACGTTGAGAACCCCAGGTGTACCAGCTGGAGCCCCCGTGACCTGCGCGCAGGTCTGACCTGCTCAGTCAGTCAACCACTCTGTGAGGGGAAGCTCAGCACCGAGGGGTCCTGGGGCCGTAAGTTACGTCCACAACGAGATGCCACTTACCCCATTCAGCTGCCCCGCGAAGCCATCCTCTGGCCGGGGGGTTGGACAAGGTGGTCCTGGGATCTGAGACTCGGTTGCCGGGCGTGAATGGGGCGACCCAGAAATGCCACAGAGAAAGTGGGGTCTCTAGAAACTGGAAAAGGCAAGGAGACGTTCTCTCCTAGACCCTCCAGAAGGAACAGCCCTTCTGACCCCTTGATTTTAGCACCGGTGCTGGGCTTCTGTCTACACTTGGGCACCACTGAGCCCCAAGCTGGGATGCTGCCCTCCAGAATTATCTGTAAGATACTACGCTTCGTTGTTCTAAGCCACTGAGTTTGTGGACTGGTTAGAGCAGCTGCAGGACACCGACGCCTGTGTCCTGGGGCTGTGCCCACCCGGCCCGGGGCACTCTGCTTACCAGGCGGAACCCAGAGGAATCCGTGTGGCTGAGGACCCTGGGGGCAGACTCCACACGTGGGGCCGTGGTGGGACCGTCCACGGAAGGGCAGAGCGCACAGGATGTGACAAATCAAAGCCAGTCCCCAAATATCACATACGCGTGACGTCCTTTTTATAGAGTTAAGAACAACCAAAAATACATTTTAGGACAACGTATGGCAACAGCAAGCTGTGTTAAAGGGGCCCTGTGAGTCAGCAGCCGGGTGCAGGTAGCTTTGTGGGGAGGCGGGGCGATGGGGCTGCGGAACTGGCGGGGTTCTACCTGCGTGTCGGGCGTCGGGCTCCTGGGTGCCTCCTGCACGATTCAAAGTAACTACTGCACTGCTTACCTTTTGTGCGTGGTTGAGAAACAGCCCATCTCTGGGGCCTGTGTGGCCTGTGGCTTGCCTCCTTCTGGAGCATCCCAGCCCAGGAGTGTCACATAGCATTGCCAGTAGCATTCTGTGTGGGACAGTGCAGGCTTGGTCAGATGGTCTGTGCCAACGAGGGGAGGGTGTGTTCTGGGTGCAGAGGACAAGGTGAACCAGGGGCCCGTTTCTGCAGCAGGGCTATGAGACTTGAGTGCCCGCCCTCAGCCTCCGGAGCTGCGCGGTCTCCCCGCACTCTGTGAGCGAGAACCCATCCACTCCTGTGGTCGGGAAGACACCTTTGGTGGCGAGAAGGACACAGACTTTGGTCCTTGTAGGGCAAGATTTGCAAGTTTGCTTCCTCCCAGGATAGGAGCAAAAGACCCCATCTGTTTTGCCTGGATCTGGAAAGGGATAAAGCCTTGTCTTTTCCGGGAACAGCAGAGTCGATTCTTCGCTGCGTTTCTGGAAATTCCTCACGGCTGAGGTGTGTGCCAGGCGGTTCTCATTACACTCATGGCCAAAGCCTTCTCTGCGGTGTCGGCTCAGCGGCGGGTAGGGAGGAGGGGGTGGGAGGGTGACAGAGGAATTAGGAGAGTGTGGTGTTCCCTTTGATAACGTTTGCTTTGAGTTACGGAGGAGTTAAGTGAAGGGAAGAAAGGCTATAAAGGATGCATGGTGTGTGGCAAAATGGAGTTGTATTTAAGTGACCCTGTAAGGCGAGGGGTCAGTAAGACGCCCAGTGTGGTCCTCTTAGCAGCCCTAATTTACCTTCATTCACCGGAAAGGATAAGTCTATCCAGACTGGCTTGTAAACACTGGCTTTGAACAACCTCTTGCCCAAATTACACACACGATAAGCCTGATGAAGAAAAAAAATAATATGAACTTAATGTACTTTTTTTGAGAGTCCTGCCTGTTTTATACACTTCAGCCATCTTTAACGGTCATTTGTTTCCAGTGTAGGAGATAACTTAGGCATTAGATTCTAGGTCTGGCCAGAAAGCAGTCGCTGGGTCCCGGTTACTCAGGGCAGAAGCTAGAGGTCTGCAGTGTTCAAGTTGGCGTGTGTGGTGCTGGGCCAGCCTGGCTGCGGGAGAGGGCTTCTCCCAGGATGCACTGTGCCGAGGGGCTGCTTTTTTCCCTCAGGGCGGTCCTTTTTTTTTTTATATAACTTAAGGTGAAATACAGGTAAAATCACCCATTTTCAAATAATTTTTTATTTTAAAAATATTTTAAAATATTTTAAAAAATATTTAAATATTTAAAAATTAAATATTTAAATATTTATTAATTTTTTAATATTTAAATATTTAAAAATTTATTTTAAAAATATTTTAAAATTTTTAAAATATTTAAATATTTTAAAATTTTAAAAATTTAAAAAATATTTTAAAAATATTTTAAAATATTATTTATTTTAAAAATAAAATCACCCATTTTAAAGCAAACGATTCAGTGGCACTTGGTTCCTTCACAGTGTCATGCAGCCACCCCCTCTGTCTCATTCTGGAACCTTGCCGTCATCCCAAGGAGACCCTGTGCCCACCCCCCCTCCCCTCTGCACTCCTGCCCCCGCAGACACCCGTCTGCTGGGGAGCTGCTGTGGAAGGTGCACACTGAGCTGCTTTCATTGATCAAATTCGGTTTTGTGATGACTCACCGCTAGCAGCATATTTAAAACGGCGAAGGCGCTGGGCGCTGGGGCCTGCAACATCAGATGCTGCTCTGTGACCTGGACCTGGCCTCTCTGTGCCTCAGCTTCCTGTCCTCCGGACGACGCAGGCTGGCACGGTGTTCAGGGCTGTGGAGAGAGGAGGGGGGACGGTGCTTGCGGAGCAGGATGGAGCCCTACCCACCGCAGCGGCAGGGAGCTCAGCGCGAGGACTATGGCCGAGATGTGGATAAACCTACACTGTTAGGCGCCCAGCCCAACAGCGTAAAGACTGATAGCCTGCAGCCAGGACTCTTCTTGGCTGGAGAGCTGGGTCACAGGGGGTTGGTAGCCTGGTTCGAAGAATGGCCCGCTAAGCTTCCCGGTCCCAGACCCCCAGGATATGGTGGGTTTCACGCCCTCGATCGTGTGTATGGCTGTGAGGGTGGCTCACAGACCTCAAGGCAGCGGGGTATCCGGGCAGGCCTGGGCTGGTCTCGGCAGCCCTCGAAGTAGGACTTTCTCTGGCTGGTGGCAGGACAGAAGCACTCAGATGGGGCTCCGCGCGCTCTTGCCGCCTCCGTGATGGAGGGGCCGGGGCCACACGCCAAGGATGTGCACGCCCAGGAGCGGGGAGGCAGCCAGCAAGGATACGGGGCCTGGATCTGCCAGACCCCGAGGAGCTGGGGCGCCTCTTCTTCCCAAGGCAGAGGCTCAGCCAGGCCGACGTTGGGGTTCCAGCCTGGAGAGCCCCTGGGTAGAGCGCCTTGCTGGGCTGGATGTCTGATCACATAGCTGGAGGCTGTGGTTCTGAGCTGCTAAGCTTGGGCTAACTTGTTTGCAGCCCGGAAAACTGACACTGGGGCCACAGGGGACCTGAGCTCCCGAGGAGACCAGCCCCCAGGGAGAGGCAGGCCTCTCTCCTAAGCTCCTGGGCGGCGGCAGCCTTCCTGGGCTCGTGGCTGCATCGCGCCAACCTCTGCCTCTGTCATCGCGTGGCCTCCTCTGCTGCCTCTCTCGGGTTGCTTGTCACTGGATTTAGCCACCCGCCCCGGGGGGCCTGATAATGCAGGATCTCATCACTGGATCCTTCACCTAATTACATCTGCAAAGACCCTTTTGCCAATAAGGTCACATTTGTAGGTTCCGGGTGGACCCGTCCGGGGGGCCACCCTTCAGCCCATTACAACACCACGGTGGGGCGGGGAGAGGGGGGTCTGCTGTGGACGGCAGGGTGCCCATCTGAGGCTGGAGGGGCAGAGGGGCTGGGTGTCCCAGTGCATGGCCTGCAGTGCTCAATGCGGGTGTCTCAGTGCCACGTCTCCGTGCGGACTCCGGCTGCTTTGTCACTCTGGTTCAGTTGCTGGGGTCCCCTGCAGAACAGAGGTTTCCTGAGGGGGCTTCCAGCTGCAGCTACACCCTGAGAAGGATGGAGGATCCAGATGGGGAAGGTGTGTCTGCGCCAGGGCTGCCGGTGCCCAGCGTCCCCTGTGAGTGTTGCAGGGAGCAGCCTGCAGCTTCTTCTGGGTCGTGGGAGACCGTGGGAATCTCGCGGGCTGAGGCTCCCCGTGGGGCTGGACGCCGAGGCCAGGGAAAGGTCAGGCAGTGAGTCTGCAGGCACACAGCACAGGGAGCCTCAGGTGCGCTGGCCGCACACTGCACGATGCTGCCCCCTGACCTGGCAGCCTGGCGTGAGACCCAGTGGACCCTGGGTGCTCCAGAGACGTGCAGGCCAGAACGCCCTCTGGTAGGCGTGTGGGCAGCCCCTGGCCTGATGGCCTGGCTGGGCGTGGATGAGAGTGGGGGCTGGCTCTGGCCACCGGGGCTGTGGGGCATGGGAGCCATGCTCTGTGGGAGGGGACAGTGCTGGTGGCGGGAGATAATGGGGCTCCCCAAGGAGGGATTCGTGGGCTCCCGGGTCCTCCCTGCAAGAGCGAGACTGTAGAAAGGGAAGCAGCACGGCTCCCAGAGGGGCCCTCGGGCCTGCCTGCCCCCACTCCTCGCTCTGTGGCCACTTCCTTTGTTCTCCATGCATATTTTCCCAGGATAAGTCCCTTTCCTAAGTTGCAGATTGAAAACCCTAAGCTCCCTGCTCCCACGGGGTGAATCCTCTGGCCAGGCAGGGCGGGGGGGTCTGGGCTCCCCTGCGTTGGGCCCCCGGGAAGCTGAGCCCTGAGACCTTCACTGCAATGCGTCAGCATCCCGGCACATCTCAGCAGCAGCGGCCTTTGGTTTCCTAAGTATGTTCCTTCCTCCAAAGCCTTCCTCTCAATAAACTCCTACGGTCCCGTGAGCAGAGGGCCAGCTTTGGCGTGACGCCTCCCGGGGATGCTCTGGGCTGTCCCTCCTGCCTCTTCTGTTCCGGTGTGGCGACATGGCAGGGATTGGGAAGGAGGTTTCCAAGCAGACGTGGGGGCCGCCCGTTGGCAGGCGAGTCCGTGGCTCTTCCTTTGCCTCTAGGATTGATTCCCGTGGGGTGATTGCGCTTGGGGTCAGTGTTACTAGGAGTGACCTTGAGAAGCTAATTGGGAAATGGACGTTTTGAAAGCCTTTAATTTGCCTCTCCCAATGGGATCCATGTCTAATATGGTCGTAATTGCCAGTTTATATGTGTCTCGATGGCTTAACTTTATGCTCAGGCTTTGGAGAGAACTTATGGGAGCAGCAGTTTCAGATAAATTGCGGGAGGCCTGCACTGAGGACGGGGGCCCCCAGGCGGGTCGCTGGGTGCCGTGTCCTCCAGGGGTCCCATACTTGCTGTGCCCGGGGCGGCCTCGCGGCCGTCAGCTCACACTGCAGCAGAGCTGCGTCCAGGCGGTGGGTGTTCAAGGGGCCTCTTTCCTGTGGGCGCGTCGGTTCTGCTGACGCCAACACCCCAGTTCTGTTCCTGGGCAGCTCTGAGGCCGAGATGAGTGGGGAGCCAGGTGGCCCCGACATGACAGCCTGTCATGAGCGATGCTCACAGAGCCGTTCCTATTGTAGCAGATGTGGGAACTGTCAGCCCAAGGGGGGGTCCTGGCCCCCGTGCTTTGCTGTGTGGGGTTCTTTGAGGACGGCCGGCCTACCCTGACCAAGACCCTGACGGGTGCTCCCACGATGCTAGCAGACCCCTCCCCAGTGGGCCTGGGGTAGACCAGGGGGCAAGCAGAGGGGGGGCCAGAGAAGGGCTCATCCTGGGGGGGGGGGTGGACCCAAAGGGGGAGGGGGAAGGGGAGGGGGAGGGGGAATGACTCGGGGGGCAGAAGGGGGAAGAGCCATAGGGGATGGGACGAGGGGAGAGCAGAAGGGAGGCTGAGGGGCAGACTCGGAGGAGGCCAAGCCAGGAAGACCCGGGGAGAGAACTGGGGGCAGCCCTGGGGGTAGAGGGGGAGGGGAGGTGTATGCTGAGGTGGGGCACAGCGCTGTGGGGAGCCTTCAGGGAGGTGAGCCCCGCCCCCAGCAAGGATGTACAGATGTTGGGCTTCATCCTGGCTTGGTTCTTCCTCTGCCCGGTTGCCAGTAGCTGTCCAGCCCTCCCGGCTCTGTGCTGCAGGTCCCAGGGGACGGCTGGTGGCCTCAGCTCTGCTGTGTCTGTTCCAAGACTCTGAAGCTCCCTCTGGCTCGTGGTCCCCACAGTTTCTGTTGAGACGAGACTGGACTCTGGGGGCTGCTTGGGAAGGTGAGATGGGTCCCTGCCAAGCTCCTTAAAGGAAAATAAATTCGAGGAAGGTTAAACATTTTACTGTATGAAAGAGACCATAAAGATGCAGAGCGTAGACAGACGTGTCTGTATCCTGCGACAAGGAAGGCCTTGGAACGTGTGGCATTAGGGGCAGGAGGCAGAGGCGGCTGCAGAAGTGAGATTCAGCAACTTAAGAGCTAAAACGTTTCCCCGTGGAGAAGACTACCATCGAGTCAAAAGACAGGTGCCAAAGAGGGGAGTGTTGGTGAGGATATGGCAGGCAGCTTGTTGGCTTTGGTAACGTACAAAAGCTATCACAGCGCCTCCCACCCACGGGGACGGCCGCTATCAAAAAACAAGACAAGTGTTGGCGAGGATGCAGAGAAAGTGGAGCCCCGTGTGCTGTGGGTGGGAACGTAAAATGGTGCAGCGTCTGTGGAAATCAGTAGGGAGGTTCCTTAAAAAACTAAAAATAGAGCTACCATATGATCCGGCGATTGGATTTCTGGCGTATATTCTAAAGAATTGAAAGCAGGCTCTTAAAGAGACATTTGTAGATCCATGTTCACAACAGCGAAGACGTGGAAGCAACCTGGGTGTCCCTTGATGGATGAATGTGGTCTATCCACGTGATGGAGTATTTTATTCAGACTTAAAAGGAAGGAAATTCTGACACCTGCTACAACGTGGATGAACTTTGAAGGTATTATTAGGCTGAGTGAAATGAGCCAGTCGTGAAAAGACAAATTCTGTATGATTCCACTTATATGAGGTACTTAGTTAAATTCATAGAGACAGAAAGCAGACTGGTGGTTGCAGGAGGCTGAGGGGAGGGGGAATGGGGAGTTAACTGTTTAATAGGTATAGAGTTTCCATTTTATAGGATGGAAAGAGTTATGGGGATGGATGGATGGTGGCGATCATTGCATGAAACGTGAATGTACTTCATACCACTGAGCTGTACACTTAAAATGGTCAAGATGGTAAATTTTGTTGTATGTGTTTTAACACAATAAAATGCATACTGAATGATAAAACAAAACAAAACAAAAACAAAATCTTACCACACATCACTTAGAGGAAGAGAATTGCTCCAGGGAAACATGGACAAGGGACACAGCACCCATTAGGGTTGGTGTGAGTGGCACACCACCCTGGAATGTAACCCAGGGGCAGTCGGGCAGTGAGGCCCACGTGGTGGCCCGGCTCGGCCATCCTCAGTCTGTGCCTTACATTTCCTGAACCACGATGACTGCTGAGGGCCAGCCATCACATCTGTACTCCAGCCTACAGGGAGGAGGAGAGAGGAAGGCAGGCTTGCTCTCCCTGCGTATAACGCATTGGCCAGAGCCTACGTCTCACGGTGGGAAATGCTGTGTTTCTTCCAGGGCACCATGTGAGCCTCTGAAGATTGGAGGGCTTTGCTCCCACAGGAAGAAGTGTGGAAGAAAGGTTATGGGGCAAGTGTAGCCTCTATCATAGACACAAACAGGCAGGTAGTACACGGTGACGACCGTCAACCTCACCAGCACTCGGGGGATCACAGAGTCACAGCAGCCTTTTCGCCTGTCGGTGACTGTGTGGGTCCCGGGCCGTGTCCTCTGACCCCTTCTCAGCCTGCCCCCTGCCCAGCTGTGCGTCTGGGTGGGGATGCTGACCACCCAGCATCAACTGTGTTTCTCAGGCTCCCGGGTTGGTGGGCTCCCACCCGGCTTCAGCCAGCGGGAGGCTCTGGCGGGACACGGGCTGGTGGGGAGGGTACGTGCGCCCCTGTCTCGGTTCCGCCTCCGGCCGAAGCTGCTGTGGTTCCTGCCGCCGCTCCAGCCCCCATCCCCTCCCCCGGCTTCCTCTAGTGACCGCCCCACCCCCACCCCCTGAGCTGTCCCTCCAGCCTGGCCAGCGGCCGGTCCCCACTGACTTCTCAGCTCTGTCACTCCCTCTAGTTCCCTGCAGCAAAGCCCCTCTGTTCCAGGTCCTCACGGGACCCTGCCTGACACAAGCGCTAACACCAGGGCTACCTGCCCTGGGGAGATGGGCCCTGCTCAGTCCTGCAAACCCCACGTTTGGAAATTAAAATGCATCCCCTTTTGTCTCATAACTCTGTACCAGAACGTACTCTTGTGCCCGTGTGGGAGGACACGTACCAGGTTGTTCAATGCGGTTTTGTTTACGAGGATGAAACACCGGCACAGCCTTCCCTTGGAAAGCCCGTTAGTGGTGAGGTTGGAAGCTCAATTCAACTGCTTCCACTGCAGGGGGCCCGGGTTGGATCCCTAGTTGGGGAGCTAAGATCCTGCAAGACACACGGCACAGGCCACAAAAAAAAAGAAAAAAAGAAACGCATTTCTAATAGAACTTTACCGTGAAACGATCGTTCACCGGGCTTTGTCTCATGTTTATGCTGTTTTCTCAGTTGTACACTAATACTTATCACAATGATGACTCCGTCTGGAAGAAACGTTTAACACTCAGAGCCTCGCGGGCACAGGAGATTCCTTAAAAAGTTTTAAATCCAATTCATAGAATACCGAACAATTGAGATCAAATATTAAAATATTGATGGGTGGCGCTTCCCTGGTGGCTCAGTGGTTAAGAATCTGCCTGCCAATTCAGGGGACACGGCTTTGAGCCCTGGTCCGGGAATATCCCACATGCCACAGAGCAACTAAGCCTGTGCGCCGCAACTACTGAGCCTGCGCTCTAGAGCCCGTGAGCCACAACTACTGAGCCCGAGTGCCACAGCTGCTGAAGCCCATGCACCTAGAGCCCGTTCTCCACAACAAGAGAAGCCACCGCAATGAGAAGCCCGTGCACCGCAACGAAGAGTAGCCCCTGCTCGCCGCAACTAGAGAAAGCCCGCATGCAGCAATGAAGACCCAACGCAGCCAAAAATAGAATAAATTTTATAAATAAATAAATAAATAAATATTGATGGGTGATCGATAAAAGACTTTGAAGCATAAAAATGTAGTCCCTGAGGATACATCACATGAGGAAGTGGGGTGGAAATGGGAACTCAGGAAGGCAGGGGAGCCGTTTCTTGTGCAGTGCTGTGTCTGTCTGCTGCCCAGGGGCAGTCAAGGCAGAGCTGTTTGGAGGCCACGAGTGATGGGCTCATTTTATTGCTAAATGTCCACAGTTACACTGTGCTGGCAATTCCAACCTCTGGACTCCTGTAAACTGTAGCTGCAGTTTTAGCTGTCGGCTTGGTTTTTCCTGATTCTCTTGAGAGGAGAGATCTTCAAGTTTGAGGCCCTGGGATGGGGGGCACCTGCCTCTCATAGCTCCTCCTGTCTGGACAGAACCTGGGGTTCTGAGATTAGCTTTATTTGGTAGGCGAGGAAACTATAGTCCCATTGTGGCTGTCCTATGATTTTGAGGGTCCTGCCTCTCCCTGGAATTCTCCCCCACCTGCACAGCTGCCCACTGTCCGCGTAGATCTCCAGCGGGGTTGTGCGTTTCGGGGTCTCAGCCACCCTGAGGTGTTCTCTATCCATACGGCCAGCCCTCATCCAGCCCCTTGTCCTTGTGGGACAGCTCCGCAGCCTCCCAACATGGGCCAGATCTTGCCAAGCAAGTGGGGCAGGTGGGCAGGCCATCTTGCCAGTGGCTCACCAGGACATCACCTGCCCCCAGAGGAAAAGCTCTCTGCTCAGAGCACCCCTGCACCGGCTCCCTCCCTCGTGGGGGCCCAGGATGGGGTGGGCAGGGGCAGGTGGGCCAGGCAATCTGACTTGATTCAGCTTGTTGAATACTCGGGATTGATGGCGCTCTTGCGGGACTGAAAGGCTGGGTGTAGAGTCTGCGGCTCCAAAAGGCAATTGTCTGGCTGGTCCCAGGATGCAGGGCTGAGTGAAGGGATGGAGGAGGGGTGGGGAGGGGCTGAGGGAGCTTTGCCGGGCCTTGGCTGGACCTGCTCGTTCAGCAAACGTTTCCTGAGCTCCTGCCACATGCCCAACCCCAAGACAGGGCGGCCCAGCCTTCTTGGACCTTGCCATCAGCTGGGCAGAGACCCGTGCTGCAGTCAGTCCTGGGGAGAGCACAGAGGAATGCGGTGGGGGGGCCCTCCTGAGGACGTACACGGGCCTGGGGTCGGCGGCTGCCCTAAGGTGGACATGGAGAGATGGAGCCTCAGATGAACAGAGAGGCTCCAGGGAGTGTCTCAGAGGAATCGGGACAGGAAGGGGGACCACAGTCCTCAGACCTCAGTCCTAGGCTGTGAGTTCCAGGTGGGATTGAGATGTGTGGGAAAACTGCAGAACATCGAGGTAGAGAGGAAATCTTAGAAGTTAAGAGAAATGACAGTGTAGCTCCAGAGACAGGGAAAGTCGGGTGGACTCTCTCAACGACCCCAAGTGCCACAGGACATAGGGAGGAAGAGCCTCAGTGCAGAGACGGTGACCGCAGCCCAGCTTTCATGCTGATGAACTCGTGCGAAGGGTGGGTTTCACCTTCTGTGGAACCTCCTTATAAGACTTATCATCATCAGATGTGTGTCGGCAAGAGGAAAAGAGAACTCAGGGTTCTCCGTCAGCGGAAGGGACAGCAGAAGCGGCCACGAGGATGGAAACTGGCAAAGTGTTGATAAATGTCATCAGGTGTTCATGGTTTGAGAACCTGTGTGTCTAAAACAGAGGTGACAGTAAAGCTCTAGAAGCAGTGTGAGCTCCGGGCACGAACACGTATGCATTGTAAATTTTCTAGTATCCACGTTAAAAGAAATAGTAAAAGAAACAGGAGAGGAGGACTTTTCCTGCCAGTGCCCAGGGGCTGTGGGTCTGATCCCTGGCGGGGGAGCTGGGATCCTGGGTGCCTCCCTGCCAAGAACCAAAACATAAACAACAGAAGCAATACTGTGACAACTTCAATAAAAACTTTAAAAATGGTCCACATCAAAAAGAATCTTTAAAGAAAACAGGCGAGATTAACTGCAATAATATATTGTATTTAATCAGCTAGATTTAAAATAGCATGCTTTCAGCACATAATCAACATGCAGACTACGGGACCCAGTACCTTCACGCCACAGGCTTTGATGTCAGTGTTTCTCGCGCTGAAACCTCTCAATTCCAACCGCCCCTTTGCAGAGGGGTCGCCAGCCCCTGGGGCGGTGGCTGCCGCTGTGGAAGGGGAGCCTGGACGGCAGAACCAGAGGGAGGGTTCCGGGCTGTCCGCGGGCTGCCATTGAGCCTGGGGACGTGCTGGCCTTGGCCTGTGACAACAGGTGATGGGGGCACAGGTGTTATTCATACCTCGTGGATTTCCAGGCAGATCTGAAGGTCTAGTGTTGGGGCGGCTGCCGTGCCCCGCCTGGGGTGGCGTCTCAACCCACGGCGGGGTTCATTCCACACGGCCTCCAAGCCGTGACCATCTGGGGCCCGGGGGTTGGGCATTGGCTCTCCAGCTCGGGGGAGAGTCGGGCGGGTCCCTTGGGAGGTGGCCCTGGGGTGCTCCCTCAAGGTCAGCCAGGGTGACCGGGCCTTGTGGGAACTTAACCCTCCGTTTGATGCCAAGTTGCTTGAAATGAGTAGGAACGACTTGATTCTAACATTTTCCTGTAAAATCAGTGCTTGGGGATGAGAAGAGAAAGTCGCCTTCCTGGAGGCTTTGGAAAAAGCCCGGGACAAACCCCTCCTCATGCTTTGCCACCGCGGCAGTGAGGGCAGGGGCTGCGTGCCAGGGGCCTGGCGCGGACGGCAGTGCCAGGGAGAGGCCACCTGGCAGACAGCTCGGGACAGATGTGCTTTGTGGATGAATACTGGTCATCTGAACTCATGTTCATGTCGTTTGAATTAGCGTTTTCAAGCAATAGAGAAAGACAAAGGTTCTCGAGGAGAATTCCGTTCTGGAAGCCCAGAATCTCCTGTGGGAAGAGTTGGGCCCCGTCCTCGGCCACCGTACCACCTGAAGCCTGTCCGGCTCAGCAGACGCTTCAGAGCCCCACGTGTTTGGTGCACGTGGCCGTCTGCTCCCGGCTGTTCCCGAGACCCTTGACAGAAAGGGGGTCAAGTGCCTGCCGGGATGTGGGTACAGCCGCTGCGTCTGCCATCTCGGTGTATGTGGGTATATTTAAATTTCAGGTCTGTGCGTAGATACTTTGGGCGTCTTTCCTCCTGAGCATACAAAGAGTTACTTTAAAACATAGGTTTCTGGCAGATGTCTGTTCCTGTCTTAGTAGCTCTCAGCTCCTAAAAAATTAGAAGGCTTTTCTTTTTTGACATATCTTTGCATCAGTTCTGGCTCTTTCTGTGTAATTGCACTCCGGTTATCCCTGTGACTTTTTCTAAACTGAAGGGGCTGAACTATGAACAAGACGGGCTACATGTGACTGCATATATCGTAATTGTAGGGTGAAAACACTGCCTTCGCTCTGGACGACCTGTGGGCAGGAGGGGCCCATACAGCCTTGTTAGAATCGAATACATTTTTAGGATGAATTGAATACATCAGTGTTTTTGAGGGGTTCTGTAAGGAACATGAATTTCTTGCTTTTTTTAAAAAATATTTAATTTACTAATTTATTTGGTTGCACTGGGTCTTAGTTGTGGCATGTGGGCTCCTTAGTTGCAGCAGGCGGGTTTGTCAGTTGCGGCTCACAGGCTCCTTTAGTTGCGGCTCACCGCCTTCTTAGTTGTGGCACGTGAACTTTTTAAATTGCGACATGCATGTGGGATCTAGTTCCCTGACCAAGGATCGAACCTGGGCCCCCTGCATTGGGAGCACAGAGTTCTAATCACTGCGCCATCGGGGAAGCCCCAGGAACGTGAATTTCTGCCAAGACATATGCATTTGCATTTACCACTGCGTGGGTTTGAGAAACTCTGCTCGGGGTCTGGGGTGATGAAGAATTAATTATGTTCAGTTCCAGGAGGTATTTATTTTCCTCTTTATATATTTCAGAGCTTCTGTACTTTTTACAATAAAAATAATATTTAAAGATCATTTTGTGGGCTTCCCTGGTGGTGCACTGGTTGAGAATCCGCCTGCCAATGCAGGGGACACGGGTTCGAGCCTTGGTCCCGGAAGATCCCACATGCCGTGGAGCAACTAAGCCCGTGCACCACAACTACTGAGCCCACATGCCACAGCTACTGAAGCCCACGCGCCTAGAGCCCGTGCTCTGCAACAAGAGAAGCCACCACAGTGAGAAGCCCACACACTGCAATGAAGTGTAGCCCCCACTAGCCACAACTAGAGAGAATCCCACGCGCAGCAACGAAGCCCCAACAGCCAAAAATAAAAATAAATAATAAATTTATTTTTTTAAAAATCATTTTGGTTTTAATATACTCTATCAAGGCATGTCATTCCTTAGAAAGTTGGAGCCTGAGTTTAAGTGGAATTTTCTAGTTCACGGGTTTTTTTAAATTTAAATTTAATTTAATTAATTTATTATTTTTGGCTGTGTTAGGTCTTCGTTGCTGTGCATGGGCTTTCTCTAGTTGCGGCGAGCGGGGGCTACTCCTTGTTGCAGTGCGCGGGCTTCTCATTGCTGTGGCTTCTCCTGTTGGGAGCACAGGCTCTAGGCGCACAGGCTCAGTAGTTGTGGCTTGCGGGCTCTAGGCGCACAGGCTCAGTAGTTGCGGCACACAGGCTTAGTTACTCCGTGGCATGTGGGATCTTCCTGGACCAGGGCTTGAACCTGTGTTCCCTGCATTAGCAGGCAGATTCTTAACCACTGCACGACCAGGGAAGCCCTACCTTTTTTCTTTTTAACTTTTTATTTTATATTGGAGCATAGTTGACTAACAATGTTGTTAGTTCCAGGTGTACAGCAAAGTGATTCAGTTCTACATATACATACATCTATTCTCTTTCAAATTCTTTCCCCATTTAGTTGTTACATAACATTGAGCAGAGTTCCCTGTGCTATTTGTTGGTTATCCATTTTAAATATAGCAGTGTGTACATGTTAATCCCAAACTCCCTAACTATCCCTTCCCTCCCACCCCCCATAACCGTAAGTTCCTTCTCTAAGTCTGTGAGTCTGTTTCTGTTTTGTAAATAAGTTCATTTGTATCATTTCTTTTTAGATTCCACATATGAAAATTTCTTTTTCTCTGTCTGACTTACTTCACTCAGTATGACAATCTCTAGGTCCATCCATGTTGCTGCAAATGGCATTATTTCATTCTTTTTAATGGCTGAGTAGTATTCCATTGTATACATGTACCACATCTTCTTTATCCATTCCTCTGTCGATGGACGTTTAGGTTGCTTCCATGTCCTGGCTATTGTGAACAGTGCTGCAGTGAACATAGGGATGCGTGTATCCTTTCAAACCATGTTTTTCTCCGGATTTATGCCCAGGAGTGGGATTGCAGGATCACATGGTAGCTCTATTTTTAGTTCTAGTTCACCTTTTGGTAATCGGAGAACACTGCCGCCCATCAGCCACCCTAGCCAGAGCCTCCGGTCTCTGTTGGGGGCTTGTCTGGGGGAGGCACTAACCTGGGGGGAGCCCTGAGTGTTGGCCTGGAGGTGAGGCTCGATACTGCACTTGGGGGGCCAGGGAAGCCTGAGACGGGCGACCTTCGGGCAGAGCCCTGAATGGAGGAGTGGGCCCGGGGGTCGGGCACGTGAGGGCAGAGGCCTGGAGGCTGAGGAACGGAAGGTGGGCCCAGCGGGGGGGAGTGGGCCCGGGGCTGCAGGCAGGGGTGGGGGAGGAAAGGGGACCAGCGTTGGCTCCAGCCAGAGCAGGCGGGTGGTGTCCGCCGAGTGACGCCAGGAGGGTGGCTGAGGGAGGGGCAGGGGGTGCTGAGTGGGCAGCACACTGAAGACACAGCCCCTCGGGTTTGCTTGGGGAGGGGCAGCCGTGTGGGCACGAGAGGAGGTCACAGGGCAGTGGGCCTTCCTCTGCCAGTCCTGCTTCTTCTTTTTAATTGACGTATAGTTGATGTACAATATTATATAAGTTACAGGGACACAGCACAGTGATTCACATGTTTTCTAGGTTATACTCCATTTATAGTTATTATAAAATCTTGGCTGTAGCCCCCATGATGTACAATGTACCCTTGTAGCTTATTTGGTACATAATAGTTTGTGCCTCTTAATCCCCTACCCTTATCTTGCCCCTCCCCATTTCCCTCTCCCCCCCTGGTGACCACTAGTTTGTTCTCTGTATCTGTGAGTCCGCTTCGTCACTAGTTTGTTTTTATTTTTTTGATTCCACCTATAAGCGATATCATGCAGTATTTGTCTTTCTCTGTCTGACTTATTTCACTTAGCATAATACCCTGCAAGTCCATCCATGTTGCTGCAAATGGCAAGATTTCATTCTTTTTTGTGGCTGAATAATATTCCATTTTATATCTATTTCACATCTTCTTTATCTATTCCTCTGTCGATGGTTGCTTCCAAATCTTGGCTATGGTAAATAATGCTGCTATGAACATTGGGGTGCATGTATCTTTTCAAATTAATGTGTTTTCATTTTCTTTGGGTATCTACCCAGGAGTGGAATTGCTGGATCATAGGATAGTTCTAATTTTAGTTTTTTGAGGACCTTCCATACTGTTTTCCACAGTGATTGTACCAATTTACACTCCCACCAACAGTGTACGAGGGTTCCCTTTTCTCCACACCCTCTCCAGCATTTGTTATTTGTGTTCTTTTTGGTGATAGTCATTCTGACAGGTGTGAAGTGATATTTCACTGTGGTTTTGATTTGCGTTTCCCTGATGGTTAGTGATGTTGAGCATCTTTTCACGTGCCTCTTGGCCATCTGCATTTCCTCTTTGGAAAAATGTCTATTCAGGTCTTCGGCCCATTTTTTGATTGGGTTGTTTGTTTTTTTTGGTGTTGAGTTGTATGAGTTGTTTATATATTTTGTATATTAACCACTTATCTGTCATGTCATTTGCAAATATTTTCTCCCATTGAGTAGGTTGTCTTTTCATTTTGTTGACGGTTTCCTTTGCTGTGCAAAAGCTTTTAAGTTTAATTAGGTCCCAATTGTTTCCTTTTGCCTTTTGCCAGCTCTTGTTATAACCAGACATACCACCAAGGCTGTCCTTCCCAGTCTGAGATCGCTGTGCTTTGGAGGGCTCTTTTGTTTCCTCTTGGTCACGAGAACACACGACAGCAAATGAAACGGTCACGTCGTGTTCTGACAGGACACATGGCCTTTTTCCTGGGCTTCCTTCTCTGCATACGCAGTGTCCCGCCAAGGACAGGCCTCACCTCAGAGCCTCCCCCCGGTCCTCCTTAGGCCCCCCCAGGCTTCTGCTGCAGGTGACCAAAGGGTTGTGTGTGGTTTTGTACCCTGCTGTCCCCCTGCCCCAGTGGGCTAAGGGCTGGGGTCTGTGGTCGCTGGGTTCCCGTGCGGCCGCCCAGTCCAGGACAGCCTCCTGCTCTGGACCGTGCCAGGACATCCTCAGCCGCTGGCCCGGCAGCACCACCTGTGGCCCTGTCACTGAGCAGGCCTGGCTCCTGGCTCCTCACCCTGGGGGACGGGCAGGGGCTGACAGCTGCTGGGTCGAGGACCAGCCTCCTGGCACGGCCTTCCCGAGTGACCGTCAGCAGCTTGAGGGCAGCCTCATCCCATTTCCATGTGGGCCCTGAAAGGCGGTGACAGCTGCCTGTCTCTCTGCCCAGTCCTGCCCCCTGTGCCTTGGTGGTCAGCCCGTGGTGGGCTTGGGCCACGGCCAGGGACCTGCCAGTGCACCCCCAGGGGCGTTCCAGGCATAACTGCCACAGGGGTTGGCCCTCTTCCTCCCAGAGCTGGGGGCATCCCCGGCAGAGGGGTGGCAAGAGTACAGGGGGAAGTGGGTGGGTGACCTCTGGCCACATTGTCATGTCCTCTCCCTGGGCCTCCTGGGTTCACCCCGACTCTGCCCCTGGGCATCCTCGCTGACCCCAGGCTGGACACCCAGCCCCTCACTGAGATGGTGCACTGGCCCGTCACCTCTGTCCCCAGGCAACCCCTGATCTGTATTCTGTCATTACGTATAGATTGCATTTTCCAGAATTGTGTATAAATGGAATCAGTCTATCTGGGTCGGCTTCCAGTCACCCTACATATTTTGAGGCTCATCCATGTTGGAGGGTGTCAGTAGCTCACTCCCTTTTATTGCTGAGGTGGGTTCCGCCGTGTGGACGGACTGCAGCTTATTTGTCCATCGCATGTAACGGACGTGTGGGTTGTTCCCAGGTTCTGACTGTTACAAATAAAGCTGCTCCGAACATTCGTGCACAAGTCTCTGTGTGGACGGCGGCTTTCACTTCTCTTGGGACAGCTGGGTGTAGAACGGCTGGTTCATATGGTCGGTGAATGTTTAACTTTTTGAGAAAACTGCCAAACCGTTTTCCAAAGGTTGGACCACTTAGCATCGCTAGCAGCTGTGCAAGGTTCTAGTCGCCCTGCACCCTTGCCAGCACTTTGTGTGCTCAGGTTCTAAACTTTAGCCATCCTGGCGGGTGTGAGGTGGTAGGTCACCGTGGCCTGAATTTGCACTTGCCTGATGACCACATGTTGAGCATCTTTTCGTGTAGGTCTCCTTTTTTTCTTTTTAACATCTTTATTGGAGTATAATTGCTTTACAATGGTGTGTTAGTTTCTGCTTTACAACAAAATGAATCAGTTATATATATACATATGTTCCCATATCTCTTCCCTCTTGCGTCTCCCTCCCTCCCACCTAGGTCTTCTTTAGTTGTGTCTGTTCAAATCTTTTGCCCATTTTAAAATCCAGTTGTCTTCTGACTGAGGTGTAACAGTTCTTCTGTATCTCAGGTGTAAATCCTCTGAAATAGACACGTTTGACAAATATTGTCTCCAAGTCTGTGGCTTGACTTTTCATTTTCTTAACAGAGCAATGAATGTTGGTGAAGTCCAGTTTATTGTTTGACTAGTTCATGCTCTTTGTGAGCTATTTAAGAAAACTTTGCCAAGCCCAAGGTCACTAAGATTTTTCTGTTTGGGGGTTGACGGTTGTGTGTGTGATGAGCGAGGCTTGAGGATCCTTTTTTTGCACATGGCTGTCCGATTTTTCCAGCGCTTTTTGTTGAAAGGATTCTTCTTCTCCATCGCATTTCTTTGGCGCTCTTGTCAAAAATCAGTTGGCCGTGTATGTGTGGGTTTATTTCTGGACTCTCCATTCTGTGGCATCCCCAGGCACGGTAACAGCCAAGACCATCCCTCTCTATACCCAAACGCCCACTTGGCTGGGCACTGACTGTAGGCTGGTTCTAAACACGGGAGCCCAAAGTGCAGCATTCACACCGTTGGGAGGATGTAACCAGGTAACGAGAAGAGGAAACGCCGCCTTGTGACACTAAGTCTGTGGCCTTGAGGAAGAACATTCCAAGCATCCAAGGAGAAAAGTACTCTTCTTTGGGTAACCGTTCTGGTCTGGATGGCCCTGTTTGCCCTTCCTCCCCGACTTGGGCCACCTTCTCACCTGAGCCCTCAGGTGGCCCCCTTGTGGACACAGGCTGAGGGCTTGTCCCAGATGCTCTACCCTGCCTGCCTCCCAGATGGCCCAGCACTTAGGACCTGCCCTGCCCGGGCCCCCACTTCAGCCCAAACCTTCAGGAGGTGGCCGCTGACTGGCGCGTGGGCCAGCCTGTCTGCAGGAGCTGCCCAGGCTCCCGCCTCTCCCCACCTCGAGGGAGTCGGGGTGGGCACACGGCAGGGGTGGGGCGTCCGGAGCGGGAGCCCACGGGCTGTTCAGCTTTTGCCACTGTTGTGGATTCACGTGAAGAGTTTTAATTATCTGTCCACTATTGCTGAAGGGAGTCTTTTTATTTTGTGTGGCGTGTGGTTTTGCCCTGACTTGAGAACCTGCATTTGAATTATTTCGCCGCAGACCCTGTCCTTGTTCTCTGAGCAGACACCCAGTTGTTTCGCTTCTGCCATATGTCAGAACATCCGCCTGTAGTTTTTCCTCTAAAAATGCATAAAAACCAAATACAGGCTCTTGCTGGACTATATTGCATGTAAATTTTGTCCTCTGGGGAAACGGCACATTGGTGAGAACAGGTGTTCTGTTAGGATGGCTATCTTTGAATGGTGAGAGCTCATTGTCTCTGATCCGTGCTTTTAGTGACAAGCAACCTGTGAGTCAAGTGCTTCTAAGTTTTATTTGATAAACTCAGCAGCAAGTGTAATAAAAAGAGGAATTTGCCAAGGGAGCTCAGTGTGGGCCCCGGCGAATCTGCAAGCCGACTGGACGGCCTGGAGCCGGCTGGGCCCACGGGTCCAAGGACCCCTCTGCCCTCTCCCTGCCATCACCCCATTCCCCACTCCCTTCTCCCCACTCAACACCCCAGACCAGGCCCCTCCCCCTTCTCTCTGCTCCAAGTCGCCCCCCTGCTTCTCCCATAAGGAGCGGGATCCCAAACCTAACAGGTTTGAACACGAAGACCCAGACTCCAAATCCGTGTTGTGAACACTTGCCCCCATGTCGTGTTCCACGTCAAGACCCTGTCGCCTTTCCTGTGCAGCACTCTGGTGGAGAGTGGGCACCGTGTCCTCTTGTGGAACCATCTGGAACCCTCCGCATCACACAGAAAGGTCGGAGGTACTGACACCAGCCCTGCACGGACACAGGCCAGGGCGCGGTGCCCATCCTGCTTCCGTGGGGCTGTCAGAGGGAGGCCATCAGAGTCAAGGGCGGGGCAGGGGGACAGCCGCCAAGCGATGCGAGCCGGTGCCCTGGGCAGCACACCACGGGGGGCCCACGGCAGCACCACCATGACGAACAGAGGCAGGATCCGGATCATGCCCTCCCTCTGGGTGAGCCGTTCACCAGGCCCCTCCCGCATCCCTCGGGACTCAGCCAGCAGCATTTGGGTCCGGGACCGCCTCTGTCCTGCAGGTGTGTCCCCTGCATTGACGGAAGGCTTGTGGGAAGAGAGTGTCCAGAACATGGGGTGAGGCTTGTTCTCGGAGGCACAGGAGGCGAGTGGGGAAACCCGCGGCCCCCTCGTGTGACCCAGGGTGCGTGAACCTGACTCCCTGTCTGCGGCCTGGGGCGTCCGGGCATGCTCTGGAGGACCCAGAATTGTGGTCATTTTCACCTCCGTGTGTCCGTAGGGCCTTGGGCGGAGCTGCTGCCCAGGGCGAGTTCACACAGTAAGTGGACAGAGAAGCTGGAAAAAGAAGAGGGACTTCCCAGGCCCCCCAAGACAACCGGGACACGGTGTCCCCTCTCCTGCCTGCTTGTGCTGTGGTGCACCTGGTCGTCAGGGTGGGGAGCAGGGAGGGTGCGTTCCTTTCTCGTGGCTCCTGTGACCACAAAGTAGGTGGCTGAGAACAACAGGAATGTATTCTTTCACAGCTCAGGAGACCGCAGTCTGAAAGCGAGGTGTTGGCAGGGCTGGTTTCTTCTGGAAGCTCTGAGAGAGAGTCTGGCCCTTGTCTCCTCCAGGTTCTGGGGCTCCAGGCGTTCCTCGGCCTGTAGACGCGTCACTCGGATCTCTGCCTGTTTCTCCCATGGCCTCTCCTCTGTGTGTATGTCCCCTTCCCTCGTAAGGACACTTGTCATAGGAGGTGGGGCCACCCGGGTAATCCAGGAGGGTCTCATGCCAAGACCCTTACCTTCCTTCCATTGGCAAAGACCCGTTTTCCAACGAAGGTCACATTCACAGGTTCCACGTGGACTTTTGAGGGCCACCTATCCCACCTGCTACAGGTGAGTAGGGAACACCTCGGGGGTCCCAGCGCAGGTGATGGGGAGCCCCTTCGCCTTGTCCCAAGGACTCTCTGTACAGCAAGTTGGGTCCTGATCTTGGCGAAGCTGCCACACTGCACAGTCCACACCTGCGCACGGCTTTGGTGACGTCGTATGGCAGTGGCAGAGACGACCCTCGTCGCTCCAGACAGAAGGCCCAGTGTAGACCGTGCGTCTGTCTACGGGGCTGTGGACGAGTAGATCTGGTCAGACCCGAGAGCGCCTCGGCAACTTCACGCGCGTGTGGAAAGATGGCGGGAGCAAAGGAGACTTACAGATAGACGAATGGCAGCACACGGAAGGATGCTCTACGGCGTCAGTCACCAGGGAAACGCAAGTCCAGATGACACAGCACTTCACGCCCACCGGGACGGCTAGAATCAGAAAGCCAGACGGCAACAAGTGGTGGGGAGGACATGGAGAAATCGGACCTTCAGCACTGCTGTTACGTGATCAGTTTTATTGAGATGTAATTGACATGCAGCGCCACACGAGTTAAGGTGTGCAGCATGAGGAACTGACGTACACACGTCCCGAAATGGGCCTCACAGTAAGTTTAGTGAGCATCCATCTTCTCATATAGATACAACATTAAAGAAATAGACGACATTCTTTCCCTGTGATGAGCACTCCTAGGACTTCCTTAACTTTCACATATAACACACGGCAGTGTTAACTATATTTTTCACGTTGTACATCACATCCCTAGTACTTCTTCATCTTACAACGGGAAGCTTGCACCTTTTGACCCCCTTCGTCCAATTCCCCCTCCCCACACTGTCCCGCTTCTGTAACCACAAATCTGATCTTTTTTTCTATGAGTTTGTTTGGTTTTGAAGTATAATTGACCTACAACACTATGTTAGTTCCTGTTACACCACCTAGTGATCTGATGTTTCAACACGATCACCAGGATACGTCTAGTTATGGTCTGTCACCATACAAAGATATCATGTAGTTCTTGGCTGTATTCCCCACACTGTACATTTCATACCCGTGGCTCATTTATTTTGCAGCTGAAAGTTTGTCCCTCTGAATCTCCCTCACCTATTTCCATCCTCCCCTCATCCCCCTCCCCTCTGGAAACCACCTGTTTGTTTTCTGTATCTATAACTCTGTTTCTGTCTTGTTATGTTTGTTCATTTGTTCTGTTTTTTAGATCCGACATATAAGTGAAATCATACAGCATTTGTCTTTCTCTGTCTGACTTACTTCACAAAGCATGATACCCTCTAGGCCCATCCATGTTGTCTCAAAAGGCAACCTTTCACTCTTCTGTATGGCTGAGTAATATTCCGTTGCGTACATGTACCACATCTTCTTTATCATTCATCTATGGATGGGCTCTTAGGTTGGTTCCATATCTTGGCTGTTGTAAATAATGATGCAATGAACACGGAGGTGCAGATATCTTTTTAGATTAGTGTTTGCATATTCTTCAGACAAATACCTAGAGGTGGGATTGCTGCATCATATGGTTTTATTCTTAAGTTTTTGAGGAACCTCCATACTGTTCTCCACAGTGGCTGTACCAATTTCCGTTCCCACCAACAGGGCACAAAGGTTGCCCTTTCTCCACACCCTCGCCCACTCTTGTTATCTGTGTTCTTTTTGATGATGGCCATGCTGACAGGTGTGAGGTGATATCTCATTGAGGTTTTGATTTGCATTTCCCTGATGACTAGCGACGTTGGGCATCTTTTCATGTGCCTGTTGGCCATCTGTATGTCTTCTTTGGAAAAATGTCTATTCAGATCCTCTGCCCATTTTCTGAGTTGTTTGTTTTTTGATGTTGAGTTGTATGAGTCCTTTGTACACTTTGGATATTAACCCCTTATCAGATATATCGCTTGCAAATACCTTCCCTCATTCAGTAAGTAGCCTTTTCATTTTGTTAATAATTTCCTTCACTGTACAGACACATTTTAGTTTGATGTAGTCCCATTTGTTTATATTTACTTTTCTTCCCCTTGCCTGAGGAGACAAATCCAAAAAAATATTTCTATGACCAATGCCAAAGAGCCACTGCCTAGGTTTTCTTTTAGAAATTTTATGGTTTCAGGTCTTACATTTAAGTCTTTAATCCATTTTGAATTTATTTCTTTTTTTTTTTTTTTTTTTTTTTGCGGTACGCGGGCCTCTCACTGTTGTGGCCTCTCCCGTTGCGGAGCACAGGCTCTGGACGCGCAGGCCCAGCGGCCATGGCTCACGGGCCCAGCCGCTCCACGGCATGTGGGATCTTCCCGGGCTGGGGCACGAACCCATGTCCCCTGCATCGGCAGGCGGACTCTCGACCACTGCGCCACCAGGGAAGCCCTTGAATTTATTTCTGTAGGTGGTATGAGAGAGTAGTCCAGTTTGACTCTTCTGCACGTAGCTATCCAGTTTTTCCCACACCATTTATTGAAGAGGCTGTCTTTTCCCCACTGTATATTCTTGCCTCCCTTGTCGTAGATTTATTGCCCATATAAGTGTAGGTTCATTTCTGGGTTCTCTATTACGTTCCATTGAGCTGTGTGCCTGTTTTTGTGCCAATATCATACTTTTTTGATTACTATAACTTTGCAGTATAGTTTGAAATCAGGGAGTGTGATACCCCCAGCTTTGTTCTTCTTCCTCAAGATTGTTTTGGTTCTTCAGGGTCTTTTGTGTTCACATACAAATTTTCGAATTATTTGTTCTAGTTCTGTGAAAAATACCATTGGTATTTTGATAGGGATTGCACTGAATCTGTAGATTGCCTTGGGTAGTATGGTCGCTTTAGCAGTATTAATTCTTTCAGTGTATGAACACGGTATATCTTTCCATCTGTTTGTGTCGTCTTCAGTTTCTTTCATCAGTGTCTTATAGATTTCTGAGTACAGGTCTTTTACCTTCTTAGTTCAGTTCACATGCATTCTGATTAAGTCGCTCAAATCCTTTTTGAAGGAGAGGAATAATTCGCAATAAGCAATTGAAACTCCCACTTCCCACGAGCGGATTTCCATCCGTCCTGGAAGCCGAGAGGATTGCGACCGCCCCCAGCTGTTCCCTGGGCTGCTGTCCGCCAGGCCGGGCCAAGCCCAGGACTTGTCCCCGCAACGGGGCATGGCCAGTGGCACCCCAAAGGCCCAGGGCCCCTGGGACAGTGTCCTGTGGCTGTTAGCAGAATGTGAACAGAATTGATGGGCATCCTAACAGGTTTACTATGTAATAGTCTTAAAAATAACATGCTTTTTAAAGAATCTTAAGCCTATTGAAATTCAAAGACAAGATCTCCTGCAGTGTGAAAGCCCAACTGTCAGATACCATTTGTTCCATTTGGTGCTGCGATGACACTCCCCCTCGAGGTCTGTTACCACCCTGGGCTCTTTTCCTCTGCAGTTACGGAAGAGCTTCTCTGTGACCCACTGCAGCTGCTGCGGTTGAATTTCTTGCAATCAGTGTTCTTGGCGTGTCATTATACAGCACTTGATTGAGAGTTTTATCTGAGAATTCACTCTCCTTCTGAAAACCCTTGGCTAGATGCTCAGTTACCTCCAGGCATTGTGTCTGCAAATACTGCAGCCAAGGCAAGTGTGGTCACCTGGGGTGTTGCAGGGCCCCGAGCCCAGGTGCTCCCCTGGAAGGGGGGGTGTCCAGCCCGATAGGGGATACCTCATCCTCACAGGGCCAGTCCAGCCTCCTCGCAGGGCTGGGGGCTTGATATTCCGGAGAACTTCCTCCCATGGTGGGGGTCCGTCTCCAGATGAGACTAGAGCAGAATTATAAAGGGGCCCCTCATTGTGCCCCACGGGCAGGGACCCTCTGCAGTCAGAGGGTTTTCTCCTGAGCCGTTGCTGGGCTGCTCTCCAGAGTGGCCGGCAGTGAGGAAGCTGCCCCCTCGGAGCTGGCTGTGGATTTCACTACAAATGAGACCAAGTCAGCTGGGAGGAGCAGCGCTCGGTGAGACGGCAGGTGCAGGGAACTGACTTACTGGATGTCTAAACTGGTCCCAGAATCTAAAGCTTTCAGGGTACTGATTTAGCAGACCATCTGGGAAGCTGCAGAAGCCTGGGCTTGCCTCAGGGCAATCCACGGTCAGCTCTGCATAACAAGGTTCTTATAAAACATCATTTTGGACAACACTGGTTATAGAGATAAAAGTATTTGAAACAAAAATTTAGTGAGGTTTAAAACTGTCTCAGGGCTTCCCTGGTGGCACAGTTGTTAAGAATTCGCCTGCCAATGTAGGGGACACGGGTTCCAGCCCTGGTCCGGGAAGATCCCACGTGCCGCGGAGCAGCTAAGCCCGTGCGCCACAACTACTGAGCCTGCGCTCTAGAGCCGACGCACAACTACTGAGCCCACGAGCCACAACTACTGAAGCCCGCCCACCTAGAGCCCGTGCTCCGCAACAAGAGAAGCCACCGCAATGAGAAGCCTGCGCACCGCAACGAAGAGTAGCCCCTGCTCGCTGCAACTAGAGAAAGCCCACGGGCAGCAATAAACACCCAACACAGCCAAACATAAATAAAATTAATTAATTAAAATAAAATAAAACTCTGTCTCAGAATTTAGGTGAATCTCTTAGGTGTGGATAAGATTTCAGGACTATTTTTTGCTGGAGTAACTGGACCCTAGATGTAATTACATTTTGCATCTCCCCCATCCCCCCAGATTTCTCTGAGATGTGGTGCCTTGTTTTTGGGTGTCCACGTTCAGCCCCAGGCTGTGTTGGGGGAGTGGCCTCGGGCAGTGTCTGAGCTCACTGTGAGGTTGGGTTACCTCTACTCACCTGGGCTTCCTAAGTACCACTCGACTGGTGTGGTGTTTCAGTCCTTGCCTTGCTGTGCTAAGGAGGAGGTGCCCCTCCCACCAGAGAGGGACTTGCCCTCTCACAGGCACCCCTCCTGTGGAGTAGGGGGGAGCATTCCATTCTGTGTCTGGACCATGTGTGTCCACTTTTCCTCCCAGAATTCATTCCACAGCTGGCTCAGTGGAGGTTTTCTGGAGTGGAGGTGCCTCTCCAAGCCCCCTAACCCAGACTCCAGCCCAGGCCCCAAGCTGGAGGGCTTGGGGAGGGCCTCCCCTGGCCCACTGGGAACCAAGCCCATAGCCAGTGCTGCGCCATTTTTGAGCCTGAGTCTGGAGAAGTACTTCCCACCAGCCAGGCCTGGCGCTGGCCACGTGTCCTCAGGTCGGGGCCAGGGTTCAGGGATCTGAAGGGTCAGAGACCAGGGATGGTTCTGCTCTGGGTGCTGGACTGTGGGCCAGGGCTGGCAGGCCGAGGGGCCAGGTCCACTTCTGCAGGCGGGCGGTTGAGAGGCCCAGACCCCCAGGTCCGCGCCGGCGCGTGCGCACGCGCGCACACACACCCCCCGCGGGTGCACACACGGGCAGTGGGTGGTTCAGCGCCCCCTGGCGAGCCCTGGAGAGGCGCCGGCGTCCCTACCCTCGTGCTCGCCTGCGTTTCTGGGGCTGCTGGTCCTCGGCCTAACACTGCGACCTCCCCGCCTTCAGGGGCAGCGGCCCCGAGGCCCAGCCTCACTGCGCCCTCCTGGCCGTCGCGACTTGGTCCTGCCCTGTGAGATGTGGGGGGCCCCGCGTTTGGGGCCCCAGTCTCTTCCTCCTTCCCCTCCGCACGCTCGCTCTTCCGGGCTCACCTGGAAACCTGCGCCCCAGGGCCCCTCTGCGTGCCCTGCCCTCTACCCCTTTCCGGTTCTCTGCACCCGGCCCTTGCGCCCTTGCCCACCTCCCCGCCCTTCTCTGGGCGCCCCCTTCTGCCTGACTCGAAGGACCCAGGGGCCCGTAGGCAGCGGGCACGCGCGGTGGCTGCTCCTGTCCCCGACCTGGGACTCCGGGTGGAGGGGGTTGCTCGCACCCTCGCTGTGGGTCACGCCTCCTCCTGGGGTTGAGGCCCCCGTGGGGCTCTGCCAGCAGGACGTCGGGGCGTGTTCAGCCGAGTTCCGGGACAGGGTGCTGGGGGTGGCAGCGATGCTCGCAGGAATGACGTGGTTCCTTAGCGTCTCATTTCTCACTTATCACTGTCAATTGACTCCACCGCCGCGATGACCGCACCAGGTGCAGACCCCCCGGGCGCCGTGCGAGGTACCCCGTGTGCTTTAAGTCCACTTTGCAGGTGATAAACTGAGGCTCGGATAAGGTAACGGCCGGTAAGGTACTGAGCGGGACTTGAACCTGGAGCCCACCCCGGACCCGTGTCCAGCACACATCCTGTACATCCGGTGCCCACCTGGTTCTTCTTGCCACCTGACCCTCAGACTGCTCCCGTGCTCTGGAGGGCCCTTGATTCCTCTAACCAAAATGGCTTGTTTTGTTATTATTACCATAGGGGTAAAATAGTTATTGATGCAACTCGAACGTGAAGCCATCAGCCTTTCCTGGGCAAGCACTTGGCAGTGTTTTGCGGCAAAGGGCTGCGCCCTTGAGGCAGCAGGGTTCACAGTGACCTGGCTGGCCTCCGCACAGCTAAGGACAGGCCACCTGTGGTGCCAGGTCAGGCTGTAGGCACGTGTGGGGCCAGCTGACTGTCCACTGGCACCTGCCCAGGGTGGGTGGGTTCCGGGGTTCGGCAGTGATCTGGTCTGCAGCCCAGGACAGGGCCAGCCTCCCGGGGGGATGGATGCTCCCTGGGCATACAGACTTGACACGTGGTGTCTGTGCAAGCTGACCCACTGTGGGCCCGCGAGCCTGGACCCTGAGCCACAGAGCCTGAGGCCTGGTGGGACCTGCTGGCTCACCCTCAGGGCCACATGGTGCCAGCCGGGATGATGGCTCTGTGCTCTCTTGTCCCTGTCACCCAGCAGGAGCCAGTAGGGAAACTGAGTCATGGGAAAAGGCCTTCCTCTGTCGGGGGGCCAAGTGACAGGTAAGACTGCTTACTGGGTATGGGATACTGGGTGGATTTGTGAATCTCGCTCTCTGAGCCTGAGTTTTTCCTTCCGTAAATTGTTGGATTAGGGGAGTTAGATGACACACATTCAGTGCTGGGTGGTTATCTCTGTGATTAAACTGCGTCCAAACCCTGCCCACCCATTCCTCCAACCACCAGGGATGGGCCCCCCTCTAGTCTCGGTAGGAAGCAGCTGGCTGCCCCAGGGGCTCCCTGATGGGGGGTGCTGGGCAGACTGAGCGAACCACGGGCACGGTGATGTGCCTCCGGTTGGTCCCGTACCTAGGCCTGAAGGCCACAGGGAGGGCAGGTACCCGAGTCCTGAGAGAGAGCAGGGGCCGGAGGGGCACCCAGTGGGAGCCCTGGTGGAGAAGCCTGGAGGGGGGAGGGCGCAGTTGAGTGGGGGTGGGGCGGGAGTCACCAGCCATCAGCCATCCGCGGGCCAGATGGCAGGGCTGCCACCATGTGACCACAGGAGTGTGTGCCTATCTGGGGCGCCAGATCCGCTGATGGTGGCTGGTGCCGCCGCCAGGTCAGCGCTGGTGTACCGACGCACTCCTGTGGACAAGGCCGACCTTGGGGATATGGGTCATGGCCAGCCGGGCACTGCAGAACTCAGAGGGGACAGAAGCGTGGTGGAGAGTCGCAGGAGGGTCTGGGTGAGTGTTTGGAGGAAGTGAGAGGTCCCCGCCCTGGTGACCAGTGGTCAGTGGGTTTGCTTGGCAGTCCAGTGTGGCCTGGTCAGCTTCTCCCGTGCCCAGGGCCTGAGGATCAGCGGGTGGTCGGATGCATAGCACTGGGAGCAGCCAGGTTCGGAGTGTGTGTGACTTGAGGCTTTTCGCTGGTTTCTCTGCGATGCTCTTGGATTTGGGTATTGAGTGGGGAGTCCGAGCCTTTACTGGAAAACTGTTCCAAGCAAGGCCCAGGGCCTGGGCTGGGCTCTTAGGCACCCAGCCCTCACGCCTGAGCTCCCTGCGCTCTGTCCAGCTGAAAGGCCCACCTGGGGGTCCAGCGAGATCCGCAGGGCTCTCTTCTGCTGAGTGTCAGGGTGATGGGGGTCCCGTGGGGTAGTCCGTCTCGGGAACCAGCGTTCGGAGCCCAGGCCGTGTCCTGGGACAGCTGCTGGGGGGCTGCTGGCGGGGCAGGGGGCTGGGACTCTGCGCAGCCGGGGCCGCACCCCATTGCTGAGCTCGCGAGGCGGGTGTGAGGGGGCTGGGCCTTTCTGACCTGGCCGTGCTGCCTGTCCTGCCATCTGTCCTGCCCACCTGTCCCACCATCTGCCTTCTCTTCTTGTTCCCTTCCTGGAGCTTGGCTGCGACCGCGCTGCTGCCCTGCAGTGACGAGGCATCCTTCTAAGGTTCTTCCGCCGCAGTGTTTACTTCCTGTTTGGGAAGCAAGAGGCGTGAGAGGGATCCTGCCCTGGTCACTCTTACCTCCTCCTCTCTCCCACGTGGGCTCCTGCGTATCCTCAGAGTGAGACCTGGGCCGGCTGCCGGCCCTGCCGTGTCCACTGATGTGACCTTGGCCATTAGTCTTCTTCATCTGGGTCGACACTGGGCCACCTCACAGAGGGGTCTGGGTGGTACCCGCTGAGGCACAAGCAGTGCTCCACACCGGGCTAGGGACCCTCGCGGTTCATGCCACATTCTGCCGCAGCCCAGCTGGCCGGCCTCACAAAGGCTGGGTCCCTCCAGCATTGTCACACGCCTGGCTCGGACGGGCTCCTGAGGGCGGGGCCTGAGCTCACACCCGCCTGCATCCTGTATCCCACATCTGCATCCCCATCCTGCATCGCAGAACAGGTGTTTGAATGAATGGATAATTTCATCAGCTTTACAAAATTAGTCCTGAATTAGTCAGCTTTTGCACTTTGGACTGATTCAGTACTGCTGTGTTTTTGGGTGTTTGAGGCGTCTTTGGGGCTGCTTGTTCACTACTCTTCTAACCTCCTAAGCTAAATGCTACCTTCATTAATTTTATTTTTGTCTTGTAACACTGAAATCTGTCATTGCTATGAATTTATTTTGAGAAAATATTGACATCGTGTGCCAAAAAAGACATTCCTACTGGGCTCTGTTTTATTCTCTTATAGTTTTTATTTCAAAATTGGGTGAGTACTTCTTCGTATTTATATCAATTGATTTTCTTTGCTGTGGACATTTAAAAGTCTAATTTAGGGGTTTCCCTGGTGGTCCAGTGGTTAAGACTCTGTGCTCCCAGTGCAGGGGGCCCAGGTTTGATCCCTGGTCAGGGAACTAGATCCCACATGCCGCAACTAAGAGCCCGCACACCGCCACGAAGATCCTGCATGCCGCAACTAAGACCGGGTGCTGCCAAATAGATAAATAAATATAAAATAAATAAATAAAAGTCTAATTTATAATTTGATTTTCAATGTTGTTGAACGAGGCTTCCTGATTCAAACCAAAGAGAGAGAGTTCCTGTTCCGAATCTTTACCTTCCTCCAGTCGGCAGGCCTCCGAGCTGGCCTGAGGGTGACCCTGCCCTGCTGGACCGATTTAGTCCTGAGTGATGAGCCGGCTGGAGACCGCTGTGTTTGCTTCATTCTTTGCATACTTAGAAATGGAAATGTAGCACCAAAATTTTCTTTTGGATTCTGTTAATCAGCACAGATTGAGTTCTGTAAGTTGTGTTCATTCATTTCCTGGACTTCTGCCCGGAGGTTCTGTCTCCCTAGCATCTGGGGTGTCCGGGTGAGTATGGCGGCCGCACTCGGTTAAGATTCTCCTGCTGCCCCTCGGCATCCCCGGGAGACACAGGGAACTTTTGATTCTTCTTTGGAAATGCCGGTCTTGAGGGGGCTGGAAAGCTGTCTCAGAATATCACTTAAAATTTAAAAATCAAAAAAAAAAATTTAAAAATCACACAGATCTTTTGTGTCTCAACAAAATAAAGATAATTGTTAGGTTAAAATTTTTTTTTTTTATTCTCTAGTTTCTGCTGTGTGTGTGTGTGTGTGTGCTCAGCTCTCTCTTTGCTAATGGTCAACACATTCGTAGGTGTGCTCTTAAGGTCTTTGATTTACTGAAAACAAAGCGAGGTGAGCCCAAAGGGTTTGTCTCTGCATCGATTCCAAGGTGGCAGATTCCACCACGCCCACCCCGTGCCCTTCGCAGGGAGAGCGGGAGGCTGTTCGTGGTCACGGAGACGTTTAGCCCACGCAAGGCTTGTGGGGGTTGGCTGGGGTCCTCCAGGACTGGGTGCTGTTGTTTTCTTCCCTGGCCTCTCCCCGGGCAGGCAGGCCCTTTCCAGTTCTCCACAAGGCCCACTGCTCCCTTTTGTCTTCTCCCCCATGTAGGTGTCTGCCAGGCCCTGAAGACACGAGATTGAACCCTGGTTGGGGGGTCAGAGGGCAAGGGTGTCTCTCCCTCCTCCCAGCTTCTGAAACTAAGAGGAGGCTTCAGGGTGGGAAATGGGTCCAAATGGGCCTTAATGGAGGGATGTGGGTCGGGGTGGGGGGAGCTTGACTCAGGGTGGCAGGGACAGTGGGTGAGGGCACCATTCAGAGAGTCAGCCGGCTCCCCACCTCCCAGCCCCTCTCCTTCCGTCTTTCCTTCCGGTCAGCACAATAGGAAAGGGGCAAAAATGTACTGCCAGCCCCTGACCCCAACCTGGTTCCTGTCTCATCACAGAGGGGTCACTGGTGGCCCTCCTGGGCGTGAGTCAGCTGAGCCCATGGCGGGGGCCAGGATCTGGACCTGCCCCATTCCTGGCCGTGTCCCCAGCCCTGCATCCTTGGCAGTGGGTGCGCAGGTGCCTTTGCTGGGTGTGTGCACGGATCGGTGAATCCCCGCCGCTTTCCTGTGGAGAAGCCTGGGTCACATGTCTGCCTCCTGGGCCAATCACTGAAGCCCCCCTCCCTCCTGCCCGAGGTCGGCGCAGCCCGCCTGAGGGGCTTACTCACCACCCAAGGGGTTTGGGCCGGCATCCCGAGTGACCCAGAGTCAGGCACTGATGAATGACCAAGTACCCTGAGCGGAGGAAAGAACCACCCTGGGATGGGCCACGTAGGGGGAGGCGGGGGGGAACACGGGCTCCATCGAGCAGTGAGCTGAAAGAAATTACAAAAATAAGTTACCTTATGTTCAACAAAATGTAGGGTGTAAAGACAGCCATGTGCTGAATCTTAGGTAGAAGAAGGAGGGAACCGAGGGTTGATTGGGTCTTTCCTTCTCTTCTGTCTTTCTCTGTCCCATCCTGAAGGGCACCTTTTATAAAAACATGTTTGAGGGCCTTACCACCCTTCCCGTGGGCTTGTCCTAATCCTGGAGACTCACATCCAAGGGGACAGCCCTTGGCACCTCGGCTGGAGGGAGCACAGCGCGGAGGCCTGGGGTGGGCGTGAGCGTGTGGACAGGACAGCACGTGGCCGGCGGGGCTGGAGCTGGGGACAGACCTGGGCGGTCACGTGGCCGGCAGGACGGGCGGAGGCGCACGGAGCTGGGCCTTCGCTCCGAGGGTGGGGTTACGCCTGAAGACCCAGAATCAGAAGAACGCCCCGTGCCTTTCGTGGGAGGTGAGCCTCTGAGAGAAGCGTTTCCCGCCACAAAGCCCCGCACCTCCTGGGTCGTGGAAACTGGGCTGAGCGCTGGGAGGAGGCTGGGGAGCGGCCCGCGCCCTTCCTTCAGCGGCCGCCTTCATCACTTCAGTTTAGTTTAGGACTAAAACTCCTTTCTGAGCGCTGATTCCACCGTCCCGCGCCCCGGCCCTCCCCAGCCCTCGTCTGGGGTCCTTCTCCCCACCCCCGGGGCCTCAGGGGAGCCGGCGGGGTGACGGGCCCCGCCCACGGTGGGGACAAGGCCACGCCCTCCCCGCCCACGGTGGGGACAAGGCCACGCCCCACAAGGGGCGCTCACCCCCTCTCTCCCCGCAGCGGTCGGACCCGCAGCTGCTGGCGCAGTTCTACCACGCGGACGAGGAGCTGAGCCAGGTGGCCGCCGAGCTGGACAGTCTGGACGGGCGGAAGGACCCCCAGCGCTGCACGCTGCTCGTCAGCCAGTTCCGCTCCTGCCAGGTGAGCGGCGGGACGGAGGGGAAGGAGGGCGCGGGCCAGGGGAGCGCCTCAGGGAGGGAAACCGGACCGGAGTGGGGCGGGGGAGGACATCCCGGGGACAAGAGCAGGTTGGAAGGGGCGGGTTCGCGGGACACCCTCGGAGAGGAACGTGGGAGGACGAGGAGCCGGCACGAGGAAGGGGACGACGGCCCGCGGGGCCGCCGCAGAGCTGGCAGGGTGGCGACCTCCTGCTGTAGGGTTCACCTGGTCCTGGACACCATGCTGGGAATTCCTCTCGGTTCCCTGAACCCGGGAGGTTTCGCCAGCACTAGAGCACGTGGATGAAGCAAGTTTTGTCAAGTGACCGTCTGGGTCGGTCATCAAGTTCCAGAACCTTCTCGGTGTATTCAGCCCACCAGTCTGAGTCTCTCCACCGGGGAGGTGAGGGCTGTGCGTCCTAGATCACAGGGGTGGGTCTGGGGAAGCAAATGTCCCATCGTGTGTTTCAAGCATCAAGGGTTCTTACAGAATCCTTGAGGGGACGGGAAGAGTACACCCCATCCCATTCCCATCTCTCAGGAGGGTCCAGGGACCAAGGGGACAGGAGGGTCTCCCGACTGGCTGGTCTGTCGATGCCCTGCTTCCCCACCGGAGGATGTCCTTCCTGTGCCCTCAGCTCGCCCACCGCTGGCAGCGAGGAGGCCTCTCTTTGCCCCCTCCCCCCACCACAGGGTGGGGCTACCTGCAGGGGGCTGTGTTTACTCCCAAGGCCACTTATGCCCGCTCACTGGCTATTGTAACTGCATGTTACACAGAGTGACCGAGTGGGGTGAAACTCGGCTTGTGCCTTGCAGAGCCTCGGCAGGGAAAATCAGAGAGGGGGGACGGCCCTGGGAGTGGATGCGTGTGAGGCCGCTTTAAAAAGGTCGAGAGGGCTTCCCTGGTGGCGCAGTGGTTGAGAGTTTGCCTGCCGATGCAGGGGACACGGGTTCATGCCCCAGTCCGGGAAGATCCCACATGCCGCGGAGCGGCTGGGCCCGTGAGCCATGGCCGCTGAGCCTGCGCGTCCAGAGCCTGTGCTCCGCAACGGGAGAGGCCACAACAGTGAGAGGCCCGCGTACCACAATAAAAAAAAAAAAGGTCGAGAAACGAATCATAAAAATCAGCCAAAGTAGTTCATGCTCACATAGCGACACAAGCGTCTTTCACTTCTCACTGCTGTCTGAAGACCCCTGTGTCGGGGTCCCCAAAGCCACGCTGGGCTTCCAGCAGGAGGACACAAAGGGCTCACGTATACTCAAGGCTCTGATCCATCACAGTGAAGGGCTGTGAAGCAGAACCACTGAAGGGAGAGGGCCTGGGGGCGAGGTCCAGAGGAAACAGGCACTAGCTTCCAGAACCCCGTCTCGTGGAGTCACGCAGGCCACGCTCCACCCCCGAGCGACACGCTGTCCCCAGGGAAGCTCGTCAGAGACTCAGAACCGGGGCTCTCATTGCGGGCCCGCAGGCTCCGCGGGCCCCTCTGCCGGGCACACACCGAACTCCGGCCCCGGGGAGGGGGGAAGGGTGTCAGCACAGACACAGCAGGGGAGGCCCAGGGAGCCCCCCATCCCAACACCCCAGCTCCCGGACGCCAGCCCAGGGCCAGCCCCGCACACAGGCCTCGCAGAGGGCAGCAGCCAGGCCCGCTGGGAGGACTCCTCTCCCCACAAACGCGTGGCTGAAAGTTATGGCTGAGGCATCCTGGGTGCTGGCTCTGTACTCAGCTGCCCGCCCCGGGAAAACGGACTTAGAAGAGGCGCCGAAGTGAGCCTCCCCGTGTGTACCGTAACTTCATAAAGGCTTGTCACTGTCACATTTGTTTCACTGGCCAGTTACTGGAGCTCCTTGTTTTGTCAGGGTTTCGCACTACAGTGAATTTCTACAAAGCTCAGCTATTTAGGTTGGAAGGTCACTTTTATTTCTAACATCTCTCTTGAAACAGGTACTTTTTTTTTTTTTTTTTTGGCTGTGCTGATCAGCTTGTGGGATCTCAGTTCCCCAACCAGGGACTGAATCAGGGTCATGGCAGTGAAAGCCCGGAATCCTAACCACTAGACCACCAGGGAACTCCCCGAAGCAGGCATTTTGCCATTTGTAATTTTCATTGACCTTCACGATGCTGTCAGTTCACTTGTTCATTCATTCCTTCATTCAACAGCACTCACTTGCAGAGGTGCCCCTGGGCAGAGGGTGGATGATGTCATAGGAGGGAGCCAGGCAGGCGCAGGGGAGGTGGGCATTTGGCAGGCCGTTGCGGTCAGGGAGGGGCTTCGACAAAGGCCGAGAGCACGGGGTGATGTGTGTGATCACAGCACGAGAACCGAGATAACGTGCAGGTCTGACGGAGGCGGCTGGCTGCAGCCCACTCTGCCGGGTCACTTGCTGGCCTTGATTTTAGAGCACGGTTGCCCTGGGGAGGTCACCCAACTCCAGATTTAGCTGGTCCCCCATCCCCTGAAGTTCCCAGCACCTGTGAGTCAGTTCTAGAGGATGTGGACGCCCCTGCCAAGTACCCAGAGGTCATGAATTTCTCGGCCCTGGGTAGTGGCTCAGCCCCCTGTTGGGGGCACCTCAGGCCTCCCAGGTCCCATCAGACCAGGTGGACCCTCAGCTGAGCAGGGGGCATCTGTGCAGAGTACGCATGGCAATGCCAGCCTGGCCCGGCTCTGCTTTCCGGGGGCCCCTGCGGGTCCTCACGTTGGTCTCAGTGCCGCTCAGGTCATACCTTCTGTCTGGGGTCAGCCGGACAGGCTGGTGCCACGCTGGGTGTGGTGTTTTGAACCTTTTGACCCGAAATGGGGTCTTCTAGCTAAGTCTCCAGCCTGACCAGGCACGCAGCAGAGGCCCAGTGAACCGCAGCTTCTCCCATGTGGCACTGTGGAGGGTGAGGCAGGTGCATTGCGGTTCAGCCTCGCTGGGCTGACTCTCATCCCAGTTAGAAGGAATCTAAGTAATGCGCCTTTGCGTAAACTGAACTTTCTTCAGGAAAATTGTGGGCTAGGGCACACGAGTGTGCAGGTGGTTTCTGATGACGTTTGCACGGGTTTTCGTTTTCCTTCTTGCTTCAGAAAAATCATAAAGGATTTAAGGAATCATGCTGATGGTGCAGTAGGATGAAATGCATTCTGGGCTGTTGTTACGCACTGAAGTGTGTCCCCACCCTGCCCCCGATTCATGTGTTGAAGCCCTAACTCATAGCGCCTCAGGTGTGACTGCATTTGGAGGTGGAGCCCTTAAAGAGCTGATTAAGGTAGAATGAGGTCACTGGGGTGGGCCCTGATCCAATCTGAGTGATGTCCTTACAAGAAGAGGCAGTTAGGACACAGGCACAGAAGAACGACCACGTGAGGACACTAAATCCCTTATCAGATGATGACTTGCGAACATCTTCTCCCAGTCTATGGATTATCTTGTCATTCTCCTAGCAGTTTTGCGAAGAGCCTAAGTTTCAAATTTTGATGCAGCCCAATTTACCTATTTTTTCCTTATATAGATCATCCTTTTGGTGTCATATCTAAGAAATCTTGGTCTAACCCAAGGTCATCAAATTTTCTCATTTTCTTTCAGAAAGAAAGAAAGGTTTTTTATTTCTTTATTTATTTGGCTGCGTTGGGTCTGTTGCTGCGCGCGGCCTTTCTCTAGTTGCGGCAAGCAGTGGCTACTCTTCCTCGTGGTGCGCGGGCTTCTCACTGTGGTGGCTTCTCTTGTTGCGGAGCACGGGCTCTAGCCACACGGGCTTCAGTAGTTGTGAGGTTTTATATTTAGGTCTCTCATCCATGTTGACCTAACTTGAGTATATGGTGTGAGCTTTCAACCAACATTCGTATTTCTTTTTGCAAATGCATTTTCAATTGTTCCAGCCTCATTTGTTGAAAGACCATCCTTTCTCACTGAAAAGGCTGTCCTTTTTGTACTAAACTGTTTCTGCACCTTTGTTGAACATCATTTGTCCATATCTGTGTGGGTCTATTTCTGGGTCCTCTAGTCCGTTCCACTGATCTGTCTTAAGGCCAGTATCACATTGTCATAATTATGGTAGGTTTAAAGTAAGTTGTAAAATCAGAGGGCATCAGATCTCCAACTTTGTTCTTCTATTTCAAAGTTGTTGTGGCTGTTCTAGGTTCTTTGCATTTCCATATGAAACTTAAAAACAGCTTGTAGATGTCTACAAAAAAAAGCCTGAGTTTTTGATTGGGATCACATTTAATCTATAGATCAATTTTGGGAAAAGCATTGAGTTTTTCACCATTCAGTGTGATGTTAGCTATCGTAGGGTTTTCATAGATGCTCTTTTTCAGGCTGAGGAAGTTGCCATCTATTCATAGCTTGCTGAGAGTTTTATCAGGAATGGATGGATGTTGGATTTTTTTCAAATGCTCTGTGTCTGTTGAGGTTATCGTGTGTTTTCCTTTCCTGTTAGTTTGTTGATATGGTAAATTACATTTAGATGTTATTAACTATTTTTATTACTGTCCGCCCCATCACCCACAGCAACAGCAGCAGTAACAGCAGCTGATCCTGGAGGGACAGATGGGATCAGCCCCTGTAAGGTCCCTACTGTATGTGTGAGGTGGTATCGAACTCTTTGAAAGTAGTCTTATGTCTTTATGTCATACGTGTTCGTCTTACATGTGTTTAGACTCACACTATATTGTCAGTGTTTTTGTTTAAACAGTCAAATGTTTTGTAAAGAAAATTAAACAATAATAAAGGCTCTTGCATTTTTCCCGTGCGGTCGCCCTCTCTGGTCTCTCTGTTCCTTCGTGAAGATCTCAATTTCCATCTGGTGTCTTTTCCCTTTTGCATGAAAGACTTTCTTTAGCATTTTTTGTAGTGCAAGTCTGCTGGTCATGAATTCTTATCTTGCCATCAACTTGGAAAGCTATTTTTGCTGGGTTTAGAATCCTAAGTTATCATTTTCCCCTCAATACTTGAAAGATGTTCTTCCACTCTTCTCACGTGCATTGTTTCCAGTGAGAACGCTAATGTCATCTTACCTTTGTTCCTTGTATGTACAATTTTTTCTCTTGCTACTTGTGAGATTTTCTCATTTTATTAGTTTTCATCCATTTGACTATGGTGTGACTTTGTATCGCTTTCTTTGTGTTTCCTGTGCTTAGGGTTCATTGAACTTGTTGGATCTGTGAGTTTATAGTTGTCATTAAATTTGGGGAAAAATTAGTCACTATTCCTTCACATATTTTTTTGTTTCAGTTCTCCTCCTCTTGGGTCTTGAATTATACATATTTTGACATATTGAGGTTGTCCTAGAACTCACTGATGGTCTCTTCTATTATTATTATTGGTATTTTCTCTCTGATAAATTTGGGAAGTTTCAATTGCTATGTCTCCAAGTTTATTGTTCTTTTTTTCTGACCTGTCTAATCTGAGGTTAATCCCATCCCGTGTATTTTTGTTTTCACCTCAGATACTGTAAGTTTTGTCTCTGGATCAGTTTGAGACCTTTTTGTTTCTTCATTGATTCTACGTAACTTTCTGAACACACACAAGTCAGTTATGACAGCTACCTTCATCCCCTGTTCTATCACCTCTGTCAGGTCTGGGTTGGTTTCGATGGGTTGCTTTTTCTTTTCATCATGTGTCATATTTTCTTAATTCTTTGCAAGCCTGGTAATTTTTAAAATAATTTTTAAAAACTTATTTATTTTTGGCTGCGTTGGGTCTCTGTTGCTGCACGCGGGCTTTCTCTAGTTGCAGCGAGCAGGGGCTACTCTTCGTTGTGGTGCGCAGGCTTCCCATCGTGGTGGCTTCTCTTTGTCGCGGAGCACGGGCTCTAGGAGCGCGGGCTTCAGTAGTTGCAGTGCACAGGCTTCAGTCGTTGTGGCTTGTGGGCTCTAGAGCACAGGCTCAGTAGTTGTGGTGCATGGGCTTAGTTGCTCTGTGGCATATGGGATCTTCCCGGACCAGGGCTCGAACCCGTGTCCCCTGCATTGGCAGGCGGATTCTTAACCACGTGCCACCAGGGAAGCCCAAGCCTGGCAATTTTTGAATTGGATGCCTGACCTTGGGAATTTTACCTTGCTGAGAGCTGAATCTTTTTTTCCATAAACTTTTTTTAGCTTTGTTCTGTGATACAGTTTGTTACTTAGAAATGGTTTGATCCTTTTGCATCCTGTTTCTTTAAGGTGTTAGGCAGGATCAGAGCTGTGTTTAGTCTGGGGCTAAGAATAGCCTGCTACCGAGGCAAGACACTTTCGGTATCTACCCAATGCCCTGTGAACCGTGAACTTCTCTACTCTTCGGGCCTGTGCCCAGCTGCATACTCAGGGGCCTCCCCAGAGGCTGTCTCCCTGGGCAGCTCACTTATGTCTGCTACTCTGTCCTCTGGATTCTGGCTGCCTTGGTCTCCCCGGGCTCTCAGCTCTGTCTCTTCAACTAGGGAGTTTGCTGGGTCCCACGTGGGTACCTTCTGTCTGTGCCACGACCTGAAAATTCCCTCCGGGCAGTGAGCTGGGCAGTCATAGCTCCCACCTCATTTGTTTCTCTTCTCTCTGGGATCACTTACTGCCTGACGTCCAGTGTCTGGACAACCGCTGTCTCATTTGCTTCCATTATTGTTGTTTGAAGAGGTAAATTTCATGCATGTTGCCCCACCTTGGGTGGAATCAGACGCCCCAGTAAACGTCGTTGAGGGACACTGTGTGTTCAGCACTGCTCTATCACTGGGGACCCATCAGTGCAGGGGAAAAGCCCTCACCCTCAGGCAGGTGCCATCCTGGGGCTGGGCAGGGTGGGAGCACTGCCACTAAAAGGCCACACAACTTTGGGTAAGCCTTGCCACCTTGCTGGGCTAAGATTCCTGGCTCTCAATACCAGCTGACGTTTTCTGAGCCCTTGCTGTTATTTTTGCCACTATTTGTTCATTACTTCGTTGAATCGTGAGAAAGAGACCTGCCCACCCAGAAAACCTTTTAAACAGAGCTGACAGTAGGACCACTTGATGTTGGTTGGATTTATTTTTATGTTTTGTGCGATTTCCTTATGGTGCAGAATTTCCTTCAGAGTTTAGAGCATCAGTTGTTTGCATTAGAAAGTCATGCTTCCCGCTCACATCTACTGCCTAAGAAAAATGAAACTCAAGCCTCAGAGGGTGGAGAGGAGGACTGTTGAGATACGAAACTGCTGAGGGTGAGGGTGTGCTGTCTTTTTTTGGAAAGCAGCTTGGTGGAATGTAATTAGGGCCTATAAATGCACTTCACACTCTTTGACTTTGTAATGCTACTTCTAGGGATGAGTGGATTCTGAGGGACTAACCCAAAATTCAGTGTCAGGCACCGCAGTGGTGATTGCGTTACTCACGGTAAATTAGAAATGACGTAAATGTCCAGCAGAAGAGGAAGCAGGGAGTTAAAAGGATGGTCCGTGTGCTGGAATCTTACGTGGCTCCCCGTCACAAGCTGGATTTGTGGAAAGTGATAATAACAGGTCCCAACAGTAAATGACAGCAGCAGAGTACAAAATTATGTCCACAGATGATCCCAACCGTGCTGCTGATGGGAAGCAGCCCACGGGGACAAGAACCGGAAGCGTGCCACCTGCAGTCACTGTCCCAAGGACATTCCCTGCCCCTCCACTTTCCCATGTTTCCAGTTTCTCTGGGATGAATGGGTATTAATCTTACCTTTAACAAATTAAAGAAACAAACTAAACTTTCAACATTCTTACAATTCTACTGAATGATGATGGACGTTTAAAGAACAGGACAATTTTGAGAAAAGAATGGGATGTAATTTAAGATGCAGTAAAACAGGTTTGAGAAGACCAGTCTTACACGTGGTCTCCTAGTGATGCCTGTCCCGACAGCAGGTCTTGCCTGTGTCGCGATCATGCCCAGGGTGACACAGGCTTATATGTTAATCAAAGCAGCACAGCAAGTGGGTGGTGAAAATCCACTTTTTGTGTGTCTGTCCACCTAGCATTTCCATTCCTCCAGCTCTCTCCTAAGAAATTTGTGTACAGGAGTTCAGAGAGATGCTCGGGGCGGTCATCGTGGCTGAGGCTGCAGGGAGCCCAGGTGCGCAGGTCCGCAGGGAAAGGTACAGCCGTCACAAAGGGCGATGCACCATGAACTTGGTGACTGACGTGGGACGCGCCCTCAGCCCTCGTAGCGGGTGCTCTAGACACCTGGACGTGGGGAAGGGTGTGCTCTTCACTCTGGATACTTCTGGAAAGTTTGAGCTCCTTGTAGCAGTCGCAGAGCAGGCCCACGTGTGCTACCACATCACCTCGTCACCCTAACCTGCACTGGGCTTGCTTCTCGGACTTTCCAAGCAGTCCTGTCAGCCGCCAGCTGGAGCTGCGTCTTAGCGCACTTCCTGTTTCTGTTTCAGGACAACGTGTTAAACATCATTAACCAGATCATGGATGTGTGCATCCCCCAGGACCGCGCCCCACGGGATTTCTGTGTCAAGTTCCCCGAGGAGATCCGGCACGACAACCTGGCCGGCCAGCTCTGGTTTGGCGCCGAGGTAGTGGGTGGCTGCCGGGGTCCGGGGTCACGGTGCTGCAGGGCCCGGCGTCTCCTCCTCCAAGGGTTACAGGTGGTGCTGAGCCTGTAGGGTGGTGGGGAGGCGAGAACACGCTCCCTGGAAACTATACACAAGCAAATAGAGACACGAGGCCTCACATGTGATTTCTATGAGGTTCTCAGGCCCCCAGACACGTAGGGCCTAAAAGCGGTTCTTACTACAATGATGCTGGTATTCGGAACAGCACTGCCCGTCCTGCACCCGCAGGACTGTTGCTTCTTGCGGGGCGGGGCGCCTGCGCCCTGGCCCGCACTCCAGCCCCACGCACAGGGCCCCTCCCATCTTGGTCTTCACCTCCTGAGGAGGAGCCTGAGGCACGGGAGGGAGGTGCCCGCCCGGGGAGGCAGGACCAGCCTCACCCCGGCCAGTGGTGACCCGTGGGACACCCAGACGACCCTTTGGCCTTGCTCTCGGGACCCTAGGGGTGTGCGCTGCCCCGTCCTCCCCGCCTCAGCTCTGCAGGACTCCTGGAATGCCCCCCTCCCCCACGCTGCCGGGCCCTCGTGCCCACAGGCTCCCCCCTTTCAGCCCACTCCACCCGGCTCCTCTGAGCCGCACCTGGTTGGGCGTCCCTGCTGGGGCCCTGGCTAGGCCGTCTCTCCCCCCAGCCTCAGTGCTCAGCTCTGCAAAGCGGGTCCCAGGGGCAGGGGCAGCTGTGCAAGCCATGAGGTGATGCAGGGAGCCTTTATGGACACGAGGCGTCTGCTTCCTAGAACAACCTGGATTTCCTGGGGAGCCGCGGTCAGTCCCGCTGCGGTGGACCTGGAGTACGGCCGGAACCTGGCGTCTGTGGGCCGGGTGGGGAGGGGACAGGAGTCACATGGCCCGGAGGCCCCTGCATGGAGCCCCCAAACCCGAGGGCACTTGTTCTCACCGCCGTGATGGCTCTGCATCTAAGAGAAACCAGGAGGGAGCAGGCGCCCCAGAGCGGAGGGGGGAGGGGGGCAGGAATATGAGGGAGGGGCTCCCGGAAGGGAGGCCTGGGAGGCGTCTCCGGGATGAGGCGCCCCAGCCCCGCCGTTGCTCTGCCCTCCGGTCCCACCTCTGGCTGTACAGTCTTCTCGGGCGCCGTGGAGGGGGGGGGGGCCTTTCTCAGCGCCCGCTGTCGTGGGTTCCAGAAGCCCGCACGCTCCGGGCGCCGAGGACACGCGGGTGGGGCCTCCCTGACGCCCTCTGCCGCCCGCAGTGCCTTGCCGCTGGCTCCATCATCATGAACCGCGAGCTGGAGAGCATGGCCATGCGGCCGCTGGCCAAGGAGCTGACCCGCAGCCTGGAGGACGTGCGCGGCGCCCTCCGCGACCAGGCGCTGCGGGACCTCAACACCTACACGGAGAAGATGCGGGAGGCGCTGAGGCACTTCGACGTGCTGTTCGCCGAGTTCGAGCTGAGGTGACCGAGGAACCATAACCCTTTGCCCCGTGGGGAGGCTGGGGGCGGGCAGCTCCGCTGGCTCTGCGTCTGCAGCAGGAAAACTCCGCGGAGGGAGGCGCGGGCTGGTTCCGGGCCGTCGCGGGGTGGGGGGGGGGGGGCGGGGGCGGGCAGAGGTGACCCAGGGACGCAAGAGACGCCGGGTCCCGCCCAGCACCTCTGCTGCTGGTGGTCCTGCGGGTGAAGGTCACGGTCAGCACAACGCCCCGCCCCCAGCACGTCTCTGTGCCCAGACGTGGGACGCGGCAGGAGGAGCCAGGAGGAAGTGGAGGCCGCTTGGGGGCCTGCTGGGGCCCCCAGCTCCGTGGGGTGAGGGGGGCGCCTCTCCAGCTCAGCGGGTCTGCCCTTCGCACCCCCACTAGCTCCCTGGGGCGTTCCCGCCCGCCCGCGGCAAAGGACATGGCGTGGTCCCTGGGGCCCTCACAGGACGGGCTGTGGAGGACCCGGGACTGCGGGGAGGGGCCTGCGCGGTGTCCACAGACACAGAGACGCTGGAGGTAGATGAGAAGCAGGACCCCAGAGCCCGTCCACGGTGGCCCGGTTAATGAAAACTGTCCGTCCTGTGCCTTGTGGGCCCTAGAAGGAAGTCAGGCATTCCAGCCGGTTCTCTAGGGAGTGGGCGCCACAAATGAGCTTAATAGTTTTGGCCGGCTCTGTCTGCTCCACATCTTTCCAACTAAGCTTTCGTAACAAGAAAAAATAGTGACAGAAAAATGTTCTCACCTGGAGAGTGGGTGGAGCCCCCGGCCCTGCCCTGCGTGGGGGCCCAGGGGTTGTCCACCCGCCCTGCACAGGGTCATTCACTACCTCGAGGCTGGGGACAGTCGGGGCAGTGGGCAGTGGCGGTTCCGGGGTGGGCAGGGCTGTGGGACCCAAGGAGGTGCTGCTTGAGGCCTGACCCTGGGAGGAGCTTTGGCTCAAAATATAAACGGTGATGCTGGGGGTGTGTGTTTATGAAGCTGCTGAGATGCAGCCGGGCTCCAGTTGGAGGGACCTCATTTGGTTGTCAGTTAAGACACCCTTGGTTCCGGGAGATACCAGATGGCCCTCACTCCCTTCTCTCTGTTTGCAGCTACGTGTCGGCCATGGTGCCCGTGAAGTCCCCGCGGGAGTACTACGTGCAGCAGGAGGTCATCGTGCTGTTCTGTGAGACGGTGGAGAGGTGAGGCCACCTGGGAATGGCGGGGCTCCTGCGGCCCCGGGCCTGGGTGAGGGCTGCAACGGGACAGGGGCACCATGTGCATGTGCCACAGGGCCTCCCCACACACCACTGTTCCTCAGCCCCAGTGTCCCCTTTCTCTGGGCCCAGACCCTGCAGGAGGAGCTGACGTGGTTGAGAAGGGCTCCATGCTGACCTCCTCACCTCCCTCACCTCCCTCACCTCCTCACCTCCCTCACCTCCCTCACCTCCTCACTTCCCTCACCTCCCTCACCACCCTCACCTCCTCACCTCCTCACCTGGCTCACCTCCCTCACCGCCCTCACCTCCTCACCTCCCTCACCTCCTCACCTCCCATACCTCACTCACCTCCCTCACCTCCTCACCTCCCTCACCTCCCTCACCTCCTCACCTCCCTCCCCTCCCTCACCTCCCTCACCTCCCTCACCTCCTCACTTCCCTCACCTCCCTCAGCACCCTCACCTCCTCACCTCCTCACCTCGCTCACCTCCCTCACCTCCTCACCTCCCTCCCCTCCCTCACCTCCTCACCTCCCTCACCTTCCTCACCTCCTCACTTCCCTCACCTCCCTCACCACCCTCACCTCCTCACCTCCCATACCTCACTCACTTCCCTCACCTCCTCACCTCCCTCACCTCCCTCACCTCCTCACCTCCCTCCCCTCCCTCACCTCCTCACCTCCCTCACCTCCCTCACCTCACTCACCTCCCCACCTCTATCACCTGCCTCACCCCCTCACCTCCCTCCCCTCCCTCACCTCCTCATTTCCCTCACCTCCCTCACCTCCTCACCTCCTCACCTCCCTCACCTCCCTCACCTCACCTCCCTCACCTCCTCACCTCCCTCACCTCCTCACCTCCCTCACCTCCTCACCTCCCGTACCTCCCTCACCTCCCCCACCTCCCCACCTCCTCACCTCCTCGCCTCCCTAACCTCCCTCACCCCCTCACCTCCTTCACCTCCCTCCCCTCCCTCACCTCCCTCACCTCCTCACCTCCCTCACCTCCTCACCTCCCTCACCTCCTCACCTCCCTCACCTCCCTCACCCCCTCACGTCCTTCACCTCCCTCCCCTCCCTCATCTCCTCACCTCCCTCACCACCCTCACCTCCCTCACCTCCATCACCTCCCTCACCTCACGTCCCTCACCTCCCTCACCTTCTCATCTCCCTCACCTCCCTCACCTCCTCACCACCCTCACCTCCTCACCTCCCTCACTTCCTCACCTCCCTCACCTCCTCACTTCCTCACCACACCACCTCCCTCACCTCTCTCACATCCTCACCTCCTCACCTCCCTCACCTCCTCACTTCCTCACCTTCACACCTCCCTCACCTCCCTCACCCCCTCACCTCCCTCACCCCCTCACCTCCTTCACCTACCTCCCCTCTCTCACCTCATCTCCCTCACCTCCCTCACCTCCTCACCTCCCTCACCTCCTCACCTCCCATACCTCCCTCACCTCCCCCACCTCCCCCACCTCACCTCCTCACCACCCTCACCTCCCTCACCGCCTCACCTCCCTCACCTCCCTCACTGCCTCACCTCCTTCACCTCCCTCCCCTCCCTCACCTCATCTCCCTCACCTCTCTCACCTCCTCACCTCCCTCACCTCCCTCACCTCCTCATCTCCCTCACCTCCCTCACCTCCCGGACCTCACCTCCTCACCTCCCTCACCTCACCTCCCTCACCTCCTCACCTCCCTCACCTCCCTCACCTCCCTCACCGCCTCACCTCCCTCACCGCCTCACCTCCCATACCTCCGTCACCTCCCCCACCCCCTCACCTTCTCACCTCCTCACCTCCTCACCTCCTCACCTCCCTCACCTCCCTCATCACCCTCACCACCCTCACCTCCTCACCTCCCTCACCTCCTCACCTCCCTCACCTCCCTCACCTCCCTCACCTCCTTACCTCCCTCACTTCCTCACCTCCCTCACCTCCTCACTTCCTCACCACACCACCTCCCTCACCTCTCTCACATCCTCACCTCCTCACCTCCCTCCCCTCCTCACCTCCTCACCTCCCTCACCTCCATCACCTCCTCACCTCCTCACCTCCACACCTCCCTCACCTCCCCCACCTCCCCCGCCTCCTCACGTCGCTCACCTCCTCACCTCCCTCACCTCCCTCACCTCCCTCACCTCCTCACCTCCCTCACCTCCCTCACCTCCTCATCTCCTCACCTCCCTCACCTACCACAACTCACCTCCCTAACCTCCTCACCTCCCTCACCTCCTCACCTCCCTCACCTCCATCAACTCCCTCACCTCCCTCACCTCTTCACCTCCCAGACCTCCTCACCTCCTCACCTCCCTCACATCCCTCACCTCCCTCACCTCCCTCACCTCATCTCCCTCACCTCCCTCACCACACCTCCCTCACCTGCCCCACCTCCCCCACCTCCCCCACCTCCTCACCTCTCTCACCTCCCTCACCTCCCTCACCTCCTCACCTCCTTCACCTCCCCTCCCCTCCCTCACCTCAGCTCCCTCACCTCCCTCACCTCCTCACCTCCCTCACCTCCCTCACCTCCTCACCTCCCTCACCTCCTCACCTCCTCACCTCCCTCTCCTCCTCACCTCCCTCAACTCCTCACCTCCCTCACCTCCTCACCTCCCTCACCTCCCTCACCTCATCTCCCTCACCTCCCTCCTTTCCTCACCTCCCTCACCTCCCTCACCTCCTCACCTCCCTCACCTCCCTCACCTCCTCATCTCCCTCATCTCCCTCACCTCACCTGCCTCACCTCCCTCACCTCCCTCAGCCCCTCACCTCCTCACCTACCTCACCTCCCTCACCTCCTCACCTCCACACCTCCCTCACCTCCCTCATCTCCTCACCTCCTCACCCCCCTGACCTCCCTCATCTCACCTCCCTCACCTCCTCACCTCCCTCACCTCCATCACCTCCCTCACCTCCCTCCCCTCCTCACCTCCCTCACCTCCCTCACTTCATCTCCCTCACCTCCCTCACCTCGCTCACCTCACCTCTTTCACCTCCCTCACACCCTCACCTCCCTCACCTCCTCACGTCCCTCACCTCCTCACCTCCCTCCCCTCCTCACCTCCTTCACCTCCCTCCCCTCCCTCACGTCATCTCCCTCACCTCCCTCACCTCCTCACCTCCCTCACCTCCCTCACCACCCTCACCTCACCTCCCTCACCTCCTCACCTCCCTCACCTCCTCACCTCCCTCACCTCCCTCACTCCCTCACCTCCTCACCTCCCTCACCTCCCTCACCTCCCTCACCTCCCTCACCTCACCTCCCTCACCTACCTCACCTCCCTCACCTCCTCATCTCCCTCACCTCCCTCACCTCCCTCACCTCCCTCAGCTCCCTCACCTCCTCACCTCCTCACCGCCCTCACCTGCCTCACCTCCCTCACCTCCTCATCTCTCTCACCTACCTCACCTCCCTCACCTCCTCATCTCTCTCACCTACCTCACCTCCCTCACCTCCTCATCTCCCTCACCTCCCTCACCTCCCTCACCTCACCTCCCTCACCTCCCTCACCTCACCTCCCTCACCTCCTCACCTCCCTCACCCCCTCACCTCCTTCACCTTCCTCCCCTCCCTCACCTCATCTCCCTCACCTCCCTCCCCTCCTCACCTCCCTCACCTCCCCTCACCTCCCTCACCTCCCTCACCTCCCTCACCTCCTCACCTCCCTCAACTCCCTCACCTCCCTCCCCTCCCTCACCTCCCTCACCTCCCTCACCTCCTCACCTCCCTCACCTCCTCACCTCCCTCACCTCCCTCACTCCTCACCTCCTTCACCTCCCTCCCCTCCCTCACCTCATCTCCCTCACCTCCCTCACCTCCTCACCTCCCTCACTCCCTCACCTCCCTCACCCCCTCACCTCCTTCACCTCCTTCCCCTCTCTCACCTCATCTCCCTCACCTCCCTCACCTCCTCACCTCCCTCACCTCCTCACCTCCCATACCTCCCTCACCTCCCCCACCTCCCCCACCTCACCTCCTCACCTCCCTCACCTCCCTCACCGCCTCACCTCCTTCACCTCCCTCCCCTCCCTCACCTAATCTCCCTCACCTCTCTCACCTCCTCACCTCCATCACCTCCCTCACCTCCTCACCTCCCTCACCTCCCTCACCCCCTCACCTCCCTCACCCCCTCACCTCCTTCACCTCCCTCCCCTCTCTCACCTCATCTCCCTCACCTCCCTCACCTCCCTCACCCCCTCCCCTCCTTCACCTCCCTCCCCTCCCTCACCTCATCTTCCTCACCTCCCTCACCTCCTCACCTCCCTCACCTCCCTCACCTCCCTCACCTCCTCACCTCCCTCACCTCCCTCACCTCCACACCTCCCTCACCTCCCTGACCTCCCTCATCTCACCTCCCTCACCTCCCTCACCTCCTCACCTCCCTCACCTCCTCACCTCCTCACCTCCTCACCTCCCTCACCTCCCTCACCTCCCTCACCTCCCTCACCTCCCTCTCCTCACCTCCCTTACCTCCCTCTCCTCACCTCCCTCACCTCCCTCACCTTCCTCTCCTCACCTCCTTCACCTCCCTCACCTCATCACTTCCTCACCTTCTCCCCTCCTTTCTCCTCCCTCCATCTCACCTCATCACCTGCATACCTCCTCACCTCCACTCCTCCTCTCCTCACCTCCTCACCTCCCCATCTCCTCACCTCTTCCTCTCCTCATCTTGGCTCTGGGAGACACCCAGTGGCCCTCACTCCCCACCTCCTGCTTTTGTTTTGTCCACTCTTCTTCCCTACAGGCCAGGATGGAACCTTTGCTGAGCTGGGTTTTGGAGGTGAATCATCACTATTCTCGTCGTGGCTTGTATGGGGCGTGTGGGGTCAGATTTGAAGTCAGATTTTCTGAATAGACTTTGGGACTAAGATTTAATCCAGAATGTTCCTTATATGTGACTTGCACTTCAGTAGTAGGTAAGTTTTGAAGGTGTCTAATATCACGTCGTCAGTTTGTTAATTTTAAAGACGAATTATTCACTGTTGTACGCTGAGAGATATTTCAAGTCACTCAAGAATAAGATGACAGGAAATACCCTTTATTTAGAACATGACGACGCCAGCAGCACTTGCTCACGCACGTAGAGAAAGCGGTTCATATACCTGCAAAAGAGAAGAAATCCGGGAGAGCAATTCGGGTTTCTTCGCCGTGTGAAATGGTTCAGAGCAGTGTTTCTGCTCCACGTTTATCCTTCCGCTTTGGGTGCCTGACAGCACAGCTGTCCTCACTAGCTCCCCTCGGCGAGCACCCCTCACTCACCCCTGCTTCCTCCGTCAGCAGTGGGGTCAGGAATTGGGAAGATGGGGCAGGCCAAGCGTCAGCCCCCTGCACCGGAACTTGCAGAGCGGGGCTCGTCCAGCAGCTGGCCCCCAAGCGCCGACGTGGGTGAGGGTTGCACGGCTGCCTTGCCCTGCCCTGTCTGGCCGTGGGTCGCCCCTGCTCACTCTCTCTCTCCCCTGCCAGGGCCCTGGACTTCGGGTACCTGACCCAGGACATGATTGATGACTACGAGCCAGCCCTCATGTTCACCATCCCCAGGTTGGCCATCGTGTGGTGAGTGTTCCCCTGCCTGGGACCGTCGTTTCTCAGAAACCTGGCAGGATCATCGGGTCCGTGGTGCCAGGCCTCTCTGGGTGGTGGTAAGTGGTACGTGTACCCTGAAGGGGGCTGCTCAGCCACCCCAGGGCAGCTGCCAGGTGGTCCTGCCCTTGTCCCAGCAGACAAGGAACCAGGTGTTCCGAGTGCCTCCCGCTCAGCCAGCCTAGATGGTGCAGGACGGGTGAGCATGACAGCCACGTGCACCCCCAGCCCTGGGAAGAGGCCCCCACACTCAGGCACAGGGGCCCCATCAGGGGCTGTGGGAGCGGCTTTGAAGGGACGGGAGGTGAGGTGCCCCTGGTCCCCGCCGGAGGACGTGGTGGGCGTGTTTGGAGGATTCATGGGCTGGCAGGGAGGTGGAGCCTGTTGGGTGAGGGGCAGGTGGGCGGCAGCCGGCCTTGCGATGGGGTGGGCGCGCGGCTGCTGAGAGCAGGGGAGCGCTGGGTTAGGCCTCTGGGGTCTGTGGCCTCAAAGGTGTCACGGCAGCACGTGGGGTCAGTCGTCAAGCACGCTTGACAGGAAGTACTTGGTCATGTGCTGAGCCTTGCGGAGCCTCTCAGAGCCAGGGTCAGAGCCCAGCTGTTCTGGGCTTGGTCCACTCTGCTCAGCCGCACCCGGACTCCCAGACACAGACCGCCTTCCCTCCCTCCAGGTGAGGGAGCGTGGGGCAGGTAGGCACAGGCGCCCGGGGGGCAGCTGGGGTGCAGCTAGGCCGGGAGCCGGTTGTAGGTGTGGATGTCAGTGGACTGGCCTGGGGAGCGTGCGGGGGACACAGAGGCACAGGCCCTGGGGAGAACTCACTGCGGGTGAGCACCTCCTACGGCAGGTCCGTGGGGCGGTGGCAGCGCTGCAGGATGGGCCAGCCTCTGGGACAGAGGGGCGTCCCTGGACCGCAGGGAGCTGGACGAGTCGTGTGCCGCGTGCGGGAGGGGTGGGGAGCAGGCCAGGCAGAGACCCTGGGCCGAGCCAGAAGCGACTTCCACTGCCCGGGACTGTGGAGGTGTCGTGGCGGGGAGCCTGACGTGCCGTGAAGTGCAGAGCGGACTTGGCGAGGAGGGCCCGGGGAGGTGGGCAGGCGGGGTGGGGCTGCCAGTGCCCAGCACTCGGGGAAGCCTGAGCGGCCGCCTCCGGTGTGCAGGGTCAGCTCCCCACATTTGAGTCTCGCCTTGGGCTTGGGGACCGGCCTGGCCCCCACCTCGCTCCTCCTGGCCTCACTGTGCTCCAGAGCTGCCTTCCCTCTGGGACGTCTCTGCAGTGGTCTTGGGAGGAGCCAGAACCTTTCCAGAACCTCCTGTCAGTTTCCACTGTCTTAGAGGGAACCTGTTCTAAATCTCGGGGGAGGGCCAGAGACTCTTAGACAGCACGCCCGTCTTAAGATAAAAGCAAGGACGTTGAACAGAAACACATGTTTCTGGGTTTCCACGCTCGAGTCCGTGGTATGTGCTCAGCTCCTTGAGGCTCCCCGGTGCCGGCGGCCCAAGGCTAGGGTGTGCAGGGTGGTACTGTCCAGCCTCGCCGTGCTCACCGAGCTGGCCTTCCAAGGCTTCTCCCTGAGTGGGGTCACTGGGCCCTCTCTGCTGACCTCAGGCCACCTTCTGACACCTGAACTTGTCTGGGTCCTTGTCTCGGGAGTGCCCTGGGTGGGGCCTTTTTCCTGTCGGGCACCTCCTGGAGGCCTCGCGTGGGGTCCTCTCCAGCTTAGGCTGGAGGGAGGCCTGGAAGCGGAGCCGCGGGACCTCTGAGGTCATGAGGGGAGGCTCTGAGTCGCAGCGAGGAGAGGCTGGGTCTGAAGTTGAAGTGGAGGCGGGGCAGGAGCCCAGAGTCTGGGGGCTTCACGGCAGCCACTGAGAAGCCCTCAGGCCCCCTAGAGCCCCCAGCCCCCCAACAGAAGCAGGTCTCCAACCTCGCAGCCAGGCTGTGGGTCTGAGGATCTGAGGAGTGCCAGGCTTAACCAGAAGGAGTGGGGAGAACTGGCTTGTAAGCAGCTGGTCCTGGAGCCAGCCGCCCCCTTCAGAGACGCTCACAGGGTCCCTGTGGGACCCACAGTGCAGCCACCCAGCTCCCTCTCTCAATTCCTTGTTGTCCACAGAGGCCACTGCTGCCCAGCTTGGGGCCCAGGACTCACTCCTTCCTGGATTCACCTGTGAGCGTGTATTAAGCACCTACTGCATGCCGGTCCTGTGCTTGTCCCCAGAGATATGGGGATGATCGTGAGGGAGGCACACACGTACACAAGGCAAGCAGTTGCCGTGGAGTATTCTGGATGCTGGGGTGCGGTTGGGGGTTTGGTGCAGGGACCGTCTGGGGTGGATCTCTTCTCCCGGGCCAGTGAAGGTTCCCGTCCAGTCCCCTGGCCCACCTGCTTCTTGGCAGCCGAGGGCTCGGGCCTTCCTGTGGCTCCAGCCCGTGGGAGCAAAGGCGAGTGTGGACAATGCCCCCTGCCCGGCCCTCCGCAATCTCAGGGTCCCCTCCAACCTTCTCTCCCCGCCTCACCTGCCGCCCACTCCCTTCCTGGGTGCTCACCACTTCCTGCACAGGGTGTTCCCATGTTTCCTCCCAGGAGATTACTTTTAAGCCATGTTATTGAGATAAAATTCACGTACCATATGACTCACCCATTTGAAGTGTACGATTCAGTGGTTTTTAGTCAATTTGCAGAGTTGTGCAACCGTCACCACTAATTTCAGGGCGTCATCATCACTGAAAAGATACCACTTACCCCTCAGCCATCACCTCCACCCCCGTAGTCCCATCTCTCTGTAGATTTGCCTGTTCGGATATTTCGTGTAAACAGGATTGGGGTGACTTGTGTCTCCCCCATGGGCCTATAAGTGTCACGGGGCAGGGGTGCTCACCTGCACCCACTCACGTGTCCTTAGTGCCCGGCAGGTGGTAGCGCAGTGAATTTTCGCAGAATTTTGTTGTGCTGATCTGACAGGGCACGAATAGGAATTTGTAAAGTTTTTCACTGACGTTTTAATCATAAAAATTTGATGGGGGGGGGATAGACCCGGAATGAAGGGATTGATTAAAAATGATACTCTAGCTACTTAAACAACATGAAAGGTGAATCCCAGATGTCAGGGAAGGATCCTAGTGTATCAAGTACAAAACTCATCACCAGTGCGTCTCTACTAAATATCTGAGCGTGATAGGTATACGTTTTGTAACAGAAATCAAAGCAGCAAATGTTACTTTTTTATTGTGATAAAATATGCATGACATAAAACTGACCATTTTAACCCTTTCTGAACGTACACAATGGCATTAAGTACATTCACGTCGTGCAGCCGTGTGTGTGTGCGTGTGTGTGTGTGGGCACATGCATGTGTGTCGGTCACCTTTCTCTGGAGAACTCTGACCAACACACAGGTGAATCTTTCTCTTTTCTTCTTTTTCTTATTTTTAATTTAATTTTTATGGGCGTATGGCTGGTTTACAATGCTGTGTTAGGTTCAGGTGTACAGCAAAGTGAATCGGTTACACGTATACATATATATCCACTCTTTTCCCATATAGGTCATTATGGAGTATTGAGTAGAGTTCCCTGTGCTCTACAGTAGGTCCTTATGAGTTACCTATTTTATATATAGTAGTGTGTCTATGACGAGCTGAATCTTTGTCTTCTGAGATTTGGTGGTGGATTCTTAGATTTGACACCAAAAGCATGAGCAACAAATTTTTAAAAATAATACATTGGACTTTATCAAAATTTAAAATCTGTGCATCAAAGGACATTACCAAGAAAGTGAAAGACACCTAAAGAGTGGGGGTGGGGCGGGCCCTCCCTCCATGCCGGGCGTGCTCCCCCCGGCCCACGCGAGCTGGACCTGGGCCGACCCCTCACCATCCCCCGCATTATGCCGGGGCACCCCCGGGCCCAGCCACGTGCCTGCCAGGCTCCACTGTGGGGCTGCCTTGCATGGACGTGGGCTGAGAGGGCGCGATGCCAGGGTCACCAGCCCTGTGGGGCTGAAGCTCTCCCCCTGATGGCTTATTTCCAGGCCTGGTTCCCCCCATCTTCCCTTCCCACCCCCACCCGTTGCATCAGCACCCGGGCCAGCTGGACACTGAACAGGTATCTGATGCGCTCCTCCTGGGACACGAAGACCAGCCTCACCCTTGTCCGCAGGGGTGCCCCGTCATGGGGACGCAGAAACGTGGCCGGCCCACGACCTCCTCTCTGCCTGTCCTGGCAGTTGGCGTCACTTCCCAGAGCTGCTGAGCGGGAGGGAACCCTGGGTGCTCCGGCGCGTGCGAGCACCGCTGGACAGAGCCGCGGGAATGGCCTAGGTCCCCCGGTCTCCCACCAGAGGGGGTGGGCACGGTGGCTTTAGGGGTCTGTGCACAGACTTCTCCTGCTGAATGGATTCTTTTCCGGGGCTCGCAGCTCCATGGAGGCCGTGCTGGGCAGGAGGGACCCTGCTTGCTCACTGGGGGGCAGCCCAGGCCTCCCCAGGACCCAGGAGAGGAGACAGGGTCCCTCCCTGCCCCCGTCACTGCTTTCTGAAAGAGGAGATGGCCAGGATTCCCCAAACTCTTTCTTCTGCCTGTTTTCACTCTGCCTTTGCCCTGAGACCGCTGCATTTACCCACCAGGTTAAGGCTCTGCCTTGGGAAATCGTCCCTCAAACACGGTTAATTGAACCATGACCGTTAGCTCATGGAAGATCCGTGAAGCAGCCCAGAAGGAATGGAGGCCCAGCCGTGCCCTCTGCCCTCCGCTGGCTCAGGACACAGGCCCTCGAGCTGGTCTCTCCTAGGGGCCTGGAGGCCACTGGTCATGATGGTCACGGCCAGGTGTGCCCCAGGGGGGGTCTCACAGCCCATGTTTTTCCTGTTTTTAGAAAAAAAGGAAATCTTTTTGCCCATGAAACCAACCTTTTTTTTAGGGGAAAACAGTCTCCTCGTTCAACTTTGTTTTTCAGTTTTTCTCACTGAACTGGGTGTTTTCCAGAAGTAATGGGGGCTCCCAGCTGGATGGGTGACCAGACCCTGAGGCCTGAAATAAGATCCTGTTCGTCCTCAGAGACGTGCCAGCGGCTCCTCATTTACACAGACAAGCCCCCGAGGCGCCGACCTATGCGCCATGGGGCCGCGAGGGGACAGGCCCGTGTTCACGGGTGGACGGTCCCTGGGCACCCAAGAGGTGCAGGAGGCATCCAGAGAAGGGTCCTCAGGGATAGGTCCTCTCTCCGAGAGACGGATCTGGAATGATGGTCACGCGCCTGGAGATGGGTGGGGCTGTGGCTACGGAGGTGAACACGGGACCCCCTGCCGTGGAATTGGGGCACCCGGAGCTGGCATCTGGGCAGAGCCAGATGGGCCGTGGGGCCCAGTCCAGTGAAGGGGGTCCTCTCGAGGCACGGGGACGCCCAGCAGGAGGGTCCATCCTGCCTGAGGGGTGTCAGGAGGCTGCCCCCATCTTGAAGGGTGCCTGACCGTGGGCCAGAGTGCTGGGAGGGGAAGGGGGCTTTGGAGACAGCGGCCGGGACACGACATTCACAGCCTGGTGGGGCCGGGAACCGTGAGAGCCTGTGGCAAGTGTGAGTCGGAAAGTCTCGGGCAGCCCCTGGACCTGGGGCGTGTGGACGGAACGAGGGAGAGGTGGGAGAGCTGGGAGGACAGCCTGCGGGGCGCTGTCTGGAAAAACCTCGCCCTGTCTGCGCCATGCTCCTGCAGGACCCACACCCCCAGGGGCCAGCCCTGGGGTCAGGGCTCCACGCTGGTGGAGGGCTGGGCTGGGCTTCACCTCCAACTCCTGTTTCCCTTTTGGAGTAGATGGTTCCAGGGCCAGTTCTCACCAACCTCTGCATTTGTGGTATATTTAAACACAAATCCAGTGTTTCCATTTTCAAGGAGGCAGATTTTAGCAACAAACCTTGATGCTGATTTATCTGATTGCGGCTGGGAGGTGTGCAGCCATATTTTTATCATTATTTTATGATCCCTCAAACGGACATAGGCTAATCAACTTCGAAAGACGATAAAATCTGGGTCATAATTTTCACTGCTTTTTTCTAAACTTATTTACGACTCGATCGCAGAGGGGAAGCGTGTGCGGGGTGTGGTCTGGGCTGGCCACGCGGCTGCAGGACTTGACGTCAGGCTGGCTTTCTGTCTTGGATGCAGTGGCCTCGTGGTCTATGCGGATGGACCCCTGAACCTGGACCGCAAGGCAGAGGACATGTCCGAGCTCTTCCGGCCCTTCCACACGTTGCTGCGGAAAATCAGGTTGGCGGGGTGGGGGGTGGGGGTGGGGGGGTGAGAGAGGGAAGGGGAGGGGAGGGCGGTGTTTGCCTCTGAGCCCCCTCCCTTCTGTGACTGCTCCTGGGGGTTGGCAGTGACCTCTCTGGACAAGGCTGGTCTTGCTTTGCCTTTACTGGACACCTCAACGGTGGGTAGCTTGTCCCTGCCGAGCTTTAGAGGGTGGTAAACCTCACGCTTCTGTGTGAGCTAATTCTTTACCTTCTGTCCACCGCGGGGGTGCTGGGACCGTGGTCTCTGTCGTCGGCTCCTGGTTTCTACTGTTTGGAGCTCCTTTAACCCCACACCCTTCCTCCCTCACAGAACAAGTTCTTTGTTCTTGGCCGGTAGCGTTAAGACCTTTACGCAGATGTCCGGTCCTAAGACAGCGGCTGCCCTGGCTAAGGGCCTGGAAGCCAGGCCCTCTTCTGGTTTCTCACAGAAACGTCTCCATGGCCCCGCGAGACAGATGGGGCCTATCTTACAGGCGAGGCCCTGAAACTGGGGTGGTGTGGGCCGGACCAGGGCCATGCAGCCTGCAAGGGGAGGATGTCCCCCTGGGCCAGGCCACGCCCTCCACATTGGCTGGGGCTGGCGCCCAGGTTGGGGGCTGTTACTAGTTCTTTGACTAGTTTAGGGGGTGAAGTGCTCAGTTCTCTTGAGCGACCAGCGGGTGCCCGCATGCTGTGGCTTATCCTGCCCACCCCCTGACTATCCCTGGGTGGCGCTGGCACCATCTGTGCTGTTCTGTGGGCTTGTGACATCTGGCCTGGGTAACCGAGCTCTGCCCTGAGGGCCTCCCTTGCCCTTCAGCAGCCGGCCCTCCAGCCAGCACCCCTGACCTCAGCCTTCCCTTGAGAAACCTCATGTCAAGTTGTGTGGAGCCCTCACGGCTGGTGACCTCTGTGAGCTGACAGGGCCCGGCTCCTGCAGGGATGGGACAGCAGGGGGCTGCGGCCGCATGTCCTCTGAGCACCTCCCTGGCCCCGTGGCCTCAGACGCCAAGGTCTTTCCTACCACGGTCCCTGGTCTCCGAGAAGCCCCCTTCCCAGGCTGTTGGTCCAGGGCTGACCCCGTGGACCCCTGCCACGCCCTTCCTGGGTCTGGCGGGACTTCCCAGCCTAGGGTGGCTCTCCTCTGCTGGTGCCTGTCCTTTCTGGGGGCCAGAGAGCACAGAAGCCTGCTCCAAACTGCCCTTCGCCCCACCGCAAGCCAAACGTGCTCTGAATCCAGTGAGGAGTGACCCAGGGGGGTCCTTGGAGGGTCAGTGGGCACAGGGTGGGCGAGCCACAGTTGAGTGTCCCTAGCAGGACCTGACCCTGGACCCAGAGGCCGAGGCTCCTGCCCTCTCTGGGTATCCGGCTGGGAGAGGAGACAAGGAAGGAGGGGAGAGGATGGACGACGCTGGGCCAGGAAGGGAAGCGTGTGGCCTGGGCCACGGCTGGGAGTGGCCATGGGGGGAGGGGGAGGGGGGAGACACCAGATGCTGGGGACTTGGGCAGGGGAAGAGTCCAGAACGTCAGAGACATGTGACGTACTCAAAAGGCTGACGCACATAACTGGAATCAGAAGGAAGGAATGGAGAAAATGGGCAGAAGCAGTATTCAAAGAAATAATGGCCAAGAATTTTCCAAAATTGAAGAAAAATCTCTGTCCACAGATTCAGGAGACTGTTAAAGAAAACTACAAGCAAGATGAACACAAAACACATCTGGGTATATCACAGTAAAATTGCTGAAAACAAAGAAAAAACCTTAAACACAGCTAGAGGAAAAGGACATATTACTTTGAAAAGAGTGTACATCAACAGCTGTCTTCTCAAAAACGATGAAAGCCAGAAGGCAATGAAATGATATATATTTAAAGTGCTGAAAGCGGGACTTCCCTGGTGGTCCAGTGGTTGGGACTCTGCACTCCCAATGCAGGGGACCCGGGTTCGATCCCTGGTCGGGGAACTAAGTCCTGCATGCATGCCACAACTAAAAGATCCTGCACGCCACAACTAAAGATCCCCCATGTTGCAACTAAAGATCCCCTATGCCACAACTAAGAAGATCCCACATGCCGCAACGAAGATCCCACATGTGGCAACGAGGACCCCTCGTGCCACAACCTGGCGCAGCCAAAATAAATAAGTAAATATTTTAAAAAATATAATAAAGTGCTGAAAGAAAATAGCTGCCAGTCAGGATTTTACAACCAGGAAAAATACCCTTCAAAAATGCAGTTGGGGCTTCCCCGGTGGCGCAGTGGTTGGGAGTCCGCCTGCCGATGCAGGGCACACGGGTTAGTACCCCGGTCCGGGAAGATCCCACATGCCATGGAGCGGCTGGGCCCATGAGCCATGGCCACTGAGCCTGCGCGTCCGGAGCCTGTGCTCCGCGACGGGAGAGGCCACAACAGTGAGAGCCCCGCGTACTGCAAAAAAAAAAAAAAAAAAAATGCAGGTGATATAGTGGGTTATTCAGAAACACGAAGCTGAAGAAATTGGTTATGAGCAGATTGCACATAAAGAAAAACTAATTGGAATTCTTCCTGCAAAGGAAAAAAATCTCAGATGGGAATGTGGAAGCACAGGAGAGACTTAAGACCCTGATGTGAGTGAACATAAATGAATCTGCGCTGTACAAAACAGTAATTGTCTTGTGGAGTTTAAATTATATACATCATAGTTTAACATTTGAAAATCAGTTTTTCTGTATTAATTTTTTAAAAAGGAAGAAAAAGCAAATCATTTTGAAAGTTACAGAAAAATAATTTGAAAGATTAATGCCTATTTTATGATGAAAACATCTCTTAGCAAATTAGAAATAGAAGGGAATTTCCTTAATCTGATAAGAGATACACACATATGTACACACATATGAAGTTGGACCCTTACCTAACACCATATAAATATGAATTAACTCAAAATTAATCAAGGACCTAAATGTAAGAGTTAAAACTATAAAACTCTTAGAAGAAAACATAGGACAAAAGCTTCATGAGATTGCATTTTGGCAGTGACTTCTTCGATGTAACACCAAAGGCACAGGTAACAGAAGAAAAAAATAGACAAATAGAGCTTTGTGAAAATTTCAAAATTTTGTCCATCAAAAAACACTACAATAGGGGCTTCCCTGGTGGCGCAGTGGTTGAGTCCACCTGCCGTTGCAAGGGACGCAGGTTCGTGCCCCGGTCTGGGAAGATCCCACATGCCGAGGACCGGCTGGACCCGTGAGCCATGGCCGCTGAGCCTGCACGTCTGGAGCCTGTGTTCTGCAACGGGAGAGGCCACAACAGTGAGAGGCCCAAGTACCGCAAAAAAAAGAAAAAAAAAAACAAAACAAAACACTACAATAGAGTAAAAAGGCAACCCATAGAATGGGAGAAAATATCTGCGTATCGTGTATCTGCTGAGGGGTTAGTATCTAGACTATATAGAGAACTCCTAAAACTCAACAACAAAAAGCCTAATGACCTGATGCACGTGGGCAATAGACACCTTGAATAGACACGTCTCCAGAGAAGACACGTGAATGGCCCCCAGCACGTGAAAAGATGCTCAGCATCACGATCGTCAGGGAAACGCAAATCAAAACCACAATGAGACACCACCTCACAGCCACGAGGGAGGCTGCTATCAAAGAAACAGAAGACAAGCGCTGGGGAGGATATGGAGAAATTGGAACTCTTGTGCACTGTTGGTGGGAATGTAAAATGGTGCAGCTGCTGTGGAGGTTCCTCAAAAAATTAAAATAGAACTACCGTATGATCCGGCAGTTCCACTTCTGGATTTATACCGAAAAGAATGGAAAGAAGCATCTTGAAGAGGTATTTGTGCACTCGTATTCATAGTAGCGTCGTTAACAACAGCTAAGACATGGGAGCCGCTGTTGACGGATGGATGGGTAAGCAAAACATGGTCCAGCCATACGCTGGGATATTATTCAGCCTTAAAAAGGAAGGAAATCCTGACGCGTGCTGCAATGTGGATGAACTTTGTGGACGTGCTAAATGAAATAAGCCAGCCACAAAAAGACAGCTAATGTATGGTTCCAATTACATGAGGTCCCTGGAGTCCTCAAAATCATAGAGACAAAAGGCGTAACTGTGGTTGCCAGGGGCTGGGGGAGGGGAGAACAGGGAGTTACTGTTTCATGAGGACAAGATGAAATTGTTACAGGGACGGATGGTGGTGACGGCTGCACCGCAATATGAATGTACTTAATGCCACTGAACTGTCACTTAAAATGGTTAAGATGGTAAATTTTGTAAGTATTTTATCACGATAAAAAAATTTAAATATCATCTACAGTGGTGTCAATAAATATTAATTAGCATAAATCTGAGATGTCTAAGAACCCCACTGAAAGTTACAAAATGTTTTTGATACAAAATTTTAAATACCTAAATAAATAGCTATTCCATATTCAGGGAGTGGAAAACTTAATATTGAGAAGATATCAGTGATTCTCAAATTAATCTATGAATTCAATGCAACCTCAATCAAAATCCCAGGAGGTTTTTTCTTTTGCAGAAATTGACAAACTAATTCTAAAATTCCTATAGAAAGGCAAGGGGCCTAGAACAGCCAAGAAGAAAAAGATTGCTGGAGAAAAAGGACAAAGAAGACGAATATTATTGATCTGTTCTGCTCTTCATGGTTTTTGGGTAGTTTCCAGACGGTGCTGGTGTGACCGAGCTTGTGAACGTATGTGTGCATTTCTGCTGGGTGTGCTTCATTAAAAAAGTGAGCAGGGCCGGAGACACTTCCTGCCATATAGCTGTAGTCGTGCTGGCAGAGATGTAGTGCACGGGGCGTTCAACGGAACAGAGGGTCTGGTGCGACCAACGCATGATTCATGACAGAGGTGACAGAGCACAACAGTGGAGAATGGTTGGCTTTTTCCAATGAATGGCTGAATCAGCAAGTATCCATATGAGGAGAAAGACCTGTAATGCACTCCTATGAAAACGTCACTTCTAGGTAGACTGCAGATACAAACGTGGAAAGGAAAAGAACGTTTTCAGAGGGAGAAGTCGAGTACATCTTTGTGATCTTGGAGTAGGCAAAGATTTCTTCACCAGGGCACAGAAGCGCTAATCACAGAATAAAATGACATTTTGAACTTTACTGGAATTTAAAACTTCAGTTTGTCAAAAGATACCTTTGAGAGAGTGAAAAGGCCACAGAGTTGGACACAACATCCAATAAAGAACTCAGATCCACAATACATAAAGAACTCCTGTCAGTCGGTAAGAAACAGACAGTTAACCCAATAAAAAATGGGTGGAAGTCCTGAACAGGCACTTCAGAGAGGCTGTCTAACGGTCCATCAGCGTATAAATGGGTGCACGACCTCCTGAATGAGCAGGATAAAGCAGTTTAAAACCACGACGAGATATCACTGCACCCTCACCAGAGACGATGAAGTGGAAAAGTGCAAGTGCCCGTGAGGGTGTGGGGCATGCAGAACTGTCAGCGGACCCTGTGGGCTGTCGGCGGGGACACACCCCTCACCAGCACTCAGCACGCGTGCTTGCAGAAACACACCCCATGCTCCCCAGGACAGGGGCTCAAAGATGTGGGTCCCTGGCAGCCAGGGCCCCTCTGGGGTGGAACAGCTTCAGAGGTGAACTGTGATGCGTTTCCACCAGGAGACGGAATGATCTACAACGACCGTGAATCTCACCAGAGAGGGTTGTCAAGAGCTGGCAAAGGGAAACAGAATATGCGATTAAGGGGAGTTCTCTGGTGGTCCAGTGGTTAGGACTCTGCACTTCGGCTGCCAAGGGTGCAAGTTCAATCCCTGGTCAGGGGGAACTAAGATCCCACAAGCCGAGCACCCAAAAAAAAAAAAAAAAAAAAAAAACAAAGGCATAGGAAAAATAAAATGTAATTGCACATAAAGGTTTAAAAAAAAGTGTGCATTTAGATTTCAGATAAACGATAATACTTTGTTAGTGTAAATATGTCCCCAGTGGGGGCCATTTTGGACATACTTACTCTAAAAAGTATTTGCTGTTTATCTGAAATTCCAGTCTAACTGGGTGTCCTGTGTTTCATCTGGCACCTCTGCACAAACATAGCACTGGCAAACATGCCTGCCACGGAGGAGTGCAGACCGCAGATTGCCGTCTATCTAGAGAAGGAGAGCAGGGGAGACCACCGCTGCGGTAGTCGGGATCGTGGTCACGGCGAGGAGTGACCAGGAAGGCACGTGGGGGGCGCCTGGGAGCCCAGGTAGCGCTGTATTTCCTGATCGGGGTGCTGTTTGCAGGGTGTGTTCAGTTTATGAAGATCCACAGCTGAGCGGTTCTGAGAAGCGCACCATTCCACGTTGTTTCCCCGACTGCTCTGGGATGTTGAACCAGGCGCTGAGACCTCAGGCCTGAGCTCTTCCCGGTGGAGAGCAGCATACACCGGCCTGTGGGACCCACTTTGGGCGCATCCCCGTCGTTGTCATTAGAGTCACTCCACCTTGGGTGTCGGTTCAATGCCGCTCCCCCCAGGGAAGGCGCCCTGCTGTGCCCCCTTCTGGTGGCTCCTTCCTTGGCTGCTGTGGTCATTATTGTACTTAAGTCTTCCCTCGTAAATATTTATTATCTGTCTCTTCCTACGGAATCTGCTCAGCAGGGACCATGCCAGTCTTCCTGTGTGTCACCCAGGGCCTGGCACATAGGCAGTGCTCAGTAATATTTGTTGAAGCAAAGGATTAAAATCTATATATAAACCAATATATATCCTTTCACTCCTGAAAGTTTTAATTGATTTATTAATTTATAATTTTATTAATACAATTTTTATTAATTTATTAACATATTATCACGAAGAATCAGGGTTTTCAGCAAGAGAGTTCAGAGTCTCATTTTTAAGCAAGGGCACATTCTAGAATCACCGTCAGCCACCCACACGGCTGTTGTCCTGACCCGCGGCCCGGGGGACCCCTGGAGACGCACCTCTTTTGGTGGAGGAAGCGACGTGGTGGGAGGTTAATTGCAGGCAGTGGACACCGTGTTGCTCTCCTGCTGGTGCCAGCCCACTCGGCCTGGGGGCTGGTGTGGCCTCTGGGACCCACACTCTTCCTTTCTGTCTTGACGCTTGTAGGGATTTGCTGCGGACCCTGACCGAGGAGGAGCTTCACACGCTGGAACGGAACCTCTGTATTTCCCAAGACGTGGAGTTCCCCATCCGGGCGGACACCCCGGTGCCCCCTGCCCTGGAGCCCGCCCTGCCCGCACCCCTCGGCCCGGCGGAGCCCAGGCACGCAGAGGCGGAGCTGGCGTGCTCCGTGCAGGACGACGACCAGGAGCTGGAGCAGCTCAGCCGCATGGTGCACAGGGCTGGGGACGCGATGTCCTCTCTCCTGTCCCCGCCCAATGCCTGCCAGTCCCCCGCGCACGGGCCGGGCGCCGAGCGCGGTGCCCTCGGGCAGGCATCCCCGGGCGGACCACGGCTGCCGCCGGGCAGCGACGAGGAGGAGGGGAGGGTGTTCTTCATGGAGGATGTGGACGGGGCGGCAGAGCCCCCGGGCGGCCGGTGTGGGCGGGCGGGCGGCCCCCAGGAGAGAGGGCGGGGCGGGGAGAGCCGAGGGGCGGGGGCCGGAGCAGCCGCCGCGGCCGAGCCGGAGGACCTGAGCGGCAGCAGCGGCGTGCAGGGCGACCAGACGCGGGCAGTGGGCCCTGGCTCCTGCAGCTGCCCGGACTCCCAGCCGCAGCTGGATGGCTGGGAGGCGAGTGCGGAGGACGCCCAGACGGCCGAGCTGATCGCCCACCGGACGGGGGGCATGAAGCTCTCGGCCACGGTCATCTTCAACCCCAAGTCGCCCAGCTCCCTGGACTCTGCCCTCGCCAACCCAGAAGTCCTGGGAAACGGCGTCTCCCCGGGGGAGCCGGCGGCCGAGGGGACGGAGGGCGGCCCCCACAAACTCAGCGCCACGGCCGCCAACAGCCTTCTGAACTCCTGCGTGTGCTGTAGGGGCTGCGCGGGCAGCAGGGAGGACGCGGCGGAGAGCCTGCGCGGCAAGTGCGGCTCGGGAAGCGTCATCCGCTCCTCTTACGTGGGCTCCGCCAAGGCCTGCGCCAAGGGCTCGGCCGCGGGACTGCTGGAGGTCCGGCCCGCCCCGGAGGCCTTGCCCACGGCGCTGGGCGTCCCAGACCCCGGGCCCTCCGAAGACGCCCCCGGCGGGCAGGAGCCCAAAGCCCCCACTTCCGACAAGTGCCTGGCACACACCTCAGGGCCCCAGGTGGACGCGGCAGACGGGCTGCCTGGAGGGGGCGGCGGAGCGAGTGAGCAAAAGGAGGCTGAGGCCCGGCAGCCCTCGGAGGCCGGGGAGGAGAGTCGGCGTGGAGGGGCGGCCGGGGAGGAGGCCCAGCACCTGCCGGGCTCCAGGTAAGAGCCGCTCTGGCCCCTGGACTCACCTCTAGTCGGTTTAGCTGCTGGTCAGGCCCTCCTGGACCCAGTTGCCACATCCAACCGAGAAGCGCCCCTCGTAGCCCCAACCGCCCCGTTTCTGGCGTGATGGGCACCTTCAGGTGAGTGGGCGCAGCTTCGGGCCCTCGGTTCGCCCCTTCTCACTGCTGTGGTGTGACCGGCGTGTGCGGACCGGCCGGGGCTGGGCCCCAGCACCCACCTGACCCCTCGTGGCAGCTCCCGTGGGCCGCGGTTAGCCACAGAGACCCTCAGCCCTGCCCCAGGGGCAGCGGTGGGATCCCGAGACCACCCTGGGGCAGATTCTCGGGCAGTGCCCGCAGGACCCTGTTCTCTCCCCCAGAGGCAGCTGAGCGGGCAGGGCTCTGTGACACCCTGGCTCCTACACATCTGGCTCACGGCAGCTCTTCCTCCCCCACCCCACACCCGGGGCTTGTCCTGAATGAAGCAGATTCAGCCAGCACTGCCCCGGTGCCCGCCACATGCCCCTGGCTCCCATCCTGGACGTGGGAAAGGAGGAGCCGGGCTCAGCCTCGGGGCCTCACACGCGGCTGTTGCACTGCCCTCTCACCAGACCCTGTCTCGCAGGCTCCCATCCTGGCTTCACTGTGTGCGAAGGGAGGTGGGAGGATGGAGAGAGGAGGGGGCTCAGCCCGGAGGCTGGACAGGCCCCTGCCCGCAGCCATGGGAGCTGTGCACAGAGGTCAGCAGGGAGGGGCCACCTGGGTGCAGGGGCAGACGCCTTGCAGGCCTGTGCAGCCACTGCCGCCTTCTTCCTGGAGCAGCGTGTGGCCAGCTCCCGCAGCAGTGGGCAGGGGCTGGCCGGGAGCCCGTGGGGTTCAGGGCCGCTCTTTCTTCTCGAGCTGAACTTTGAGGCTCCGCTGCAGCCTTTTCTATGTGGGTTCTGTAGGTACTCCCCAGCCCCTTGCAGCCGCGAATCTACTTTCTGGCTCCGTGAACTTGCCTGTTCTGGACGTTTCATAGAAGTAGAATCACTCATTATGTGACCTTGTGTGTCCGGCTTCTTTTGCTGAGCATCGTGTTTTCAAGGTTCACCCACCTTCATGCAGGTGTCAGGACTTCCTTTCTGTGGCTGAGTAATATTCCACTGTACGGATGGACCACATTTGGTTCATCTGTCGATGGGCGGGTGTGTCGTTTCCACTTTTCGGTTATCATTGAGTAATGCTGCTGTGAACATCTGTGTACAGGTTTTTGTGTGGCTGTGAGTTTTCAGTTCTTTGGGTGTCTCTAGGAGAGAATTAGTGCTTCACACGGTGCCTCTACGTTCTGAGGAGCTGTCACCGGCAGTTTTCGTTCCCTGGTCACGTGCGAGGCTCCTGTTTCTCCACATCCTCACAAATACTTGTCATCATCTAAGATTTTTTTAACAGTTCTCTTGATCTTCAGGCATATCCCACTAGAATATACAGCTGAGTGACTGCTTTCAACTCACTTGAAATCATTCTGTTTCTGAGGTCATGCCCAAGTTTTACCCACAGCAGGTTAATTTGTTCCATTTAGCATGAGCTGTATAGAGATTTCCACTTGCATGTAATTTAATTTTATGATTATGTGAAAAATTTGCATGGTTCCCGGCCAAATCTACAAAATAAGATATATCTAGAGAAATCTGTCTTTCTACCTTATTCTCCTCCGCTGCTAAAGTTACAGTTTTCCAATTTTTTATAATTTATCCTTCAATTTAAAAAGTAGAAGCAAGGATGTACACACACACACACACGGGCATACACACACGGACACACACATGGGCACGTTTTCCGCTCCCATTCTTTGGCAGAGGACCTCGTCCTTCTCTGCCTTGCTTTCCTGACCTGCTAGCCTGAAGGCCTGTGGCCTGTCCATGATAGTTTCTAGAGATGTCTCCACCGTCAGTTTCAGCCACGTGGGACCACACTGTGTGGCTGGACCACCGTGCAGCCAGGCCCTGCCACCTGCCTCGTGGCTGTTTCCAGTCTTGCTCTTACAGACGGCGCTGCGATGAGCAGCTATTTTTAAAAATTATTTATTTATTTATTTGTTTGGCTGCATCGGGTCTTAGTTGTGGGACGCGGCATCTTCCTTGCAGCACGCGGGATCTTTCGTTGCGGCGAGTGGGCTTCTCTCTAGTTGTGGCACGTGGGTCCAGAGCGTGCAGGCTCAGTAGTTGCAGCACACGGGCTTAGTTGCCCCATGGTGTGTGGGATCTTAGCTCCCTGACCAGGGATCGAACCTGCGTCCCCTGCATTTGAAGGTGGATTCTTAACCACTGGGCCACCAGGGAAGTCCCAATGAGCAGCTCTTTGTGATGAGGCCATTTTTTAGGTTCAAGCCCAACATCATAATGTCCAGTGGCGTGAATTATTGTCCACAACCTAAGGAGCGGCTTCCTCCCTCAGGGCCTCCAACTCAGTGGCCCAGAGTTGATTGGTAAGTGGATCATTTTCCTACGAGGCTGATATGAAGCCATCACAAATTCTTTGACCAGATACATGGACTTTTCAGCTTTTGACCTGCCCCCCTTTTCTTGCTGTGTCCAGGTGACAGTCAGTGGACACTTACTCTGTCTGGAACCCCCTCCTGCTATCCTGACGTGTCCCGCCGTGGACACTGCTTGTTCACGTCAGGCCGGCAGCTTCCCAGGCCTCCTCTGGCTTAGCACAAATGCAGAAGCTGAGCTGAGAAAAGGAAACAGCCTCCATGGAGGCCTCGGGGGACGCTCCCATCTCCCAGGGAAGCATTTCCAGAAGGTGCAGAGGGTCTGAGGGTGGCCAGGGGAATCAGGGCAGCCAGGCCTTTGGGCCAGGACCGTGGACAGCGGCGCCCGGGGCCCAGCACTGCGCCAGGAGCAGCTGAGAATCGGGTCAGCAGGTGGCGCCCGTGCCCTCCGCGGGCCACGCAGACATGGGGAGCGTCATTCCTTCACCTCGCACGTGGGTTCCTGGGTGGCTGAGCAGGGTGCGGGGGAGGCGGCCCAACCTTGCAGAGCGCGATCTAACACGAATGGAGGGGCAAAAGCAGCCTGTTGAAACAGACAGACACAGAAGACCAGCCTCACACAGGCAGCAAGTTCACCAGAACTCGGAAGGCGAGATCCCGGGCGTCTGTTGGCGTTGTTAGTATCATCTGTGCGCAGCCTCCCATGAACACAGCCAGTCTTGTGTCGGTGCAAGTGACCCCCCGCCCCTGGCAGACGGAGAGACGGACCCCGGAGAGGCTGGCACCCGCCGTGGCTCGAAGAGCCTAGAGGGGCTGGCATCACCCTTGACCTGCCTGAGCGAGAGCCCGTCTGTCTGGTGACGTGCTTGGTCATCACTCGGCCGTGACGAGCCAACATCCTGAGCTGACCATGAGGCTGCCTGTCCAGCAGGTCCCCCTGTGGCCCCTGCCATGCGCGGGAGTAGGAGTCACCGCATGTGTGGCCCCGTGCGTGAGTCAGACGGGTGCAGCCTCAGACCTCTGTGCCACCTTTGAGTCGGGTGCCATGAAGGAGACGCACCAAGCCGCGACCACGAGTCTGCTTTTGGGGCCACGTTCCCCGAGGACGCCTGGAGTGTCACCTCCCACACAAGCAGCGCACAGCCTCCGGGTGGAAGGACGGGGCTGCCGGGGGTACGGCGCAGGCCGGAGGTGGGTCCTGGAGCAAGGGCCCGGGCGGGAAGAGCCCTGCACGTTCCCCCAGGCCCTGTCTTCAGCCGCTGCACGCAGGCCGGTTCCAGCCGTGCTGTTGCCCGGGGTAGGGGACATCGCCCCAGCACAGTCGTGGGCAAAATGTTTCAGAACCCAGTGTCCTTCAGATCTTTTCTTTCTTACCTTTTCAGTGCTTGAAGATTAACCTTTTTTGGGGAAAACTTAGCATTTTTAAAAGCTTCCTGTTTTTTGCCTAGACTCACCTCATCAATCAGAACTGTGCACTCTCGAGGCTGGCAGGAGAGCTCACTTGTCTAGAGGACGGAAACTCGCCCCCTCTTGGGGCTTTTACTAAAGTGAGTTTCCAACCTTCTTGAAAAAATAACACTGACTCTTGCTGTTTTCTAATTACAATTGTCCCCACTCATTGTAGAAACTTATGAAAACATAAAGAAGAGTAAAAGAAGGAAATAAAAACCATTCCAAATCTGATGAGCAGTTTTGTTATTTTTTCGCTGAATATTATTTAATGATCATTTATCTGCAAAATTCATTAAAACACAGTATTCGTAGGACTTAACGCTAACCTGCTGTACGTTTTCCCGTTTCCGTATTTTGTCAATTAGCCTTGTGGCCCCTCTCCTTACGGTTTTGTGTCTGTCTCTGGGAATCCACCCTTAGGAGTAGAGTCGCCCCGACAAAGGCATGACCCTTGCCGTCACGCTCCCTTCCTCAGCAGTAAACCGCCCCCCTACCCCCACCCCCACACACCGCCCACACCCACACAGCCACCCCCCACCCCCACACCCCCACCACACCCCCACACCCCCACCACACCCCCACCCCCACCCCCCACCCCCACCCCCACACCACACACCCCACACCCACACCCCACACCCCACACCTGCCACAGCCCCACACCCCCACCACACCCCCACACCCCCACACACCCCCACACAGCCACCCCCCACCCCCACCCCCACACCCCACACCCCACACCTGCCACAGCCCCACACCCCCACCACACCCCCACACCCCCACACACCGCCCACACCCACACAGCCACTCCACACCCCCACACCACACACCCACACCCCACCACACCCCACACCCCCACACCCACACCTACACCCCACCACACCCCACACCCCCACCACACCCCCCACACCCCACACCTGCCACACCCCCCACACCCCCACCACAGCCCCCACACTCCCACACCCCACACCCCACACCCCACACCTGCCACACCCCCCATACCCCCACCACACCCCCCACACCCCCACCACAGCCCCCACACTCCCACACCCCACACCCCACACCTGCCACACCCCCCATACCCCCACCACACCCCCCCACACCCCCCACACCCCACACCCCCCACACCCCCACCCCACACCCCACACCCCCTCACCCCCACACACCCCCACACCCCCACATCCCACACCCCACACCCCCACATCCCACACCCCCACACCCCCACATCCCACACCCCCACACCCCCCTCACCCCCCCACACCCCCACACCCACGCCCACACTACACCCCCCACACCCACACACCCCCACACCCCACATCCACACCACACCCCCCACCCCCACACCCCCCCACACCCACACCCCACACCCACACCCATACCCCAACACCCCACACCCCCTCACCGCACAACCCCCAAACCCCCACCCCCACACCCCCACACCCCACACCCCACACCCCCCCCTCCCCGGCAGCACTGTGGGCACTGACTCACCTGGGAAGCAAGGTGGAGTTCCCTGCTCTGCTTTGTGTTTCTCTGGTGATGGTGTCCCTGGGCATTTCCTCCTGATTCTTCTGCAAATTGACCCTGCCTGTCTCTTGCTTGTTTTCCAGTTGGGTTTTCGTGTCTTTCTTGCTGCCTTGGAAATGTTCCTTCTGCCTGGTGTCTTTGTTGCAGGTCGCTTTCCCCAAGTTGTTATTTGCCCTTTGGTCTCATTTGTTGACGTGTCTTCAGTTATGTTCTGTGTAATCAAATTCATGAGTATTCTAGAGACTTGGGTCCTCTGCCCCTCTTTCCCTCCAGTGGGTCTGCGGTGCCGGGGGACATTCCCCTCACTGCCTCCTGGGGTCCCAGGGTCTCCTCCTTTGCTCTGCCCTGGTGCGTAGTGAGAGGCCCGGGCCGGCTTGCCTCCTGAGGCTGTCTCCGGCCACTGGAGGGGGCCAGGGGGCCGGGGCCGAGGGCCATCGTGACGCATGGGCCGGCCCACCCCGGGCCCTGGCTCAGGGCTCAGGAACCGTCACCGCTTGTGCCAGCGGCGGGCTGGGCCTGCTCTGTGTTACTCAGCTCCACGGCTGGCGGTGCCTTTGCCTCCCCACTCGGTGGGCCTCCCTGGCTGTCGTTTTGGTTAGAATGAAAGGAACCTGGAAGGGCACAGGCCTCTGAGCTTCTGCCCTTAAACTGGTGACCTGTGCCCCGACCACGCGCTCCTTCCTTGCTGAGCGTGGTGGTAATGGCAAAGGGTGGACCTTGGGGACATCCCCTCGAGGGCCCTTTCCGACACGCGGTGCTCCCTCGCCTGCCTGGGGGCGTGGCACTGGAGCGTGTGTTCCTGTGGCGCGAACGCAGCGGGAGGGGGTCCAGGGGAGGAAGGGCGCCCGTGGGCTGGCGGCCACTTGAGGAGGGCCAAGGGGCCTCTTGCTAGCGCGTGCCTCTGTTCCTTGTGTCTCCTCCGCGTCTCCCCCACCCTGGCCCTTACTCACCGCTGCTGTTCGGGGCTGGGACTTGCCTCAGCCTTCGCCGCTCCCAGTCCTGAGCCGCCTCGCTGCCCCATCACCGGTCTCACTGCTTCCTGGCCTCACCTCCACTTTCTCACTCCCCACGGGTGGGATGGCAGCTGGACAGGGTGGTCGCAGACGTTGCAGCGTTCCTTAGTTAGTCCTGGGCCGACAGCTCTGTGCTTCGCCGACTTTGCTCTTTGCCCACCTGGCTCCGACTCCGGTGGACGCCCCGCCTTCCTGCTAGCCGCAGCCCTCCGGCGCTTCCACGCAGGCTCCACTGCGCTTTGCCGGGGCGGGGACCCCAGGGACCTGGGGATACCCTGGGTCCAGCCCCGAGCAGCTGGGGCTACAGAGAGGAGGCCACATCCTCTGTTCCTTGGAGCAGGGCTCTGGGCCCCCAAGGCCACTGCCTGCTTCCCTGTACGGAGGGGGCTGCTGGGATCCTCCTGGGTCCCTCCAGGCTGCACCACGAGTGCCTGTGGGCCTCAGCCCGGCCTTGCTGCCCAGCCGGCGGGAGGCCGGATGCACTGGCACGGTTGAGCTTCCTCGAGCAGCATGTGATGAGTGAGTCTCTGTCACTGGGAAGCGTTCCCAGAGGCCCAGGGCTGCACTTCTGACCTGCTCTGTCCGCACTTCACTGAATCCACTTTCCCTCCAGCAGATGGAGTCAGGGGCCGGTCAGCCCCTGCCCTGTCCCAGGGCCACTGCTGTCCACCAGCCTCCATGGCCTGGAAGGATGTGCATCCTTTTCCAGTGTATGATCAACACCCACAACCTCTGGTGCTGGCCGTCAGGACTGTGTGGGGTGTCCTGGGGCGCGCGTCCTGAGCTGGCACCCCCAAGGGAAAGGGGGTGTGAACCAAGGCATGGGAGTGACAGGGACAGAGCACTGCCTGGACTCACTGACTGCTCAGTGAGCCGAGACTCAGGACTGCCCCGTTGCTGGGGGCCGCTGGGGGCTCCGCAGGGGACCACCTCCGGGATGCGGGGACAGGGTGGGGCTGGATCTAACCCTAACCCCTTCCTGGTGGCTGTGTGACCCTGGGCACCAGCTCCTGCCCCACCCCCGCCCGGTGTCGGGGTGGACACATCACGGCTGTGTCGCCACAGCCTCTCTGGGGCCGGGCAGTGGGCGCAAGCCGTTGTCCCCATGGCAGGTGTCCCGGCTGCCACGCGGAGCCCCGGGGTTTCCCACCCACGTCCTGCCCCAGGAAGGAAAAACGAGAATGACTGAGCGGTTTAAAAATAGAGGAGAACTTGGAATTAATGAGATGCTTGAAAAACAGATTAGGCCTAATGGCTGTCATCAGATCAACCGTTAACGAGTGACGGGGCTCCCGCGGGGTGAGAAAGAAGCCAGGCTGAGTACCGGCTTGGGGTCAGAGGGCAGGGCTGGGTCTGGGGGTCCTGGGAGGGGTGCTGCCCTCCTCCTAGACGGGCCTCCCCAGCGTCTGGAGTCTTTCTAACTAACTCACAGCTGGGTGTTGAGCTGCTGTGTTCTGGGCCGGGAGGACGGCTTGGCCGGGGCAGCGGCCACTGTTTTGGGTGGGGGAGGCAGGTGCAGGGGCGCTGAGCCCGGCACCCAGGACAGCTCCTGGCCCGGCTCCCCCCCCCCGCAGCGTACCCGCCCCACCTCGTGATCCCACCCAGCGCTGGCCTTCGAGGCCCCTGGTCCCAGAGAAGATAAACGTGACTCCTAAGACGCAGAGTGCCGGCTGGGTGCAGGGCGGCTCCTTCAGTGAGCACCTGCCCTGGCAGTGACTTCACTGAGACCTGAATAGAGGGGCCCAGGTGCCAGAAGGAGCAGAGGGGGCAAGAGGAGGTAGGGGTGGGGAACCCCAGAGAGCTTTGGAGGGCAGCAGGGCAGGTGACGTTTTTCTGGGAGGAAGGTCCAGCATCCGAGGCAGTGGCATGTAAGCACCGTGAGAACGCAGTCTGGTATTTTGAAGTTGTTTTAAACAGGTTTATGGAAATTTCGTTGTCGTACGATAAACTGCAGTGTATGAGGGTTCCAGTTCCTCCACAGCCTTGCCGGCCCTCAGCATGGTCAGGCTTCTTACCTTTAGCTGTTCCAGGGGTGTGAGTAGTGTCTCATTGCAGTTTTCATGTGCATTTCCTTAAGGACTTAACGACATTGAGCGCCTTTTCATGTGTTCACCTACCATCGGCCTATACTCTTTGGTGAAGTGTCTATTCAGATCTTTTGCTGTTTCTTGTCATTGTGTTGTGTCCTTATTGAGTTTTGAGAGTGCTTTATTTATACTGTATACAAGTCCTTTATCAGATACATAATTTGCAGATCGTTTCTCCCAGTCTATGGCTTGTCTTTTCATTCTAAGAGTATCTTTCGAAGAGGAAAATTTCTTAATTTTGAGGAAGTCCAATGTATCCATTTTTCTTTCATGGATTGTGATTTTGAAGTCATATCTAAGGGTTATTTTCATAACCTAAAGTCACAAAGATTTTTCTTCTGTTTCTTCTAAAAGTTTTATACTTTTAGGTCTATGATCCATTATGAGTTAATTTTGTATATGGTGTGAGGTATGGATCAAAGTTTTATTTTGTTTTTGCATAAGGATAGCCAATTATTCCAGTATCATTTGTTGAAGACTACCCTTTCTCCACTGAATTTGCCTTTGCACCTTTGTCAAAAATCAGTTGACCATATCTTTCTGGATTTTCTAGTCTGTTCCATTGATCTGTTTGTCTATATTGACACCAACATCACACTGTCTTGATTATGGTAGCTTTAAAATGAGCCTTAAAGTCAGGTAGTATAAATCTACAACTTAGTTCCGTTTTTTCAAAGTTGTTTTGGCTCTTCTGGGTCCTTTGTATTTCACATGAATTTTAGAACCAGGTTGTCAATTTCTACCAAAAAAATAAAAAATAAAAAAAAAACAAGCCTGCTAGGACTTTGCTTGGAATTGTGTTTAATCTATAGATCAACTAGGGAAAAATTAACACTTTAGTAATACTGAATCTTCAAATTCATGAACACAGTGTATTTCTCCATTTATTTAGGTCTTTAATTTCTCTCAGCAAAGTTTTATAGTTTGTGTTGTTGAGGCCTTGCACATCTTTTGCCAGATTTATCCCTGAGTATTTTATATTTTTGATGCTGTTGTAAATGGTATTGCTTTATAATTTCAGTTTCCAGTTGTTCCTCGCTTATATAGAGATACTTGATTCTTGTATATTGCTCTTATCTCCTGCAACCTTGCTAAACTCACTTTATTAGATATGGTAGTTTTTATGAAGATTTCATCAGATTTTCTACACAGATGTTGTCATCTGTGAATAAAACCAGTTTTATGTCTCCTTTCTAATTAGATGGCTTTTACTTCTTTTTCTTACATTTTTGCCCTGGGGAGGACCTCCAAGTACAACGTTGAACAGAAGAGTTGACACAGGACATTTTTGCCCTGTTCCTGTTCTCAGAGGGAAGGCATTCAGTATCTACCATTAAGTGTGATGTTGGCTGTAGGATGTTCATAGATGCCCTTTTTCAGGTTCAGGAAGTTCTGTTCCCGGTTTGCTGGACTTTTCTCAAGTACTTTTTCTGCATCTTTTGGGATCGTCGTATGGTTTTAATTTTTTAGTCTGTTAATGTGATCAGTGACATTGATTGATATTCAGATGTTAAGCCATTGCATTCCTGGGATGAACCTTACTTGGTCGCTAGGTGTTATCCTTTTTATGTATTGTTGGCTTCGATTTGCTAAACTTTTGTTAAGGACTTTGCATCTGATTGTGAGGGGTGTTGGGCAGTACTTTTCCTTTTTTTGTCATGTCCTTTTAAGATTTGGCTATCAGAGCAATGCTGAGATCCTCAAATGACTTGGGGAACATTCCCACTTATTCAATTTTCCAGAAGGTTTTGTATTATTTCTGACTTAAATATTAGTTAGTGAAGCCATCTGGGCCTGGAGTTTTCTTTACGGAAAGGTTTTTAACTATAATTTCAATTTCTTTACTAGATGTAGGTGGTGGGTGTCAGCAGCTGCTTTGGGGCCCTGCCCAGCTCTGCTATACCCCCCACCCCCTTGAGCCCTGGCAACACTGTAACCTCATGAGTGAACAAAGCTGGAAGAGGCAGATGTGCCAGGGACTGGTGGATGCGTAGGACCTGCCAGGGCAGCTGTGGGATCCATGGAGGGGTCGCCATAGCAACACAGGAGGCCACCTGCTGGGGCTGCCACCCTCCCTCACATGGCACCATTGCATCAGGCCCTCCCCAGCTCTGGAGGAGGAGCTGCCCCTTGTGTCACAGACCCACCTCTGGGGGCGTGTGGCCGGGCGGATGAGATGGACCTGGGAGCCGCTGGCTCTCCCTGCCTCTGGACTCCAGGGGGACCAGCCTGGGTGGCCTTCCTCCTCTGAGCACAGCCTGTGGCCTGTGACGGGGGAAGTGGCTCTGACGGAGCCCAGGTCCACGCTGCTGGCTGAGGCCATGCCATCAGTCAGTTGCCAGGCCAGGATGGCTCAGTGAAGACAGCAGGCATCAGGCAGGGTGTCTGCTGTCTGTCCTCCCTGTCTGGGGAAGCCGCAGGTTCCCAGAACTTCTGCAGCACCTCAGGGCTCTGCAGAGTGTCCCTGGTGACGAGGGGTTGGCTGCGGCTCCCTGGCTGTTCCCCACAAGTGTCGCAGGGAACGTTCCTTCTGGATCACCATAGTGATGACCAGAGACTCCAGGTGGTCACAGTGGGACGTGTGCCCACAGACCAGCCTGGGGCAGACCTCGGGCACTCCTGGACTGGGCCCTGCTTGATGCCCAGCTCCTGCATGACCTTCTGGGGCTGGCCTCTTGGACCACGGTGGTGGTGGGAGCCTGTGGCCCTGAGGCCACTCCCCCACCCCCAGCCTCACAGCTGGCACCCCCGGCCCTTTGCAGAGGCTGTGATAAGCCCCGTGTTACAGACCCAGGGCCACACAGCACGAGGCAGACTCGCGCACCCACCGTCCCACCCCCACTGTGAGTCCTTCTCCAGAGGACCGTGGGTGGTGGTTACTGTTTTCCCATTTTACAGACCAGTAAACTGAGGTTCTGGGAGGTTACATTCTCTTGCCTAGACAGCAGGGGAGTGATGCCCGAAGGCCCTCAGCCTGAGCTGTCTGACCTCTCCTAACTTCCCAGCCACACCCTGGGAGCCCTCCCCACGGCAGGGCCTCCCCTCCCTGCCACCAGCCCAGGGCCCATCGAGGGCAGGTGCACCCAGCTAGGGCCTCATGTGCCTCCACCCCCAACCCCATAGCAGGTGCTCACCTGACTTCACAGACAGGGGCCTAACCTCCTTAGAGCCAGGCCCTCTTCCAGGCTCCCGGTTGGTTTTCCTGGGCACTGGCCCTGGGGCCAGGATGGGGGCAGAAGCCCTTGCCCCTGGGGAGGGAGGCCGGCACTTCTCAGATGCTGTGATCAGCAGCTCTGTGGGGAAGTGGGCCCTGAGGCCAGAATCTGCGAGAAATGCCCCACCTGGGTACAGGCAGGGCTACGGGGCGTGTGTGCAGTGGACAGGCAGTGCGCCAGGAAGGTGGTGGGGAGGCGGGGAGGCGGGGAGCCGTGAGGGTTCCGGTTCTGCAGGGGTAGCAGGCAGCAGAACCAGGTCGGAACTTACAGGTGGCAGGCGCCGGGTGGGGCTGCCCAAGGCTGGGGAGGCGGAGTCCTCGGGCACTATGGGCCCCGCGTGCGGCCCCCGGCTGGGGTCTTCATGGACTTATAGACGGTAGAGTCACGCCTCTTGCCAGGCCGTGCTTCCTCCCCCAGGAAGCCCTCCCTGCTGCCTGGTGACTGTCCCCATCTGGCATAGGCGCTGGTGGGATTCTGATGACACGATACTTGCTTCTGTCTCCCCAGATGGGAGCCCTGATGGGCCTGGGCAGGGCGGGAGCCTGTGGGCTCAGACAGAGGTGGGCAGGAGACAGTCTGGAGAGCACAAAGGATGCTTGTTCCCTCCAAGCGGCTCATCTCACGGGACGTCAGTGGTCATGCTGCTTAACTAGAGGAAACGGGAAAGGAGCTGGTTTTCAGTGTCTTGTTTACATTTAGTATTTGGAACCAAACTGCAGTCTTTGCTGTCCTTCAGTGATCTCCCTGGGGGCCCTCGGAGGTCCTGCTGACCTCGTGGAATGGGAACAGCAGCCGTGAGGGCCCCAGGGAGGGGAGGCAGGGGGGTGGACTGCACCCCGAGCGCCACGGGATCCCACAGTGCGGATCTGTGTGTGACGGTGCCTTGTTAAAACCCTGTGTTGTTGTTTTGGCTGTGGACTCAATGCTCTATTTCCTTAATCTCCAGTCTTGTGGGAATCCAGTGGGAAAGTACTGCAGCTTCCGGAGCATTTGTCTTAGGCCAGGCACGTCCGCTTTCAACGCACTGTCCCTAGTCCTTGCCACCTGGGTGTAATTATTCCCATTTTATAGAAGAAAATGATAAGGCCCGGAACTATCCCTCGAGGGACAGCGTGTGAATGAGACCCCGGCGTGCACGAGTGTGGCACGCGGAGACCGCCGCTGTTCCCGTGGTCACGGGAGCCTGAGCGTGTGTGCTCTCATGTCACACTCGTCCCCACACCCACACGTGCCCCGACGGCTGAGCAGGCCTCCACCCTTAGGGGCCTGCCCACTCTCTCTCTGTGTGCATGTCGCTGTTCCGGCCCCTACCCCGTGGCCACAGGGACTGACCAGTGAGGGCCAGGCTCCTTCCCTGGGCCTCCCAGGGGGCTGGTGGAGGACCCCAGTGGTGCAGGCCCCTGGCTGCCCTCCCCTCCCCAGGACAGATGGCGCTGGCCCGCGGGGAGGAGATGGCTGAGGGCACAGCTCTGCTCGGTAAGTGGATGGTCCAGCCTGACAAGCTACAATGTTTTCCCATAACGACGGTCTCTCTTTAGCATGTAACACACCTGGGAGTTCATTTAAAGTCCTTTTTGGTACTTCCCTGGTGGTCCAGTGGTTAAGACTCCACACTTCCATGGCAGGGGGTGCAGGTTCGATCCCTGGTCAGGGAACTAAGATCCTACAAGCCACACAGAGTGGGCACCCCCCTCCAGAAAAAACCTTTTCACTTTTAAAACATGACAGGATTCATTTTTAAAGGGATGCACAGATAATATGCAAATAAATTATATCTTCTAAAAATATGAGCTCTGGCGCAACGTGTTCTAGAAATGGGTTTGAAAACCACTGTAGAACCAGGTCTGGTCACAGGTAGGCAGGACTGGAATATGTGAACTCGAGGTTGCAGCTGGTCCTCAAATGAGATGAAAGTCAGGGCTTATCTGGGCAGAATACGTATCGGGTCGCTCATAGGGGTGGTGAGCCCTCGGGGTTGTCCTCGTGAGCCCTGTGGTCTCTGCTCGGAACTTTGGGGAAGATGCAGCTGTGATCTTCTGGGAGGCTGTCATCATGGGTCTGAGCGGCCCCCACCCCCTTGCCAGTTCAGGGCCCACCAGCTAAGGGGAGACCCAGGCGGGGAAGGGCCATCTCACCCCCAGAGAACCCTGAAGGTGCCCCGTCTGTGAATTACGTCGGTGTGCCCGCTTCTTTGGACACTTCCGTCACTCGGGCCCCCTCGCTGTGGCCTCACACTGCCCCACCAGCACTCGGGCACCGAGGCGTCCGCTATGCGCCCGCCCTTCAGACGTGGTCGCCCTTGTTCTCACTGCGCCCACCCGCGATGATTTTACTGCCCGTTCTGGGCCTGAGCAGCAGGGTCTGGGCCACGTCACCCACTGGGTCGCCCGGCGGGTGAGAGATGGACTCGGGACTGGACCACAGCCTCCCCTCTGGACTGGTGTCCTGTGGTCCCATACAGGGCACTACAGACTGGGCAGCTTCAACAGCAGAGATGTATAGTCCCACAGTCCTGGGGCCCAGAAGTCAAGCTGCGGGCTGGGCTGCAGCCCTGCTGGAAGCTCTAGGGGATGGTCCTTCGTCACCTCTTCCGGCTCCTGGCGTCTCCGGCTGCTCCTGGGCTTGTGGCTGTGTCACCCCAGTCTCTTCGTCATCCTCACGTAGCAGCCTCCCTGATTCTGTCTTCTCCCCTTTCCCTTGTCAGGACGCTTGTCATTGGGTTTAGGGCCACCCGGATAATTCAGGATGATCTCATGTCAAGATCCTTAATTTACTTACATCTGCAAAGGCCTTTTTTCCAAATAAGGTCACGGTCACAGGTCGTGGGGATTTGATGTGGACATATCTTTTGGGGGGAGGGGGGGCCCTCGCGAGGAGTCGTTCCGTCAGACACATTTTCTGGATGCAGCAGGAGAGGAAGAGGACGCAGAGACAGAAACTTCCAAAGCTGTGAGGTTTCAGGAGGCCCTGCGGGTTGATTTCTTCCTGAGTCCGTTTAGCGCTCTATCACAGGAGAAAGCCTTTATTCCCACAGACAGCCCGCACCTGGTCTTCCTCTGTGTCTAATGAATTTGTGCCCTGTGTTCAGTGGAGACAGATTGGGAGGCTCGCAGGGCAGGGGGCGGGATGTCTTTGATGCTGGGCGCAGAGCGGTGAACAGACAGACGGAACTCGCTGCGTGGCCAGCCCCGCGTTCTCCGGAGTGAGACTGCTAGTCGGCACACACGTGCTGCGTCAGGGAGACAGGCACCCCAGGAGCAGTAACGCAGGGTGGGGGAAGGAGATGGAGGTTCTGTTGGTGGCCAAGGAAAGTGTCTCTGTTAAAGGATGCTGGGATGGATACCAAAAGAATGTGGGCCTCTGGGGGTGTCCAGACAAATGTATTCTGGGCCTAGCGATGTCCATGCAACGCCCTGTGGCCGTAGCACGCTTGTCTTGTCTGTGACAGCAAGGGGCACGGCTGGGAGGCGCCTACAAGCAGAGAGTGGGAGAGGAGGTTGACAGAGAGAGGTCCAGGGCACGCCGGGCCCCTCGAGCCTCAGGAAGGCTTTCTGGCTTTTACTCCAAGTAACCTGGGAAGCAGGGAGTGAGACGTGTCTGCAGAGGAGGGATATGGTCTGAATTTTGGTTGAGGAGGTTTTCTATCCGGGGCCTGCGGGGTCTTGGTAGGAGCTGCAGCTCCTGTGACAGCCCCTGACAGGGTCAGGGGAGTTGTGCCTGGCAGGTCCTCGGTGCTGGGCTCCCCGCCAGGGGCTACCCCGGGTGCACACCGCACCGGGAGGGGCTCTGTAGTAGCCCTGGGGCCTGGCCTCTGAACAGCTCCCCCTCTGGCATTCAGTCCAGGTCTGTGGTCAGAAGCGAAGCCCCAGGCCGCCTGGGCCTTCCCCACCCTCAGGCCCTGCTCAGAGGTGAACACGTCCGCACCCCCAGAGTCCCCAGGCTGCCTGGACCCCCAGCAGCCCTCATCAGCCTCCTGCCTCGGCGGGGGTGGGGACAGGCCCCGGCAGATGGTGGCACGTGTGGAGACCGGGCGTCTCCCTGTAGATGTGAGCGCCCCTCTGTGTTTAGCTTGCGTGGTGGCCACTAGAGTCCTGTGCCTGCCATTGGTCACCAGTGGGGGTGGCTCTGAGACCAGCCCCTGTCCCCCAGCACCAGCCCGCAGTGCGCTGAGAGGGTGTCTGTCACTGGGCAGTGTATGTGGCTGCCCCTGCCTTGGGTGACCCATCACTTATTGTCCACTTGCACAGGCTCTTGTGGAGCCTCAAGCTGAGCAAGAGTGTCAGGCACAGGTGCTGGGTGGCGGCCACACTTCCTCCTGCTGCTCCACAGGACCTGGGCTCTGGTGTGGCGACCTGCACAGACTCAGGTGAGCCCCGGGGATGCCCCGAGCCTCCCAAGACAGGAGCTGTTACTGGACGTACCCGCCAGGTCAGTCTTCTCTGCACCAAAGTGGTTTCATTTTGCTTTCAGTCCTGACTCAGGGTGCCAGCGTCCACTTGGTCACTCAGTTACAACATCTGCCCAGTTGTATTAGTCAGCCATGCTGCGTAACAAATTACCACACACTTAGTGGCTTCTGACAGCACCCGTTCATCATCTCACAGTGTCGGTGGGTCAGGTGTCTGGTGTGGTGAGATGGGTTCTCGGCTCAGAGTCTCACCAGCCAGGCGTCGGCCAGGCTGCGTTCCCATCTAGAGCTGTCGGTGTTTCTGTTGGCCGTCCCTTGGTCTCTTGGTGAGAAGAGACTGAAACAGCCCCTTTGGGTTGTTTCCTGGGTCAGCGCCAGCCCTCCTGGTCTCAGTCATTTCTTGTTCTCTTGTTCCCTCTGTGGACCTGAGCCGTGTGCTGTGGTCTCCTTGGGGAGAGGGGTTTATGCTTCCTCCCCCTCCCTCCCAGCCTGTGCTCACCCCAAGGGGTTGTTGCACTGGAGTAAGTTGTCTTCCTTCCAAATGCAGAGTCACTCATTAAAACCACTGGAAGAAAGATTTTGCAGGTGGCTGGAGAGTAGAGGAAGCAGGGAGATCTGGTCTGTTCACAATAAATTAGCATAGTTGCTGCCCCAAAGATATTTGTGCTGACGCCTCCTGGGCAGCCTGGGCCTGTCAGCTTTGTGCCATCACGTTTGTATTCGTTTGTAGGGTTGCTGTAACAAAGTACTACAAACTGGGGGGTAAACCATAAAAATGGATTGTCTCAGTTCTGGAGGCCAGAAGTCCTGGATCAGGGTGTCAGCAGGGTGGTTCCTTTTGAGGCCATGAGGGAGGATCTGTCCAGGCCTCTGCCCTCTCACTTCTGATGGATACTGGCAATCCTTGGGGCCCCTTGGCTTGTAGACGCTAAGCTCTGATCTCTGCCTTTTCTTTACATGTCATTCTCCCTCTGTGTGCACCTGTGTCCAAATTTCTCATTTTTTGAAGAACCCCAGTCATATTGGATTAGGACCCACCCTAATGACCTCATCTTAACTAATTACATCTGCAGTGACTCTATATCCCGATAAAGCCACGTTCTGAGGTACTGGGGGTTAGCACTTCAACATATGAATTTGGGGAGACACAGTTCGACCCATATCAGCACACACATACCTCCCTGCTAAATCCTCACCATACTAGGATGAATGGATGGATGGATTGATGGATGGACAGATGGATACATGGATGATTGGGTAGATGGTTGGATGGATGGATGGATGGATCAATGGATGGACAGATGGATACATGGATGATTGGATAGATGGTTGGATGGATGGATGGATGGATGGGTCGATGGATAGATGAATGGGTGGGTGGTTGGGTAGATAGATGGTCAAATGGATGGATAGATGGAGGGATGGATTTTGTAAGGAGGAGCTAGCAGGGCCCAAGCTGGCTCATTAGAATTGGTATGTGGCTATGCAGATGTCCAGACTTTCCATGTCCCCACATCCAAGCATAAACCTTCCTTCTGGATTCCATCAGTCCGTCTTGCTCCTCCTTGTTTTTCTCTTACTGAGGCCTTTACAAAGGGTTTCAAAGGCTCACAGATTCATCCATGTGATGTCATAGCCAGAAACACCTTGTGATGCTATTAGTTTTTCCAAGTTGTATTATCTCTTATTTCACAGACCCCTAGAACTTCAAAATGACTAAGTCCTTTTCCTGTCAAAAGGCCATTTTTTCTACTCTGACCATGGAATCAGATACTTCTCCATGTGTGCCTTTCAAGGGTGCCCTTTGGAAAGTTTGCCACTATGGACCGTGGCCAAAGACACAGGCTGGACAAAACCTTTGGTATTAACGTAACTTTAGAATTGCATTGTCTTTTGCTACTAGAAAATTGACACTTCCTAGTAATTCAAACCTAAGTGGAATTGTTACGGGGAATATGTGCTGCCTTCAATAAAAGAGAGTGGCAGGAAACAGAATCCAGTTGGGCCTCGGTCACAGAAGGTGCTGGATTTTCCGACATCCAGGTGACCATGCAGATTTGAAGTTGAGTGCCTGGGTAGATACGGCTGGTGACAGGAGCTCAGACTGCTTGGTGAGGCAGAGGAAGCCCTTGGCAGGTGGGCGCCCCTCACGCCTTCACCCTAGCCTCTCTCGCCCACTTTTCCTCTGCGTCTCAGCTTCCGGCCATGTCTCACCCTCACTGTTCCTGCCCTCACCATAGACCTGGACCACTGGGCGCCAGCCGGCCTCTCAGCTCTGTCTTGTTAAAGCGTGTGGTTCCCCCACTAGACTGGGCTCTTGGGGGCCACACACAGGGTCTGGTTCATCCTTGGAACCCTCTTCCATGTTCCCAGCCTGCTGTGTAGCAGCTGCCCATGGAGGGCCAGCGCCCTTCCAAAAGGGTGGCCCTGGGCAGTGTTCCTGGGGCCCCCGGTGCCCAAACAATGCCCATCTATGTGGCCCCTAGGACTGGGCTGACCCAGCCGGGCCCCAAGCTCAGGCCCCAGGTGACATCCCAGGCCCCACCCCCAGTGTTCTGTTCTTTTGTTCCCGGTGGCCCTTCCAAGCCCAGCTGGGTTGCCCGTGGGCAGCACCTTGTTGGTTCTTCTGCCTAGGACCAGGCTCTTTATGGAGCCTCTGGCCCTCTTTCCATCCACACCCGCTCCCAACACACAGACACACAGACACACACACACACACACACGCCCCACTCTGCGGAGAAGCAGGAGAGGGCTTGAGGGCTTGGGGTTGAGACCATGGTTGCCATCTGACCCACCCACCACCTGTGGGCCAGCCTCGGTCTCAGTCTGCTGGGAGGGTTCATTGCTCTTTTAAGGCACAACATGAACCGCAGGCTTCGTAGCTCTCAACACTCAGCTGACAGTCAGGGCCCTTCCTCTGGTTTCTCGCAGGCGAGCTGCCTGCCAGCCGCAGCGCCTTGTCCAGAAAGGCTTCCCCGCTTCCAGGGCTTTATCTGAGGGGCAGGGGCTGCGGGGCTGAGCCCCAGAGCATGCCTTCCCTCCACTAAGAAACAAACTCTGTGCCTCAGGAGGGCTGCAGTGACTCCTGCTGTAGGCGCTGCCTCTCCTCAGCCTAACAGTTATTCTTCTGGTCATAGAAGTAATACTCAATCTTAGAAGATGCTCAGAAAATAATCCATAGTCCTACTATGCAAATAAGTGTAATGTTAATGCTTTGCCTTGACTGTATTTCCCCAAATCTCATTTATGTACATATGATAGCTCTAATTTTTAAAATGCTACCTTTTTATTTAATATTTTAGAATTTCCAGCATCATTAACTGTCCTTTGTGGAAACTGTATGACTGAGCTAACTTACTGAATCAACCCACAATTGACAGGCATTTAGCTTGAGCTCTTTCTTGAATATGAGTCGCTAGATGATTACAAGGAAAGCATCCTCTTATTCTTTTTAAAGTGTACGAGTCAGTGGTCTTTAGCATATTCACAGAGTTGTACAACCGCCACCAGTATCTAATCTCAACATTTTCATCACCCCATAAAGAAACCCCAAACATCCTCCCCTCCCTTCTGCCACTGGCAACCATTAATCTACTTTCTGTCTCTTGGGTTTGCCTAGACTTTTCAAAGAAATGGAATCATACAATAAGTGACCTTTGTAGCTGGATTCTGTCACATAGCCTGATGTTTTCGAGGTTCATCCACGCTGTAGCACCTATCCATACTTTCTATGGCCAAAAATTAATCCCATGGTGTGGCTAGACCACATCTTGTTTATCCGTTTATCAGCTGACTGACATTTGGGTTGCTTCCATTGTTTGGCTAGTATGTATGAACATTCACGTACAAACTTTTGTGTGAATCTATGTTTCAGTTCTCTTGGGTAGATACCTTGAGGTGGAATTGCTGGGTTATACGGCATGAGGAACTGCTGAACTGTTTCCCACAGTTCCGGTAGCATTTCAGATTCTCACCAGGGATGTACAAGGTTCCAATTTCTCCGTACCTTCACCCACACTTGTTATTTTCTGTTTCCTTTTTAAACTCTTACAGTTATCGTAATGGATATAAAATAGCACATTATCATTTTAATTTGCATTTCCTGAATGACTAATGATGGCATCTTTTCATGTGTTTACTGGCCATTTGTATATCTTCTTTGGAAAAATGTCTTTTCAAATCCGTTGTCCATTCTTTAGTTGGGTTATTTATTTTTTTATTGTTGAGTTGCAAGAGTTTTCTGTATTCCAGATACTGTACCCTTGACAGATACATGATTTGCAAAAATGTTCTCACATTCTGTGGGGTTTTTCACTTTCTTGAAGGTATCTTTTGAAGCACAGAAGTTTTTAATTTTAATTTTTGTGTGAATATGCGTTTCAGTTCTCTTGGGTAGACACCTCAGAGTGGAGTTGCTGTGTCATCCTGTCTGAGGAACTGATGAATAAGATGTTTGGTTTTGGTTGCTGTGTTTTTGGTTTCACACCTAAGAAACTGTTGCCTAATCCAAGACCACAAAGATTCCTGTTCTTTTCTAAGAATTTTTAAGAATTCTTTTAAAGAATTTAAAATTCTTTCTAAGTTTAAGAATTTTAGAATAGATACAGGCCTTTGATCTATTTGAGTCAATTTTTGTATATGGTATAAGGTAAGGTCTAATTTCATTCTTTCGTGTGTGGAAATGCAGTTCTCCCAGAAAAAAAAAATTTTATTGAAGTATAATTGACTTACAATATTGTATTAGTTTCAGGTTGCATGACATAGAAATTCAATATTTTTATAGATTATACTCCATTTAAAGTTATTCTAAAATACTGGCTGTATTCGCTGTGCTGTTACAATATGTCCTTGTAGCTTATTTATTTTATACTTAATAGTTTGTACCTCTTAATCCCCTACCCCTATCGTGCCCCTCCCTCCTTCCCTCTCCCCAGTGGTGACCACTAGTGTGTTCTCTATATCCGTGAGTCTCCTTCTGTTTTGTTATATTCATTTGTTTGTTTTATTTTTTAGGTTTCTACATGTGAGTGATAACATATAGTATTTGTCTTTCTCTGTCTGACTAATTTCACTTAGCATAATACCGTCCACGTCCATCCATGTTGTTGGAATTGACAAATTTGCATTCTTTTTTATGGCTAAGTAATATTCCATTGTATGTATACACCACATCTTCCTTATCCATTCATCTGTTGATTGACATTTAGGTTGCTTCCATGTCTTGGCTATTGTGAATAATGCTGCTATGGACACTGGGGTGCATGTATCTTTTCTGCTTTCGTTTTCTTTAGATATATACCCAGGAGTGGAATTGTTGGATCATATGGTAGTTCTGTTCTTAGTCTTTTGAGAGACCTTCCATACTGTTTTCCAAAGTGGCTGCACCAATTTACATTCCCACCAACAGTGTGGGAGGGTTCCCTTTTATCCACATCCTCAGCAACACTTCGGTCTTTTTTTTTTTTTTTTTGGTCTTTTTGTTTGATGATGGTCATTTGATGGGTGGGAGGGGATGTCTCATGGTTTCGATTTGCATTTCTCTGATGATTAGCGAAGTTGAGCATCTTTTCGTGTGCTTTTCATCTGTATGTATTCTTTGGAAAAATGTCTATTCAGGTCTTCTGCCCATTTTTTAATCTGGTTTATTTTTAAATTTTTTTTATTGAGTTGTAAGGGCTGTTTATATATTTTGGATATTAACCCCTTATTGGTCATATCTTTTTCAAATATTTTCTCCCATTCAGTAGGTTATCTTTTCATTTGGTCGATGGTTTCCTTTGCTGTTGCAAGAGCTTTTAAGTTTAATTAGGTCCCATTTGTTTATTTTTGCTTTTGTTTCCTTTGCCTTGGGAGACAGATCCAAAAACAATATTGCTATGGCTTATGTCAGAAAGTGGTCTGCCGGTGTCTTCTGCTAGGAGTTTTATAGTTTCCAGTCTTCCATTTAGGTCTTTAATTCATTTTGAGTCTATTTTTATATGTGGTGTGAAAAAACGTTCTAATTTCATCCCTTTACATGCAGCTTCCAGTTTTCCCAGCAGCACTTATTGGAGAGACGGTCTTTCTCTATCTCAGCACCATCTTTTGAAAAGAGCCTTCTTTCCTCGTTGGATGATCTTGGCACCCCTTTTGAAAATCAGTTGCCCACAAACGTGTGGGTTTATTTCTGGACTCGCAATTCTCTTCCATCCTCACGTGTCCTATGCCAGTGCCTCAGTCTTATTTACTGGCGTTTCATACTAAAGTCCACGTCATGAGTGTGAGGCCTCCAACTTGTTTCTTTTTCAAGATTGTTTTGGCTGTTCTGAGTCCTTGCGTTTCCGTGTGAATTTTAGGATCAGCTTGTCAACTTCTGCATGGAAAAAGAAAAGGCGGCTATTTTGATACAGATTGCATTGAACTTATTGACCAATTTGGGGAGTATTGCCATCTTAACGATATTAAGTCCTCAACCATGAACATAGGGTGTCTTTCCATTTATTTAGGTCTAATTTATTTCAGTGACGTCACTCTTGCACTTTTTTGTTAAGTTTATTCCAAATACTTAAATCTTTTTGATGCTGTTGAAGATAGGGTTGTTTCTTAATTTCATTTTCAGTTTGTTTATTGCTACTATATCTTAATATAATTGGGTCTTTAACAGTAACTGTTTTATTGATATATAGTATATATACCATTCAGTTCACCCTTTAGAAGTGTATAATTTTTGCTGTACACCCGAAACTAACACAACATTGTAAATCAACTATACTTCAGTTTTTTAATTATTAAACATATGTACTAAAAAGTGTATAATTTAATGGTTTTTAGCATGTATTCACTCTTAACCTGTTGTATTGATGCCAAATCCATCAGCTCTCTTCGCTACTTAGACTTTTCAGTTCCCTTTCCTCTGCCCTCCCCTGTCCTAAATCTTTTTTTTCCCCTACTTTTTAATTTTGGCAAAATACATATAACATAAATTTTACTATTTTAACCATATTTAAGTGTACAATTCAGTGGCATTGTACACATTCACAGTGTGGTATAACTGCCACCACTCTTTATTTCCAGAACTTTTCATCATCGCAAACTGAAACTCTGTCCCCATTCAAGCCCCCTTCCCCAGCAGCCGGCACCCACCATCTGCTTTCTGTCTCTGTGAACGTGACTCCTCCAGGGACCTCACGTAAGCGGAGTCACACGGTGTTTGTCCTTTTGTGACCGGCTTCTGTCACTGGGCCTAACGTCCTACAGGTGCATCCATATGGTAGCTGGTGTCAGAATTTTCTTCCGTTTTAAGGCTGGATAATACTCCATTGTATGGAGGGACCCCGTTTTGTGTATCCATCGTCTGTTGACGGGCACTTGGGTTGTTTCCCCTTGGGCTCTTGTGAATAACGCTGCTGCCAATATTGTGTACAAATATTTGCTTGGGCTCCTGCTTCCCAGTCTTTTGGGTGAGGCTGTGAACTGAGACTGGGGGTGTTGATGGAAGCTGACACCCCGGACAGATATGTTGCATCCCCCTTCTTTACTCAGCTCCCAGGACAGGGGCCGCCAAGTCCACACCCGCCAGGCAGAAAGTCAGGGGCTTCGTCTCTGGAAACCTGGCAGGTGGTCTGGGAGGGCAGAGCTGTAGATCATCACGAGGGCCCCAGCCTCGCCCTCAGCCTCCCTCCGCTCCTCCACGTTCTGGTGAAATAGTACTGATAAGGGCACTTCCCTGGTGGCGCAGTGGCTGGGAATCCGCATGCCAAGGCAGGGGACACGGGTTCGAGCCCTGGTCTGGGAGGATCCCACATGGCGCGGAGCAGCTGGGCCCGTGCGCCACGGCTGCTGAGCCTGCGCTCTGGGACCTGCGAGCCACAGCTGCTGGGGCCCGTGCGCCTGGAGCTTGTGCTCCGCAACAAGAGAGGCCACTGCGGTGAGGGGCCTGCATGCAGCAACGAAGACCCAGTGCAGCCAAAAATAAATAAATAAAATAAATAAATTTTTTGAAAAGAAATATTACTTATAAACCAATGTTCACGTCGCTAGAGTGTGCCAGTCAGACGCGCACTCGTGCATCTCTGCTTGGCTGAGCAGGGGGAGCCCATGAAGCCAGTCTGGGGCCCTTTCCAGCCCCAGCGCCCCCTGCACTGGATTCTCAGGCACGTCACATCTCCGAGCTTCCTGATGGTTTGACACCAAGGGACGTGCCCCTAAGTGAGATATCGGGCGGCTGTGTGCGTCTCTCTGCCGTGTCGGCGAGGGTCGTCCACGTCCACAAGGGGCCAGGGCTGCTCACCCGCTACGATCAGGCGGGCCACAGCGTGACAAGATGACAGTGGATTCTCCTCCTCCATCACTGGTGGATTTTACTGGAACTTCCAGAATGGCCCTGAAGATTCTGCCACGTCTGCAGTTGCACAGGGCAGGGTCTTGGGTGTGTGCCGACCACGGCCCCTGGGCTGAGTGTGCCAGCTTCTCTGAGGTGGTGCCAGAGCACCTCCCCAAAGTCATCCACCAATTTACACTCCCACCAGTGATGCGAGGGCGCCCGCGATTCCACCCGTGCCAGGAGGCCACGCCAGGGCCTCTCTCTGACAGGGGTCTCTGCATTTGAGGCAGGCATGAAAAAACCCAACTCCCCCACAGAAAAGCAGAAACAGAGATAGTGCAGGCCACCAAAGGCAACTTTTAAAAAATTATAATGAGGGACTTCCCTGATGGTCCAGTGGTTAAGACTCCACGCTTCCACTGCAGGGGGCACGGGTTCAATCCCTGGTCGGGGAAGTAAGATCCCGCATGCCTCGCGGCACAGTCAAAAAAAAAGTCAGAAAAAGAATATAATTAATGTTTCCAGATAGATAAAATATTTCACATCCATGAAACAACAGAGAGAGCAGGAAATTAAAAACCTGGTAGCAAAAATGTCGAGGGGAAAGTCGGAGAAAAAAAGAGGAGGGCTTCCCTGGTGGCGCAGTGGTTGAGAGTCCGCCTGCCAATGCAGGGGACGTGGGTTCGTGCCCCGGTCCGGGAAGATCCCACATGCCGCGGAGCGGCTGGGCCCGTGAGCCATGGCCGCTGGGCCTGCGCGTCCGGAGCCTGTGCTCCGCGGCGGGAGAGGCCACAGCATTGAGAGGCCCGCGTAACGCAAAAAAAAAAAAAAAAAAAAAGAGGAAATTTCCCAGAAAGTGGGAGAAAACGGCAGAAATAGAAGATGGGAGATAAATGATTTAAGAACAGGACGGTCAGTGGATGCCCTAACAGTGTAGGCTCGACTGCGGCCACTACTTAGGGCCGCAGGGTGACCCCTGAACGGCACAGCTCGCAGCACCTGTAGCAGGACCCCTGGGCCATGGGAAGGGACGTGCATGGTGGGGACGAAGGACGGTCTTAGTAAAACAGCACCACGACCTGGGGGCTTAAAATAACAGAAATCTCTTCTCTCGCAGGCGGGAGGCCAGAAATCTGAAATCTGACAGGGCTGCCCCGGCTCCGGAGGCTCTCGGGGAGGGTCCTTCCTGCGTCTTCCAGCTTCTGGTGGCTCCGGGCGCCCCCAGGCTTGTGGCCACATCACCCTGATCTCTGTATCATGGCCACTCGCCTCCTCCCCTCCCCCGTGTGTCTGTGTCTCCTCTCCCGTCTCCCACAAAGACATTTGTCCTTAGATTAGGGCCACCAGATAATCCATGATGTCTCCTCTCAAGATCCTTACCTTGATTGCAGCCGCAAAGACTTTTCTTTCAAACAGGTCCTGCTGGCAGGTGCAGGGGTTAGGGTGTGGATACATCTTTTGGGGGCCCGTCAGCCCACTGCAGAGGGTGTGAGGAGGGGCGGTGACTCTCCCACGGGAGGAGCTCAGCACGTGGTGTTAGCCCCAGTGCGCTCCCGCAACGAGGGGGCCTCCGGGCAGAGATTTTGCCTTCCCTCGCCCCTCCACCTGCGCTCCTGTGTTTCCTTCTCTGCACAGCGGCTTCACGGCCGGCTCCTGCCCCTCAGACGAGATGGGGCCGGACGCAGGCCCCGTGGCCATCAGAGAGAAGATCCGGTCCCGGTTCCACGGCAGCCACGACCTGATCCACCGCCTGTTTGTCTGCATTTCAGGTGCCACTTCTGGGCCTGGGGCGGGGCGTGGGCTTGGGGACACACTGGGGCGGGGGGGGTGTGCTTTAGCGGAGCGGCTGGCCCAGGTGCAGGAGGTTCCCCACTGATGCTGGACTGCTCGGGTGTCAGCCCTGCCTTGGGCCTTCCTCACCGCATCACTTCATCCTTCGCCCGCGAGCCCCGCCATGAGCCCGGCCCGGTAAAGAGGCGGGCGTCGTGCTTCGCCAGGCCCTCCCGTGGTGGGTGGAGGACCCCATTCTGGTCCCAGTGGCCCCTCGCTGCTCACACAGGGAGGCTCTGTTCAATTTGTAGGTCAGAGTTCATTGTGCGTCCTGTCCCGACTGATGTTTCCTCTCTTGGGGTGGCAGACAACAGGACGATGACTGTTTTGTCTCCCTGGGGAGTTCAGCGAGGGGAGTGAGCACAAGCGGTGTCTTCGTAGCAGCGCTTTCCCTAGATTTGTGTGTTCGGAATAGCTGCCGCCTTCTCATGGTTTAAAAGTATGACAAGTGTGCAGTGAAGTCCACCCTCCTGGCCTCCTGCCTGCCCTTCCCCGACACCTCCCCGGGGCAGCCGGGTTCACACAGTGCCAGTCCCGCAGCCCAGCTCCCCTGGCCTGGAGTTTCCACGGCGCTCCCGGGCCCCGGGTGGAGGGGCAGCCGCGGGGCAGCCTGTGGACTGGCGGACACTGCAGAGTCAGGGTCATGATCCCCGGGGTCACTCCGCACTGCCGAGGGCCCCTCAGGCACAGCCCCAGCCAGGCCAGGTGGGGGCACGAGGACCTCGGGGTGACTCTGAGCTTCGGTTCAGACATCTGCCGGCATCCACCACACGGGTTTGTTTAGAGGTCTGGGGAACATCACACCAGCTGGTACTCAACACGGCTGCTGGCACGCAAGGAAGCCCCCGGAAGCGCCGGCCACGGTATCAGCGCAGTGATGGGTCCCGGGGCGCCCATGTGCTGCTGGGATGTGCACGGTCACTCCCTGGCTTTGCTGTTAACGGCAGCCCCTTGTGCCCCTGAAGAGCTAACAGCGCTCTTCACTGAGAAGGGCCGAGTCCACCTAATTGAGGGACAGAGGAAACCTCTGCAGATGAGGGTGGGAGAAGGCTTGTCCGGCCAGGGAGCGGGGGGCGGCTGGCGGGGGGTGCCGAGGAGCCGGCGCTGGGCCCCATGTCTGGGCAGGATCCACCCTCGGCCCCCCAGCCACGTGGAACCTCACTGCATCCCCTCAGTCGAGGTGGCCGTGAGGGGAAGGTGCTGCCATGCGGGTAGGCACAGCTGGGGGCTCTGGGGTTGTCCCTCAGTGAGGGGCCAGGATAAAAGCACGAAGCGAATAACTGACCCCCGGGGGAGGGCTGCTAGGTACTTTGCCCCCCTCCGCCACCTTCCCTTGACTCCTGAGCTTTTGCTTCTGCCAAAGGAGCTGTCACGGGGGCGGGGCAGCCTCTTCTCGCGGCCACTCATCCGAGGACATGTTGGTCTCTGACCACGAGCCCTGGCTGGGTTCACCAGCTGCCAGGAACTAACCCCCCCTCCTCGGGCATCCTCCCCCAGGCGTGGCCGACCAGCTGCAGACCAACTATGCCAGCGACCTCAGAAGTATTCTCAAGACCCTCTTCCAGGTCATGGCCACCAAGCCGGAAACGGACGACAAGGAAAAGCTAAAGAAGGGTGAGTGCCAGCTCGGGACAGGCTCTGAGGCCTAGGCTGACCGTCATGCCCACCCACCCCCGGATGTGGGGGGCCTGCGGAAATCTGCACCCCCAGACCTGGCCCGGCACCGCCACCCGGCTTTTGTGGGCAGAGGAGCACAGGCCCCGGGTACCCCGAGAAGTGGGCTTGGGGACGCACGGGGGTCACAGCCCCACGTGCCCACGCCCCAGCCAGGCCACCCCACTTCCGACGGCTGACGGGCCTGGAGACGGGACCCGGAAGCGGTACACTGTCACTTCTACCAAACTCTGTCTGTCAGAGCAGCCAGGGGCCAGCCCAGAGCCAAGGAGGGGACGTGGGTCCCCTGCTCGGGCGAGTGGCCGTCTGTGAGCTGCCTCACATACTCACACACGCGTGCACACACACGTGCACACAGAGCAGAGTTACTTGGTGAGAGAGCAGGTGTCAGACAGGGAATGTTAAGGCACAGGGAGCTCGGCCCCTCGCTCCCTGGAAGGAGGTGGCAGGGTCCGAGCGTGGGGAAGGGGCCCGACCCCTGCTTGCCCACCCTCTGCTGGGCTGAGGCTCCCATTCTGGGCGAGTGACCTCTCATCATAGGGGCTTCTGCTCAAGAACGTCTGGACACACGGGGCAGCCGGCCCAGCCCTGGAGGGCACGTCCTCGCCCACAGGGAAGAGAAGTCTGTCCTGTGTGCCAACCCAGCTGTGCCCCCCAGGGTCCACACCACTGGACCACACTGCCCCCATCTGCCAGGGAATTCTGGGCGGGGCTGCCTTCTGGGGCTGGCTTCTTGCTCTGCAAGCAAGGACGGTGGGCCCTGGGGCCAGGGGCCCACAGGCAGGACCAGCTGCACACCTGAGGGCACACGGACGGAAAGGCCCCCTGCGGGGTCAGCACCCAGCCTGCGGGGACGGTGGGTGAGGGCTGCGGTGACCCACTCTGCATGCGGGACTGTGGGTTGTTCGGGGGCTACTGCCTGCTGGCGGCACCTCCCGGGGACAGGTGGTGGCCCACTGACCCCAGCGGCCACCCTCTCTCTTCTAGTCACCCAGACCCTGCGGAGCGCAGCCTTGGAGGACTGCGCTCTGTGCCAGGAGACCCTGTCGTCCTCCGATCTCGCAGCCAAGACCCGAGATGGAGACTTGGAAGGTGCGTGAGGGCCCGGGAGCCGAGCGGAGAGCAGGAGCCCTGTCTGGATGTTTCCACCGCTCTGCCCTGGACTGCAGGCTCGGGGCGGGCAGCGCTCCTCCAGCGGGGGCCCCTCCCCAGAGACCTAGACGTGCCGCTTCCCAGGGGGTGCAGCCTCTTACTCCAGCTTCCCTCCTGGGCTCCCAGGGTGGGCACAGGTCCTCTGAGCTGCCGCCACCTAACCTCAGGCCCGTAACTGAACATCTCAGCCTGGGGGGCAGAGGGAGGGCGTGAGGAGCAAGGAGATGCCGGGGTCCAGGCCGTCGGCCGCAGCTGGAAGTGGCTGGTCCCAGGCCATAGGCACACTGCCGACCCCCCAGCGTTCACCTGCCCCGCAGGAAAGGCCTCCCGTAGCAGCCTGCTCCCCCGTTAGTCTGGAGGTCGGCCGGCTGCAGGCCCGGTGGCTTGGCAGTCAGGGAAGGAGCGTCCAGGGTGGGCTGGGGGCACTGGCAACACATCTGTGGGGAGGGGGCCGCCCAAGGCCTTTGGAAGGGGCCGGAGGCCTGGAGAGGTGCTCAGACGGGCAGCGGCAGACAGGCCTGAGTGAGTGTTGAATGCGACCGGAGCTGAGAAGGAGGCGGCTGGCCCCGGTGTGCCTGGCCGGCGGCGCTGGTCCCTGCTGGTCCCGGCTCAGGGCCTCCCTCGCACTGCCTGGTGACCCAGGTGTGCAGTGGGGCTGCCTTGGCCGGGATCCCGTGGGGGCGGCCACACAAGCTTCCCTGCTTCCTAAACGCCCTGAGCCCCTGGTCTTCTCTACCCTCCTGTGAAAATCACACACAGTGCCAGAACTAGAACGCCCGCGGGAAACTAGGAACCCCCTGCTCGAAGAGCGTGCAGCTGGTGAACTGCGAGGTCTTGAGGGGCCCAGCCCACAGCCAGGGCCACGTCCCACCGTGGGCCACCAGTCCAGCCCCCTCCTGGGAGTGGCTCGCAGGGCAGGGCCTGGACCCAGCAAGTCCTCAGGACCCTCACCATCCTCCTCGGGCGGGGGTCTCGACTTGTGTGTTGGAGCTGACCTCGTGGCCTGGCGTGGTCCCGGAGCTGCCGGGCCCCGTCCAGGGCATCACTGGGGCCGGCCAAGGATTTCACACGGGGGCGGGGGAGGATGGCAAGCATGAGAAGCCACCTCTCTGCAGTCGGGGGTGAGCTGATGGGGTCCAGAGCAGAAGCGGGAGAGCTGGGTGGGAGGGGTCGGGGGGAGGGGCGGTTCTGTGCGCAGGCGGGGGAGGGGCAGGTCCTCAGGTGCAGGTTGGTGAGGAGAGGGGGCGAGAGGGAGGCGAGGAGACCCCGGTCTCTGGTGGGTGGGCGGCCTTGCTGAGTTCCCTTGGGGGTTGTGTGAGAGTGGACGGGAGACCCCTGAGCCCACACTGTGGCCCCAGGGAGCCGTCCAGGTGTTTGCTCTCCCTCTGGGCGGCAGTACTGGGCTTTGGGTTGGTACGCAGTGGGCATCTTATGTCTGGGGTGGGAGGAAAGGCATGTCCCCCCATGCAAGATGGCTTCTCCCAGCGCCGACACACACCCTCCCACCCAAATTCCAGAGCAGATGCCCAGAGGCTTCCCCCAGTGATCTCCTGGAGAAGTGACATGGGACAGGCCCACAGGCAGCTGCCAGGCTGCACAGGTGTCAGAAGAGGCCAGGGCCAGCCTCGGCGCCTCTCCTCAAGAACCTGAGAACAGTCCTGGAGCTGGGGTGGGCAAGGCCGATTGACGGAGGGGTCCACAGAGGGGGCTGATTTCTTCATTTCCCAGCCCCCATTTTTGCCCAAGGGCCCTGCCAGTCTGGGTGCCGGCCGGGAGAGGGTTGTCCGGGTGGACGCTCCCTGGCCGTGCCCCGAGTCCTGGGGCGAGGTACAGGCCGTAGCTGGGGTCCGATCGATGAGCACGGCCGATGAGCTGCAAAGACTGACACGTCCATGGGACACTGTCAGTTTTCTGAAACCGCAGCCGGTACCGAGCCTCAGGGAGGACCGGAGGTGGGGAGTGGGGGACAGGCTGCCCCACCGGAGGCTCCTGCACAGCCGCCAGCCTCCGACCCCCACCCGTCACCGGTCCCCACTGCCGCCACCGCACGGGTCCCTCTGGCTGACGTGTTCCCCCCTGTCGTTGTCATAGACCCGCCCGAGTGGGTCCCGGACGAGGCCTGCGGCTTCTGCACCGCGTGCAAAGCCCCCTTCACCGTCATCCGCAGGAAGCACCACTGCCGGAGCTGTGGGAAGGTGGGTGGGGCGGCCGAGGTCGTCCCGCGGCCCCTCGTGCTGTCGCTGCGGGCATCCCAGGGGCCGTCACAGACGTGGCGCCGAGGTCCGGAAGTCCGGACTGATGCCCCGGGGTCCTTGTGCAGACACGCCTGAGCCCTGGGCCCTGCTCTGCCTTGGCACAGGGTGTGGACTCCAGGCACTCCGCCTGGAGGAGGTGTCTCAGTGCGATGGTGCAGTGCTCAGTCCCGGCCACTTCAGACCTGGGGACGGGGAGGGGATGGAGGGTCTGAGTAGGAGCCTGCGGCAGCCTGGCTATGGGGCCAGGACCCCCTCCGTCGGTCCGGCCTCCTGGCCAAGACCTGCGCCAGCTTTTCCTGAAGGTTCCAGCCCCACGGGGGGACCGGGAGACACCCACCCGCACACGCCCGGGATGCTCTGGGTGGGAGGAAGGGCAGGAAGGCCGGCGGCGCCCGGGGCTCCGACCCTGTCCTTGCTGCGCGCCCCTGAGAGGCCAAGGTCAGGAAGGGGTGAGGCGCAAGGGCTGCTGGGAGCCCTGCCCAGCCCACTGGCCCCGCCTCCCGCCCCTCGCCTTCCAGATCTTCTGCTCCCGCTGCTCTTCGCACTCGGCACCGCTGCCCCGCTACGGGCAGGTGAAGCCCGTCCGCGTGTGCACGCACTGCTACATGTTCCACGTCACGCCCTTCTACAGCGACAAGGCGGGCATCTGACATGGTGCCCCAAGCTCGCGAGGGCCCCAAAGGACGCCGGGGAGGAGGTGCCGAGGAGGAGGCCTTCGGCCACAGGAGGGTCTTCACCGCATTTCATCCAGCTGCCGCCATCACCTCTGCCAGGGCTGCAGGCCGCCCTGACTTCCAGAACGTCCAGGACCTCCGCCCCACCCGCCCTGGCCTCCACACCCGTGGGGACCCCAGGCCAGCCGCAGGGGCCAACAGGAGGTCAGCTTCAGCCAGTGGGGGGACCTGGGGGTGCCAGGCGGCTTCCTGGGCAGGATGGGCTTTCCTCCCGCCCATCCGCCTGCCCCCCTGCCCTGCTGAGATGCGGCCTTGAGGCTGAACCGTGGCAGAAGGTCCGCCCTGCAAGGGGAAAGTGGGGATGGTGTCTGAGCTCAGGGCAGCCTCGGCCCCTGGGGCTGAGTCTGGGGAGATGGTGGACACCTCTGGGGGCCGGCGGGGTGGGGGGGGCCTGGGGCACCGCAGGGCTTCCCCACACGCTGGCCAAACCAGAAAGACTAGGCTTTTCTCTCTCCAGGGCCCTGAGCCCACAGCCGCCCGCCCCCTGCTCCCCTCAGGACCTGTCTCAGCAGCATGAGTCTCATTGCTTGTCGGAGAGGGGACATGCAGAAGCAGGCCTGGTGGTCCTCTGGGCAAGCAGGTGCGCCCCTGCTGCGGTCTGCCCACCCTGGTCCACCAGCCGATGGCGGGGTCAGGTGGCGGGCAGAGGTTTCCCAGCTTCCGAGGCCAGGGCTCTCCAGGGGGCTGAGGACCCCCGGATGTTGCCCGCTTGGCTGCCACTTCCCCTTCCCTCTGCACCCCTGGGACCCTGGCCCACCTCCTCAGACCACAGAGTGGCCCCGGGCCCCAGCACAGACACCTCCTCAGGCTTAAATCTCAGGCTTCACATTGCAATGACGATTGCAGTTTTATTTTTAGAGAGATGACATACCTACCGCTTCTTTTATAGGATAAAATCCAATTACTATTTGACACTGGAATACACACGCACAAAAACAGCTTCTGTGGGAGAAGAAAAGCATATAATGGAGGGTATATTATGTATGGAGATTATTTTTATTTTCTAAATGCTGTAATTCAAAACCATTTCCATAAATCTATTTAAGGATTGCAGACACTCTTATTCCTCATGTGAACATGGATGGACTCCTCTTTCTCCGTCTGGCAGGTGACGGGGCTCTTGCTAAAGTTCATTGTCCTCTAGGAAGCTGGGGGCTTCTGGACTCCTGGGACAGTAGAAGGGCAGGACTTGACTTCCCACCAGCCCCCAGGAGAGGGGTGGCCGCCCCCCACCCCCAGCTCCCACTGCCTGAGATGGCTCCAGCCTCCCCACTGCCCGCCCACCCTGCCCAGCTCCTCCCCTCGTGTGTCTTCAGCTCAGACCCCTGGCGTCTGTGTGCATTGGGGTGGGCAGTGCTCTTGGACACCCCACCTGGGGCCCTAGAGAGAATGCAGGAGGGCATACCAAACGCTGGGGTTGCCAAGGTGATGGGGCCTTCCCTTGGGACTTGGGTGCCCAGTCCCTCTGAAGTGGGCGTTGGGAGGCCAGAGAATGGGGGCATGGCTGCAAGAGGCCCCAGTGGCCACCACACCCATTTTCTTTCTGGTAGGTGAGAAAGTGTTTCAGAACCCGGGGGCTCCTCTGAGCAGCGCTGAGTCCTTTGGGAGCAGAAGAGAAGTGGCATCCAGGGAGACCTGCGTCCTTAGCTACCCAAGACCAGGCCTGCCCACCTGGACAGAGTCCCTCCCACTCCTGTGGATGGCGGTGCCTGTGTCACTGGCTGGACAGCAGTGCCTTCAGGAAGTCAGCCCCCAGCAGGAAGCCCCCATGAAGCTACACTCTGGGGGGTCCCCCTTCCTCTACTCTAGGTACCCGCAGTTGTCACCTTCCAGACCTGGGACGTGGTGGTCCTCACTCACTAGGTCGGGGTGGGAGAGGGAGTGGAGACCCAGGAAGGAGGGTCTGCCCCGATGCTCACCCTCGGCCCAGACACAGCTGCCCTCCAGAGGGACGGCCTAGACCCCAGTGGACAGAGGGGTGCTCTCCAAGCCAGCCTTGGGCCGCTTTTGTGCAGTGGGAGGGAACGGCAGCCCACACCCCAGCTGTCCTGCAGGAAGGCCTGTGGCCACGGGAGCGCCCAACGAGGGTCAGTAGCTGTCCCATCTGCCCAGAAATTGGGATTTTCCACGCTAAGTGGGGGATGTGTGGTCACTCTATCCTTCTACAGGGCTGTCCCCACACCAAGGGTAGAGCCAGGACCTGGGGGTGGGGAGGGGTTGGTCCAAGGCAGAGTTTCCCGCTCAGGAAGGATCTAGAAGGAATGAACTTCTGCCCACCTACAGCAGGGGCTCGGGACTGGTGGGGCCAGGGGTTTGGAATCAGCCCTCGGGAGCCAGCCTTGGACCTCGAGCAGGTGCCCTTCGGAGCCTCAGCTTCCCCGTCGTCACCATCGTTGTCTTCGTTCCTGCTTCTGTTTCCTGAGGGCCATCCCCTCCACTCCCCATGACAATCCTTCGAGTAACACTCCCTTGAGGGGGCAGGATCCCATGTCATAGGTAGGGAACCGAGGCTCACAGAAGTTAGCAGGCAGCCCATCCGGGCCACGGGCCTTTAGAAGGGTCACGCGAGAGGCAGAAGGGAGCCCTGTGACCTGGGGGTGCTGGGAGGAACCGGCCCAGCTGGCTGTGCCTGGAGGGCCACCTCCAGGGAGGGCAGCTTGGACACACAGCGCCCATGGCACGCCGTGGTTTGGTGGCTGGAGAGGGGCTGGGGAGCTGCCAGGACCCCGCCCCACCCCCTTTCGGGGCAACACACAGGCCTGGGGAGAAAGCCACGGGAGCGCTCCAGCACCTTCCCACACGAGCTTCCGCCGACAGGCGGGGGGTCCCCCACAGGCTCTCAGGACCCAGACGCAGGCTGCAGCATCCCCGCAGGGCAGGCCACCAAGTCCAAGGAGGGAGGGTGTAGGGTGGGAGCACCCAGAGCTCTCTGTGCCCCAGCGGTCGGGGAGGCCCTGGGACAGGAAGAGCCCCTGAGCCTGGTCCCCGGGGAGGTGGGGAGAAGGCCGCCTCCTCTCCCCCGCCTCCTCTCCCGTCCCCGTCCTGCCCCTTCCACCGCAGGCTCGGCTCAGGCCACTCCCACACACCCTGGCCTCTGGAGGGGCCCCTGCTGCCAGCCCCCACCCGTGGCTCATCTGCCCCACAAATATGCCTGCATACAGCCGCCTGCCCCCAGGCCCGGCCCACCCCCGCCAGGCAGGCAGGCAGGCAGGCAGGTGGACACCCACACGGGGCGGGGGCGCGGGAAGGAGAGGAGAAAGACTGTCAGTACCCTGGAGGCTGATGATGCTGGTGGGGCACTATCACCCCGGAGGCGGGTGGGTGGGGCAGGGCTGGGGGACACTACCCTTTCCCCACCGGGGCACCGGGTCGGCTCCTCCGAGGTCCCTGCTGCAGCCCCTAATGGCCACCAGGGGGCGCCCCGCCCAACGCCTCCTCTCCCACTGTGGCCCGGCGGCCAAGGCGTTGGGGCAGCTGGAGCGCTGCCTGCAGGAGCTGCCCCACTGTGGGTGGGCACTCCAGGTCCAAGCAGGGACCCCCGCACAGACGCACCCGGCGGCCAGGCCCTAGTCCTCCAGAGAGCGTCCTGGCCCAGAAAGGACCACAGGCAGGGCAGACCTCGCTGGGGGAGTGGGGAAGACGGGTCCTGGTCTGAGCTGGGCATTTCAGACCACCAGGGCTGGGGGTGGGGGCTGACACCCCGCGGGGTTGGGGGTTGGCTTCCCGGCCATTCCCAGCTCTTCCTGTTCTTTGGAGTCTGCAGTGGAAGCTGGGGGAAGGTGAGCAGGACCCAAAGCGCCCACCCTAGGCCACCGCCATGACCTGACCCAGAGCCCTGGCGGCTCTTGTCTCCTCTTAGGCCCACCCAGAGCCACCTCCTCCAGGCAGCCTTCCGAGACAGGGGCACCCCCCAGCCCCCACCCTCACACACATTTTCAGAGCAGAGTCTGGGACCCTTTGCAGGAGTCAGCGAACCTCTCAGAGCCTCTCCTGCCTCTGAGACTGGGGAGGGGCGGATTCCAGGCCAGCACAAGCTCAAACTTAACCTCACCCCAGAGACTTAACATGTGGCTTGGGTTCTGCTGGTGTGCTCATTTGCTTCCAGGAGTTCAGGACAGCTCAGGGCTGGATCCTGCACCTGAACTGGGCAAAGATGAGCACCCAGACCCTCTCGACCTGCCCTAACCCTAACCCTGGGGGGCTGCAGGTCTGGGAGCAATGCAAGCTGGCTGAGCTGACTGGGCCTTGGCGGGCAGGCAGGATGTCAGTGGAAAATGGGGTACCAGAGCTACAAAGACACAGCCTACGTAGAAATGGTGATGATCCCATTGGGGAGGTGAGGGTGGAGCGCAGATGGGGAACAGGACTGGGTCCCCTCAGGCACCAAATACTGGGCTTTTGCTGAGCAGGGTAGGACATGGTCAGATTTGTGGTTTGGGCCCCTCGGAAGGAGGATGAGTTGGTGGGGCTGAAGCCAGGACCCCACTGCTCCATCAGAGGCAGTAACACGGCTCAGCCAGGGTCACTGCTCTGACCTTGCCATGTCCCCCGCCCCCATCACTCAGGACACTGTTGAGCCACGTGGGCTCTGATCTGAGAGGCCTCTTCACCCTCCGACAGGGGCGGCTCAGGGCACACCCACCAGAGCCTGATCTGCTGCCCTCTGGGTCTAGAAGCAGCTGGATGACTGACGGGGGGCCTCAGCGTGGGGGGCAGGGGTGGGTTTCCTGGGCTCAGGCCCTCAGGGCATCCAGCCTGAGACTAGGAGGTCTCCATCTTATGACTGTGTGTAGCAGCCAGGGCCAAGTGAAGGCCACCTGGGCATGGCCTGGAAGGCCCAGAAGGCTTCCTGGAAGAGGTAGGGAAGCAGGCCAGGAAGGCCTAGACCAGAGAATCCTAGATGGTAGGACTGGGAGAGAGGTGTTGGGGTGAGTTCCGAAGCACCTATTGCTCAAGGAAGGGAGATCTGCCGGTTACTCCAGGTTCATCCTCCCCAGGCCTTGGGGAAGAAAGGGCGCTTAGGAACAGCCATTAGGGCCCCTGGAGCAGCAGCGGGGCCAAGCCGGGCCCCTTGTCCTGCCCCACCTGAGCCTGGGTCCAGTCCCTGGGGACTGGAGGAGGCCCTGAGCTGTCAGAGGTCCAGACCCTCTCATTTTTGGAGGCCACACCTGACACCACAGCAAGTGCCTGAATCTACATTACATCCCTCCTCCATAACTTTTTTTCCTGTAAAAAATTTTTAAAAGAAAATTTCATTGTCTTGCTTTTGGATATTTTTGGCTACAAGGAATTAATTCAATTTGTCTAAATTGTCTAAATTGTTCCAGTGTCATTGAGTAGAGTGGGAAAATCTTGTAAGGTGAGAAAAAAAATCTACCCTACACGTTGTTCACAAGTACGGTGAACTTTCTTCTTATTTTACAAATGGTACTGACATTAGGTTGACTACGCAGACATTTATTACATCTTCATGCATCTTGATTTTGCTGTCTTCTTGTATTCTGGAGACAATTTTTTCTGAGTGTTAAACTTTTTAGAAGGCCCCCATATGCCCTTGGCTGGGTGGCTTGTGCTCTCTTTGATGTGACTCTGATACTGACCGATGATGACTGGACAGGCCCTGCCCCACTTCCCCATGTGGAGGGCCCGGGTTAGAAGCACTTGCTGATTTGGGGCTGATGTTAATATCCCTGCCACTTCCTGCCTCCACCCAGAGCCCACTGCTCCCCAGGGCTTAATACACATCCTTCATCACACCCCACAACCACCCTAAGAGGTCACTACTGCCAACTCCATTTTATAGCTGGGGAAACGGAGGCTCAGAGAGGTTTAAGGGACTTGGCCAAGGTCTTGTGGCCAGACTAGAATCCAGGGCGGCTTTGGGGGAGGGACCCAGTGACAGAAACCCCCAGAACTACCCCTGGTCCTGGCACACACCAGGCCGTCTCAGTGCAGGGGAGCCAAGGCTTCTGGGATGCCAGTCGCAAAGCTGGGCTAGGCCTGGCCCTCCAGCACCTGATAACCCTAGAAGTCATCTGTCCCTAGGCCTCACAGACCCAGAAACTGCCGGAAGGGAGCTGTCTGAACCTGCCACCGCCCGGGGTCTGAGGAGCGGCAGCGTCCAGCTGGGGGAGGATTCCAGCCCTGACCCTTACTCCCAGCCTCCTGCCCTGAATGCTGGGCCTGGGGACTCTGGTGGCAGCTGGAATCCACCCCAGTGACCGACGACGGGGCAAGAGAGGAGGCAGGGCCAAGACCAGGTCATCCTGGAGGTGTGAGGGGCGTTCTGGAGGAAGAAGGGCCTCACACACCTCCTCAGCCTGGGTAGCAGTGGGGGTGCTTCCTGATGCCGCGGAGAGCCACGGGCGTGTCCCCAAATCAGTGTGTGTGGTGGCCAGGTGGGCGCGCAGGATGGGATACGGGGCCTGGAGAAGGGGAGCCCAGGCCCAGTCAGCATGGGGGAGGCTAGGAAGTAGTCTCCCAGAGGTTTCCTTCCCTTGGGCCTCCTCAGAGGGATCCCTGGCAGGCTCCCGGGGTGGGGGCAGGGGGAGCAAGCCAGCCTTTCCCAAGCTTCTCACCAGAATCCTTCCCCCAGTGCCTGGAGCTGGGCACAGCCGTTCTCATTTGAGGGCCAGGGAAGCTGAGGCTGGGGTGGGCAGGTGGAGGAAACGCTGGGAGCAGACCCCGCCTTCCCCCAAATCCCTAAGTCCCTTCTGGATTCAGGCCCCACCCCTTCTCCCAGAGCCCCTGGCTGGGAGCTCAGGGACAGGGACAAGCTGGGCTTCCCCAAAGGGCAGTGAGGAAGAACAAGGAGGATGGGCCAGTAAGGGGAATGTGGGCTGGTCCAGGAGGGATGCACTGCAGGGGGGGCCCTAGGAGCCTGGGTGCACGAGAGGGGATTCAGGGCTGAGGGCAGGAGCGGCCCAGGCTCTGTCTTCGGCTCTAAAGGAAGGTAAGGGTGGGGTCCCGGGCTCCCAGAGGGAGGAGGCCTGAGATGCCCGTCTCCTCCCTCCCCGGCATGGCCTTTGCCGGTTCCCACTCGGAAAGTCCCCGCACAGGAGAAGGTGCAGTAAGAGCTGGGTAGGTGAGGGGTTAGGCGAGGAGGCAGCAGGCCCAGCCTGGGCTCCGAGAAGTCTTCCTGGAGGAGGTGATTCGGCCCTGTTGGAGACCTGCCCTATGGAACAGGTCCTAGGGGCGGCACCTCGCGCTTTCCTCGGGCGTGGACCAGCCAGCGCTGACCCAGGGCCGCCAGCGGCGCCCACACCGCCCCTCCCACCTGGGGACAGGGGCTCACTGAGGCTCCGCGTGTGGAGACTTGACGGATCTCGGGCAAGGCCATCACCCCATATATCCTCCCCCCGTCCCAGCACCCCAACCCGCGGTTCATCGTCCTCCGGAATCTCCCCGGGGAGCTCTGGACTCGCTCACAGCTGCGCGTCGGGCCGGAGCGAGGTCCAGCTCGAGGACACGCCTGCTGCTCCCCTGGCCTCTCTCCTCCCCCCATCCGCCGTCCGGCCCACGCGGCGCCGCAGAGCTCCCCTCGGCCTGGGACCCCGACGTTTCACTTACTTCGTCGGCCCCGCCCACTTCTCCCCGCACTCCTCGCGGCGCGGTGGTGCCCACATTCACAGGCAGTGTGGACCCCACGGGCACCGGGAGGTGTTCCGTCTCGGGTATGGCTGGGGGAGGGGTCCACCAAAAGGCCTAGATGTAGTCGGAGGCAAGGTGGGGACCACGCCCCTCCCCTGCAGTTACACCTCGGCACCAGCACCTGTGCTGTCCGCTGTGGCACAAAGCGCACCTCATGCCCCGCGGCAGGAAGGACGGTGGGCGTCCAGCAGGTGCACTCACACCGGCATAAGTGCAGGCTTTAGGACTGGGGCCAGCAACCCACCCCTCACATAAGCAGGGATGGAGTGACCTTGCAAACACCAAGTGGTGAGCCAGGGGTCCTGCCGCCCACACCCAGAGCCCAGAATGCACCCAGCCCTCCCCAGAGCTGGGCGCCTTCCGTTTACCCGCACAGCCCTAAGCAGCCCTCCAGAGTAAGCTGGAGGGGCGCAGCACCCAGCCTGTGATAGGGCTCTGCCCTGGCCCTGGGGTGATTGTGGAGCAGGGGCAGAAAGGGCCAGGGTTAACGTCGAGGTTTTTGGTTTTGGTTTTGTTATTTTTATTTATTTTTAAATTTTATTTATTTCATTTATTTATTTTTGGCTGCGTTGGGTCTTCGTTGCTGTGCGCAGGCTTTCTCTAGTTGCAGCGAGTGGGGGCTACTCTTCGTTGCGGTGCGCGGGCTTCTCATTGCTGTGGCTTCTCTTGTTGCAGAGCACGGGCTCTAGGCACACGGGCTTCAGTAGTTGTGGCACACGGGCTCAGGAGTTGTGGCACACGGGCTCAGTAGCTGCGGCGCACAGGCTTTGTTGCTACGCGACATGTGGGATCTTCCCGGACCAGGGCTGTAACCCGTGTCCCCTGCATTGGCAGGCATCCGGATTCTTAACCACTGCGCCACCAGGGAAGCCCTGGTTTTGTTTTTGGGTTTCTTTTGGCTGCGCGCGGCATGCGGGATCTTCATTCCCCGACCAGGGGTTGAACCAGGGCCCTCTGCAGTGAAAGCGCAGAGTCCTAACCCCTGGACCGCTAGGGAATTCCCTTCAGGTGTTGTTTTAATGTCCACACAGAGCTGTCTAATGCCAGTTTCCAAGTTCCTCTGACACCCTAGGGGGGCACACATTCCTAAGCCCATTTCTCAGATCAGGTTGTGCTGGTCCAGGAAGTGATTTGGTCTCCACGCTCCTGTGTCACCAGCCCTGGGTCATGTGTATGACAGCCCTGATCTCCGTTCCGCTGGGACTGCTGGGAGACCCTGGTGAGTCCCTAAACCTCAGGATTCCCAGCTGCTTGTCTGTAAACTGAGGGTGCGGAAACCCATGTAGAGCAGTCAATAGGTCCTAGGACTGAAAGTGTTTGATTTTTAGTTTTCGTTCTGTTTTGTTGGCAGCAGCAGTGCGGGTGGGGTGTGGTGGGTGGGTACAGTCACTTATACCCCACACTCTCCAGCCTGAAGGTCCCCTCCGCAGAAGCCCCCAGGCCATCAATCTCAACAACCTGTGAGAGGGGACATCAAGGGGGACTGAGGCCAATCCGGGTTTGCCCCCAGGCTGCCAGTCCTGCTCCTATGGGCCAGCTTAGGGTCAGGGGTCACCAGGGCCATCGGCCAGCCAGCCAGCTGGGAGCTTGATGAGGAGCTCTCTCCCCTCCCAGGAAGGGCAATTCTCTTCCCTAGAAAGCGCTTCCGTGGCCAGAGGGGGACAAGTGCTAGCCTCTTGGAACGTCCCCACCCTTTGGGCCAGACGTGAGCACGAAGTCCTCCACTCACGGGAGCCCTTCTGGACTGTGGCGGCAGATCTCTGTCCCCTTCTCTTCTCAGACCCTTCCTTCCACTGGGCAGCTCTGAGGCATCCCTCCTGCTCTGGGCCTCAGTTTCCCCACTGAGATCCTCAAGGAGGCCTGGCTCTTAGGCTCAGACCGTCTACGCCTCTTCTCCAAGCCCCAGCCTTTCCTGGGGTCGTGCTGTGTCCGGCGGGGAGGGTTGTAGTTTTGCAGCCCCACGGGAGACCCCGAGCTTCCGCGAAGCCAGTGTGGCAGCAAGCCCGGGGCAACAGGTTCCTGCGTAGAGGGTGCAGACCCGGCGGACCGACGAGGGTGTCCGGGACTCTCCCAGCGCTCTAACCGGCCCTCGCACGGGGCCCGGCGGCTGGCTGTCCCACCGCGCTCCGCTTCCTCTCGGCAACGAGTCCGGTCGCGGAGCCCTCATTGGCCGCGCGCCCCCCAGCCGGCCATTGGCCCGCCGTACCTACTTTACATAGACCGCTCTGGGCCAATCGGCGCGCGTCGCCTACTTAACATGCACGCCGGCCGCCAGTCAGCGAGCGCGGGGGCTGGGCCACCACGTGCTGTTGCTAAGCTTGCGCTTCTAAATTGTTACTATCGCGGCGGGCCTATCGGAAACGAGCTTCGCATCTGTCAACATTCTCGGCCCGGCCCGAGGCGCTCGGCCGGCTCCCATTGGCCCCGGCCCAGCCGAGCGCCCGCCCCCGAATCCGGAGTGCCGGCTTCCATTGGCTGCATCGGCCGTCGCTCTCCCTTATGTGTCAATTTGAGAGCCTGAGGCGGAGGGTGGCGGCCGAGCGCACAGCTAGTCCGCTGGAGTCGGGGAAGTGGGGCCGCCGGGCGCGCGGGGCGGTCGGCGAGCGGAGCCGGCCGGAGCGGGCCGGGCAGCGGCCGCCGCCGTCCCGGAGCGCGCGCGTGCGCGCGGTCGGGCTGGTGGGCGGGAGGATGGAGCTGAACTCCCTGCTGATCCTGCTGGAGGCGGCCGAGTACCTGGAGCGCAGGGACCGAGGTAGCGCCCGTGCCCCTTTGTGCGCCGGGCCGCGGGCGGGCGGGCGGGCGGCGGCGGGGCCGGGGCCGGGGCGGGGGCCCGCTGACCGCGCCGTCTGTCCGCAGAGGCCGAGCACGGCTACGCCTCGGTGCTGCCCTTCGACGGCGATTTCGCCAGGAAGAAAACAAAGGCGGCCGGCCTGGTGCGCAAGGCCCCGAACAACAGGTACCGCCCCCCGCGCGGCTTCCCCGGCCCCGGCCCGACACCAGGGCCTTACGCCCCCGGAGCGCCCTCCCCAGCCCAGACCCCAGCCTGTAGCCCGGCTGCCGCCGCGCGCCCCGGCGGCCAGCCTGGAGGAGGAGGCGCGTCCGGGCCGCGGCAGCCCCGCCCGGCCGGCCCCGCCCGCGCCGTCGCCATCTTCCCGCGGGCCGCGCCTCCTCGGCCTCTCGCGTAAACAGTGCCACGCGTACAGCGCCCGCCGCCCGGGGTCTCCTCCCGTAACAGCTCCCCGCCCCCAAGTTGTTCTGGACTTTTCCGGGCAGGAAAAGTGTTGTCAGGGGCGCTGGCCGGTGCCCCGTGGGTCTGGGGAGACTGAGGCTCGGTGCAGAGCAGCATGGAGCTGCCCGCCCTGACCTCTGCTCGCCGCGGGCGGGTGGGCTGCATCTCTCCGACTGTCTCCAAGGGCCGAGCCCCGCTACTGGGCTGAGTCCACCCACCCCCAGGGGTTTGCACGAAGAAGGCAAGAAGGAGCGTGGAGGCCCTGCCCTGGGCCCCCACCCCTCGCGTGGTGCCCACCGCTCCCACGCAGCCTCCTGACACAAGTGAAACTCCAGCGATCAGTGTAGGGGCACCCTTCTTGGGTCAGAAGGCCTTTTCTGAGGGACCGGAAGAGGCTGCAGGCTGCTGTGCCTGTAATCCACCCCTTCCTCTGGCCTTGTACCCAAGCTGTGGAATCCCGAAAGCCGGCGTGCACGTCCCTGGGTGGGAGAGAGGACCCTCAGCTAGGGCTCCCATGGGATTCCACTCTCCTGGCTGCCGTGGGGACCACAGCACACCTGGCACTGCACAGGGGCCCACTTTGGCCCTGGACCATGTCACCAGGCTGGGAACTATACTTCTAGGGGCTTTGGGGCCCCTTGGCAGAGGGTGTGGCTCATTCCTGTGGCCTACTTGTTCTTGGGAAACAGAAAGGCTGGCACAAGAACCCATCTCCTGTGACGTCCTGGCGCCCTGGGCCTGGCAAGGGATTGCTTTAGTCTCCATCTGCTCTGGCTGGACGTGCTTCTGAGTCCCAGCCCTCGGTGCCCTGCGGGGGCAGTTTGGGAAAGGACATGCATGGGTGGGGGGACACCACTGCCTCAGGCGTCCTTAGTGAGCGAGCTGGGCCCCTGCTGTTGTTTCTCACTTGTTGGTCCCAAGTGCCCTGCCACGCGTGGAAAACTCTGGGCTGTGATCCTTTACTTCCGTGGCTGATAACCAGAATCATAGCTAAGGTTCTCACACGCGTGCTAGTTAATGTCATCCCACTGCCTGAAGATGTTATTTTTATCTCTACTTTAGGGCTGAGGCTCAAGGAGATTGAACTACTTGCTAGGGCCACCCTCCCATCTCTAGGGCTCCTGTTCTGAGGTGGGATCCTGGCCTCCTACATTCTGCTGGGATGGAGACCTTGAGGGCACCGCGGAGGGACCGAGAGGGTCTCCCAAGCCAGGGTGCACCTCCCTGCTGCTCCTCTGGGTGGAGCCCGGCTCCCCGAGTGCTTCAGGCACCCCGCGGCTCACAGGCGGCCCTGCGTGGCTGTCCTGGCCCAGCGGGGCCTCAGCCAGCCCAGCCCAGGGTCCAGAGAATGCAGAGCCCTGACTTGGCAGGGCAGCTCCACACCTCTAAGGCTCTGTGTCCCCTGAGGTGAGGGGAAGGAACGGGCCCAGCAAGGACCAGCATGAGGCGTGAGTCATGGGGCAGAAGGGCAACCTGTGTTGGAGGAGACGGCAGCCTCCACGGTTGCCAGGGCTTCAGCGAGGGCTTTTCGGGGGCAGTGGTTCAGCAGGAGGGGGCTGGAGCCAGCCTGCCAGGGATCAGGTCCTGCAGTGAAGTGGGCAGAAGGGTGCCTGCTTCGAGGGGTTGAAGGCGTGAGTGAACGGTGAAGCTGGGAACCCACTTAGCACGGCCCTGGCCAGGGAGTCCCTCCCCTCCCCAGGCCACTGTGCTCCTGGGACCTGAGTGACCATCTCCCCACAAGGCTCTACGAGTCTCTGGACCAGGGGAGGGCTTCAAGAGGGCTTTGGCCCCTCTGCGTCCCCCGGTTGCCCAAACAGCGCCCCGTCTGTCCAGGATGGGATCCAGCCCAGCCGTGAGGGGCAGGCTGGCAGGCTTCTCTGCACTGAGGGGCGCTCGCTGCCCCTCACATCCCTGACAAGTGAGCAGACCCACAGATCCACAGCGCCGGGCCGTGGTTCAGGCCAGCGAGGAGCCTGACGGCTGTGCCCCATCCTGGCCCCAGCCAGCCCTGGCAGAGGTTCGGAGGCTCCTTGCCCAGCCTATGTGACCAGAAGGCCCTCGAGGCCCTGGAGCCTGGGTCTGGAGGTTCTGAGGCTGCACAGGGCAACCCGGGAGCCGGCCGCCCTGCTGGGCCCCCCTTGGCTGTGGTGGGACCGTGAACCGTGGCAGGTGCACAGGCAGGCAGGACGGGCAAGCTGGAGGTAGGGATGGGAGACACCTACTCCTGAGCTCCTGGGGCAGGAGCGAGTGAGGGCAGGTAGGCACAGGCGGCAGAGTCTCTGGGAAGGAGTGCGGGGTAGGGGTTGCAGGGCCTGCTCTGGGTGTGCTCCAAGGGGACCTGGGTCCTCTGTCCCATGTGAGGCAGCCTGGGAAGCCTCGGAGCCCTGGCTGGCCCACAGGATTCCTGCCTGGACGAGGAGGGTGACCTGGAAGTGGGAGCTGGGCTGCGCTGCCTCCCTGTCCCCGTGCCCCTGCTCTCTGTGGCACTCAGACTCTGTGCTCCCGTCTGCAGGCGGGCAGGGCTTGGGCAGCGCTTGGGCAGCAGGTGGGGCCGCCGCCCCCAGAGAGGCCAGTCCTGCCAGGCCCTGGCCCCTCAGGGAAGCAGAGAGGCCAGCCTCAGTCTCCCCACTGGCCCAGAAGCATCCCTATCCCAGAGGCCCTCTTAGGGGCTGATCCCTCTGTTGCCAGGTGTCCCCGTTGGCATGGTGGGCTATGATCATGCAGGTGTATGAGCCGGATGGGGTGGGGATGGTGCTCTGTCTGGTGATACTGGGCCAGGACGCCCATGTCCACGTCCTGGCCTCTGTGGTCACCTGCCATTGGCCTTCTGTGCCAGCCCAGGTGGCTCCCAGGACACCACTAGCCTCGGGGACTGGGGAGCTGAGAAGGCAGGTGGCTCAGTGCCCAGGCAGCCTTGGAAGCACTGGGTGGCTCAGCCCCAGGACCGGCTACTGCGGCTCCTCGGGCCCGGCCCACCCCTTCTGAAAGGGAACTGGACCCTCCTGCCAGCCGGGCACCCCTGGACACGGCTGCACCTCTGTCTCTCTCATGTTTGTCATTGGGTGTGAGGTCCTCCAGCTTTTGGTCAGTAGCTACTCACCTGCCCCAGCGCTGCCTGTCTTGGGCCATCCTGGGGCGCAGACCCCCTCCACACTGTCTGCAGGTCCCCGGGCCCCTGAGTAGGGCCCTCATCCTGTGCTCTGGTGGTGGGCAGTGAAGTGAGCTCTGTCTTTGTGTCTCTCTAAACAGGTCTTCACACAATGAACTAGAAAAGCACAGGTAAGTGATCTCCTGTTCCCCACGCTCCGCCACGTGAGCCGCCTGATACATCCCACCCACCCTTCTGCTGCGGGGATGCTGTGGCCGGCCCCCACCCCCTCTCCCTGCCTCTGTGTCCTGGCTATGGCTCAGCCTGCTGCCGGGCTGTGCCGTCATCTTGGGAAGGGGCCTTCTTGACAGAAGAGGCCAGGCTCTGCTCTCAGGCATTCCCATGTTAGCAGGCAGGGGTGGGGGGGCCAGCCCCTGCTCTTGGGAGCTCAGCCTGGGGTCCGGAGCCAGGTGGGGGTCAGCGACTTGGGGCAGGGCCCCTTGTGCTGTGTGTCATTCAGGGCCGGCTCCCTGGAAGAGGAGCTCCATCTGTTTTGGGGTGTCTGAGCCCTTTTGGGAGCAGGTCCTTAGCCCTTAGGATGCTGGCCTGCCACCAGGAAGGTTCAGCCCTCTTGGACTGGGATCCCTTGTGCCCTGGGGCCTGCCTTCCAAGGAGTTCCCAGTAGAGTCTTGTCCACGGGCAGTGGGATGGGCAGCCAGTGCCTGGCCACGTGGGCCTGGTGGGAAGCTCTGGCCCAGGGCAGGATCCAGGGGAGTCCACTTCATGCCCACCCATCGGCCCTGGGGATGGGTCCATCCTTGTCCTCCTCTGAGGAGTTGGGGGGCTTGCAGTGAGAAGGAGGAGGGGCAGTGTGGCTGCCCGAAGAGCCTCTGCCCCCCAGCCCTAGTCCGCCCAGGGCCCTGTGCTTGTGACTGCCGTCCTTTCTCCCTGGCTGGCTTAGCCCGCTGCTCTAGCTCCGGGCCTCCCTCTGCAGTGGGGACGAGGTGCGGTGGACAGGTGTCCTCATGGCCGATCGCAGCCAGGCTGTGTGTGCGTGCAGGAGCCCTGAAGCCAGGCCCAGGGGTGACTCCCAGAGAGATGCTCACGGTAGCTTTCTCCTGACCTTTGCTCCCATCTCCGGAATGGGCCAGTTCTTTCCTCCTTTCTTGGCTTGGGATGGGGTGGGGAATGGGGGTCTGCACACAGGATGAACTCTCCCCGGCTGCCGTGGAGCTCGGCCAGCCCTGTGTCCCCACCCCCATGTCTGCACCCACGGCAGCGCCAACTGCTTCTCCCCTGGGATCAGGGCCTCTGCTGGGCGGCGCTGAGCGGGGACAGAACGCTCTGTTCTCTGGAGGAGCCGCACTTCCTGGACTGTTCCTGTGTGTTTGGGGGGTTCCTGAGAGACCATGGAGGTGGGGCAGGCGCAGGGGCCTCTGTTCCTGGCTGGCCCATAAGCAGGTGTGGTCCGCCCTGAGGAGCCCACAGACCTGGGGCTTGGGACCCTGTTGGGGCCCTCGGTCACGGCTGTACCTGTGGCTGCCTGATGCTCACGCCGGACACTCCTGGTCGCTGGCCACAGGAAGGCCGTGTGCCGTCCCAAGGAAGGAAGGAAGCACCTGGCTGGGTCACCCGGCTGGCCCCAGGGAGGTTGGCCCTCGATGTCGCCTTCCCTGGGAGGCATGCCATGTTGGGCCTGCGGGACTTCCCCTTGCCGGTGCTCGGAGCTCGCTGGGAGCCAGTGGCCCACCCTAGGCCTACCCTAGGCCCACCCTAGCCTGCCCTGTTTCTCCTCCCCTCCCTTCCCTTCCGCTCAGAGAGCAGCTCCAGCTGGTCTGCTCAGGCCAGTGCTTGGCTCCTGACCCCGGGGACGGGTTTGTGACGGCCATGTGTTCCCGCCCAGGCTCAGCTCCAGGCTTTAGCTTTTGTAGGGGGATGGGGGCCATCAGCATCCCCCTGGCGCGGCAGGACCCATCACAAAGGCCAGCCCAGGGCCCTCAGTGGAGCTGCTCACCTCTCCCCAGCATGGAGATGGTTATTCGGGTCCTGGGTGGATCCTTCCGAGGGAGGCCTCCTGTGCAGCTGCCCCGTCTGCCTGATGCAGCCATGCAAGACCTCACAACAGCTAGGAAATACAGGGGGACGGGGACGACCAGGCTACCTCACTCCCCGTCCCACCCCCTGAGGAACCACGGGTGGGTGTCCTTGTCGCCTCTTCCCCGAAGCCAGTCTTGGGGAGGTTCAGAGCGTGGCTTTGCCCGGTGGCTGAGGGACCTGATGTGGGAGCTCTGGGTCCTCTTCTGAGGAGCAGGGACTCTCGGTGAGAAGCTGGGTAGGCCTGCGTCAGGGCTGGGCTGTGGCCAGACGCACGGGCAGGAGCTGCTGTTCACAGCGATGCAGGTCTGCACAAGGTGCCTTCAGGAAGTGGCGGGTTTTCAAAGCTCCCAGGAATGCTGGGCACAGCCGAGGGGCACTGGCACAGGGCTTGGGCACTGTAGCTGCTTCAGAGGAGGGCTGAGCGAAAGCCTAGTGTAGCCCGGGTCCTTGGCACCCCCTCCAGCTCCAGGGAGGTGGTGGCGATGCCCACTCCCCACAGGGGCGGGACCCTGGGGCTCAGATGGGTGGGAGCCTGCCCGGGGCCCCACTGGAGCTGGTTCCCAGCCCTGCAGCCCCGCTGGACGCTCTCCGGGAGTTGGCTTGGCGTGTGGTCCGTTGTTGAACATGGCACGGCTGCAGCCGGCGGCCTCTCTTTGTCTCTTGAGAAGCCTCTGCTTTATGATTTCTAACGCGGTCTGTTCATGGACGTGCGAGGACCCCCCTGCGCCCCACCCCAGAGACAGCATCCTAGGCAGTGGGGTGGCCAAGCCTGCATTCTCCTCCTCCATGCGGGTGCTGAGGGATAAGAACAGAGCTTCGTTACCTGCTATTTCCTGACTTGACCTTTCCCCAGACACCCCGCGGGCCCCGTCCACCTGTGTCCGTGCATTCTCCTCGTCCCCTAGGCCGGGTGCCTGCACAGGACATGCAGCTGTACCGCAGGGTTCTGAGTGATGGCTCTCCAGTAAACACAGACGGTGCTGCAGTCTGCTGGGTCTGGTGCCGGGGGGTAGATTTGTGGGGCCGAAATCCTAGACCTAGAAATGCCGGTTGAGGGCTTGAGTCGCCTTGGTGGCCCTTCAGAACTTCCATCCCACCGGGGAAGCCGGAACTGCCCGCTGGCCAGCTCGACAGCTAGTCGCACCTTTTCATTTCAGCCCAAATTACCATCTCTCCTCGGTAAGCTTTCCTGTTCTAGATCGCTGCCAGATGGAGTTGGTTTTGTGTTAGGTTAGCTGTTTGTGTTCTGCAACTTGCCTGTCTGTGTCCTTTGCCTGTTTTCACGTTAAGATTCTCCCCTTTTTCATTTTGGTGCGTATGAACTCCAAATGGCATGAATACTAACCGCTTGTCTTCTACGTGTATTTGCAGATGTTTTTTTGCTGTTACTTGTCGTTTACCTGTGTTTTTTCTTTCATGTACAAATATGTCCTTTTCTGATTGTAAAAATGTTATGTGGAATTTTTAGCATAGAAAATCTGGAAAGTACAAAAAACTCACAAAGCCAAAGAAATAAACGTTGCCAACCACGTCACGTGGAGACGCACGCTTCCTGCTCTTCATTGTGTCCCGTGAAGTCTCTTGTGTGCGTCTGTTGCTTTATTTTTTGACCCTATCTTGGGTCGGTTGTCACATAGGTGGTTTTGTGTTCTGATGTTTTCACTTCTGTTCGTGACGTGAAAACGTGGTCTATACTGAAACGATGACATGCTTGCCTCTGGGTGGTAGAATTGGGGGGGTACTTTTCATTTATTTTTTTCTTTTGATTTTGCATCTTCCAATTTTCCACAAAGATCACGTACCGTGTACGAACTCGAATGGTAGGTTGTAAGAATTGCCACTCATAGATGAGTGGACAAGGGACCCCTGCTTGTGAACTTGGTGCACGTGGTGGGTCGGGGGTCTCAGATTGTGAGCTGTGCTTGAGCATATAGCACCATTGGCTGGGGGGGCTTTGCGCCTCCTGCCCCACGGTCCCAGCACCTTGGAGGCGGGGAGGCTGAGGCTGCCAGACCCTGGGGGTCACGCGGCAGTGAGCCCCCTGGCGTGCCCCCTTCCGCAGCCTGGTGTGAGCGTGGGGCAGGGCTTCTCTCTGAAGATCCTCCAGCCTTGAGGTGGACCCTGGGGCCTGCTCGGAATGCAGATCCCTGGTGTTCAGGCTTCAGGCCGCTGCTCTGCCTGGCCTGGTGGCCGAGTGCAGCCTCAGTCTCGTGTTCTAGAAGTTCTTTCTAAGGTCAAACTCAGGTTCACCAGGGAAACTCTAGGCCCCGGGTGCCAGGGGCTGGGGTGCCGGGTGGGGAGGAGCTTCGTCAGCAGGAGGGCGCCGTGTGGACGTGGGTGGCAGACGTAGGGCCCTCCTGCCGTCGGGTGGGGCTGTTATCGCTGCTCTGCAGATGGGCTGCTGCCCTGCACTGAGCGGCCCACTCCCTCCCTACGCTTCGGGGGGCCCCCTCTGTCCTAGGGACATGGCCGTTGCTGCCCGATTTCCTTCCAGAGTCTAAGGGAGACTGGATTTGCCAGGGCTTTGGAACATGGGGGATGACAGGGGGGCCGCCAGGGTTGGCATCCTTGCAGGAAGGAGCGTGCCGACAGTGGTGATGGGGCGCAGTGGTTCGTCAGAGCCTCGCGGGGAAGCCTGCCGGGTGCCCTTGCGATTCTCTCATAAGAGCTTCGCCTGAGCAGGGCATCTTTGTTTGGAAACCACCTGGGCAGCCTGCAGGGGCTCCGGTGGGTCACATGCCATCAGCGTGCTTTGGGGGTGAACCTTGGCCGCCCTGTGCCCCCACGCCCCCGTGGCCTCTGCCACCCACCCTCCGCAGACCAGATGAGCCAGGGAAGAAGGGCACATCTAGGTCACAGCCCCTCACCCTGTATGTGAGCAAATGCTGTTGAGTCTTAGGTTCCAGTTCCGTGGGAAAACTGCATTCATCTGCGTGGACACGGGGACAAAATCTAGAACGAAGCAGTTTCCAAAGGGGTCCCAGACTCGAGTAGGAGGGGTCTGTCCTTGGCCTTCCCTGACTTGGACGGACTCATGTTTCTGTGGTGACGACAGTGACCAGAGAGCACCCTGCACTTGGCGAGGTGGGGGACGGAAGGCTTGTAGGGGGCGTCCCTGATCTCCGCCTGGGAGAGCGTGACCAGCACCCTGTGCCTCGCTCCCTCCAAGTTTCCCCCACCACCTTGCGGACCCCACTGGAGAGGGTGGGGACAACAGGGTGAGCTGGGGCTCTGGGAGCCTGGCTGTAGCACTCCGAGGCTCTGGGGGCCATGATGGGCCGGCTGGCCACACGGCCCAGCCACAGGCCCCGCCCTTTTACTGGGGCTTCTGGAGGGCCGTGGGTGCCAGGCTGCTCCAGGGGGCTGGAGGCGCTGCCCACCGGGCTGGGAGGGGAGCCCGGGGAGGGACCCTCAGCAGGTCCGTGCAGGCTTCCGGCTGACCGCCCCCTGCCCCCTCCCCCCACCCTCCAAAGCGCTTGGGCCGCTGTGCCGCACTGCCACCGTGCCGGGCTGTGCCGCCCCCGCCTGACCGTTCCGTCTCTGGTTCTTTCAGACGAGCCAAACTCCGGCTCTACCTGGAGCAGCTCAAGCAGCTGGTGCCCCTGGGCCCTGACAGCACCCGCCACACCACGCTGAGCCTCCTGAAGCGTGCCAAGATGCACATCAAGGTGAGCAGGGCCGCCCCCGTGCCCCCGGGGGAGTGGCCAGAGGGCCTGAGGGTGGGGTGGGGAGCCCGCCCCGCAGGTGCGCAGCCGGCCAGCGTGAGGGGCACGGCAGTGGGAGCCGCTGAGGGTCGAGGTATCGGCAGGCGCAGGCTGGGTTTTGTGGGGAGGGGGTAGGAGGCGGGGGTGGGCTGCACGTCGCCCCCCGGGCCCTGGGGTGTGAAGTGGCAGCAGCTGGAAGGAAGGCTGGGATCCTTGCATGCCGATGCCACCGTTGGAGGCCGGTGGGAAGCAGACGGCCCCGGCGTGTGCGGAGTTTCTGGGGCGAGGGGTAGGGGTTGCTCTCCAGGGGCTGGTGGTGGGGTGTAGACTGAGTGAGACGCTGCCTGGGGCGGCCCCCTAAGTCTTAAGACTGAGACCTACTGGCTTGGGGGTCTAGGGACACTTGGGCCAACCAGGGAAGGTCTCAGTCCTCCCGCCGGGCCCCTCCCGAGCCTGCGCAGGTGTGGGCTCCCCCAGGCAGGGCGGCAGGAGCACTGAGGGGGCACAGCAGGTGCCCTGGGCCCCTGACGGAGAGGCTGCGGCTCAGTGCCTGGGAAGGTGTGGAGCAGTTGGGCGGGCAGGGCGGCCGGATTGAGCAGGGAAGAGCCCCTGTGGGCAGGGCTGTTGTCTGGGACGGGTGCCAGGCCACGGCTGGGCGGCGCTGTCCCAGGGCTTCAGGCCCACACGTGACTCGGTTTGGCCAAGCTGGCTGGTGGCTGTAGGTCTTCTGGAGCTGGTCAGCAGACGCAGAGCACGGGGCTGGGAGGCGGCAACTACATAAACTCCCGGTGGGCGCGAGGAGGGGGTGCATCAGGCCTTTGGGGCCCAGGCCGAGTGGGGGATGGGAACCTGCCCTGGCCCTTGTGCCCTGGTGCGTCCCGGTGGCCGGGGGTGCCCCGCCCCGGGCTCACAGCTCCCGTGCCCCCAGAAACTGGAGGAGCAGGACCGCCGGGCCCTGAGCATCAAGGAGCAGCTGCAGCGGGAGCACCGCTTCCTGAAGCGGCGCCTGGAGCAGCTGTCGGTGCAGAGCCTGGAGCGCGTGCGCACGGACAGCACAGGCTCCGCCGTCTCCACCGATGACTCGGAGCAAGGTGGGGACGTGGAGGCCGCCTGCAGGGGCTTTGGGCATGGATGTCGTGCAGCCCTGGGTGGGAAGCTGGGAGGGTGGGGCCGGCCTGGTGGAGGCCCGGGGGAGGATGGGTCGAAAGTCCCCGGCATGTCAGAGGCACGTCAGGGCCCCTGTGTGAGGTGGCAGAGGGGACGGGATGAGGAAGGTGAGGCGTGGAGGCCAGGTGACCTGCCCACATGAGGGCCAGAGCTAGGCTCGGGCCCGGCAGCGTGCCTCGGGAGGCCTGGCTGGCACTGGCACGGCGTCTGACCCCACCCCGTCTGTTCTCTGCAGAAGTGGATGTAGAGGGTGTGGGGTTCGGCACCGGCGAGCTGGACAGTGTTGGCAGCGGCAGTGACGTGGACGACCACTACAGCCTGCGTGGCGGCTGCAGCCACGGCAGCTATGGGCCCCCCTGCAGGCGGCCTGGCCGCCCCGGCCTCTCGTAGGCCCTGCCCTCTGCTCCTCGGCCCGCCCGCCCGCCCGCCCGCCCGCCCAGCCGAGCGTGTCAACCCTCCGGTCCTTGAAGTCTCTCCACGGGCCCACTGCTGTGCCATTCTGGAAGCTCCGGCTGCCGCCTGGGCTGCCCGCCTCCGCCCGCCTGCCGGTCAGGGCCTGCCGCGCCGCCCACTCCTCCCACCCAGGCAGGGACCCCTACGGGGAGGCGGGGCCCAGCTCCCGGGGCCCGGAGCCCAGCATAGCCGCCCACGGTCTGTTCTCAGATTCCTAATCATTCCAGAAGTATTAAACATCATTGCTGCAAACCTCGGCGGGCGCCGTGTGAGGGGCTTAATGACCACCTCGGGGAGCTCAGACCCCAACCCCGGCCCCGAGGAGAAAGGAGCGGACCGAGGAAGGAAGGAAGGAAGGCGCTGCTCTCCGTCCATCCGTCCGTCTATCTGTCGGTCCACGTAGGCTCCTGAGGCCTGGACAGAGGGATCCATGAAGGGCGGGACTCGGGTGAGCACCCTGGGGCAGGTGGGCGGACGGGGGCCTTGGCACCCCCAGGTGTCAGGAGCCAGGGCTGGGCTTCTGGGGGCTGCCAGGCTACCCCACTCCGATCTGGGCGGCTTCTGCTCTGTCGTTAGATCCCTCAGATGTACACACGCATATGCACCTAGGCACACACGCCTGCCCACACACACGTGCACACATGCAGACACACGTGGTCACTGGACCCAGAGGTCCTTGGGAGCCAGAGGGCGCATGTCCTGGGGCCTTCAAGGGTCAGTTGGGCAAATGCTGGCCCGCGGCCTGTGCCTGGCTCCCCCTCCCCCCCATCCCCCCCACCCCCGGCTCCCCTGCCCAGTCTGGCCAAGGGAAGGGACCTCTCCTCCCAGCAGGGGCTGAGGAGTGCTGGGGGCTATGAGTTGAAACCACTGGGTCCTCAGAGGGCTTGCTTGTCTCCCTTTAAAAGACAAAAACAAAACAAAAAGTTGCTGCACTGCCCAGAAGCCCAGAACGAGGCTCCCGGGAGAGAAGCTTTTCCCAAAAACCAAGGAGAAATGTTTTTAAAAAGAGAAAGAGGCCGTGATGCCGGTGCGTGCCGCCTACTTCCTGTACGAGATTTTTCTACTCTATTTTCCTAGCCGTTATCGTGTCCTTGTTTGCTGAGGGGTGGGAGCGACCCAGCGTCTCAGGGACTCGTCTGTCTGTCACCGTTGTCCAAGCGTGCCTTGTGTCCCGTGTCTGGCTCCACCCGACCGCCACCACCAGCATCTCCCGCGTGGCTCACGGGACGCCCCCAGGTGCCCTCCTGGCCTCCTCCCCGTGGGGCGCCCCTCCTGGCAGCCAGGCCAGGTCGGCGGCTGTGCAGCAGCAGGGCGGCGCTCTGTCACCTGGTGGGAGGGGCCGTGACCTGTGCAGCCTGGCCTCCTTGGGGCCGGGGATGGTGTGTGTGGGGTGTGGGTGCGGCCGCTACCAGGGAAATAGGTTCCTCCCTGCACCTAGCTTGAAGCCTGCCTCCTCCAGACCTGAGCAAGGGCTCCGGGTGTCAGGCGTTGGCAGCTGCTGAGGACAGCTGTTCACCCTGCGTGGTCCGGCCTGGGCATTAGGAGGCTTCTCCTGGCCTTTTGTCCCTGGGTCTTTGTCCCCGGGGACCACACAGCAGCGTTCAGGTGGAGGGCTGTTGGGCTGACTCACAGCAGCGTCGGCCTCCCTGTCTGGTGCATTGCAGACGATTTCCAGAACGCAGGGGGAAGATTTGTGTTTATCTTTGTCACGCTGACGGACACCCCAGGTGGGTGGCCTGCTGAAGCAGAAAGGGATCCCTGGAAACAACTCTGGCACAGAACCTGCCCTCCACGGGCCGGGGATGGCGGTGGAGAGCGGGCTTGTCGGGGGGTGGTGCACGCGGCCGGGGAGACCATCCGAACGTTTTGCCGGTGGTTGCAAGGCAAAGCGTTGTGTTGGCACCTCCTTCCAGCGCCCTCGGGGTCCCCTGGGGTCCAGCGTGCCCGGGAGGGGCTTCCGCCGTCTGCCAGAGCACACCCACTGAGCGCTCCTTGCGAGGACCCCGCACCACCTGAGCAGGGCAGGAACACCCATGTTTAAGAGCCTTCTTCAGGAGATACAGCTCCAGGTCCCCGGGATGGCCCGTGTTCTGAATTCTTAAAGCATCCATTCTCTAGCCAGCCCCGACACGTGGGGGAGGTCCTGCTCCCCTCTCTGGCCGGCAGAATCCTACCCAGGTGACTAGCTGTGGCCCTCAGCCGACCTTCCGGGCAGCTCAGCCCATGGCTCTTCAGGCCTCGGTTCCCATGTGGACCGGGGAGTTGGCCTCACTGGCCATCCAGGGGTGCTGGGGTCCCAGATGCCACTCCTCGCCACCAGCAGACACCAGTGAGGGTCTGGTGCTAGAGCTACTCACGTACCCACACCCCCCCTCCCCCGGCCATCGGCACAGTCCCTGCTGCTGGCCAGGGGGACCCACAGGGTTGTTAAGAGCAAACCTGAGTGTTGTGGGGTCCGTAGAGAGCCAGTGGGACCAGAACAGGGCCCCGGGCGTCCTGTGCCCTCGCTGCGTGTGCCCTCCCACGCCCACCTGGGCCTCGGTGGACGAGAGCTTGGAAGCCCAGGCTCAGGTTTGGGTCCACGCCCTCACTGTGAGGCGGCCCTCAAGCCTCAGTGCAGGCCCAGCCGGCTGGGGCGGCTGCAGGAAGGCTCCCCCCGCCCCCGCCACCCCACCGTGGGCCCTGACTCTGTGACTCTGCCCGGGCAGAGCGGGTCTCAGAAACACGGCGCCCAAGCTCACTTCCTCGGGCGGATGGAGCCATGAGCCCAGCTATGGCCCCGAGGGCCCCCGCCCTCGTGTCTGCCCCAGACAGTCCCCACCTGCTGGGTGGGAAGGCTCCTGCACTCTCCACCCCGCCTCTCTGGGCCAGCTAACCAGGTCCCCGCCACGGCCCGTGCACAAAGGACTCTGACCACACGCAGCCACGTCTTGGGCGGTAGGGCAGGTTCTGCGCCAGAGTCTGGGGCCGCCCAGGGGGCCTGGTGCTGGCCAGGTGGGCATGTTACAAGAGCCACGCTGGACAGAGATGGGCCACCCACCCGCCTGTTCACCGGGAGGGACTGTGCTGTACCGTTCTGTCTTTGTAACATAAATACAGATTTTTATACCTCACCTCTCTGGCTTCCGGTTCTTTCCATTACCGTGTTGGGCTCCCCTCCCCTCGGCCTCCATAGGGAGCCTGAGCCCACTGGCGGCCTTGGTGGTCCTCAGCACCCTGCCCATAGCCTTGGCTTTCTGGGAGTCCCAGGAGACCACGGGCTTCCCAGAGGGCTAGGTCGGGTCCCAGGAGACCTACTAGTCGGCCACCGAGACCCCACCATCACAGCTGCCTCTCTGGACAGTCACCTGGAGACGAAGGTGGGGGTCAAGGTGGAAGCCCTGCCCCCCCCCCCCCAGCCTTGGCCTGTTTGCCAAGCAGGAGCTCTTGCCGGCCTCAGACTTTGCCTCTGGGGCTGGGGCACTGCCCCATGAGGACAGCTAGGCCCTCAGGGTGCTCCGTGCCAGCCAGGTGTCCTCTGCTGGTGCCTGCAGCCCACCCGCGTGTGCCTGTGCCCTTTCTGCACAGCGGCTGCTGGCTCTGAGGGCTGCAGTGCGAGAAACCCTCCTTGTCCCCAGGACGTCCTGTTGTGCAGGGTAGGGGTGTGAAGCGGTATGGCCCCAGGGAGCGCAGCCTGGGGAGGAAGTGCCCACCCAGAGTCGGGCAGCCGGGATGGGGCTTTTCTGGGAACCGGGGCTGCCATGCTGGGCTCAGGTACAGCGCACACAGGTGGCTCCACGAGACCTGCCAGCGGGTTTGGTGCGCATCTGTGGGAGAGGACCTAGAGGGACGCTGGAGCATCTGACTTGTCCTCCCTCCCCCAGCAGGAAGCAGTATTCTGGCCTCTTGAACCTGTGTGAGTCCCCTGGGGGCACCTCTAGAAAAGAAGGGAATCCTACTTGGGATGCAGCTGGGGCCTTGAGCCACCAGGACTCGGGCATGAATGTAAGTGGGAGTATTTGAATCTAAATATTACTATGGCTTTAAATCACCATCACTTTTTATTGAGGGCATCAGGGCTAAACACTTGAGGTAGTTAGCACCTGAGGTCCTCACCCTGGGCCTGTCTCACAGGTAGCTGAGTCTCAGGGAAGGTGCCTGCCTTCGGTCGCCTGCCGGAAGGTGGTGGCCCTGGGACCCGACCTAGCCCTCTGGGAAGCCCTTCCATAGCCCAGTGCCATCTCTGAGTGTCAAGCCTGGATTATAGCAAGCACCACCCACGCCCCAAGCGGGAGGACACCTGCCTCAGTCTCAACCCTCCCGCCCACGCTCTCCTTGGCAGCCAGATGGCTTCTGGTGGTCCTGTTGCCCCCATTGCCTCCAGGATCAAAGCCAGGTGCCCTGCCCTCTCCCCACCCACTCCTGTGCCTTCAGCTCAGCCCAAGCCCACCCCGGCTCCCTCCCCCGTCCCTCCACGCTCACCAACCCCTCGGCTCCCAGCTCCTGGCTCCCAACTCCTCTGGGAAGTGGGTCTTCCTATCGCACTTTTGCTGGGGTTATGGCCGCCCAGATCGGTGCTGGGATTAGCTGGCTACTCAGTGGCCAGGCCCTTTTCAGGCTGGTTCCTTCCCTCCTTTCCCAGCTCCTTGCCAGGCCAAGCCTCAGGGCACACTAGCCTCACAGGGATCTTTCCAGAATGTCAGTGGGATTATCTTCTTACCCGTCTATTTTGCGGTCGCTCTCAACCCCTCCATCCTCATTGCCTGCCGCCTCCTCAGCCTGTCCCGGTGACCCCTAGGAGCCGCCAACCCCCTCCAGGTGCCTCGCTGCTCCCACCCCCGCCGGGTCACCTCGGGCAGCTCCTCACCCCCAGCCACTCAGGAGTGTGAGGACTGAGTTTTCACCTCCACACGTGATTGTCAACGTGATGGAGGACAGACGTGCTCTCCTCCCGCCCTCCTCCAGCCCCACAGTGTAAGGTACACAGTGGTGTTCTTCTGAAGGGGAAGGACCAGGAGGGAGAAGAGGAACCGGAGCCACTTCTTACTCAGCTGCCCACGGACAGTCATGCAGACTCTGGCTCTCCCTGGCCATCAGGCCCCAGGCGTCTGCCCTCCAGGCTGCTCTCTGCCCTACCCCCCCCATCTTCACCCCCAACCCCCGCCAGTGCACAGGACGCGCCCAGCATCTGTCTCTTGCCACCGATGGTCACTTTCGTGACTGCAGAATCGAGCTTCTAACACTGTGTGAGAGTGTCACTCCCCCACCTGAAGGACGGACTCCCACCACCGTCACTGAAAGCTATCCACACATCTGAAAACAAAAGATCTTCAACATCAGACTGCAGTTTAACGTATCTGAAAAGAAATGGTCCAAAACCTAAAATTCTTTTTAATATCAATAGGGGAAAAAAGATTTCCACAGGAAGAAAGGAAATAAACACACTCACATTTTGGTCTGTTTAGTCCAACTGAGTCTCACGGGCTTTCGCAGGGAAGAATCATCACCGGTTCCCTTTACCTTTTGACTCCCTAGGTTCTCCACTAAAACCCCAAATGATTTTGATTGGAGGAAAGAAAGCTTGTCCTGGGAATAAGTGTAACACGCTTGCTTTCTTAAATTCCGAATGCAACCTCAAGTAAAGAAGTGCCCTAATAACTCAAGTTCTCAAGGAAAACTTTCTGAGTCTGGGTAGTTAACCCTCTAGTATTTGTCATTTGTACCGTGGAGGCTAACACCGTTGTGATTTTTACTTTTTATATTTTTAGGGCTTTTTTTTTTTTTGACTCCACGAACATCTTTCAGGCAAATAACTGCGGTCAGCATTTCAAAGTCATATGCGGAATTTTGTGGGCCCAGGAAACGACGCAGGAGTCACTAGGAAAAGTGGGCTTATAGTTCAGCCTCCGTGTGCTGGGGTCTCACCCTCCCACGTCCCACGGATCTTTCATGAAAGCAGCCCTTTTCTTTCTGCATCCTTACTTCTGTCTCCTCTGAGTTCCTCCTCACAGTCTATAAATATCCCCAAGTTCCTCCCATCTTAAAACAAAACGAAACCCAAGCTCTCCCCCCAGCTCTGCATTCCCACCCCCTCATCTCCTGTCGTCCTGCTGTTTTCTCTCTCCCTCAGTCTTTGCCTCCTCAGCAGAATTTCTTGAAGGCGCTGCCTCCACAGCCTGCCCTTCCTCCGCAGAAAGCTGCTCGGTGCCTCTCCCCGCAGCTCGCCCCCATCCCATCCCCATCCCCACGGCTGGGCAAAGGAGTGAGTCTTCCCGGTCCCGGGGCTCTAACCCAGCCTCCCACCTCACACCAACAGGACCGTTCCCGCCCGCCCGGGCCCAGGCCTCTGCTTTCAGGCCGGGCACTGCTCTGTGAATTTTTTTCTCCTGTAATGTTTGTTTTCCCGATCATTTTAGGCTTTATCGTCTTTTGGAAGAGGAGGATTAAAAAAGTAAAACGAATTAATAAATATGTGCAAGTCAAGATTAATTTCATGGTATCTGCCCCAGAAAATTATTCTTTCTCTTCTTAAAAATACTAAGAAAAATTATCCGGAAAGACTTTTGCCCTTACGATGTCGCACTAGACAAGGACATTGTCTAACAAGCCACCTTAGGGCCATTTGATGCTGGGGGTGGGTGGGGGGGTATTGACTATGTCGTAATGACCAGGGCCCCAACCTTGCACATTTAGATGTTAATTTGTAGAAGATTGGTAACTTAAAAATGATTTGGGTCTGGTAGAGATGCAAATGAATTCTGCCCAATACAAATGATAACCCCCAAAAGTCTGGTTTCATTGGACGGTAGGGCGTCAACCAGATTTGCATCAAACTCGGCAATCTTATTTGAGCACTGCTCCTTTCGCTGACCACACATCTTCCGTTTCCGGCATCCTCCTTGGAAACCGTCTCCATCCCGACACATATCCACTGTATGTCTATACGAGTTATAGTTTCAACTTTTATTTAAAAGTCGTATGTGGAAAATGGGATTGTCAGGTGAGGGCTTGGTAACTAAGCGCTCCTGCAAAACAGCGTTCATCGTGAAAGGCTGTGGGGCGAGTAAGTCCGCTCCGCGAGCTCGTCCACGCGCACTCCGGAGTGGAGCGCGGCCCCGCGGCCGGGGAGGACGGGACACAGAGGCCACGGGGCCGAGGATGCCCGGTCACAGGGCGGCCGGCAGGGCAGGGCGGGGCGGGGCGGGGCTGGCTCCGGTGCGCGCTCCCGACCCAACGAGGCTGCGGCTGAATGCCGGCTCCTCGGAGGGTGCAAACGGGGTACTGCGTGCAGGCGCAGCGACTGTGCGAGGCCGGACCTCCCGCCTAGGCGACCCCCAGACCTCACCCCACCCCTCCCCCTCGCGCGCCCCGGCCCCGCCCCTGAGGCAGGGAGTCAATCAGCTCGCTCCCTGCTGGTAGACGTCAGGCCGGGGGCCCGCCCCGTCCAGCCCCGCCTCTTCCGACCCTGCGCCTGTGCAGAAGGTCGCCCCGCGACCCGGCCTCGGTCTTCTGCGCGCGCGCGCGCGGGGGGCGGCGTTCCCGTGAGGCCGTGCGAGGCGTGGCGGCGGGCTGTTGAGGGGCACGAGCCGAGCTTTCTGAGGTATGTGGCGGCCGCCTCGCGGTTCTATCAGGCGGGAGGTGGGGCTGTGCGAGCGGCGCGGGTCAGCGGGCTGCGTCTTTCTTCCGGGCGTCCCTGGGGACGTCCTTCGGGCGCGCAGGTACTTGCCCGCGCGGCGCAGTCGCTGTCCGCAGGGCGAGGGCCCGGGGGTGCGAGTGGGGGCCGGGTGGGCGAGGGGAGCGTCCGGAGCTTGGCGGCTCCAGTGCGGTCGGGGGGCGGCGCCCGGAGGGTTGAGGAGAGCGGCGGGACACTGGGGGCTCCCTCCGGTGCGGGGGGGGGCCCGGGGGCGCGAGTGAGGGGCGAGGGGCGCGGCCGGAAACGGGGAGCTCCAGTGCGGGCGGTGGGGGGGGGCGCCCGGGGCCCCGCCCGTCCAGGCCCGACCCTGAGGCGCCGCTAGGACGCGGGGGGGGGGGGGGCGTACCTGAGCCCCGCAGGCCGGCCAGGCACCCGCCTGAGGTTTGTGCAGTTTGTCTTGGCGCCGATTCGGCGGCCTCTGTGGACGAGTGGTTTATTGACGCGCGTACCAGTCATCGCTGAATGCATCACCCCAAATCACCGAGTGCCGCAGATGTGTCACTGGGGCCCTCCTCTGTGCCTCCTGTTTCCGTCCTTGGAGTTCGCAGCGTGGACAGGTGGTCCCTGTGCTGAAAATAATAAATGCCTGAAGTACCTTTATTGAACGACTGCTCAGTCCTTTGGCTCTTCTCGAGTCGGGGGTGGTTCCTAAACCTTAAGCCTGGTTTTCTCTGCACTAGGATCGTCGTATCTGACTGGTTCTTGCGTGAATGCGGATGCTGACTGAGTTATTCAGGTAAATATTTAGTTGACTCTTCGTAAAAAATCTTACCTATATTTACATCCATGTATTTTGAATTAAAAACTGAGCTGCTGCTCTCTAAAATACAACGTATTTTAAACCGTGTTATCTTTGGAAAAAATAGGATTTCCTTGTTCATTAGGTTTTCATCACTGTTGCATTGTTCTAAGTAATACCCTAATTGTTTATCTTCATCAGACTTTCCAGCTACAACTGTATCTTGTAGTGTTTAGCCGTATCATCCTTTCAAAGATATAGTCGCCCTATTTGTGGTCTAACACTTGTTTTTTTTCCCCCCCCAGGAGAAATTATTATAGAGTCTAAAAATATATTTCCCCCTTCTCTGTGGACTTAACATAAAATTAGTTTTGTATGTATTTGGATTCATTTTCTAAATATCAACACTCTAAAGGCTTATCAGTTACAAAAAATTTGGGTAGTTAAACCATGAGTTGTGGAAAGGAGTTTGTGGAAACGTTAAAAAAAATTGATTATCCCAAAGCTGGTATTCTTAATGGGGAAGATTTTGACTGGTTGTTTGAGACTGTTGAAAATGAATCATTTTTGAAGTGGTTTTGTGGGAATGTGAGTGAACGGAACGTATTATCTGAAGAGGAATTGGAAGCTTTTAGCATTCTTCAGAAATCAGGCAAGCCCATCCTAGAAGGAGCAGCGTTGGATGAAGTTCTTAATACCTGTAAAACTTCTGATTTGAAGACACCTACCCTGAATGACAAAGAGCTGGAGAAATTAGAGGATGAGGTTCAAACTCTGCAGAAATTAAAGACCCTGAAAATTCAGCGACGTAATAAATGCCAGTTGATGGCTTCAGTAACTAGCCACAAGTCTCTGAGGTTAAATGCTAAAGAAGGAGCAGCCAATAAGAAGCTGAAGCAGAGTCAGCGAATTCTAAATGCTACCAATACTAAGATCAGTAACGAGCTTCACGCTCTTACTGATGGAGTTGCAAAATTACTGGTGTTCTTCAGACATTCGAATTTGGGTCAGGGGACAGATCCACTGGTGTTTTTATCTCAATTTTCATTGGAAAAATATCTAAGCCAAGAAGAGCAAAGCACAGCAGCATTAACCTTATATACCAAAAAACAGTTCTTTCAAGGTGTACATGAAGTAGTTGAAAGTTCAAACGAAGAAAATTTTCAACTTTTAGATATACACGCATCCTCTATTTGTGAGAATCAAGAAGTTCTTGAGGAGAGACGACTAGAGATGGCTAGGCTGCAGCTGGCTTATATTTGTGCTCAACATCAGTTAATTCACTTGAAAGCAAGAAATTTGAGCCTGAAGTCAAGTGTGAAATGGGCAGAGGAGAATCTTCATAGCCTCACTAGCAAGGTAAACATGAGAAATGGGACTGGATTCATATTGAAATTGTTGCTGCCAATGGAGTAATACTGATAGTAAAGTCTTTAGAAATGGGGATATAATAAGGAATCACAGTCTCTTGTTTTCCGTTCGTTCAGTGTTTAGTTGTGATCTGTGTCATTGTTTCGTACAAATAGATCTTCATATTAGCCGAGGGCAGGAACAGTAATTATAACCCGACCACATTATCTAGTTCATTTTAAACAAAAGTACTTTTGCGTTCTGTGTTGGTTCGGATACAGATGACCCCGACATTTCCTTTCTTATGATGAATGGGTAAAGAGCCTTATTGCTGTGTTGCGGGTTTTCTGCCTTGTTTGCGCTGACCAGAGGATGGTGCTAATGAAGTTAGGGACCCGGTTCAGTGGGTTGAAGCCCTGATTCTCTCCTGAGAATGTACAGATGTATTCTAGTTAGCCGTCTGCACTCTTGGGAAGCTTGCTTTCTTGGTAATGTAACCACTAGATAGTTGAGTAAAAATAACAGCTTTTCTGAAGCTGAATACCTATAACTGACACAAACTTTGGAATGATGTGTGAAGTCCTGTTATTCTGTAGAAGTGCTGAAATCAACAGGCAGGCTGGGAGAATAGGTACTGAGATTATTTTAATTTTAAGAAAAACTTAAATAGTATACATAAGCATTCGGTGAGTAGTGTGATTTTTATTAAGACAAACATGACAAGATGTCCATTACTGTGTCTAGAATTTTACATGGTAGTCATAGCATTAAAAGTTAGCAATTCATAATGGCTTTACCCTTGGCTTAGTCTACACTTTGCTTTTTTAAACTGTGATTTTGGCTTCTGCTAATATGAAATAAGTTATTAGTGAGTATGTTATCTGATAACCTAAAATGGAAAGTGAAAATAATTTTAAAGCTATTTCAACTTTATACTTACAGTTTGAAATGTAATTGTTTTCTTTGTGTAGGTTCTTGGCAAAGATATTTTGGATGCCAAAATTTCTAGCTTGAACAGTGAGATTCTGAAACTTGAAGAACAAATCACTCATATAAAAGACAGAATTTTGCCTGCTGTGGTAAGAGAGAATGCCCAGTTATTGAATATGCCAGTTGTAAAGGGAGATTTCGACCTGCAGATTGCTAAACAAGACTATTACACAGCAAGACAAGAGTTAGTTTTAAATCAGTTGATAAAGCAAAAGGCATCATTTGAACTTGTACAATTATCTTATGAAATTGAATTGAGAAGGCATTTGGACATATATCGTCAGCTTGAAAACTTGGTTCAAGAACTTAGTCAAAGTAATTTGATGCTCCACCACCAATTAGAAATGCTGACAGACCCATCTGTATCTCAGCAGATAAATCCAAGGAATACCATTGATACCAAGGATTATTCTACTCATAGGTAGGCTTCATTGTTTCTTTAGTGAGTAATTATTTTTCCATTCGTTTTTGTAAAATACTAGAGTTTGAACTAAAATTGTGGACGTTTAAAGAATTCTTTGCACTTCGTTTTTGGCCTTTGTATTCTTTCCTTCCACCTTTCTGTTATATTCTTAATATGTTTCTTTTTCCTTTTTAATTCTTGCTCTCTTTTTCATTTATGTTAAATCTGGAAGTAGCTGGTTTAGAGGTGAGGTAGATGGGTTGGAGGATTGAAAATATACAACACAAGGTCTTTATTCATGTTTCGGCACTATTTATTGATAGATGTTTTCAGATTTGGGGCAGGAGTTTAACTTACAGCAGGAAGTTTGAATACAGCTGGGTGTATAGCAAGTATTGCAGAGCAGAGAATTGACTTCATGTGGAGAAGGCAGCAGTAGAGAGGAGAGAAGACTTCATTTTTGCGTCTAGTCAAGGTGAATCAGCAAGAATGAGTGCTAGCTTCCAGTCTTTTCTGGATGTCTAAGCAATTGATGGTATGGGGATACTGAAATTGGAGGGCTAACGTAGTCAAAGGACTCAAAAATCTCGATCCTACTGCTGATTTTTCTCTAGGCTAGAAGAAAATCATCTAATACTTTGTGTTCTTATTAATGAAATGAAGGGCAGGGATAGGGCTGCCTCACTGCACACTTTCAGAGGTGGCATTGACCTCATGATTCTGTGTAAATGGTGCCCCCTGGAATTGTGTAGTGACATTCCACAAGAACAGAATTAGCCTTAGGCTTGAACCTGTTTTAGGAAACCTGTTGCAACTTGTTAAAATAATTAAAATAATACATTTAAGAAAAATTCTAAGAAAAAGAGCAGACACTTTTTGTCTTAAATATGTAGAAGGTGCTGCCTCACATTTTTCCGTTAGACTTGTAGGATATTTCTGCCATTAATGTTTGAAGTGTTAAAGTGACCTCATGGTTCATTAGGAATTTAATTTGTTGAGCAAATATGGACATGACTGGAGTAGCAAGTTTACTATTACTATTTACGTGGCTCTTTACTGTTTACTTTTTTAAACATTTTACGTTGTTTATATTTTCATTTTTTCTCTTTTAAGTTTACCACAGTCCTTTAAAATCAGGTAGGTATTACGATGTGAAAATTAAGTCTCAGAGGTTGACTTGACTTAGGTCTTACATGGCAGCCAGGACTCAGATCTAGGTCTTCTGTTTCAAGTTCATTGCTGTTTCTACTACATCATAGTTGTGTTCTGCGAAAGAATTGTTTCTAGGGAGGTACCTCTGAAATGTTTGTTTGAAGTAGGTTAATGGCAGTTAAAGTCAAAAAATTTTTTGTCTAAAACTTGGAAGACGAGAAAACTGCGGATTCAGATACAGTAATTAGAACACATATTTCTGTAATGAGGTAGTATTTTAGTTGGAATGTTTTTAGTTGTTGGATTAATATTTATAGGTTGTTAGCTTTCCCCAAAGAGGCCCCAATATATAGTGGATTATAATTTTGAAAACTGTACTGACTTGAGAATTTTTTTCTATAATTTTTAATCTTCACATTTTAGGCTTTATCAACTTTTAGAAGGAGAGAATAAGAAAAAAGAATTGTTTATAACCCATGGAAACCTGGAAGAAGTGGCTGAGAAATTAAAACAGGACGTTTCTTTGGTACAAGAGCAGTTAGCAGTATCTGCTCAAGAGCATTCTTTCTTTCTGTCCAAACTAAATAATGATGTGGACATGCTTTGTGATGCTTTGTACCAAGGAGGAAATCAGCTTTTGCTTAGTGATCAGGTGGGTGTTTGCCATAGTAATTAAAAATACTTTAAAAAATAGTGTTCAGGGCTTCCCTGGCGGCGCAGTGGTTGAGAGTCTGCCTGCTGATGCGGGGGACATGGGTTTGTCTCCCAGTCCGGGAGGATCCCGCGTGCCGCAGAGCGGCTGGGCCCGTGGGCCATGGCCGCTGAGCATGCGCGTCCGGAGCCTGTGCTCCGCAACGGGAGAGGCCACAGCGGTGAGGGGCCCGTGTACTGCAAAAAAAATTTTTTTAAATAAAAATAAAAAACAGTGTTCATTGTAAAAGATGCTAAAGAAAATGTTAACATGAGGAAAAGATTACTCCATATCCCATTGCCCTAATAACATTTTCATATCTCATTTTTATTCATATAAAAACATAAATATATTTTTCAGATCGTTTTGATCAGTGTACACAGAATTTTAAAAATTTATGAAATATTTCAGATGTAGAAGGATATATAATGTTTATGCTAAGAATTAAGAAAAATAAAACCACCCCTGTATTTTTTTCACCTATCTTAGTAAATAGAGGATTGCCCTTACATCTCTAAATCCTCTGTACACTTAGTAATAGCGTGCTCCTCCTAATAGCATTCCCCTCTCTTCTTCAAGGAGTAACTACTACGCTTAATTTTGTCATTCTCTTTCTTTTGTTTATAATACAGACCATGTGTTATTTAGATTTGTATGTTTCTGAATTTTATATAGATTGTATTAATGTATTCTTCAGTAACTTGCTTGTTTCTTAATATGATTTTGAGATTCATCCATGTTGATATTTGTAAAGCTATAGCTCATTTATAGTTTTCTCTTTTGTATAGTTAGTATTCTCTTATGTGAAATTCCACAATTATCTGTTCTGTTGACAGACATTTAGATTATTTCCAGTTTTTGCCATTGTAGATCATACAGCTATGTATAGTCTTGTTGCATGTCTTGTAGATGCATGCCCACACACACACACACACACACACACACTCACACTCACACTCACACATCACTCGCTGTCCCCACACACAGGCGTGGAATTGCTAGATAACAGGTTCAGTTTTACAGTGTACATCAAACTGATTTCTAAAGGGGTTGTATCATATTGTACCAGCGATGTTTAAGAGATGCTATGTATCCACATCCTTTTCATCACGTAGCACTGTCTGATTTATAATTTTCTCTCACTCTGTAGAGATGTAAAATAGCGTCCCATTGAGATTGTAATTTGCATTTCTCTGATGGTTAGGGAGGTTGAACCCCCTTTCAGTAGGAATTATTTATGTATTTCAAATGCCAGTCATTTGTCAGTGATGTGTGTTATGTATATTTGCTCCCTATTTGTGGCTTTTTTTTTTTTTTACTGTTTCCTGTTAGTTTATTTTTGGCTTTTTTTTTTTGATGTTTTAATGTCATGTCATTTAATCACTCTTAAAGTTTGCCCTTTTTTATATCTTGTTCAGGTTTGCCCATAACATCATAATGATAGTCCCCTTTATCTTAAAGTTATGCTGTTCAAGTTCAGTTCTTTAATCCACCAGGAGTTTATTTTTATGTATGACATGAGAGGTAGAGTTCTCATTTTATTTTTATTTTTTCCCTATGAATAACCAAATTGTCCCATCACCATTTATTGAGGCATACAATTTTAAAATCAGTATCTTTCTGGTGAAGGGACCCCCTTACATTATGAGATAACAAAAGGATCCTTAAATGCCTTCTGCCTTCATGTATGTTTTGTTAGATATTTTGGGCACCACCACTTCTGAACCATAAACTGGGTTCAGACTCTGTTTTCGGAGGACACAGGTGACTCCTGTCTGGGCTGTAATTCTAACCAAGGGCTCTTCCACCTCTGGCCATCCTGATCTTAAGATTGTTGGTGTCCTTTGAGTCCTTAGTTTATTATGAAGAGTCTCCTGTTTGACTTCCCACCTTCTGTGGACCTTGGACTTTGATTTTTCTCCCAGGAATCATGGATTCTGATTTTCCAAGATTGGCAATTGAGTAAAGCACCTCCTGGGCTCCCTTACCAACCTGCATTGTTTTATGGACTTGTAGTTTCTTTTAATGTCTTGTTACCTCTTTGTTGCTTTTAGGAAGCTTTTGTTTTGTTTGACTGAGTACTTCATTTCACCTTTCACATTTTTTCCTATAGAAGAATTGCTCTGAGTAACTAGCTTACTTTTCTTGAAATAAGAAGGCTTATGATTAGTTTTTTTAAATAATTTTTTTACTGTGGTAAAATACACAAAGTGTAAAATTTACAATTTTAACCACTTTAAAGTGTGCCATTCAGTGACATTAAATACATTCACAGTGTCGTGCAACCATGACACCATACATTTCCAGAACTTTTTCCTCATCCCAAATGGGCCAATCTCTGTGCCTGTTAAATATGAACTCCCCATTCCTCCTTTCCCCCATCCCTGGTAACTCTATTCCAGTTTCTGTCTCTATGAATTTGCCTACTCTAGGTACTTCATGTAAGTAGAATTGTATAATATTTGTCCTTTTGTGTTTGGCTTATTTTAGCCTAATGTCCTTAAGTATCATCCATATTGCATGAGGTGTGAGAATTTTATTCCTTTTTGCGGCTGAGTATTCCATTGTGTGTATACATCACATTTTATCTGTTCATCTGTTTTATAGACACTTGGGGTGTTTACACCTTTTGGCTCTTTTGAATAATGCTGCTGTGAACATTGTTGTACAAGTACTTGAGTCCCTGTTTTCATTCCTTTTGGGTATATACCTAGGAGTGGATGCTGAGTCATGTGGTAAGTCTCTGTTTAACTTTCTGAGGATCTGCCGAACATTTCCACAGCAGCTGCACCAGGGTTCCAGTTTCTCCATGTCCTCGCCTACACTTGTTATTTTCCCTTTTTAAAACATATGTAACAGTCATCCTAATGGATGTGAAGTGATATTTGTGATTAGTTTTTTAAAGTCTCCTATTAGTGATTTTTATCTTCTTTATCTTTTAAACAATTATGTAAAAATCCCATGATGGTGGATTTGAAAATTTCTCCTTGTAGTTCTGTCAGTTTTTTCTTTATATTTGAGTTTATTTTATAAGTTACATCCAAATTTAAAATCGCAGTGAAATATTCTGGTAGACTTAAATTGCAGTGAATTGAACCATTGAGCATTATATAATGACCCTGTGTTGTGCTTTTTGTCTTAATATTCTCTTGTCTGATATTAATATTCCTATGCTATCTTTCTTTTGGTTAGTATTTGCAAGGTGGATGCTTTTTTCCTTTACTTAATGTATCTTTCATGTTCTTCCTTTATACTTAGCCTTATGAAATAAACATTTCCATGCTAAACGATTTTAATTTTTAAAGTTTATAATACTCTTGATTTAATTACTGTGTCATAATTTGTGTAACCAGTCCACCATCTTGGAGTATTTTGATAGTCTTCATTTTTTTCTTTTGTTTGCTCTTGAATGAGATCGTGTATATCTTGTGTATATAGCTTTTTGTTATTGGATACTTTCTTTTTTTTTTTTTTGATACATTCATTTGGATGAACTCTTAGAAGTAGAATTATTGGATTTCTTGGGTATACACATTATTTTTTGGCCTTTGATACTGCCATATTGCTTTTCAAAGGAGTTGTACCTACTTACAATGTCACCAGCACTATTAAATGTCTGCTAGACACCACTTATCATATGATACACCATAATTTCATGAATTTCTAAGAAAGAAAAAACTTTTTCAGTTAAACTGACACAGTATTTCCTTATTTAGAATTTTTATTTCCTGCCTATTAGAAGATACCTTTTAGGTGTGGGTACGCATAGGTTTTTATCATATCACTGTTGAATATACATTAAAAGGGGAAAAGCCAATTAAAATGGTTAAGGTGTTTCTAAAGCTTCACATTTAGTGTCCACTTCTATGCTATTTCTTGACTCAAAGTACTTCTAATATTTTTCCACACTATACATCAAGAATGTTGGTGATAGCAGAAAACTTAATAACCGGATTTTAAAATGGGCTAAGGACTGGAATAGACATTTCCTCAAAGAAGAAATACAGATGGCCAACAGGTTTATGAGTAGATGTTCGATTATCTAATTATCAGGGAAATGCAAATCAGAACCACAGTGAGATAACACCTTATGCCTGTTAGGATGACTGTTATCAACAATCAAAAGACTAGGATTGGTGAGGATGTGGGGAAGTTGGAACCCTTGTACATTTTTGGTGGGCATGCAAAATGGTGCAGCTGCTGTGGAAAACAGTATGGAATTTCCTCAAAAATTTTTAAAATAGAACTACTGTTATAATCCTGTAATCCTACTTCTGGGTATATATCCAAAGGAAATGAAAACAGGATATTAAAGAGAGGTCTGCACTCATATGGTCATCGCAGCACTTACTCATAATAGCTAAGCTGTGGAAACAACCTAAAAGTCCATCAGTGGAGGAATGGATAAAGAAAATATAGTATACACATACAATGGAATATTATTCAGCCTTAGAAAAAGAGAACTGCAAGATGCCACAACATGGGTGAACCTTGAGGAGATTATGCTAAGTGAAATAAGCCAGTCACGAAGAAATAGTGCATGATTCCACTTCTATGAGCATCTAAAGTAGATTTATTAGAAGCACAGAGTAGAATGGTGGTTGCCAGATGGGAAGTTGTTGATCAACAGGTCTAAAGTTTCAGTTATGCAAAATGAACAAGTTCTAGCCATCTGCTATACAACACTGTGCCTGTAGTTAACAATACCGTATCGTACTCCTGAATTTAAGAGGGGAGATCTCATGTTATGTGTTCTTACCATAAAAAAAAAAATGTCGGTGAGGGAATTCCTTGGCGGTCCAGTGGTTAGGACTCGGCGCTTCCACTTCAGGCGGCGCAGGTTCAGTCCCTGGCTGGGAGAACTAAGATCCTGCAAGCCTTGTGGCATGGCAAAAAATAAACTATTGGTGATAAAGTGCTTCTAATGAGTGTCTGGTCACTAACAGTTACATGATGCTCTTGATTGTCCAGTGCATGTTGATTTCAGTTATATTAACGTGTGAAAGATTCCGTCCTAGAATCACTAAAATATGGTGATTTCACTATAATGTCATTGGGTATCATTATTTAGTGTTTTCCCCTATCCCAGTCAGGTATAAAGTGTCATCCGTATGAATTTTAACTTGCATTTTTATTAATGCAGTTGAACATTTTTCAGTATTTGTAGGAGTATTATTTTAGTAACTGTTAAGATCTTTAGTATTGAAACTAAAGGTTAGATGTTTCTGATTGTATTCAAGTTTACAGAGTTTTTCCTCAAAGAGAGACTGCTTAATGTGGATATTACTTGATTTTTTTTTTTTTTAATGTAGTTAGTTTAAGAAATACTCTCTGGAACTGGCATTTATGACAGGTGTGAAGCTGTTATTCATGAACTTGTACGTTAGAATCACCAAGGAGCCTGTTGAAATGTAGCTTCTGGCCCTGTTGCAGAGTGATTTAGTGTGGAATGAGGTGCAGGAAACTATTCTTAACAAACTCCCCCAGGTGATTACCATGCTGTGGACCATGCTGAGAGGCTGTGGGAGGTTGAGGTGTAGTTACAGCTACAGATTTTCTGAGAACCTCTTTGGTAATACTGGCTGAAAAATTATAGGAGTAGAATACATGACTAGAAGGCCATGGAAACTTGTTAATAAACTGCTTTTAATGTTAAGAAGTGAAGAATTTCAATTATTAACTGTGAAGGGTCCAGCATGTCTAGGTTTTTGAGAAGAATTACATGGTAAGTCAGGATTGTTGAATGTCACATATAGTTCCATCTTCTGTAACAATGTGAAAAAAGAAAAATGAGATTTTTGTTAAGGTAATTCTTTTATATTGGTAATTGCTTCATTTCAAGGTTTTCTCAGAACCTTGATGTCTAGAGTAAACAGCTTAGGCTAAAACAAGCAGAACGTAAGTTCCAGGAAGGAAATGGTGCTCATTCTTCTATTCGTAGACTCTAAAACAGTGCTTGGTGCGTGGTGGGCATTCAGTAATATTTGAATGTATGAATATGCAGAACAGTTTACATATCAAGTACTCTTCAGGGAGTAGGAGTTTGCTTTGAATCAGTTAAAATTGCCTATAGGAAGTGGTTGCAGTGGGTCTTATCAATACATAGACTTTTTATTAATCCTGCTATGGATTTTTTTTTTTTGCCCGGGGCCCGCGGCATGTGGGATCTTAATTCCCCGACCAGGGATGGAACCACCCCCCGCTGCAGTGGAAGCTCGGGGTCTTAACCACTGGACAACCAGGGAAGGTACCCCCTGCTATGGATTTTTAATTGAGGTTCATTTATTATTGAGATTGTGGGAATAATCATTATATCATTTAGATGATTCTTGTGTAAATTACATTTTAAATTTATAATTGGTAGTATGAATAGAGCTCTTGAATTAAAAACATTACTGTTTTCCTTTTAGGAGTTAATGGAGCAGTTTCATCAAGTTGAATCTCAGCTAAATAAGCTAAATCATCTTCTTACTGATATTCTTGCTGATGTGAAGACAAAAAGAAAAATTTTGGCATCTGATAAACTGCATCAAATGGAAAGAGAATTATATGTATATTTTTTTAAAGATGAAGATTATCTGAAAGATATTGTGGAGAATTTAGAAAACCGGTCAAAGATTAAGGCTGTTGGTCTTGAAGATTGAAAATGAAATCTTTACTGCACGTGCTGTATTTTAATATTTTATATGTTAGGAGGAGAATATAGCTAATAAACACTGAAAATTTTAAATTCGAGGTCAATGGAACATTTCATTTAATGAATTCAAGTATTATATCAATTTGGTTTATTATATGTTTGTTCAAAGTCCCAGTGCTTTTTATGACTTGAACGTTTGCTTGGTGGCACTTAGTCCTGGTAACTTTTAAGTTACAGGGAAAAAGCATTATTATATAATGCAGATATTTTTTACAGAGTTAATTGTATCTCATTTTTGTTTTTTTTTAGAGATAGAAATTTCTGCTGTTAAATATTTTAAAAATTTGTAGGACTTTGAATCAGCATTGTTAAAGCTGTAGACCTTAATAAATGGAATAGTTAAGTTCCCTCATATTTGTCTATGAAGTAAAATTCTGCCACTCAAACTGTATTCACCCATAATTCCCTGCTGTAGACTTCGAGACTTAAATTTTAATGTTCCTGCTTGTACCACAAAGAATGTCAAGTCTCCATTGGCCATTGCTCATTTTAGCGGTTGGGTCCTAGGGATTCAACATATCTGCAGGACAGATCTCAGCAGTGCTTTGACTTCAGTCTGACTTACATATAATGAATGTCTTTCAAAATGAAATTTCAAAATTCCATGGAAGTGGTTGCTGAGATGATGTATAACACTATTTTAATCAATTTCTTAGGAGTGAAAATACCTAAGTGTTGGATTCTGTTGGTTGGGATACAAGTGTAGTATCTGGACAATTAGAAATTATTTTAAGAGTTGAGGTAAAATAATTTGAAGTAGCTTATTTATCAGTTATTGCATCAAATGATTCTTGAGTGCCTAGTTTATATGTGACCTCTGTTACATACTAAGTAAGCTTTATGGAGAAAAGATTTAGACACTACTTTCAAGAAATATTACTGCTCCAAAAATGTATTACCTGCTTGTAATGTGGAATGCCTGTCTAAAAACTTCACATTTTAGGGGATGTTTATGGAGTTTTTTAGCTATAACCATCAGAAAATGGGTATGCTCAGATGACATATGGGCCTTGACAATTTTGAATTTGCTAATTATTGTATTTGTACATTTTTCAAATTTTGTATTTGTTAAGTAGATCTTAATATGCTTGAAAAATTTGTAGCAATAAGTTTTGCCTAAGATTTTGTTATTAACTCCTCACAGGTGACCTTTGTTTGTTCCTGTTTTTCCCTCTGCCCTGCCTTGGAATTGAGAATTTACTTGAAATTTTTCTCCTCTCCAGTAATGTGGGAAAATGTCACCTGGTTTTCTGGTTCATGAAATAGCAAATTCTGTTTAGATTAGTGCCACATACATTAGATGTGTTACCAGCTACTCGATGATTTGTACTGTCCCTTCTAGACCTTCACCTGCTCAGCCCAGGGGACCAGTACAGCCCAGCAGTGCAAGTGAAAGGATGTTAGGTTATGTGTCTGTCATAATAACCCAAGTCAGTTAAAAATAATTTTTATGTTACTAGATCTGGATGTTTGAAGATTATAATAGCCATTTGTTTCAAACCTCAGGAAGTAGGAAATATTTGAGTAGTTTGCTTGCTTCAAGATTGGAGATATGTTCTTTACTTTGTTGTCTATTTACCATAATACCCAGTTGAGCCTCTAAATGTTTCACTTTTTTCTTACTATCTTATCTGTATTATGGGGACAATCAATACCTATTTCTTGTAGTGGTGAATACAGTAATTTTTATGAATGTCTATGTAAAAATTTTTACATGACTTGTTTCTTATTTTGAAGTCTCAAAATTAATATATGGGTATTATGTTTATCTTATGTTTAGGATTTTATGAAAATGGAAGGTTACGAGGCATTTTTAGGCTTTGACCTCTGTAAGATACCACTCTCCAGTGTTGCTCAGAAGATTATGTCTGCTATGCATTCAGGTGATTTAGTGGAGTCTAAGAATTGGACAGAGAGTGAAAAGAGTGAGTAATTTTTATGAACCTTCATACTTTTTGTTACCTTGAGTCTTAATTATTCTTAAGACTAAGTTTTGAAAATCATTGACCTTAAAAATGAAAGAGTTATTTTACCAGCAAAAGTGGGTTTACTCGAGAATAGCAGAGAATTGCAATTTGGGACAAGCATGCTATACAAAGGCCAAAGGCAAGTCTAACAAAGGAGAGGAACATTATTTTATAGAGAAAAAGGTGGATGTTGGCAGGGGTTGTTTTGAATCAAAGTCCATTGGAGAAAAGTGAGAGTTCAAAGTGCTGGTAGTTTCCGGCTGAGTCGCTGGGGAAGTGGATTTCTTGTAGGAGATGCCCTGTACGTCTTTTCCTGTGGGGACCTGTAATTGATGATTCTTTCCTGTTGATTCTTCCTCCTGCTGACTTTGAGTGGTACTGCATGAGAGCTCCCCCTTCTGGCCTGCCAGCTCCATTTTAGTGAGCCTTCTCCTTATTAATTTTCACAAAACGAAATGTAGCAGAGTTTTTCTATAGAACTTTTTATTGTGTAGGGAAGTTCCTGCCTACAAGCAGTCCAGCTTCCCCTTGTTTTACTCTCATTCAGTGATGACTGAGCTTCTGCTCACTAAATTTTATATTCTCTTAGCCCTTACTGCTTTGAAAATGTGACACTCTCTTCGTTGTTTCAGGCATTTCTGCCAAACGTTCCCTTAGAATCTGGTTCAGCTGTTTAAGTAACTTCACAAGAGATGGGCTCTTTCATAGTGCCCATTTCTAAACCCTTAGCTCTCAGGTCATTGAACCTGTATTTGCTTATTTGTGGTGGACAAGAGAAGTGTTCTTGACAGTATGTGTATTATACCGCCGTAGAATTGTATAAACTGTTACATGACAGATCAGTGGATCTGTGTACATATGTTTATGACATATGATATAATAGTAAAAGCAGTGACATAATGCTCACAAGTGTGACTGAAATGGTTGGAATACCAGGTGTGTTTTTTTTGTTTTTTTTTTTTTACTAGCAAAGCAGTTTTTATTTTAAATTGTAAGTCTGGACCAATAATATGTTTTTCTCTTCTACAGAGTAGGTTATAAGTGAGTGAGATATAATTAATTATATTGAGATGAAATAATTGAGAAGTATTAACACATAGTGCAAAAGCTGTTATAAATGCAGTTTGTCGATTAAGATACAGTAACGCTTAACGTTTCAGTCTATTCATATTCAGGCATCTGTTGCCATTGTTATGGAAGTCAATAATGAAGAGTAAGAATTTTGGGGTATGGACTACATACCTAGCAATTGATAGTGTTTTAGGGGGAATGTTGGTGCTGGGGGAAGTAGTAAAGAAAGTTAACATCAAACAACAAAGAGCCGGGCCTTCCCTAGTGGCACAGGGGTGAAGAATCCGCCTGCCAATACAGGGGACATGGGTTCGATCCCTGGTCTGGGAAGATCCCACATGCCGCAGAGCAACTAAGCCCATGTTCCACAACTGCTGAGTACACGTGCCACAACTGCTGAAGCCCACGTGCCTAGAGCTTGTGCTTTGCAACAAGAGAAGCCACTGCAATGAGAAGCCTGCGCACCGCAACGAAGAGTAGCCCCTGCTCGCCACAACTAGAGAAAGCCCGCGTGCAGCAACGAAGACCCAACACAGCCAAAAATAAGTAAATAAATTAATTAATTAAAAAAAAATCAAAGAGCCTTCTCCTTTATTCTGTATACTTGCTTTCCAAAATAAAAGAGCAGTGTGCACTTGACAGAGTTCAAAATATACTTACCTTCAAAAACTGATAAAATAGGGGCTTCCCTGGTGGCGCAGCGGTTGAGAGTCCGCCTGCCGATGCAGGGGACACGGGTTCGCGCCCCGGTCCGGGAAGATCCCACATGCCGCGGAGCGGCTGGGCCCGTGAGCCATGGACGCTGAGCCTGCGCGTCCGGAGCCTGTGCTCCGCAAAGGGAGAGGCCACAACGGTGAGAGGCCCACGTACCGCAAAAAAAAAACTGATAAAATGCCTCTTGAAGCAGTAATGTGAGTCTCTGTTGAGAAAAATTAATGGCAGTCAGCCCCTGTCATGAGCTGTCTTGTCATGCTCTTAAAATACCCTGTTAAAATCCTAGTTTTCATAAATTTATTGAGAAGATAAGGTATTTTCTGTCAAGTGTTCTTGGATTTGGAAAAAGAGTGGAATTTTCACAAAGATTATATTTGTTCCTGTGTCACACTCTTACTGTGAACTTAGTTAAAACAACACACATTTGTTACCTCATAGTTGCTGTGGGTCAGGAGCCTGGGCACAGCTTAGCTGGGTCCTCTGCAGGGCTGCAGTGCAGGTGCCAGTCAGGGCTGGGGTCTCATCTGAGGCTCGAAATGGGAAGCATTTGCTTGTAAGCTCACACGGTTGTGGGCAGAGTTCAGCCCCTTGTAGGCTCTTGGACTGAGGGTCTCGGTTCTTGGTGATGGTTGGCTAGAAGCCACCCTCAGTTCGTTTCCACGTGATTCTCTCCATAAGCAGCTTTACATTATTGCAGCCTTTTCAAAGCCGGCAAGAGAGTGTCCCTGGCAAGACTGACATTACATTCCTATGTAAGGTAATCACATTGTCACCGTTGCTGTATTCTTTTGGTTAGAAGTAAGTCCCACCCACACTCAAGGGGTTACACAAGGGCATGAATCCTAGAAGGCAGGGGGTGTGGGACCACCTTAGAGTGTCTGCCACACAGTCCCACCAGTTTTATTCTTATTTCATATAAATCTGAGTTAAAGTTGGATTGCTCATGGGTTGTTGGTGAATGAATGATGCTGAACCTGAATTGATTCCCGGACTCCTGTCACACGCTGAGCTGTTAACGTCACATCCTTCTCTCTTAGAAATAAAACCGTAAATCAGCATTTCGTTTCTAAAAGCCCGTTTCATACCAGATAAATAGCGAAATTGAACTCAGAAATCAATGGAAACAAACGACAAATATTTGCTTTTACAAAAATGTATTAAGTAAAACCAAACAATGTTATATGTCATTTTGGGATCTAATTTTCTGATCTGCTAGACTGACGGAGGTATACACACCCAGTAAGAATTGGACAGTGTGTATCTTCTTGCAGCAAGGTTGGTCTTTATTTAAAAACCCTTTGCTGTGAAAAAAAGATGCAAAAACTTAAAATACAGCTTAATGAATTAATGATTAAGAGGACATCATGTAACTACCTCGTGCATTGCCAGTATCTCAAAATTTCCTTCTCAATACTCTTCCTGCTCAAAGGTAACCGTTATGCGGACTTTTATGGCAGCCACTTCCCACTTCAAATCATATGAGGGAGTTTTACATCGCTCCAAAGGCCTTTCTGGCAGAGATTACTTGTCCGCCACACCGGAGTCCATCCATCCTCCTCGGAGGCATGCCAGCAGATGACGTGGCTCAGTGTCCTTACAGCCAGGTGTGGCCAAGTGGCAGGTTCCTGTCAGCAGGGTGTGCTGTTGCCAGGGCAGTCCCGAAGACACCTGACTTGCTTCCCAGCTGGCCTTTTTCCTTCCATCCAGTTGGAATCTGGGACGACTCCTTTCCAACCTGCAAATGATAACAGTGTCCTAGAGGACTGTGGACCAACGTGCTGGAGGGACCCCGGGTCCAGAGTGACTTCATGAAACAGCTGCTCCACCAGCTGAGACCACTCACCTCAGAACAAGAGAGAAATAAACTTCTGTGGTTTAAACCATTGTATGGGTGGGTCTTTTGTGACTGTGGCTTAGCTTTTTACCTTAACTCTTACACCTTTAAACTAGATTCAGAATTGGGTTCGTCTGACTTGAATTTACATTGTCTTTTTTTTTGCGGTACGCGGGCCTCTCCCTGTTGTGGCCTCTCCCGTTGCGGAGCACAGGCTCCGGACGCGCAGGCTCTGCGGCCATGGCTCACGGGCCCAGCCGCTCCGCGGCATGTGGGATCTTCCCGGACCGGGGCACGAACCCGTGACCCCTGCATCGGCAGGCGGACTCTCAACCACTGCGCCACCAGGGAAGCCCTACATTTTCATTTTAGTGTTTAGTAATGCCACTGAAAGTCTTCGGGAAATACTGGGGGAGGAAGATTTTTCAGGGTGATTTCAAGGTTGTCAGCTGGCCTGGTGCTATGTATAACATGCATTTGATTAAACACGTGTTTATTAGACTACATCTCTGTATTTTGCCTAAGTACCTATAGAAATCAAATAACGTTTTCTAGTACACATTTATCCAAAATTGTTTTTAACTTAATAGAGCTTAGGGGTGAACATGTTTTTTTTCTAGTAAAATAATAGTTTTATAGACATTACATATTTTTCTTTAAAGGGCCATTTTATTTTATTTATTTACTTTTTGGCTGCGTTGGGTCTTCGTTGCTGCACGTGGACTTTCTCTGGTTGTGGCGAGCAGGGGCTTCTCGTTGTGGAGCATGGGCTCTAGACACACGGGCTTCAGTAGTTGTGGCATGTGGGCTCAGTAGTTGTGGCCCGTGGGCTCTAGAGTGCAGGCTCAGTAGTTGTGGTGCACGGGCTTAGGTGCTCCATGGAATGTGGGATCTTCCCAGACCAGGGCTCGAACCCGTGTCCCCTGCATTGGCAGGCGGATTCTTAACCACTGCGCCACCAGGGAAGCCCAGACATTACAAATTAATTCAGGTGTGAGGCTCCTCAAGGTAAATATTTGTCAAAATCCAATTCATTAATGTGAAGTGTGTCTAGTCCCACCATCTAGTGGAAATCTTTGCAATTTCAAGGACAGATAACATAAAGCTAAATGACAAAATAGATTTATTTTGATTATATTCATTCTGTTTAATGTGGATAAACATTTTTATTTCTATCAAATAAACATAAAATCCTTCTGTCCAGTCACTTAGCAAACCCTGCCAGGTGTTGGATTCCAATTCCCACCGCTCTAATTCAAGCCTTCGTTCCTTCTCACTTGAAAATTTGCAGAAGTTTCCTAATTGCTGTTTGCCATCAATTTATTGCCACTTTGCTCCTGCCTTTGCACTGTCGCTGGGATTAGCTCAGCTCTTGTCCTTGCTCTCTGCAGAATTTATCTGTAGAAACATCCCCATGTGTTCCTACAGTGCAGCCTGGCCCTTGCCTGCCCTTTAAGTCTTTATGTCCCATCACTTTTCCTTCTCTTTATGCCCCATTCAGATTTCTTTTAATTAATTAATTTTACAGCAGGTCCTTTTTGGTTATCTATTTTAAATACAGCAGTGTGTACATGTCAATCCCAAACTCCCAATCTATCTCTCCCCCCACCACCCTTCCCCCCTGGTACCCAAGGCAATCTACAGACTCAATGCAATCCCTGTCAAATTACCAATGGCATTTTTCACAGAACTAGATCAAAAAATCTTAAAATTTGTATGGAGACACAAAAGAGTCTGAATAGCCAAAGCAAGCTTGAGAAAGAAAAACTCAGCTGGAGGAATCAGGCTCCCTGACTTCAGACTATGCTACAGAGCTACAGTCATCAAAACAGTATGGTACTGGCACAAAAACAGAAATATAGATCAAAGGAACAGGATAGAAGGCCCAGAAATAAACCCATGTGCCTGTGGTCAATTAATCTATGACAGAGGAGGCAAGACTATACAATGGAGGAAAGATAGTCTCTTCAATAGATGGACAGCTACATGTAAAAGGATGAAACTAGAATATTCTTTAACACCATACACAAAAATAACCTCAAAGTGGATTAAAGACGTAAATGTAAGACTAGATACTATAAAACTTAGAGGAAAACATAGGCAGGGCACTCTTTGACATAAACTATGAAAATATCTTTTCTGATCCTTCTCCCAGAGTAATGGAAATAAAAACAAAAATAAACAAATGGGACCTAATTAAACTCAGGAGCTTTTGCACAGCAAAGGAAGCCACAAACAAAACAAAAAGACAACCCACAGAATGGGAGAAAATGTTTGCAAATGATGCGACCGACAAGGGATTATTTCCCATTCAGATTTGACTTCCAAACACGCGTCGTTTCCTGACTTCATCCTCTGCTTACCTTTTCTTTCTTTCCTTCATACACGACTCTGAGTGGTGAAGTCATCGCATTTTACAAATTTCTGCTCAAATGATACTTCATTACCAGAATGCCTTATTGGAAGTAAACTGCATTTGATTCATTTGCAACTCAGATTAGAGAATTTCCTGTGATGTAATTTTGGGTTATTTGCATAATGCTTTAACTCTTGGTATGATTTGAGCTTTTTGAAGGCAGGCAAAGGTGGTCTCATCTTTGATGCTGCCACAGGTGGGTTGATCTGTGAATTCAGCTTTTACCGATTTGTAAGAGCTTTCTACAGACATGTAAAACATATATGAAGGACTTTACTATTTCATTATTTGTTGTATTTTCCTCAACATTTTGGGGGGTCTTTTTTTGTTTGTACTACTTCAGAAAAAGTTGTTTTTTTTTTTTAAACAGAAAAACAAAGTCCATAATCCCACATTAAAAAAAAATTTGGGGTGGGGGACTTCTCTGGTGGCGCAGTGGTTAAGAATCTGCCTGCCAATTCAGGGGACATGGGTTCAAGCCCTGGTCCGGGAAGATCCCACACGCCGCGGAGCAACTAAATCCGTGTGCTGCAACTACTGAGCCTGCGCTCTAGAGCCCGCGAGCCACAACTACTGAGCCCATGTGCCACAACTACTGAAGCCTGCATGCCTGGAGCCTGTGCTCCACAACAAGAGAAGCCACCACAGTGAGAAGCCCGTGCACTGCAACAAAGAGTAGCCCCCACTCGCTGCAACTAGAGAAAGCCCACACGCAGCAATGGAGACCCAAAGCAGCCAAAAATAAATAAATTTATTAAAAAATTTTTTTTTTCTTTTTTACATGTTCACACACACACACACACACACACACACACAGTGAAAGGGTTTATATGTACATTGTTTTCTTAGTTCAAGGCTTTTTCTTTGTTGAAACATCTCCCCTTGTTGCCTCCCCGTGTTAACAACTTAGCGTATGCCTTTTATGTTTTTGTTTTCATGATAGTGATTATAGCTTGTGTGTGTGTGGCTATGTTGTGCCACCCAGACCTCCGCCTCCTTGGATGGGATTGGCTGAGGGCTTTGTTGCAACTGTATCACATTTGAGCTTCCACTCCCTCAGTCCTTCTGCTCCCCAAGAGCGTCCCCAAGTAAACGTTTGCAGGAAAAGCTCAGTCTGGTCCCCAGGGAACTTGATCTATGCAGTGGGTGCCAGTAGTGGTCTGAGAAAGCAGACATGGCATTTTGGAATTTGGTCACCCTTAGGTGGGCTGGCACTGATGACTTCATCACAAGTTGTAGGTGAAATACGGATGGCAGCGGTGCAGTTAAAGCTTTTACTAGGGGTGGCTGGTCTGGCATACCAGTGCAAGCAGCTGTGCAAGCTGCTGGGCAGTACTATGTATTTGAAAAGAATAGGGCAATGGAAGAGAATGGCATTGGTGGCTGTGGCTGGGTCCTTTGGAAAAAGACAAAGGCCAAGCGTGGTTAATTAGCAATTAAAGGGTAAATGTGATAGCCAGAGGGCTCACCTGCTAGCCTGTGAAGAGACCACCTGCAGTCACAGCCCCCCCCCCCCCCAACCCCAGCCTAGTATGGCTGGTAGAGCTCCAGAGGAGGTTGGATGCTCAGCCCTGGCGGGTGTTCTACCTCAAGGTCAGGGCCTTGACCAGGAAGAGGGACCTGACCCTGAGATGCAGGATGGGGACGTCTCGATTGGTGCATTCAAGTTTGAATCCCAGGTACCTCTGGGACCTGCAGAAGTAGCTACTCCTCTCTGTTAAAGGCCAGCCCCCTTCTCTCTACCCGCCTCTCTACCCTTAAGTCCCCCAGCTTAAAGACAGTGCAAGAGGGTTCTATCTTGAGAAATAACACATCCTCCCTCAGGAAATGCCTCCTCCTCTTTTGGCCATTAAGTCACTACATAACCTGGCCAAGAGGTACCAGGGCCTGTTAAGGGAGTGGATGAGACGGGCTGGTCAGGGAACAGAAACCCTATAGTCATTGGAACAGGGAAAGTTTAAAGCATTATTAACTAGTAATGGGATTAGCTGACAAGAAGTAAAGAAAACTGAGGATTACAATAATAGCAGACGCAGGGAGCATCTACCTGCGGCAGTGTCGAAGGAAGGAACAAAACTAGAATGACCTGGCCAGGTGACGTCCACCAGCCTCTGTCATCTATTGTCCCTGTATGGGCAACTTGGGCTCTTTAATGGAGTGACCATGGGGCTGGGGCGGAGGCCACGCGTGTGCCCAACAGCATGGCGCTCCCACTCACCAGGGCCGATCTCGCCGTTGCCTCTGTTGAATTTCCAATGACACACTGAACTCTGGGTCCCCAATAGTACTGAACTTTGAGAACAGTCACTTGGGGGCTAGTTGGCAATACTGGACCCCTTGTGCCCCCAAAGGTGCCATTATTCGTCTCGACTCGAATCCACACGTATTCCAGGCACGGGTTTGCCTTTCCCATATGCAGGGCCTCAGTGAGCTCCATAATACAAGGCTCACAGAGCCTTTGACCCACTGACACAGAATCCTGCATAGCATCGCCCTGGATATAGGGACCCACTTTACAGCAAAGGAGCTGCAGTGGGCACCTGATCGTGGGACCCACAGGTTCCGTCACAGCCACACACCCAGAAATGCCAGCCCAACAGAGTGGTAGAGTGGTAGAGCAGGCTGGGCTCAGGTGACCTCCAGGCTGCAGTATACACTGTACATCAGTGACCATTGCAGGATGCAGTGGCCCCAGTATAGATAATTAAGGGCTCTGGGAGCCAAAAGGTGGCAGTGGGAGTGGCCCTGCTACCATCACTCCCAATGCCCCTCCCAATCAATTTGTGTTTCTCTCTCCAGATACCTCTGGGTTCTGCGGGTTTAGTCTTGACTCCCCAGGGGAAACCCACCAGGGACAAAGGCAAAGTACTGTTCGATTTCAAGCTATAGCTGCTGCACAGTCATTTCAAGTTCTGTACTCCAGTAGACTGGCAGGCAAGTGAGCTACTCTCCATCCTGCTAGGGGTGACCTCCTGCTCACCAGAGGTCAGGGCTGCCGTTACATAATGGGGCAGGAAAGCATCTACGTGGCACCCAAGTGATGTGCTTGGCCACCTCTTGGTCCTCTGACCAAATTTGCTGGTAAATGCAGTGGCCGTGGCCTGAGAAGGGCATGGTGACCAGGGACTTACACCCCTCAGGGATGAGGGTTTGGGTCACGATCAGGCAAGCTGCCTAGACCAGCAGAGGTGCCAAGCCAGGGTGAGGGGAACCTCAGAATGGGTAGGAGAGGGAGGTGAATAGCATTTGCAGCTTTGAGACCAGCTGCAGGACAAGGACAGGCAGTTCACCCCATTAACCTTCCTTTTAAGTTCCCTCAGGAAGAGGCCCAGCAGAGTCCCGAAGGAGCTGCTCCCAGCACATATCTGAGCTGTGCAGTGTAGTGAACACTGTGGGTGCCCCGAGCCCCCCACTCATCACCCCAGCTGCTGCTCACCACACAGCCCCTCCCGATGGTTGCCTCAGCTGCAAGGGCACACCATTTTCCCAGGAGCAACCAGGTAATGACTGGTGGGTGCTGGGGAGTAAAGGCTCAGCTCCCTTGACCCTGTGGGGGACAACTATACAGGACCATGCCAGGTCCAGAGCAGGCCTTTGTAGCGGCCGCATCTTGGACCAGTCCTCCCTCCTTCACTCCCCTACAGACGTTGATCCTGAGAGCGCTACCCCAAAACCTTTCTGAATGCAAGCCTTCATCTCAGGGTCAGCCTCCCAGGGACCAGACCTGTGCCAGTGTATGGGTATAACATACTCATGTACATGAATGGGGAGATTTGGTCATTGTTTTAAAAAATGGGATCATATTTTCACAGATCTCTGCATCTTCAAGTCCGCTAATACAGCTCATTCTTTTCAATGGCTCTGTGCTTCATGGTGTGGATGTTACATAATTTATCCATCGACTGCCCTCATGATTGGTATCTCCTTTGTTTTCAGTCCTTTGCCGTAAAGCAATACTATCATAAATGTTTTGCTTTAAACCTATTTACTGTTGCACATATTTCTGTGAAACAGATAGCCAGGAGTGAGGTGGTTTGGTTAGATGATTTATATATTTATATCTCTTTGTTTTTATTGAGGTTACAACACACACACACACAGAGCACAACTATCCTAAGATTATAGTTCAAAATTTCACAAACTGAACACCCATATAACCTTCACCCAGATCAAGAAACGGAACATTGGTAGCATCTCAGAGGCCCCTCTTTCCTCCCTTTGGGTTCGTTCTTTTCTTCCCAACTCCTGAGAGTGATGTGCGTATTTTTAACTTTAAATAAGTGTCGACACTGTGCTTTCCAAAAAGGTCCTAACCATTCGCATTTTTACCAGCAGTGAGTGAGACTACCTCTTCTTCTCCATCTCCAATTATATTTGATTTGTGTTTCCCTGACTGCTAGTGAGTTTGGGTATTACATCATGTTTGTTTGCTTTTTGGATTTGCTATTTTGCGTGTTGCCTCTCCCTGTCTTTTGCTCACTTTTCCATTGAATTGTTTCTTTTTTGGTCAGTGTAACTTGTATAATAAAAATATTAACCCTTTGTCTTTTTTGTCCCAAACAGTTTTCCCAATGTATTATTTTCTTTCAGAAGTGGTGCTAGTTATACTATCCCTATTCATTAATCTATCCTTCTCTACTGCATTAAAATACCATCTTCGTTGTATATTAAATTCTCATAAGTCCTGGGGTCAGTTTCTGGATTGTCTACTCTGTTTTAGAGATCTTTTTGTCTATTCCTATTCAAATACCTTGTGGATTTGATTACAGTGCCTTTATAGTATGTTCTGATAATCTGGCAAAGCAAGTCTTCTTTTATTTTTTTAAAAAAACGTACCTTTCTGGGTCCTGCCTGGTGGTCCAGTGGCTAAGACTCCACATTCCCAATGCAGGGGTCACAGGTTCGATCCCTGGTCAGGGAACTAAGATCCCGCATGCTGCATGGTGCAGCCAAAAGAAACCCTTACCTTTCTTCTCTATTTTCAGACATTTAATATTTCATATGTACTTTGAAATTATTATTTTTTTCAATTAAAAGAACTCTGTAGGGTCTCTGATGAGAATTACATTAATTAAAATATATATATATATATATATATTTATTTATTTATTTGGCTGTGCCGGGTCTTAGTTGTGGCACACGGGATCTTCATTGCTGCGTGCAGGATCTTTTAGTTGTGGTATGCGGGGTCTTTAGTTGAGACACGCGAACCCTTAGTTGCGGCATGTGGGATTTAGTTCCCTGACCAGGGATCGAACCCAGGCCCCCTGCATTGGGAGCATGGAGTCTTAGCCACTGGACCACCAGGCAAGTCCCTGCATTAAATTTATATTTAGGAGAATTAAATATTTTGTTCATATCTCAGTGCTATGTATTCGCGTTTGTATAGATCATGCTTTATGCCATTTTATAAGATTTTAAGTTTCCATCATTGAGTGCCTTGTGCTTTTCTTGTTAAATTAATCCTGAGTATAACTTTCCTCTATCGTCAGTGAAAGATTTCCCCCATTTGCATTTCATCGTTGTTATCGTTGCTATTAGAGAGAACGTACATCCCAGAGGTTACGAGCCGAAACTTGAGTCATGTTGCCTGGGGTTGAACCCAGGTTCCATCACTTCCTGTCCAGCCCAAACTTATTAAAATTAAAACAAAAGCTAAATGAGAAGTTTGTATTAATGATATTTTACTGAAGTTGTAATTGTTCCATTACAATATTATTCAGTCTAAGAATTTCTTCACCTTTAATACTTACAAGCTTTCTGTAAAATGGTGAACTTGGGTTTTCAGAATCAAGTATTCAAATGCAAATACCAAGTAATACTTTTTAATAAACTGCATGATTACATAGATCTGTCTCCAGTTAATTTGAAGATACTTTGCATAAATGTTTATTACAATGGTAGTATGCATTTTGGTTGTAAATTTTACTACATTGTTTTAATTAAGTAAATAATGAGTAAATGATTGTAGAGGCTATTTTCAATGTTTAGCTAATTATATGATTTTAATTTCTTTATTCCCTCATGCTTCCTTTCTGTGTCTTGTAAAGTTGCAGAAGTGGTGGACAAATCCAGTGTTAGGTATTCAGTACTACCTGAAGATGGGAAGAATCAGTCACTGGAGAAAAAGGTGAAACCTTGCAAGTATGACTAATTCTAAACAGATAACTTTCATTCATTCGATAAATACTTATCAAGTGTCTACTATATGCTAGGCACTGTGGATGCAACGGTTAAAAAAACAAAAGGAGTTCTTCTCCAGGAGCTGTAGTTTAACTTGTATGAGGGGACTAGGAAGACGGAGAAGCACGATATTTCTCTATGACGTGGTGAATTAGTGTCACTGTAGGAGACAGGGCCAAGTGCTTTGGGGACGATAGGGGAGATGGCTAACCCAGTTTTTGTGCTGTTTCGTTCCGCTTTTTCTGGGAGGTGGGGAGGGGAATCTGGGACGTTTGTCTGAAGTATGAACACTCTGACTTGAGGTCTAAAGGATGACTAAGAAATGGTCAGTCTAAAGATCCTCACCTTTAGAGAGTGGGGGAAGGACTTTGGGAAGAGTTTTTAGGTTAGGGGAAGAGAGCTTGGAACTTCGGGGTAGTGGAAATAAAGAGAAATTCAGAAGGAAAAGGGTATAAAATTTGCAATGGGCGAGTTACGTGGTTTGGGCTTGGCAGAGAGATGAGAAGAGGTCATGTTATTACCCAAGACCTTCTATAGGAAGCAGTGGTGGAGGTGGCATAATAGTTAAGAGAGTGGGCTCTGGAGCAAACTACCTGTGTCCAAATCCAAATCTAACTTAGTCTGATGTAAGCTCCCTTAATAAATCCCTGGATTGATGGGATGGTTATTTGCCCCTGAAGTGGAAGGAGCGGCATCTTTGACAGAAAAGGGACTGTGCAGCCCTTTGAAAGTGAATGGAAATTCTCTCTCCCAAAGGTGTTCAAACTGTGCTCCTTCGATCCCTAAGGCAGAGGTCTTCAAATCGTTTTGCTCCCTTTCTCACAAAAGACTTTTGAAAAGCCATGTATCTCCTGACATATTTTTAAGTTGACGTTTAAAATATTTATCACAAGTTTAAAAAGTTTCATAGGACATGATTTCTGGTGGATTAATAATATTGACATTTAAAAAACTTATATCACAGTTTAAAATCTGTCCACTAATATCTAAATACTATACTCTGATAACTTGATATCTACCATCATTCCTTTAAAAAATACATGAGCAGGATATTCTTCAACAATCTGAATTTTTATATTTTCCTTTTCCTTCTTGACTCCTTTTCTTGTATACCTCTCCACAGAATTTTTATTTTGATATAATTTTATGTTTGGAAGTCTTTTCTTAAAAAGCATATAATATTTCTCTGCAATAAAAATGACTATAAGTTTAAATTTTCTGTGATCATGTGACTGTGTTAAAACATTTTCTTTCAAAATTATTTTTAAAGTATTATTGGTATACGTTTGTTCAGAATAGCATAAATATATCATAAAATCTGAAAAATAAACATAAAAAATGAAATTTTATTGTAAATGAATCCTACAATGAAACGGAGAGATACTTTTCCCCCTCGGTCTGTGAATTGATTAATGAATATTGCACATTGCTAGGTCGGAACAGGAAGAGGATTGGGCCGAACTGTGTTTTCAAAGAAACTTTAGTAGGTAGATTAACATAGTATCGACTAGTTGTGGTGATTTAATTTTCTCTATGAATGGCCTTTGGTTGGAAGTTGTCAGTGCACACGCCCCTCCGCGTGTAACATCTCCTGTTACACGCATGGTGCCAGCGCAGGGCTGTGGTGCGAGACTGTCTAAACTAACCCCTGCCTACTCCAGCCCAGGATGCAGATATGCACTCCTACCTGCTTGAGAAAAACCACTGCTCTGGAAGACACTCCGCAGTTCATTAGAAAGTTGGGTCATAGTTAATGCGAAGCTGTGTTCCCACTTTACCTTAGATGAGTTTTATCAGATTTTACTTTGGTTTAGACCTGTCTTATGAATCCATATTCTAGTGAAATATTTTCCATTTTTCTATAGAATCTTAATTCTCTTACGAGCCAGACGTCAAGAGTTTCCATCAAGTTCTCTTCTCAGTCCTCCAGTATCAGACTCACAGATCAAGTGTCTACTGACCAAAACCAGAAGAATATCAGCTCATTGGCTTCTTCCAGGTGTTTAATTCCACAGTGTGACCAAGAGGCTTCAGTTCTACAGAAAATGGAACATAAGAGAAAACACGTACCAAAGGAAAGCATAAATAATGAAAACAATGAAGAAAGCATGAGTCTGAAAAGAAAACGTATCACACGTAATAATTCATCAGAGAAAACAAGTAAACTTACGGCATTGGAAGAAGATGCTGATGAGGTTGAAACCCACCTAAATTCTAGGAACTCAAAAGCATTCACAAACAATTTTTGTGATATTAGGTATTTGGATGCTTTGGAGAAAAGCCAGCTGATTGAAATGCTCAAACAGGCAGTAGCTCTGGTGGTAACTCTGATATATAAGGATGGCTCAACTCAGCTGAGAGCAGACCAGGTTAGTAAACGGTGTTGGTTTTTGTTTGTTTGTTCTGTTTTGTTGGCACCATGAAAGAAACCCATTTTCTTAGTGACTGATGTTGATAGGAGAGCAAGAAGTAAGATTTTAAGCCTTCTCCTTTCCCCCAGGGGTGAGTGACTGACACTGCATAGTTCTCATGAGGCTGTTAAGAAACTGCTGAATGTTCCCATTTTATATTCCACCAGCAAAGTGTGAGTTTCCAAATTCTCCACCTCCTTGTCAATACTTGTTGTCTTTTTTATTTTAGCCATTCTGCTGTGTGTGAAGTGGTATTTCACTGTGGTTTTAAATTGTATTTCCCTAATAACTGGTGACATCAAGCATCTCCTCATATGCTTACTGGCCATTTGTGTATCTTCTTTGGTGAAACGTCTTGAAATTCAAGTCTTTTGCTCATTTTTAAATTGGGTTATTTGTGTTTCATTTTGGATCTGTAAGGGTTCTTTATATATTTTAATACCAGTCTCGTCAGATATATGATTTGCAGTTCTCCAAGTCTGTGGCTTGTTTTTATCAATTTCCTGATGGTGTCTTTTGAAACACAGAACTTTTTAATTTGATGAACTCCAGTTTACCAAGTACTTTTTTATTGCTTCTGCTTTTGTTGTTAAATTTAAGAATGCTTTGGGACTTCCCTGGTGGTCCAGTGGCTAAGACTCCGCACTCCCAATGCAGGGGGCCCGGGTTTGATCCCTGGTCAGGGAACTAGATCCCACATACTGCAACTAAGAGTTCGCATCCTGCAACTAAAGATCCTGCATGCCGCAACGAAGATCCCACACGCCTCAAGGAAGATCCTGCATGCTGCAACTAAGACCTGGCACGGCCAAATAAATAAATAAATATTGCTTTTAAAAAAAGAATGCTTTGCCTATACCAGGTCATGAAGATTTACTGTATTTTCTTCTAACAACTTATAGTCTGAGCGCTCACATTTAAACCTGTGACCCGGGACTTCCTTGGTGGTCCAGTGGTAAAGAATCTGCCGTACAATGCAGGGGACGTGGGTTCGATCCCTGGTCAGGGAACTAAGATTCCACTTGCTGCGGGGCAACTAAGCCCGCGCACCACAACTACTGAGCTCGTGTGCCTCAACTAGAGCCCACGTGCCGCAAACTACAGAGCCCATGCGCTCTGGAGCCCGTGCGCCACAACTACAGAGCCCACGTGCCCCGGAGCCTGTGCGCCACAACTAGAGAAGAAAAAAAAAAAACGCACACGCCACAACTAGAGAGAAGCCTGTGCGCCGCAACAAAAGATCCTGTATGCCTCAACAAAGATCCCGCGTGCTGCAACTAGACTAACTATGGCATACCCCACCGTCCGGGTTTCCATTTCTAGAAAACTGCTCCCATCAGTAAACCTCTCAACCTCAGGGCTGTCAAGAGGCTCATCTAGAAGATCAGGCCTGCTGGAGTAAGTTTGCTCTCTGGTCTCTATACACTGATGCACAAAGTCTCCATTCTTGGCCGCTGGAAGCAGAGTTGCTGGGTTCAGGGTTTGGCACACCTTTAAGGGAATGTCGGGGGTTCCATTAGGAGGGCCTGATATCTTGTTAACCTTCCTCCAGTCAACTAATGATGTCCTTTGACTTCTAGCACAGACTGTACCTGATGAGGGGTTAACACATCTAAGTGTTGTCCTGGGGTGAGCTGGGAAGCCTCATTAACCAATAGAGCCGTGGCTGCTAGTGCTCACAGGGAGTTTGGCCATCCCAGGGCCACCGAGTCCAGTTGTTTAGAAAAGTAAGCCACCAGTCTTTGATCTGGCCCCAGCTTTCAGGTCAGAACTCTGAGCGCTATCCCTGACCTCTCATGGAGTATAGGGTGAAGGGTTTGTCTGACGTTGGAAGCCCCCATGCTGGTGTCCTACTCAACTCAGTCTTTAGAGTCTCAAAGGCCCACTGGTGGCCCCTATTCCCTTTCTTCCCCCTTCAGAGCCTCATATAGGGGTTTTGCTGTAAGATCATAATTTGGAGTCCAGATACAACAGAACCCAGCCATCCTGAGAAAGCCTTGGAGTTGTCTCTTCGTGGTTGGAGATGGTAGTGCGCTAATTGCTGTCTTTCAATCCATGGCCAGGACTTGCACTCCTGGGGTCAAAATAAATCCTAAATACTGAGCACTGTTGTGAAATCTGAGCCTTTGTCAGAAAATTAGGACCTTAACAGTATTCTGAGCTGAGACTCGCTTTGTCTCACTACTTATTAGCAGATCATCAATATATTGTAATAGAGTTCCATTTTTTCAGGCTTAGTTCCCTCAATTCTTTTGCTAACGAGTTTCCAAACAAATGGGGACTATCCTGAAAGCCCTGCGGAAGCACTGTCCAAGTGTATTGAGTAGCCTCCAGAGGGGCAGGGTCCCTCCATTCAAAGGCAAAACAGGTATTGAGGGACTTCCCTGTGGCGCAGTGGTTAAGAATCCACCTTCCAATGCAGGAGACGTGGGTTCTACCCCTGGTCAGGGAACTAAGATTCCACCTGCTGCGGGACAGCTAAGCCCACAGGCTCTAGAGCCTGTGCACCGCAGTGAAGATCCTGAACGCCACAACTAAGACCTGATGCAGCCAAATAAATAAATATTATATATATATATATATATATATATATATATATATATACACACACATTTTCCTCCCTTTCCAGAAGAAATTTTTTAAAAAATGGTATTGAGATCCTGGATGTAGAGAAATACAGAAAAATGCATCTTTGAGGTCCAACACAGAAATACTGAGTGCTTCCTGGCACTTGGGCAAGGAGGGTGTGTGGGTTTGGCACCACTGGGTGAATAGGGATGACTGCCTAGCTCACTGCTCGTAAGTCTTGCACAAACCGATATTCCCCATCAGCCTTCTGAACAGGGAGGATTGGGGTGTTACAAGGGGATTGGCAGGGCCCAATGACTCTGTGTTTTAGGAATTTGGTGAGCAGCTGTTGGATCCCCCTCAGGGCCTCAGGCTTTAAAGGATATTATCGCCAGGAGCTGGGGCCAGCTGGGGTTGTCGTTTGGCCATCCCACAGGAGGGTGCTCAGGACATTCCCTTTCCCGGTGCCCCTCCTTCCAGAAAAAGGCACACTGATTCCTGCCCAGGTGGTTCCTGGGCTGCTGGTCTGGTCTTCTCAGCTGTCTAGTGTCCCCTCAAGATGGCGGGTGGATCAGAGCAGCTAAGAGCTGTGTTTTCTTTGTTAATCTCCTATCCGTGTTGGCCTCCTTTGCCATGTCCTCGTTGTTATAGACGTTGAAGGCCTCCTCTACCAAGGTTCACAATGGGGTTTGGGGCCCAGCTTCAAGCTTTTGTAATTTCCTCCTGATATGAGAAGAGGACTGGGTGATAAATGGCATGGCCAATAGTGACCTCCCTTGTGCAGACTCAGGGTCTGTATTGGTGTACTTCCTGAATGCCTCTGTCACCCGACTCAGGAAGACTGCTGGGTTTTTATCTTTTTCCTGTGTAATCTCTTGGACCTTATCATAATTTACAGGCTTCACCATATGCCTTTTCATTCCTTCTGATAAACAAGTAATATAACGTCTCATCCTGGCTTGGCCTACATGATCCTCACAATCCCAGTTGGGGTCCTGTTGTGGGATTGCGTCACCAGTTCAATAAATCTGGTGCTGTGCGTTGGTGGCCACTAGGCTGTCTTTGTGTTCCCTGGCCTTTCTTAGTATACATTCCTTCTTGTCCAGGGGGCAACAGTGGTTCAGAATAACTGTAATTCTTGCCATGTCAGGGAAAACATTAACCCCAGCATGGTAAATTTGTCCCTAAACTTGTCAGGGTTCTGTGAGAACCTGCCAAACCCCTCCTTACGGATTCCTAAGTCTCTCATCAAGAAGGAGGCATGCACTCTAGTAATTCCCTATTCCCATCCGCTACTTCCCAGAGGGGGTAAAGGCCCTGTGGTGTGAAAGTGGGGGCTAATTTTGAACCTGATCAGGGCCCCATTGGGGACAGCACTGGGGGCTCTGGTTTCAGGGCTCCTGGCTAAATGGGGTAAGGTGGGGGTCGAGGGACTGAAGGTGATGTTGAAGGGGAAGAAGCCCAATGAGAAAGAGGCCCAATGTGCCAATGACTAGTTGGCGGTTGAAAGGGGATCTGTGAGAAAGTCTGGCTCTAAATCTTCTGGGGACAAAACAGAAATAGAGGCCACACGCACAACAGGAATCCCTCAAACCGGGGTCTTGATAAAGTTTCATAAAGGCCTGCATGTAAGGGACCTCCCCCCACTTTGGGGACTGCTTACAATATTTTGGTCCAGTTGTAAAATGGTGCTAAAGTTAAGGGATCCATTCTGTGGCCAGTTCTTCCGGTCACCCAAGGCATATTGGGGCTAGGCTGTGTTGCAAAAGAAGATGGTTTTTAAACCATCTAATTTAAACTGTCCCGAATTTTTAAGAGTTTTAATCTTTGGGGGCATTTCCCATGTTTACATATAAATCTGGCGGCTAACAAACAGATCCTGCAGCTGGATGGAGTCCTCAAGACCCGGCATAACAAAACCAAAGGGTGAGATGACAAAGGAAATCTCAGAACTCCCTTCCCCACAGTTGAGCACACAGGACAGAGAAATATTGGGGGGTTGTGTAAAGTTCACCTCAACAGGGGCCTCGGGGGCTGGGGGTTTAGATGTATGAAGTAAGGAAAAAGAAATAGGAGAAAGAGAGAAAACCTGCTCTTTCAGCCTGCCTCTCTGCGTGTGTCTATTCAGGCAGTCCCGGTCTGCCGTGCGCTTCCACAAGGGCCAGTGGAGAGAGGCACTCCGTCCACCACCCACCAGGGTGATCAGACCCAGAAACCAGTGCTGGTGGGACTCTAACCCACAACTGGGACTTTAACCCAGGAAAAAGAAGTTGAGAAGTTTGTGACGACTGGGCTTCCAGCCACTGCACAGTATGAGGATTGAACCTCTGTCACTCTCAGAAATCTCCCCTCAAGGAAAGCCCACCGGCCCAAGATCTGCACGGTATGAGGCAAGCCTCTCCCACCTCTGTCACCTGTCAGGGTGAGCCGGTGCCAGCCAGAGGGAGCATGGTCTCACCAACTAAGGAGTTAGGCTGTAGTTGCCCAACACTCACTTCTCAGAAGGATGCGACAGAGAAGTAGAGAGGACAGAGAAAGGGGTTTTAGAGAGAGGTCAGAAGAGGGAAAATGGAAGGGGAAAGCTGCCTGAATGAGGATAGTGACACCCCTGGGGCAACCGAAGGCAGACTTACCAATCCCTGCAGCACTGAAGCAAAGATTCAGGTGGCCACGTGTCAGCTGCAAGGAGGCTGCAATCAGCTGTACCAGATGGGCCCAGATCCTCTCTCAGAGGGGCAAGGAAAAAAAGAAGGCCCCACAGGTCCCAGCAGAGTTGCCAAAAAGTGTTACCAACCTGGGCCCTTGGACTCTTTAATCAATAGAAATCGACAAGAGGCCAGATGAGAATTTCAGGCAAGGCTTTATTGGGGCTCCTGGTACAGCACAAGGGAGCAAGAACAAGAGACAGGTTCCCTTGCCTGCCCCCTGAGAGGACCTGCTTGGGTCCTTAAATGGGGTAAAAATGGGGGTGGGTCTGTGCGTTGGGCATAAGGCACACCTTAGGGGTCTGCCCACCCCCTTGGTGGTGCCATGTGCAGAGATGATGCACCGTGCCCTGCTTTTGCTCCCAGCACCTCAGAAATGGCAGTTTGTGGCCTTTTTGTATCCTATTGCTTATTATTGTCCCAGCTTGCCCATGCATGCCGTTATTTTTAGTCACTTGTAGTTTCTTTGTATCCTATTGCTCAAGGAGACATTTGTCCAGGTGCAAGCACTCTGGTAGAGGATCCCAAGTCCCAGCCTGGCTCAGTTTTGCCATCTTAGCAGTACTGAATTTTCTGATCCATGAACAGGGGGTGGCCTTTCATTTATTTAAAACTTCGATTTCTTTTAGCAATGTTTTGTAATTTTCAGTGTAGTGTATAAATCTTGCTTTACCTTTCACTTTTTTTTTTTTTTTTGGCGGTACGCGGGCCTCTCACTGTTGTGGCCTCTCCCGTTGTGGAGCACAGGCTCCGGACGCGCAGGCTCAGCGGCCACGGCTCACGGGCCCAGCCGCTCCGTGGCATGTGGGATCTTCCCGGACCGGGGCACGAACCCGTGTCCCCTGCATTGGCAGGCGGACTCTCAACCACTGCTCCACCAGGGAAGTCCTACCTTTCACTTTTGAAAGGCATTTTTATGGGGTAAAGAATTATAAGTCGATAGTTTTTTTCTTTCAGTAGTTTAAAGATGTTATGCTGCTGTCTTCTAACTTGCTTTGTTTCCCATAAGAAATCTACTATCACCCTTATCTTTGTTTCTTTCTAGGCAATGTGTCCCATCCCCCCTCCCCAGCTTCTTTTAAGGTTTTCTCTTTATCACTGCTTTCAAGCAATTTGATTATGATGTAACTTGGTGTAATGTTTTTCATGTTTCTTGTACTTGGAGTTTATTAATCTTCTTGGTTCTACAGCTCAGCTTGGGAGAATTGACATTATTATTTTGAGTTTTGTAGTCCTTAAACATGTATGTGTCTCTGTTATGGAGGTCTTCTCTGATTTCTTTCATGAGTATTTTATAGTTTTCAGTATACAGATCCCATACGTGTTGTATTGATTTCTATCTAAGTATTTAATTTGGTGGAATAGTTATTATAAATGGTAATTTCTTTTTTAAAAAGTTTATTTGTACATGCTCATTGTTAGTGTATGGAAATATAATTGATTTTTGTATTTTGATCTTGTATCCTGCAACTTTGCTAAACTCACATATTAGTTCCAGGAGGTGTTTTGTTTTATTTTGTTTTGTAGATTCCTTTGGGTTTTCTACACAAACATTTATGTTATCTGTATATAGGGACAGTATAGTTCTTCCTTTCTAATTTATATGCCTTTTATTTCCTTTTCCTGCTGTATTGCATTGGCTAAGACTTCCATTATGATGTTGAATAGGGAGGAGACCAGATTTGGAGAGTGAGATCATGGGTTTGGCTTTTGACCTTGATTGTCATTAAAAGAGGTATTCATTTACAAATTTTAATATTAGGCCTTTTCTTTCTGCTTAATTAAAAAACTTGACAGATCTTTCTTGAATAAATGCATTGTTTATGTTTGATTTTGGAACTTTATTTTATTGTGTATTCACAGGCTCTGGCTTCCTCTGTTGAAGGCATTGTGATGTTACCAAGGAGCCATGCAGAGAAAGGCAGTGGTCCTCTGGCTGCCCCAGCCTCTGACAGTGTTCTGGAGGAAGGCTTCATGCCCAGTGATCAGTGTATCTACATAAAAACTGAGCCCTCTTCCATTTGGGACCAAGAACAAGAGGCACATCATCAATTTGCCAGGTAAGAAATCTTCACTAATTACCTTAAATCCTACTTATTCACCTGCTTTATCCTAATTTAGAGTTTCCCAAGCTCCAGTTTTAGTTATTTAAACTTTCAGAAGTTTTGTTTGAGCACATGAAAATAAAATGGATCTAAATGACAGAAACCGCTGCAAACACCCTCTCTCCCTCAAAGAGCTTCTGGAATGGAGGGTCCATCCATGGGAGCCAGCTCCGGGATTTGAGTCAACATCGCAATGAGAGGCTGGTGAGAAAAGCGTCATCTTAAGGCGTGCAAACCCACTGTCGCTGCGGGAGCCCTGGCTGATTTCCTCATTACACTTGTTCTCTCACTCACGGCCTTGGAAAATGAAGTTAACACTGCCTTCAAAGAGTAGATAGTCCTCAGTACCACCGAGATATTACTAATTTCAAAGCTTCATTCTGTGAAAATAGAGAAGAAATGTCTCACTTGTATTTCCTGCCTAGAATCTTAGAATTTCAGAACAGGCAGGGATGCTTCTGCTGCCCCTTCTCAAACCTGAAAAGTCTCGTCGTGGGTTGGAGCCTGTGCCCCTCATCACTGTTTCTTTGCTCACATTGTCAGCCTGACTCACTTCTGCTTTGGGTGGGGACATCCACTTCCTGTTTGCCCAGCCCTCTGCACTCAAGTCAGTTAGGTGCCTGGAAGGAGCTCCTTGAAGCCACTGCCCTGAAGAGGGTGAGAAGGTGGGGGCCTGGTCCTGGCCCTTCCTGCCTAATACATTCTCGCTGGGCTCTGGGTGGGTTTTAGGTAGTTGTTGTGTCGGTTCCAGCCTACAGATAGTGATGCTGTCTAGGCTAGGAGTGCCTGAGGCACTGGTTCCGCCTGTATTCCTCACACCAAGCCCCCACAGACATTTCCACCATAGGGGCCAACCACTGTAGCTGGACCAGCCCTTGTGGTTCTTCTGATCACAGGACACGCTTCAGCAAAAACCATTAGGGAATTTGAGGAACAAGATTTATCACTCACAAGTTCTGGAGAGTACACAGAGAGGTTATGGGTAGAGCAAGAGAGAGAGAGAGAGTGCATGGACCTGGGCCTCTGCCCTTATTAGGGTTTGAAGGTGGGGTGTCTAGGTTTTCACGGATTCACTCTTTACTGGCTAATTTAAAGCATAAGAGCAGGAATTAGGGCACAGGAAGGTTGAGAAGCCGTGTCATCACACAGTCGGTTATCTGGGTTACCCAGGGCTTTCTGGAAGAGGGAGCTTCATCTGGTTCCTTCTCTGGTTGTTTTGCCAGCAGCTGTGTTGCATAGCTGGCAACATGTCTATTCAGGATGGATGTCTTTGAAATGGATGCCTTGGCAATCAAAGCGTGATGTCAGGCATGTACACCACAGTGTGTACATGGGATGATGTTTGACAATAGAGCACTCTGCTCCCAAGAACCCGTAACCTTTTTTTCCCATAATTTTCTTTTGAAAGAACAATTGGGCAGGCTTTTTCTACGGAAGCCCTCTGTGAGAATAGGGCCCTAACATTCGGACAGCGCTTTCTGAATTCTGGATTTCTATATTCTACTCGACATTCTCCACTTGGACATCTGATGGTCACTTCAGCTCCGATCCTCCCTGTGCCTTTTGTTTAGCAGATGTGGCATAATTGACTTCTGTAACTGACTTAGAAAATACACTGTGTTTTAGCCACTTTGTCTTACAAGATATTCTTTGTGTCGCTTGTCCTTTCTTAAGCTAGAAATCAGCTAGGGTTTGTCTCTTAGTGGGAGAGATCATAGTTGTTAGATGGCCTTATTGAGAACTTCCGGGTTTCCAGCTACAAGAGCATCAAAGTGGGAGGATGCTCCAGTAGTCCCAGCTTAACTCCCTCATAAGCTGCCCCCACTCCTACACACCTCTCCAGGTCCAGCAGAGGCAAGACCTGAAGCTGTGCTGTCAGCAGTGGCCCTCTTCAAGGAAAATCAAAGTGAAAGCGCACAGAAAAATGCAAAAAGCCTGAAACTGTCTGCCTGCGGAGCAAGCAGAGCTAATCGGACCCCAGGTTTCCTTCTTCCTCAGCCTTATCTGAAGACCCTCACTGATGTATTAATAAGCAGTTACCATAAAGGGGGATTAATACCTTGGGCCCTGGCAGCAGCAAGATCGGGTCTCAGACCTCAGCTTTGCCACTTCTCACTTGTGTAAGGCTGGGAAAATTGTTTCACCCCTCCGAGCCTCAGTTTCCTCACCTGTAAAATGGATCTAGTGCCTGCCTAATGGGATTATGATGGGGTTTCAACACAACAATCCTCGTGAAGTGTTTAGTGTGGTATTCGCACATGGTGAGTGTTTGATAAACGTCAACTGTTATGAATCCCATATTCAAGGAGCTCTTGATTTAATGGGCCAAGGTAAATTACAGTATCGTAGATGTGGTCCCTGCTGTAGCAGGTGTGTGGCCAGGAGTACTAAAGGAACCGGGAACCGGGCAACTCCCTGCCCAGGGAATCAGGCACCTGAGCAGTTTGTAGAAATTGTGGGAGGGAAATTTTAGGCAGGAATACAGCATGTGCCTGTGGCCCTGGAGTGTGAGAGGACGTGCACAGTCTGGTGATGGAGGAAGGAGAATCCAGTGTGGGCAGAGGGTAGACTGGGGGTGTGCTGGGAGCGCAGGCTGGGGCCAGCTGGGAGGAGTCCAGGGTGCGTCGGCTCTGCTCAGGAGCTGGAGGCTGAGTCTGTAGGTGGTGGTGCTGCACCCAGGGATTGGCTCTGAACAGTTGTGTGAACTTGAGTTCATTACTAGCCTCTTTGTGTCTTGGCTTCATCATCTGTAAATTGCAGATAATAAGTAACACCTACAAAAAATAACGCAGGAGACTGCATATAAGAAGTTTATTTGGGGTCTTAAGAATCGCAGTTCAGGAGACAAAGATTCAGGAACCCCCGAAAGAGTGTTCTGGGGAAGAGAAAGAGTCAGGGACTTATAAAAACAAAAAGCCACAAGATTGTCAAAAGTTGCCTGGCAAGAATTGGGGATTGACTCTGATACAAGTCAGAAAAGATTTGTCCTTAAGGAATCACGAATTGTTTCAGGGTAGGGGTCTGACAAGTAGATAGGGTGTCCCGGGTTTCTGGCAGAGGTTCTGGATACCCTCACCAGGTTGAAAGGTCAGATTCCATCCAGGCTGAGACACATGAGCCCCACTTCCTCAGAGGCCTCCTGGCTGCGTTCTGGGGACTGAGCAATACCGTCCCTGTTTCGATTTTCCTTCCACACCTCTTAGGATTTGAGTTAATCTGTGGAAAGCTCGCAGAAGAAGAATGTCTGCCCATAGAACCGCATAAGTGACAGCTGTTAGTGGAGTAGTAATAATACTTTCCCAAGGTGAAAAGCTCCAAATTACTGTGTCAATCAGTGAATGTCTTTTCATCTTCTAGGAAGGTGCTGCTTCAAACACTGGAATGTAAATGTCCTGTTATTTGTTTTAACGCCAAGGATTTCCTGAGAACAGTGATGCAGTTTTTTGGTGATGATGGCAGTTGGAAGTGTGGTATGTTTTAGTTTTTATAATCTCCTAAACTTACCTTTCCAACAGTGATTCCTCCTGGGACTGGGAGCACGGCAAGGACTGCTGTGTTGCACAACTCGTGGGTTGGGGGTGGAAGGGAGGTCGCACAGCTGCGATGCACTACCTGTGTGGCCATGGGCCCTGAGCGAGAGAGGCACTTTCCCTCTGTTTTAGATTATTTGAATTTTTTCAAGTATATGTTACTTTTGTAATTTAAAACAGGAAAGGAGTAAATTATTCAGCATGGGCAGATGGGATTTGTTGTTACCACAAATAGCTTATATGTAAACTTTCTAAGAATTAAACTAAAGTCCAGAGTAATTAACATCAAAACAGTATAAAACACGTTTTTTATCTTTCATTTAAAATTGTAAATAAGAATTTTTAAAACCTTTTTTTTATTAGATGGACAGATATGTAATAAAGCAAATATTGAAAGAATGTTCATTGTAGATTCTAGGTAGTAGATATATGAGTGTTGACTGTACAGTTCTTTTCAAGTTGAACGTTTGAAAATATTCATAACAAGATACTGGAAAAAATCTTTTTATTGTACAAAACTTCCAACACGTACAAAAGTGCCTGTAATACGACAAGAAATGTATATTTGGTCTTTGTCCCTGGTTCCCAGCACTCAGCTCCCAAAACCCATATGGTCTCCAGAGTGAGGAGTGTCTTTTGTATGCTGATGGAGGACTGGTGCCTGGAGGCCCCCATGGCTTTAGGGTGGGCGTGGTCAACAGGAAGAAGAGGCACCATTAGAGGAGTGGTGCTCAGGAAGGGGAGCAGGGCTGGAGAGCAAGTTAATCACCAGTGGCCAGTGACTTAATCAATCATACTGATGTAACAAAACCTCCATAAAATCCCCTAAATGGTGGGGTTCCTAGGTGAGCTCGTCAAGGTGCTGGGAGCGTGGTGCACCTGGAGAGGGAGTGGAGGTTCTGCGCCCTCTCTATGCCTTGCCCTGTGCATCCCTTCCATCTGGCAGTTCCTGTGTTGTAGCCTTTAAAATAAATGGGTGTTGTAAATAAGGTGCTTTCCCGAGTTCTGTGAGCCATTATAGCAAATGATGGACCCTGAGGAGGGGTCGTGGGAACCCCCTATTTATAGGTACAGGAGGCCCTGGACTTGGGGCTGGTGCCTGAAGTGGGGCCGTCTTGTGGGGCTGAGCCTTGACCTGCAGTGTCTGCACTAACCCCAGGTAGTTTGTGTCAGAATTGAATTGAGTTGTTGGACACTGGCTGGCGTGTGCAGAGAACAGCAAGTGTGTGGTGGGGAAAACACAACAGAGTACACAATAGCCAATTTCAACAGCTATCAACTATGTCCAGTCTTCTCTCCCCTATAACTTCCCACATTTCCAAATCTCTATCCCCTGGGTTATCTTGTAGCAAATCCCAAGCGTCATATTATTGACCTGTAAATATTTCAATTAGATGAGTAAAATATGAGGATTTCATTTTTCAAATGATGCCGTCATCATCTCCCCACAAAATTAACCATAATCTTTTCATATTGTTAGCTATCCAGTCAGTGTTTGTACTTCCCCAGTTGTCTTTAAATATTTTTGTTTGTTTGTTTTTGTTGTTCACAGTTTGAATTGGGATCCAAGCAAGGGTTAGTGTTATCCTATACTTGGGTTGGGTGTTTCTTTTACTCTGTATATTCTCTCCATCTGTTGTATTTTCTTGCAATTATTTTGTTTTTTTGTTTGTTTGTTTGTTTTTGATATGTGGGCCTCTCACTGTTGTGGCCTCTCCCGTTGTGGAGCACAGGCTCCGGACGCGCAGGCTCAGCGGCCATGGCTCACGGGCCCAGCCGCTCCACGGCATGTGGGATCCTCCCGGACCGGGGCACGAACCCGTGTCCCCTGCATCGGCAGGCGGACTCTCAACCGCTGCGCCACCAGGGAAGCCCCTATTTCGTCGCTTTTAACAGACCAGGCTTTTGTCCTGTAGGATTTCCCTTTCTTGGCATTTAGCATGTTCTCTCTCTTCTATTTCTTGTAAATTGGCAATGAGATTCAGTGGCTTGATCAGATTCAGACTAGATTTTGGGAGTGCAAGACTGCTTCACAGTCCTGACCCTAACTCCGAGTGGTGTTGTGTCCTTCTGTCAGGAAATACATAATGTCTGTTTGTTTATCTTTTCTGTGATGTTTGAATTGTTATTGTGACTTCATATGTTGAATCTTCTCCATCTTTCCTATTTATCACTTTACCTAGAATCCATTTTCAGTCTCTTCATTTTTTAATTTAAAAAAATTTCCTCTTTCCCAGCTTCATTTTAAGAAAACTTAAGGGAGTTCCATGGTGTTCTAGTGGTTAGGATTCGGCACTTTCACTGCCATGGCCCAGGTTCATTCCCTGGTCAGGGAACTGAAATCCTACAAGCCACATGGTGTGGCCAAAAATTTTAAAAAATGAAAATAAATTTAGGAACTTCCCTGGTGGCACAGTGGTTAATAATCCACCTGCCAATGCAGGGGACATGGATTCGAACCCTGGTCCGGGAAGATCCCACATGCCATGGAGCAACTAAGCCCATGTGCCACAACTACTGAGCCCACGTGCCACAGCTACTGAAGGCTGCGTGCCTAGAGCCTGTGCTCCTCAACAAGAAAAGCCACCACAATGAGAAGCCCGCACACCACAATGAAGAGTAGCCCCCACTTGCCGCAGCTAGAGAAAGCCCACACGCAGCAACGAAGACCCAAAGCAGCCAAAAATAAATAAATAAATAGATTTTTTTTAAAAAGGAAAAAGTTTAAAAAAACTTTTTTTAAATATAAAAATACTTACAGCATTATCTATTGCACTTATTTGCTTTTGTATATTGCCAGTTTAGTTTTTATTTCAGAAATTTTGTTTTGTTTTGTTTTACTTTGCTTTCCTGAATTCTTTCATTTCTTCATTAAGCTTTTCTTTTACTAAGCCACCTAATCTCTTAAGTATTTCTAATTCTGAGTTCTTTGTTTTTCATAACTTCTATCATTCTCTTAATTTTTCTTAGCTCATTTAAAATCTGTTTTGTTGGCATTTTTTTTTCAGTTACTGCCATTCTCCCCAGTGTGAGGCTTGTCCTGGTGACTTCAGTTTATTAGTTATAAGAGTTTATAGGGACCAGCCCCCAGACCACTCCAGTGCTGTCAGAACTTCCCCACAGATTTTTCAAAAATATATGTTGAGCGGGAGTTCTTCTCGCCCTGCCCTGGACGGTGCCCCTGGAGCACCCAGGTCACCCCTCCGGTGCCTGAGGCTGAGCAGTGGCATCATTTCATGTTCCCAGCGAGCCCCTTGGATCCCCACTGTGGTGGTGCATCCAGTGAGCAGCTCTCTTGGGGATCAAGATGCCATGTGGCTGACAGGGTCTTGGTGCTCCAGCTGGGTGTCAGGCCTGAGCCTCTGAGGTAGGAGAGCCGAGTTTAGGACATTGGGCCACCAGAGACCTCCTGGCTCCAGGTAATGTCAATTGGTGAGAGCTCTCCCAGAGATCTCCATCTCAAAGCTAAGACCCGGTTCCACTCAACAACCAGCAAGCTCCAATGCTGGACACCCTCTGCCAAACAACTAGGAAGACAGGAACACAGCCCCACCCATTAGCAGAGAGGCTGCCTAAACTCATACTAAGTTCACGGAAACCCCAAAACACACCACCGGACACGGTCCTGCCCACCGGAAAGACAAGATCCAGCTTCATCCACCAGAACACAGGCACCAGTCCCCTCCACCAGGAAGCCTACACAACCCACTGAACCAACCTTACCCACTGGGGGCAGACACCAAAAACAACGGGAACTACAAACCTGCAGCCTGCGAAAAGGAGACCCCAAACACAGTAAGTTAAGCAAAATGAGAAGACAGAGAAATACGCAGCAGATGAAGGAGCAAGGTCAAAACCCACCAGACCAAACAAATGAAGAGGAAATAGGCAGTCTACCTGAAAAAGAATTCAGAGTAATGATAGTAAAGCTGATCCAAAATCTTGGAAATAGAATGGACAAAATGCAAGAAACGTTTAGCAAGGACGTAGAAGAACTAAAGAGCAAACAAACAATGATGGACAACACAATAAATGAAATTAAAAATTCTCTAGAAGGAATCAATAGCAGAATAACTGAGGCAGAAGAATGGAAAAGTGACCTGGAAGATAAAATAGCGGAAATAACTACCACAGAGCAGAATAAAGAAAAAAGAATGAAAAGAATTGAGGACAGGGCTTCCCTGGTGGCGCAGTGGTTGAGAGTCCGCCTGCCGATGCAGGGGACATGGGTTCGTGCCCCGGTCCGGGAAGATCCCACATGCTGCGGTAGCGGCTGGGCCTGTGAGCCATGGCCGCTGAGCCTGCGCGTCCGGAGCCTGTGCTCCACAACGGGAGAGGCCACAGCAGTGAGAGGCCCGAGTATCGCAAAAAAAAAAAAAAAAAAAAAAGAATTGAGGACAGTCTCAGAGACCTCTGGGACAACATTAAATGCACCAGTATTCGAATTATAGGGGTCCCAGAAGAAGAAGAGAAAAAGAAGGACTGAGAAAATATTTGAAGAGATTATAGTTGAAAATTTCCCTAATATGGGAAAGGAAATAGTCAATCAAGTCCAGGAAGTGCAGAGAGACCCATACAGGATAAATCCAAGGAGAAACATGCCAAGGCACATATTAATCAAACTATCAAAAATTAAATACAAAGAAAAAAATTTAAAAGCAGCAAGGGAAAAGCAACAAATAACATACAAGGGAATCCCCATAATGTTAACAGCTGATCTGTCAGCAGAAGCTCTGCAAGCCAGAAGGGAGTGGCAGGACATATTTAAAGTGATGAAAGGTAAAAACCTACAACCAAGATTACTCTAGCCAGCAAGGATCTCATTTAGATTTGACGGAGAAATTAAAACCTTTACAGACAAGCAAAAGTGAAGAGAATTCAGCACCACCAAACCAGCTTTACAACAAATGCTAAAGGAACTCCTCTAGGCAGGAAACACAAGAGAAGGAAAAGACCTACCATAACAAACCCAAAACAATTAAGAAAATGGTAATAGGAACATACTTATCGATAATTACCTTAAATGTAAGTGGATTAAATGCTCCAACCAAAAGACACAGACTGGCTGAATAGATACAAAAACTAGACCCATACATATATACTGTCTATAAGAGACCCACTTCAGACCTAGGGACACAGACAGACTGAAAGTGAGGGGATGGAAAAAGATATTGCATGCAAATGGAAATCAAAAGAAAGCTGGAGTAGCAATTCTCATATCAAACAAAATAGAGTTTAAAATAAAGATGATTACAAGAGACAAAGAAGGACACTACATAATGATCAAGGGATCAATCCAAGAAGATATAACAATTGTAAATATCTATGCACCCAACATAGGGGCCCTCAATACATAAGGCAAATGCTATCAGCCATAAAAGGGGAAATCAACAGTAACACAATAATAGTAGGGGACTTTAATACCCTACTTTCACCAATGGAGAGATCAACCAAAATGAAAATAAATAAGAAAACACAAGCTTTAAATGATACTTTAAACAAGATGGACTTAGTTGATATTTATAGGACATTACATCCAAAAACGACAATACACTTTCTACTCAAGTGCTCACGAAACATTCTCCAGGATAGATCATATCTTGGGTCACAAATCAAGCCTTGGTGAATTTAAGAAAATTGAAATCATATCAAGTATCTTTTCTGACACCAATGCTATAAGACTGGATATCAATTACAGGAAAAAAAACTGTAAAAAATACGAACACATGGAGGCTAAACAATATGCTACTAAATAACCAAGAGATGACTGAAGAAATCAGAGAGGAAATAAAAAAAAATACCTAGAAACAAATGACAATGAAAACACAATGGCTCAAAACCTATGGGATGCAGCAAAAGCAGTTCTAAGAGGGAAGTTTATCAATACAATCCTACCGCAAGTAACAAGAAAAATCTCAAATAACCTAACCTTACACCTAAAGCAATTAGAGAAAGAAGGACAAAAAAATCCCCAAAGTTAGCAGAAGGAAAGAATTCATAAAGATCAGATCAGAAGTAAATGAAAAAGAAATGAAGGAAATGATAGCAAAGATCAATAAAACTAAAAGCTGGTTCTTTCCAAAGATAAACAAAATTGATAAACCATTAGCCAGACTCATCAAAAAAAAAAAAAAGGGAGAAGACTCAAATCAACAGAATTACAAAAAAAGAAAACTACAGGCCAATATCACTGAACAAAATACTAGCAAACAGAATCCAGCAGCACATTAAAAGGATCATACACCGTGATCAAGTGGGGTTTATCCCAGGAATGCAAGGATTCTTCAATATATGAAAATCAATCCATGTGATACACCATATTAACAAATTGAAGGATAAAAACCATATGATAATCTCAATAGATGCAGAAAAAGCTTTCGACAAAATTCAACACCCATTGATGATAAAAACTATCCAGAAAGTAAGCATAGAGGGAACTTACCTCAACATAATAAAGGCCATATATGACAAACCCACAGCCAACATTGTTCTCAGTGGTTAAAAACTGAAACCATTTCCACTAAGATCAGGAACAAGACAAGGTTGCCCATTCTTACCACTATTATTCAACATAGTTTTGGAAGTCCAAGCCACGGCAGTCAGAGAAGAAAAAGAAATAAAAGGAATACAAATGGGAAAAGAAGAAGTAAGACTCTCACTGTTTGCAGATGACATGATACTATACATAAAGAATCCTAAAGATGCCACCAGAAAACTACTAGAGCTAATCAATGAATTTGGCAAAGTAGCAGGATACAAAATTAATGCACAGAAATCTCTTGCATTCCTATACACTAATGATGAAAAATATGAAAGTGAAATAAAGGAAACACTCCCGTTTACCACTGCAACAAAAAGAATAAAATACCTAGGAACAAACTTACCTAAAGAGACAACAGACCTGTATGCAGAAAACTATGACACTGATGAAAGAAATCAAAGATGATACAAACAGATGGAGAGATATACTATGTTCTTGGATTGGAAGAATCAACATTGTAGAAAATGACTCTACTACCCAAAGCAATCTACAGATTCAGTGCAATCCCTATCAAACTACCAAGGGCATTTTTCACAGAATTAGAACAAAAAATTTTACAATTTGTATGGAAACACAAAAGACCCCAAATAGCCAAAGGAATCTTGAGAAAGAAAAACGGAGCTGGAAGAATCAGGCTCCCTGACTTCAGACTATACTACAAAGCTACAGTAATCAAGACAGTATGGTACTGGCACAAAAACAGAAATATAGATCAATGGAACAGGATAGAAAGCCCAGAGATAAACCCACAAACATATGGTCACTTTATCTTTGATAAAGGAGGCAAGGATATACAATGGAGAAAAGACAGCCTCTTCAATAAGTGGTGCTGGGAAAGCTGGACAGCTACATGTAAAAGAATGAAATTAGAACACACCCTAATACCACACACAAAAATAAACTCAAAGTGGATTAAAGACCTAAATGTAAGGCCAGACACTATCAAACTCTTAGAGGAAAACATAGGCAGAACACTCTATGACATAAATCACAGCAAGATCCTTTTTGACCCACCTCCTAGAGAAATGGAAATAAAAACAAAAATAAACAAATGGGACCTAATGAAACTTCAAAGCTTTTGCAAAGCAAAGGAAACCATAAACAAGGTGAAAAGACAACCCTCAGAATGGGAGAAAATATTTGCAAATGAAGCAACTGACAAAGGATTAATCTTCAAAATATACAAGCAGCTCATGCAGCTCAATAGCAAAAAAACAAACAACCCAGTCCCCAAATGGGTGTAAGACCTAAATAGACATTTCTCCAAAGAAGACATACAGATTGCCAACAAACACATGAAAGGATGCTCAACATCACTAATCATTAGAGAAATGCAAATCAAAACTACAATGAGGTATCACCTCACACCAGTCAGAATGGCCATTAGCAAAAAATCTACAAACAATAAGTGCTGGAGAGGGTGTGGAGAAAAGGGAACCCTCCTGCATTGTTGGTGGGAATGTAAATTGATACAGCCACTACGGAGAACAGTACGGAGGTTCCTTATAAAAGTAAAAATAGAACTACCACATGACCCAGCAGTCCCACTACTGGGCATATACCCTGAGAAAACCATAATTCAAAAAGAGACATGTACCCCAATGTTCACTGCAGCACTATTTACAATAGGCAGGACATGGAAGCAACTTAAGTGTCCATCGACAGATGAATGGATAAAGAAGATTGGCACATATATACAATGGAATATTACTCAGCCATAAAAAGAAATGTAATTGGGCTTCCCTGGTGGTGCAGTGGTTGAGAGTCCGCCTGCCGATGCAGGGGGCACGGGTTCATGCCCCGGTTGGGAAGATCCCACATGCCGCAGAGTGGCTGGGCCCGTGAGCTGTGGCTGCTGAGCCTGCGCGTCCGGAGCCTGTGCTCTGCAACGGGAGAGGCCACAACAGTGAGGGGCCCGCGTACCGCAAAAAAAAAAAAAAAAAAAAAAGAAATGAAATTGAGTTATTTGTAGTGAGGTGGATGGACCTTGAGTCTGTCATACAGAATGAAGTAAGTCAGAAAGAGAAAACAAATACCCTATGCTAACACATATATGGAATAATTTTTTTAAAAAAGGTTCTGAAGAACCAAGGGGCAGACAGGAATAAAGACACAGAATTAGAGAATGGACTTGAGGATACAGGGAGGGGGAAGGGTAAGCTGGGACAAAGTGAGAGAGTGGCATTGACATATATACACTACCAGATGTAAAATAGCTGGTGGGAAGCAGCTGCACAGCACAGGGAGATCAGCTGCTGCTCTGTGACCACCTAGAGGGGTGAGATAGGGAGAGTGGGAGGAGGATGTAAGAGGGAGGGGATATGGGGATATATCTATATGTATAGCTGATTCACTTTGTTATACAGCAGCGACTAACACAGCAATGTAAAGCAATTATACTCCAGTAAAAATGTTTTTAGGGCTTCCCTGGTGGCGCAGTGGTTGAGAGTACGCTTGCCTATGCAGGGGACACGGGTTCGTGCCCTGGGCCGGGAAGATCCCACATGCCGTGGAGCGGCTAGGCCCGTGAGCCATGGCCACTGAGCCTGCACGTCCGGAGCCTGCGCTCCGCAACAGGAGAGGCCACAACAGTGAGAGGCCCGCGTACCGCAAAAAAAAAAAAAAAAGTTTTTAAAAAAGTAAATTATAATTAAAAAAATGTTGATAAGGGCCCTTAATTTTGGAACATTACAGCTTTGAAAAGGCAAGTAGAATGAAATAATCTGGCTCGGTCAGTGTTGGCAGACATGGTTACATGAAGTCATGAGGGCTGACTTGGGCGGCAAGTAGCCAGAGTGCATACAGACTTCCTGTCAACCCAAGTTCCATATCTGCCAACATAGGAGACGTCCCACGCATCAAAGTGATGATACTGGCTGCTTTGGTAAATATAAATCTCTTAGACTACTATGATTTAAAGGTGCCAGAAAATATATTTAGTGTGATGTAATCTAAGATTACAGTTTTATTTAAAGGCAGAGTCCTTGTTTTTGTAAATCACACTTCAAAGTGTTAAAGTAACTTCAGAAAGCAGTCACTTAGGATTCAGACTTACGTCTCAATTTATCAGTCCCCATCCTTTTATAACCCCTCTCCATGTCTAAAATACTCTGGTACTAAAATGTACTTAGCAAATATCACTTTATTTTATTTTTTTAATAATAGTAGGACATACTCTTATAGGGCTCTTTTTTTTTTTTTTAATTTGGTTGCACCAGGTCTTAGTTGCAGCAGCGGGCTCCTTAGTTACGGCTTGTGGGCTCAGTTGCGGCAGGCGGGCTCCTTAGTTGAAGCTTGCCAGCTCCTTAGTTGCGGCTCATGGGCTTCTTAGTTGTGGCATGCATGTGGGATCTAGATCCCTGACCAGGGATTGAACCCGGACCCCCTGCCTTGGGAGCATGGAGTCTTATCCACTGTGCCACCAGGGAAGTCCCCATCACTTTTATTTTTTGAAAAGCACCTTCATATGTGTCCCGTGGATACTTACAGTGATTTTTCTCCCAGTTTTCAGACAAGGAAACTACACTTAAGGGGTGATGTGGCCTCCCAGGCTCACGGGCAGCCTTCTACCACCACTCTTTTCACACATCATGGCGCAGCACACGAGCTGTCTCACAGGGTTTCCTCACCTCAGGGTGACTGAACAGAATGTCCGGTATCTTCATCCTCGCGTACGCTGCCCACCAGCCACCGTGTGCTCAGGCAGCTCCACCGCTCCTCCTTCACTCGAGAGACTTTTTTCCTGACACTCCGATGCAGGGTTAGGGGTGGCCTGGGAGGCAGCCCAGCAGGAGGGTGGAGGAGGGGAGGCTTGGAAAGAGTGGACGCGGGGACATGTGTGGTTGAAAAGAGAGGTGTGTGGGGCAGAGAGAGGCTCCAGAGCAGGGAGAAAAGTTGGGAAGAGAAGGCAGGGGTGTGGCTGAGGATTCTGACTTCTGTCTCTTTCAACATTTTTGAGAGAGTTACTTTGGGATGGATTCCCCATGGAGATTGGCTGTGTGGGACCCGGTTTGTGGGGGCCACTCTTATCAAAGGCTCAGCATTCTTTAGGAGGGAAGGAGCATCACTTGGGTACTTAGGTCTGTGATTTGAGGGGATGGTAGTACCGTAATTATTAATTTGAACCTTGAGAACCTTGTTAAAGCAGGGAAAATATAACTATTCATTTTTCTTAGAATGATTAAATGATCTTTTTCTCTGTAGTTGCTGATTTTGTAGGGCTGGATCCCAGAATTGCTGCATGGCTTATAGATCCTACTGTTGCTGCACCCTCTTTTGAAGATTTAGTGGCAAAATACTTTGGAAACTCCATCACAGTTAAGGTGAACAGCACATACGGAAATTCCTCAAGAGCGACTGTGGTGAGTTGTTTTAAGATAAGGCTTATCAACCTTAATACAACCCAAATTTTCCTCTAGGAACTTCTTCTACTTCATAGACAGTCCAGTAGTAAAAAGAACATTGCTGACATTCATTTTTACTTAATCAGCAGAAATGCTGTTTACCCTGACATTTCTGATAGAGGATACTGAATAAAGATGGGTGATTTCTGTCAACTGTTCCTGGGAGGTGCCATCCGAAGAGTGGTTCTTCTAAATGGATTCTTTGTGTCAGAGAGTCGCCAGCTCTGTGAGCAGAGAGCTGCTTGTTTATAAATTCTTCATGCTGGTGACACAGCTGCTGTGGCTGAGGCCTGGGAAGGCCTCTCCTCAGTCCCAGCGGGGAGAATTGTAAGACTGCCCAGGTCTGTCTCTCTGACCACCTCTTTCAAGATGCACCCAGTTGTTAGGAACCACTGTCTGGAGAAGCACGGGTGCTTGCAGCTCTGGAACCTGCCCGGAGCCCAGCAACAGGGAGACTTGACATGGCCGCACAACAGGGCCAGAGGAGGCGTCCCAGCGGGAGCAGCGCCGGCCACCATCAGGCCACTCTGTTCAGACTTCCCGGGTGTAAGTTAACAGGCACATGTTAAAAGCACGACTAGAAGGCCACACAGGAGGCCATGTGAGCCTGCCCTGCGTGCCGGGGCTGAGCTGGGGCTGGTCGCTGCTTGGGGTGCTTGATCCTACAGACCCGCAGTTGAGGAGGGATCTGTGTCAGATAGAGGCTTGGGGTTGGAAATACAGAAACTCAGTCTCCCTTAATTTAAAAAGAGATTTGTCAGAGGAATGTGGGGTAGCTCAGAGCCTCAGAGGAAAAGCAGAACCAGGCTTTGGGAAGACAGGCGTCAGGCGGGTCTGGGGACCCAGGCAGCAGGAGCCCACGGGCCGGGGGCCAGCAATGAACTGTGATCATTTTCTCTACACGTCACTTTTGTCCAAGACTCAAAGCTTTAGCACTTAGAGTCTCCTTTCCACGACTGTGTCACATGTCCACCCCTCGGCAGGGCAGGCAGGGTGTGGAGATTGGCAGTCTCCCCAGATCCATGCTGCTGGAGTGGGAACTTCCCCTGACACAAGCCGAGATATCATTGCTGAAGGAGGGAGCTGTCCGCCTCTGTGTTAGCCCAGGTTTACAGAGGAGAACCCAGGTGCAGAAGGGTGCATGTACACGCACCTTGCCCAAGGTCATGGTTCAGTTCAGAGTTTGGATTTCTGACTCTAAAGTATAGTTTCTTTCCAGTATACACACGTGCAAGTTAGGGATGGGAGTGGCTGCACGGAACAAAGCACCAGCTCCAGCGGGTGTGTTTTCTCCCTGGCGAGAAGTTGGAGCCCCTCACCCAGGCCGAGCAGCTGCTCCCAGAGCTGTGCGACTCAGTCGCTCCCCGCGCACCGTTGCCTTATGGTCCCACCGGGAAGCTTCGCCCGAGGCCCTCCTCCACACGCCAGGCGGGAAGGAGGCTGCCTGGGATGAACTTCCGCTCGTGTCTTGTTAAACAGGGCAGCAATGCGTCTGCTGGAGGTGGAAGGCGGCCCGTTGCTCTGCAGGGTCTCCTGCTGCCCTGGAGCAGTGGTATGAAAGGAGGGGAAAGGAAAGCGCGGTCCGGGTCAAGGAGCAGCAGGGAAGCAGTGAGGACTCATGAGAGTGCGGCTCCTGTCCGGGAGGCGGGAGACCTCGGGTGGCGAGAAGGAAGATGACGACCGTGGGGAGACAAGCTGCGGCCGGGCTGAGCCGCGAGGGGCCAGAGCTCCGCCACCGAGTGCGAGCCGTCCTGGGGAAGCCTCGCGGCTCAGCGCTGCCGTCGGGGAGGCGCGTTCAGGCAGCAGGGCGGTGGCCGTCTGCCAGTCACAGCCGACGCGTTCACGTGGACGTGTTCGTGGTGCCTCCCAGCTAGTGGTTCCCGGGAGAGCCAAGACCCGGGATGGCGTCAAGACAAACGCGAGGTGCACAGCCAGTCGCCGATCATCGTGGCGGGGGTTGGCGGTGTGTCTGTCTCTAAACTGAGGCTGGGCGCCTGGAGTCTGGGGGGCCGTGTGGCAGCAGGAGGGGTGCAGTAGGGACGCAGGGCTCTGCGCAGGGGGGCAGAATTCGACTGACTGTCGGGGCCGCGGCTCACCGCCGCCCTCCTGGTCAGCTGGACACAGACCCTGTTGGCCCACCTCCCAGGGTCTCTGTGTGTGTCTGGGACGGGGACCGGCGATGAGTGTGGGCGAGGCACAGGCTCCCAGACGCCCACGGTGGGTAGAGGGGCAAGCCGAGGGGCCAGGTCTGTCTCTACCACCATGCGATCTTTGCACCTTGGGCACTTAGCTCCTTTGTGGGTCATTTCCTGTAAAATGAGGAAAACTGGGTTGGGGAGAAAGTAAGAAGCAATAGGTAGCTTGAATTTGCCTGAAAAGTATCTTCCGAAGTGTGGGAACTGCTCTGCTTGAGGCGATGGGTGGCGGCACCAGACGTGTGCTCTCTGCCGAGGAAACACTGCCGCTTCCTAGAGTGTGACGAACGTTGCTGCCAAATGTGCCTGATGTTGAATTCTTTTGATCTTTTAAAGAATCAGAATGTACATGCGAACCTGAGGGTGCTCTACGGACTTACGATGGGCCTTTGTTCCCAGCTCAAGGCAAGGCATTTCATTGTAACTTCACTGTCCAAGGGCTGTCTTTCATTCACAACCATGCTCACAGGAAACAGTACCCTCAGTGTCTTTGTGCACGAAACGGGGTTCTGAGGCCAAGTGAACCTGCGCATCACTCATAGAAGGGCGGTCCAGATGATAAGACCTGAAATTTTTTAAATGTTTTCTATAGGTTGACAACAATTGTAACATTTTTTTAAAGACTCAATTCAATTGGAATGTTTCTAACTCTGCAGTTAACGTAAAAGCTAAGAGTTTATTTCAGTTAGTAGTGATGGACACAGCTCCACTCAGTCTCATTGGGAAGCAGAGGTCATTTGAAGGACCTGTCAGGAAGGGTTGAGTGAAGGCACTGTGAACCACAGCAAGGGCAGGAGTCAGGGGGCCAGAAGGGACGGAGAAGTCTGCAGGGCAGGCACTGGCTGGAAGCTTTCCACCCCTGGGCTCAAAGGGTGGGCTGTTACAGGGACCCTGGGAAAGCAGTGGCCCTGCAGGGGGCTGCTGGCCAGGAGCTGGGTGCCAGAAGTGGTGGCTGCAGGCCAAGGACTGGGGCCAGAAGTGCACTGTGGGCTGGCACAGGGGAAACCCGCTTCCCTCGCCTCCTGCCCCTGAATGGGCAAAACCAGCCCGAGGGCAGGGAACGAGCCCAGCTGATGTGGCCTGGAGGGTATCTACCCTTCTTCCAGGGCCAAGAGCAGGACAGAGGATGGGTCCTAGGGGCAGCCGAGAAGGTGAGGGCACAGCAGAAGGACAGACGAGGCAGAGGGCTCTCAGATGGAAACCCTGATAAAGAGCGTGGGAGGTGATCCGAGTAGATGAAGGTGGTGCACATCTCCCCACGTTAATTTATAAAGTCTGGGCAAAATCAAGGAAAATTCTAGTTAAATTTTTGGGAATTCAGAAAACCTATTTTGAAATTAAAATGGGAGACTAAAAGTCCACAAATACCTAAATCACACTTAAAAATAAGAAAGATTAAAGAAAAGTGGGAGTGGGACTTGTCCTACCAGGTATTTCTGAATATCTCTACTAGGGCTTGGTAATAAAATAGGATACTTGACAAAAATAGGGATTTTATTAGGAAGGAGGATAGGGGAACCAACCATGCCCGCCAGAGGAGTTGCTCAATGAAATTAAGTAGGCTGTTCAGCAAACGCAGGTAGAAATAATAGTTTAAAAGTAACACTGATGTCATTTCTTCCTATGAAACAGGTTTACGGTTTATGGCAACTGTTTTGTACTTTGGAGCTTCCTCTGATACCAATTTTGGCAGGTAAGTTACCCTAAAGATGATGCCCAGTCATCCTTCTAGAGAGTTCTTTGTACCTTTTGGGAAGACTGTTTTCTCTTGACTTAGTTTGGGGTGGGCAGTGCATCATATGGGCACCGAAGAGGTAGTGAGCCCTTAACTTTCCCTTTCTCTAACAAGAGGGATTGGACCGCATCACCTCTTGGGCTAGAAGGACTCTAAGGTTCTAACATCTGGGTCACGTGGTATCGCTTCTGTACTGCCTGTTCTGCAGGTGGCCTGCCAGACTCCCACAGCCCTGAGAGCAGTGGTGGGGGGAGGAGGCCTGTCTGGATGTTTTCCAGGTCAGCACTTGTCCTGGTCCTGGTGTGATGGACCCTTCTGCTTCGTGAGAACCCCCTGCAAGCACTGTTGCAGGCCCTGCTCTGCCTTTGCTCTTAGGCCCTGACCCGCCCTGTCCTGCTGGGCACCTGGGAGAGCAGAGCCTCGCCCAGCATGGCAGCTGAGTGGCCGGGGGTGACTCTCCATCCAGAGTGTCCCCATGCCCACTGCCACCATTGCTGGGCTCCAGTACTGACCCTCATGGACGCTGCCGAGCTCGCACTGTCATCTTGGTCCTCATCGGGGGATGAGGCTTGCTCCTGGCACTGCAGTCTTTCTCAGAAATGATTTGTTGCTGCAGTACAGATTTTTGTCTGCTTTGGTTTTGAATCACAGTGATGGAAAGCTACAGCATTCAGGTGAACAAGGAAGAGATGAAGAGGACTTCAGCACTTCTTGGGGTACATTCTTCTGTCAGACTGTTTGCATGTGTTAGCTCTCTCCTGTCTGATGAGTTGGTCCCCTTGGCAGTTCTCGGGTGACTTTCCTTTTCTTCCCTTCCTTGTTTGTCCCAGACTGATGTTGGCACTGTTCCTCCTATCTCTGACTCCTGCAGGGGAGTACCACGCTTTGAAAGGATTGAAACAAGCGTCACATCTGGGTACTCTCCATGTGGATGTGTGCATGGTTTAATGGATACCCACTGACATTGCCCCTTGTAGTTGGTGACGTTTCTTGGATTCTTTAAAGAAGCAAAATCAAAGTTTCATCTAGGTTATCCATTCTGCTGGTGTACAGTTGTTCATAGTTCTCTCTGATAATCCTTTTTATTTCTGTAAAATTGATAGTAATTTCTTTTTTTTTTTTTGGCCTCACTGTGAGGCTTGTGGGATTAGTTCCCTGACTAGGGATTGAACCCAGGCCCTTGGCAGTGAAAGTGCGGAGCCCTAAACACTGGACTGCTAGGAAATTCCCTGATAATAATATTTTTCACTTAAATTTCTGACTTTTGTAATTTGAGCCTTTTCTTTTTTCCTTAGTCTAGCTAGCTAAAGGTTTGTCAATTTTGTTGATCTTTTCAAAGAACCAAATTTTGGTTTCATTGATTTTCTTTATTGTTTTTATATTCTTGATTTCATTTAACTCTGCTCTCATGTTTATTATTTCCTTCCTCTGCTATCTTTGGGTTTAGTCTGTTCTCTTTCTAGTTCCTTAAGTTGTGAAGTGAGGTTATTGAGTTCAGATTTTTCTTGTTTTTTAATATAAGCATTTATAGCTATAAATTTCCTCCTTAGCACTGCTTTTGCTGCATCCCATATGCAGGTATGTTGTGGTTTTGTTTTCATCCATCTCTAAATAATTTCTAAATTTGCTTTTTATTTCTTCTTTGATCTTTTGGTTGTTTAAAAGTGTGTTGTTTAATTTATACAATTTTGTGAATTTTCTAGTTTTCCTTTTGTTATTGATTTCTAACTTCAACTTGCTGTGGTCAGAGAAGATACTTTCTATGATATTTGTCTTTTAAAATCTCTTGAGACTTAATTAGTGGCCTAGCATGTAGTCTATTTTGGAAAACATCCCATGTTCACTTGAGAAGAATATCCCATGCACATGTTATTGTTGGGTAGAGTGTTATGTACATGTCTATTAGCTCTAGTTGGTTTATCATTGCTTAAGTTCTTATTTCCTTACTTACCTTCTGTTTGGTTGTTCTATCCATTATCATGAGTGAGGTATTCAAGTCCCTGACTATTACTGTAGAACTATCCATTTCTCCCTTCATTTCTGTTAGTTTTTCTTCATATATTTTAATGGTCTGTCATTAGGTATGTAAATGCTTATATTATATCTTCTTGCTGTATTGAAAATATAATGTCATCCTTTGTCTCTTGTAACCAGTTTTTATTTAAGTTCTATTTTGTCTGATATTAATACAGCCATCCCTGCTCTGTTTTCATTAATATTTGGATGGAATATCTTTTTCCATCCTTTCAATTTCAACCTGTTTGTCTCTTTGAATTTAAAGTGAGTCTCTTGCAGACAGCATATAGTTGTACCATGGTTTTTTATCCATTCTGCCAATCTCTGTCTTTCAATTGGAGAGTTAATCCATTTACATTTAATTAATTACTGATAAGGAAGGACTTGCTTCTATCATTTTGCTATTTGTTTTCTATATGCCTTATAGCTTTTTTGTCCTTCATTTCCTGCATTACTGTCTTCCTTTGTGTTTAGTTGATTTCTTGTAGAAATGTTTAAATTCCTTTCTCATTTCCTTTTGTATATATTCTATAGTTTTTTCTTTGTGGTTACCATGGGGATGACATCTAACACCCTAAAGTTATAACACTCTAATTTGAATTTATATGAGCTTAACTTCAATGACATACAAAAACTGTGCTCTTTTACAGCTCTGTCCCCCCACTTCCAGTTATTCATGTCACAAAATTACATCTTTATACATTGTGGGTCCCAAAATATAAACTAATAATTTTTTAAAATTATGTAGAAAGGAAGATTTGGAGTCACAAACTAAAGTTACAGTACTACTAGCTTTTATACTCATAATTGTTTTTTTCTTAAATCATATAGAAAACAAAAAGTATAGTTACAAATTATTATAATACTGGCTTTTATAATTCACGTATTTACCTTTATTGAGATCATTATTTCTTCATTTGGCTTTAGGTTACTGTATAGTGTCCTTTCATTTCACCTTGCAGGACTTCTTTGAGCATTTCTTCCAGGGCAGGTGTAGTGTTCACATCTCCCTCAGCTTTTGTTTATCTGGGAATGTCTTAATTTCTCTCTCACTCTTGGAGGACAGTTTTGCCAGATAAGGATTTTGGGTTTACAGTTTTTTCTTTTAGCACTTTGAATATATTAACCGACTGTCTTCTGGCCTCCAATGTCTCTGATGAGAAATCTGAGGATAATCTTATTGAGGATCCCTTGTATGTGATGACACTTTTCTCTCATTGCTTTCAAAATTCTCTTTTGTCATTGTCTTTTGAAAGTTTGATCATATTATGTCTTCATGTTCATCTCTTTGAGTTCATCTTACTTGAAGTTTTTGAGCTTCTTCGATGTTTGTATTCATGTATTTCATCAAATTTGAGGAGTTTTCATCTTTAGTTTTCTAAAGATTCTACCAGAAAACTACTAGAGCTAATCAATGGATTTTGTAAAGTAGCAGGATAAAAAATTAATGCACAGAAATCTCTTGCATTCCTATACACTAATGATGAAAATTCTGAAAGAGAAATTAAGGAAACACTCCCATTTACCATTGCAACAAAAAGAATAAAATACCTAGGAATAAACCTACCTAAGGAGACAAAAGACCTGTATGCAGAAAATTATAAGACACTGATGAAAGAAATCAAAGATGACACAAACAGTTGGAGAGATATAACATGTTCTTGGATTGGAAGAATCAACATTGTGAAAATGACTATACTACCCAAAGCAATCTACAGATTCAATGCAATCCCTATCAAACTACCAAGGGCATTTTTCACAGAATTAGAACAAAAAAGTTTACAATTTGTATGGAAACACAGAAGACCCCAAATAGCCAAAGCAATCTTGAGAAAGAAAAACGGAGCTGGAAGAATCAGGCTCCCTGACTTCAGACTATACTACAAAGCTACAGTAATCAAGACAGTATGGTACTAGCACAAAAACAGAAATAATAGATCAATGGAACAGGATAGAAAGCCCAGAGATAAACCCACACACATATGGTCACCTTATCTTTGACAAAGGAGGCAAGAATATACAGTGGGGAAAAGACAGCCTCTTCAATAAGTGGTGCTGGGAAAACTGAACAGCTACATGTAAAAGAATGAAAATAGAACACTCTCTAATACCATACACAAAAATAAATTCAAAATGGGTTAAGGCCAGACACTATAAAACTCTTAGAAGAAAACATAGGCAGAACACTCTATGACATAAATCACAGCAAGAAATAGGTAGCTAGTGGGAAGGAGCTGCGTAGCACAGGGAGGTCAGCTTGGTGCTTTGTGACCACCTAGAAGGGTGGGATAGGGAGGGTGGGAGGGAGGCTCAAGAGGGAGGGCACTTCCCTGGTGGCGCAGTAGTTAAGAATCCGCCTGCCAATGCAGGGGACACGGGTTCAAGCCCTGGTATGAGAAGATCCCACATGCCACAGAGCAACTAAGCCCATGCACCACAACTACTGAGCCTGCACCTTAGAGCCCGTGAGCCACAACTACTGAAGCCTCTGCACCTAGAGCCCGTGCTCCGCAACAAGAGAAGCCACCACGATTAGAATCCTGTTCACCACAACAAAGAGTAGCCCCCACTTGCACAACTAGAGAAAGCCTGCGCACAGCAACAAAGACCCCACACAGCCAAAAATAAATAAACAAACAAACAAATAAATTTATTTAAAAAAAGAAGGAGGGCATGGGGGATATATGGATACATATAGCTGATTCACTTCGTTATACAGCAGAAACTAACAGAACATTGTAAAGCAGTTATACTCCAATAAAGATGTAAAAAAATTTTTGAGGGGTTTTCAGCTATTATATCTTCAAATATTCTTGCTATCCTTTTCTTTCTCTTCTCCTTCTGGGGCTCCCACAGTGTGTGTATTGGTCTGCTTGATGGTGTCCCACAGGACCCTTAAGCTCTGTTCACTTTTCTTCAATATTTTATTCTTTCTGCTCCTCAGCCTCAATAATTTTCATTATTCTCTCTTCAAGTTCACTGATTCTTTCTTCTGCCTGCTCAGATCTCCCTTTGAACCCTCAAGTGACTTTTTAATTTCAATTATCATACTTTTCAGCTCCAAAAATTTCTTTTTTAGTTTCTTTTTACATTTTCTGTCTCTTTATTAATATTTCTATTTTGTTCACACATTGTTTTCTTGACTTTCTTCACACCTTTCTTTAGTTCTTTGAACATCTTTAAGATGGTTGTTTTAATGGTGTCTGGTATATATCTGCCATTAGGTCTTTTTTTTCAGTGATAGTTTCTGTTTTTTTTTTTCCTTTGAATACACCATATTTTCCTGTTTCTGTGTTTGTCTTGTGATATTTTTGTTGAACATTGGACATTTGGATCTAATAATGTGGTAACTCTGGAAATCAGATTCTCTCCTTTCCCACAGTTTGCTCTTTCTGTGTGTTATTGTTTCTGTTTATTGTCTTGGGTTTTTAAATTTGCTGTAGGTTGTCTCTGTGTTGAGGATCAACCTAAAGTATAAACCTAAGGTCTTCACAGTTCTTTTCTGAGCCTTTTCCTTGGCATGCACGGTCACTTTCTAATTTTTCCCATGTATGTGAGGTTATTTTTGAATGTCCTTGTCTTTAATATCTGGCTTCAAAGGAGAAAAAGCAAAAAATGCAGAGGGGTTAAAAAAGGCACTAGCCCTTTAAGTCCCCTGGAAGTCACTTCAGCTGGAGGGAGAGGGTCTTGCAATAATGGGGGAGGTGCAACAACAATGGCTGCGGGCCTGTTCTTCTGCACCTCTGTGATCAGAAGCAGCAATCAGTGATCAGAGCAGAGGCCCCCAATATCTGTACAGGGTCTTTTTTGCCCCACCAGTTCCTGCAGGCTGTGGGCAGGCTGCTCCAGAAACAGGTGCATGGCCTCCTGGCCTCGAGCCTCCTGTCTGGGGGAGGTGGGGTGGGTAGCTTCTATGGTACCAAGAGCTGAAACTGACCAAAATGAACTGCGGTTTACCATCCAAGGCTTCCCCTGGAAGCCATCAGCAGACTCCAGAGTTCCCAGACGGTTACATCAGAGGGTTCTTCCCCTGCAGTTGCTGTCCAGGTGGGAGATGGAGTCTCACCTCACAGGTGCCTCCTACTCTGCCATCTTCTCTGAATCTGCTTGGTACAAATCTTAAGTGTACAGCTTGATGTATTTTTATATATGTACACATCCATGTAACCTCCATCCAGATCAAGGTATAGAATATTTCCAGCACCCGGAAGTCTCCTTCCTGTCCCCTCCCAGTCTGTACCCCCAGATAGCCATTCATCTGACCCTGTCCTTGGTGATTCTGAGCTTCATGTAAACCACACAGCATGGGCTCTTTGCTTCTGGCTCCTTTTGCTCACATTCTATCTGTGGGATTCACCAATTTGGTTGAATGTAGCAGAAGTGCATGCCAATAAAAATCGCTTGTAGCACCTATTGTAAGAAGGTGCCATAATTTCCTTACACCCTCTCCCATTGTTGGGCACTGTGATTGCAGTGGCTGCGACTATTCATGTGGTGTAACTATAACCTGTGGTGGATAAGAGAGCTCTTGTCCCTTGGTTTTCTATCCAGAAGTGGAATTGCTGGGTTACAGTGTATGCGTATATTTAGCGATAGTAGGTACTTCCAAATAGCCCTTCAAATTGGTTATAACATTTTCTAGTCCCATTTGCTACATCCTCACCAGCGCAGTACTGTCAGTCTTTTTCACTTTAGCTATCCTGGTGGGTCTGTAGTCGCATTTTATTGTGGAGTTAATTTGCATTTCCCTGATAAGTAATAATAGTGAGCACCTTTTCATATGCTTGATGGTATTTTGGATATATTCTTTTTGTGATCCAATTTTTCAAAGATTTGCCTATTTAAAAGTTTATGTCAGCTTTTTCTTATTTACTTATAGGAATTGTTTATATATTCTGTATGTGGGTCCTTTGTAAGATATATTGAAAGTACTTTCTCCCAGTCCAGGGTTTGACAAACAGTGGTCTATAGGCCAAATCCATCCTGTGACCTGTTTTCATATGGCCTGAAATTAAGAGTGGTTGTTACAATTTTTAAAAAACAAACAAAAGTAGAGAAGAATATGTGACAGAGACCATATGTGACCCATAGAGTCTGAAGTATTTACTGTCTGGCCCTGTCTTTGTCTACAGCTTGTCTTTTTACTCTCTCAATAGCTATGTCCTTTGATGAACAGAATTTCTTCATTTTCATGAAGTCCAATGAACCATTTCTTAAATGTTTGAGAATTTTTGTGTGCTAAGTACTCTTTGTCTGACCTCTAGTAAAGATATTCTCCTGTGTTTTCTTGTATAAGCTGTATTATTTTAAGCCTATCCTCCACTTCAAATTAATTTTTCTGCATGGTATAAAGTACAGTTAAGATTTTTCCCAGATGGATTTCCATTCAGTTAAGCACAATTTATTAAAAGTGCCACTGTTTCCTGCACTAAGAATTACAGTAGTGTCTTTGTCATAAATCAGGTCACTGTGTACGTGTGGGGTTTTTTCTGGACTCTTTTCTGTTTTTTTGTTTTGTGTGTCTGTCCCTGTGCTACTACTCCCCTGGCTTAGTTACTGTAGGCTTATAATATGTCTTGATATCCTACAGTCTTCCATCTTTGTTCTTCCACATGGTATTTTTCAATCCAGGTTCTTCGCATTTCCATATAAAATTCTCTGATCTACTTTTTAAAAACCAGCTGGGATTTTGATTGTACTTTCTATGCGTGTGATAAAAGACTCATATGCAGACTCTACAGATAACTCCTGTCAATAAGAAAAAGCCACTTAACACATTTAAAAAACATTTTATTTATTTATTTGGTTGTGCCAGGTCTTAGTTGCGGCAGGTGGGCTCCTTAGTTGCAGCATGCGAATTCTTAGTTGCGGCATGTGGGATCTAGTTCCCTGACCAGGGATCAAACCCGTGCACCCTGCATTGGGAGTGTGGAGTCTTAGCCACTGGACCACCAGGGAAGTCCCCATTATCTGTTTTTTCATGCTTTGTTCCTTGCTTTTCTTTTCATCATTTGTTCCCTTGACTATAGAATTCTGGCATACCTTAACTGAGGGCATTGTCTGTGGGTTCTTCTTTTTGCCTAGTGCTAGTTTTTTGTATCATACTTGTCCTGCTCCTATTTGTAAACGTCTTTCAGTATTTCAGCCGAAAGGCAGTTCTTGTCCGGTAAAGGTAGAGTGCAGATGATATTTCCTCAGAGTTGGTTGATTTACACTCTGCTCTCTCTTTTCTTTTATAATATTTTTTTAACATGTAAATCTATCTATTTATTTTTGGCTGCATTGGGTCTTCGTTGCTGCATGCGAGCTTTCTCTAGTTGCAGTGAGCAGGGGCTACTCTTTGCTGTGGTGCATGGGCTTCTCATTGCTGTGGCTTCTCTTGTTTTGGAGCACGGGTTCTAGGTGCGTGGACTTCAGTAGTTGTGGTTTGTGGGCTCAGTAGTTGTGGCTCATGGGCTTAGTTGCTCCGCGGCATGTGGGATCTTCCCAGACCAGGGCTCAAACCCATGTCCCCTGCATTGGCAGGTGGATTCTTAACCACTGCGCCACCAGGGAAGTCCCTATAATAATTTTTTAAAAGTCCTGGTCATGTTCTACTTTTCTTCTGGCCAAAATGGTGAGGGGGTGAGGGGTTCATAGATTCAGCATGTCCTACTGCTCTGCCCAGCACTGTATTTATCAGCTGTTTCATAAGGTACCTTTGTCTTTTCCCACCTGGGCCTTGCATGCCGCCCACCCCTCGCCCTGGGCTGTGCCCCAGTTTGTGTGGTTGTTCAAAGCGTTGTTGCTTGTTTCCGCCGCAGCTGCTCCTCTGTTGGGAGGGAATGTCCTGCATTCACCATGCAGTTTGGTCCTAGCTCTTCTGCCTTGGGATACTTCGGAAGTTTTGAGGTTTATGGTTTGATGCTGGATCCGTTTACTTGTCATAATGTTGCTGGAGAATTCCTTCTTCTTTCCCTCCTTCATTTTGGTGTGTTATTTACTATTTTTACTTCTTTAAGTTTGTTTCCTTGGGTCCACTGCACTTAAGAGAGTGATTCTGAGCCTGAGTATTGCATCGTGAGTCAGAATATGTATTCTGTAATGTCCATTTTGGTAAATTTTAGATTATTTTTTATTCTTGCAAGATCTCATGTTGAGAAAAATAATCTTAAGTTGTGAAAACTATTAATAACATTGTGTCTGTCACATTCATAGTCTCGTCTCAAGGAACTGGAGCAAGAAGCCCATTTTGTTGCAGGAGAACAGTTTCTTATAACAAGCAGTAATCAGCTTCGAGAGGTAAAGCTAAATTTCAGTTCTTTTATTAAATATACTTCCTGTTCAGGGGTTACAGGGAGATTTATTCTGATTTTATAAGCATTATTCTATGTGATCATCTGAAAAGTATGTAACTTGTTCATGTCTTTCACATTGAGATTCATTACTTCAAAGCCTTTACATCTAAGAAAAGTACCGAATCAGAATCTAAGCATTTTGTCACAGCTAGTCAGGTGTGTCCCCTCTGGCCGGTTGCTTTAACTCTGTTATAGTGATGTTCAGGTCCTCTCAAATCCGGGACCCGCTCATCACGTGAAATGGCTTTTGTCGTAGATCCTGTTTGGCAAGCTGCAGCTGCACCTGCTGCGTCCACAGGAGACTCTCCCCAAAACGGGGCTCCGGAGACACCCGTCCACATCAGAAGCCGTGGTAAGGGTCGACAAGTGTCCCCTCACTCTCCGAGACAATAGCACCTCCCACCACATGCGAGTCCCTTGCAGAGCCCCGTGCTCCTTGTGGTGGCACAAGCCGGCAGCAACCACCACGGAGCAGTTCCGTTCCATCACTTCCTTTCTGCGGCAGGAGAGGTGCCCCCACCCCAAGGTTGCTCTTCAGTTATGAAGGAAGGACAAAGAGGCTTATGGTACAGTTTTCCAGAGGCAAGAAATTGCCTTGATTTCCTGCAGAGGATAATTTGATGGAACTTTGTTCTGGAAACCAAATTCTTGACAATGTAGTCATGACTTCTTTGTTTCACGCCCTCGTAAGAGACTGGAAATGGGAAAAGTCATCAGTCTTCTCCTTTCCCCAAGTTTGTTTTAGAAAAATTTAGCTGCCCTTCCCTTGAGAGGAATGCATTTTTTAAAAGACAGGGTGTAGTGAGATGCTGCTTTAATCAAATGGCAGGGTGTGAATAGATATTCAGAACCCCGTGAGTATAATGATACCGCTGGAAGCCTGCAGCGAGGAGCTTGGCCAGTGGGCAAGAGGACACGTGTTGCTCTGCTGAGGGCCAGCTGTGGAGGCTCCAGCTTATCCTTTCTGTGCCTTGTTCAGCGTTGGATTTTGCAGCCAAGGAACGCTTCCCTCCAGACTCCTCTGTGCACATCGCCCTTCCAGCCCCGCACTTCCTGCTCGTCTCAGCCCTGGCGGGGCACCACGCTTGCCAACTGTCCCCACACCTGGCCCTCGGGGCCCAGGCATCAGTCACCGAGTGAACGCCCACCCCTGGGGAGCGCTGCTCCCGAGAGGGGCTCGCATCTTCCCTCTTCCCCAAGTCTTCCCCACCCTGGTCAGTGTCCCCCTCCTGGTCCTTGGGAGCCAGCAGTGAGCTTACCCCTGCTGGTGACTCGTCACATCCAGGCAGAATGATCTTTTAAAAGTGTTAGAAAAGTCATGTTGATCCCCTGCCTTTAACTTCAATGGCTTTCTTTTTTTTGTTTGGCTGTGCTGGGTCTTCGTTGCTGTGTATGGGCTTTCTGTAGTTGGGGCGAGCGGAGGCTACTCTTGGTTGCAGTGCGTGGGCTTCTCATTGCGGTGGCTTCTCTTGTTGTGGAGCGTGGGCTCGAGGCTCACGGGCTTCAGTAGTTGTGGCACACGGGCTCAGTAGTTGTGGCTCGCGGGCTCTAGAGTGCAGGCTCAGTAGTTGTGGCGCACGGGCTTCGTTGCTCCGCGGCATGTGAGATCTTCCTGGACCAGGGCTCGAACCCGTGTCCCCTGCATTGGCAGGCGGATTCCCAACCACTGTGCCACCAGGGAAGTCCCCCAGTGGCTTTCCATGCCACTTAGAATAACATCCAAGCTCTCGAGTGTGCCTCCCCCAGGCCCTGGGTCTAGACTTCGCCCTTCTTTGACCTCCCTCACTCCTCACTCCCAGCACCCCACTGAGGACACTTCTCACAGGCTCCTTCCTCATTCTGGAAACTCTTCCCACGGAGTGTGCTCAGCTGTCTTCTGATTGTCAGCTTAAGTATTGCTTCCAGAAAGTCATCCTCTGGTCACAGGTGACAGTAAGACCCCCAGACACAACCTATCCCTTCACCTCGATTTGTTTTCTGCGCACAACTTGCCAAAATGCTGGAGAGGGCGTGGAGAAAAGGGACCCCTCCTACACTGCTGGTGGGAAGGTAAGTTGGTACAGCCACTGTGGAGAACAGTATGGAGGGTCCCTTAAAAACTAAAAAGAGAACTCCCGTATGATCCAGCAGTCCCACTACTGGGCATCTATCCAGAGAAAACCATGGTTAGAAAAGGTGCGTGCATCCCAGTGCTCATAGCAGCACTGTTCACAATAGGCAGGACATGGAAGCAGCCTAAAAGTCCATCAAGAGACATGGATAAAGAAGCTGTGGTACATGTATACAATGGAATACTACTCACCCATAAAAAAGGAAATAATGCCATTTGCAGCAACATGGATGGACCTAGAGACTATCATAAGTGAAGTGAGTCAGACGGAGGAAGGTATATATCACATGATGTCACTCATGTGTGGAATCTAATTTTTTAAAAATGGTTTAGATGAACTTAATTTGCAAAACAGAAACAGACTTACAGATATTGAAAACAAACTTATGATTACCAAAGGGGAAATGCGGGGGGGAGGGATAAATCAGGAGCTTGGGATGAACATACACACACTACTATATATAAGATAGAAAACCAACAAGGACCTACTGTAGAGCACAGGGAACTCTATTCAGTATCCTGTGATAACCTATATGAGAAAAGAATCTAAACAAGAAGGAATACATGTATATGTATAACCGAATTACTTTGCTGTACACCTGAAACTAATGCAACATTGTAAGTCAGCTATACTCCAATAAAATTTTTAAAAAGTTACCTAGTCACTTGTTTGCTTATTCCAGTAGGATGTAGGTTGCACAGATCAAAGACTTCATCTGACTTGTTCACTACATCCCCAGAACCAAATGGCCTAGAACTAGCACTTGCTGGGGCTGAGCTGTCGGCTGTGTGTTCACAGAGCACAGCGAGGGCAAGGGGCAGGACCCACCTTGCTGGAGAGACTCTGGAGTGGGTTTCAACGCCACATGGCAGTGTGCCCCCAAGTCCCAGGGGTGACAGAACCTGGGAAAGCACACGTTTCCACTCGGACTGCACCTGAGCTGGGGGTCTTGGCCTGATTTATTCTCCATCTGGGCACCAGCTGGCAGTGTTGCCCTTCCCTTTGCTACTCCTTAGCTCTCCCAGACAACCAACGAAAGAAGAGAGGAAACGTGATTCTCCTCTGGTGTCGAGGTGCTTCACTGTGCACAGAATTCAGACGATGCCCTGAATTTTTCTTCGCAAAGACATGATCAACATGAATCATATTATATTAGCTTTAATCTCTTACTTAGCTGAACAAGTCACACTGTTCTGTACATTTAAAAAGATGAACCTGTGCTAGGCAACATGTGCACATGGTTCTCAGTGCAAAATTAGGACTCCTTCCCACTTCCCTTCACCCGCCCTGTTCCCCTCCCCGTGGGAAGGGATGTGGTCTCCTGGTGAGATGGACAGCCTGGAACAATTCAAGTAAGGGCGCAACTATGAGCTTAGATATGCTTTTATTAGACTTTGTTTTTTAGAGTAGTTTCAGGTTCACCGCAAAATTGAGCAGATGGTATGGAGAAGTCTCATATACCCCCTCCCCAGCCCGAACACACACAGCCTCCTCAACCATCAACATGCCCCACCAGGGGCTACATTTGTTACAGCTGATGAACCCACACTGACACATCATCATTGCCCAAAGTCTGTAGTTTGCATTAGGGTTCCTTCTTGGTGTTATACAGGCTATGGGTTTGGACAAATGTGTAATGACACATATCCACCATTAGAGTATCGAACAGAGTGGTTTCACTGCCCTAAAAAGCCTCTGTTCTCCCTATTCATCTCTCCCCTCAACCCCTGGCAACCACTGTTTTTACTGTTTCCATAGTTTTGTCTTTTCCAAAATGTCATATAGGAATTATACATTATGTAGCCTTTTCAGATTTGATTCAGCTAGCAATATGCACTTAAGTTTCTTCCACGTCTTTTCACAGCTCATTTCTTTCTAGCACAGAATCATATTCCATTGTCTGGATGAACCACAGTTTTATTTATCTATTCACCTATTGAAGGACATCTTGGGTGCTTCCAAGTTTTAGCAGCTTGAATAAAACTGCTGTAAAACATTTGTGTTCAGGTTTTCACGTGGACATAAGTTTCTATCTTATTTGAGTAAATAAATAGCCTGATTTCTGGATTGTATGGTTAAAGTATATTTAGTTTTGTAAGAAACTACCAAACTGTCCTCCAGTGTGGCTGCACCATTCTGGTTCCCACCGGCAGTGACGAGGGTTCCTGTTGCTCCACACCCTCGCCAGCACGTGGTGGTGTCGGTGTCCTGGATTGTGGCCATTCTGACAGGCGTTAGCTATGTTTTAAAAAGACCACTCTCGTCACTGGTTGGAGAATGGAGGAGTCCCATTAATAGGCTGTTGCTGCAGCGTGGGCACTGCTGGCTCAGTGTCCAGGCGATGGCAGTGAGGATGGAGCAGAGCAAACACATGCTCAGAGCATTTTGAGAACAGAAAGGAGCTTCTCTGAGTGTGAGTTCACATGAGTGTGAATGCAGAGTAATTCCTGGTTTCCTTAGTTGTGCACCTGAGCAGATAGTGATGGCCGCTGCCCAGAGAAAACCAAGAGAGGAACAGTTTACGGGGGCTGGGGGTCAAGTGTTCAGCCTTGGACATGTGAAGACAGATGTGTGCACAAAACATCGATACAGAGCAGTTGGGTCTGTGAGGAGAAGTCCTGTGTTAGAGATGCACACCTGGAAGTAGTTGGCCCTGGGATGGTTGTCCTCTACCCTGGCAGGAGCTTTGGAAAAACACTCATGCCCAGGCCCACAACTGATCCACAAAATCAGAGTCTGTGGGCTGCGTGGCCCAGTCCGGACATTTTTTCTTTTTATGGATTAGTCTTGCTTAATAATGTCTTATTTATTTATCTATCTATTTATTTATTTATTTATTGCTGAGTTGGGTCTTTGTTGCTGCACGTGGGCTTTCTCTAGTTGCACTGAGCGGGGGCTACTCTTCGTTGTGGTGCGTGGGCTTGTCATCTTGGTGGCTTCTCTTGTTGCAGAGCACGGGCTCTAGGCATGTGGCCTTCAGCAGTTATGGTGCGCGAGGGCTTCAGCAGTTGTGGCTCGTGGGCTCTAGAGCACAGGCTCAGTAGTTGTGGCACACGGGCTTAGTTGCTCCGTGGCATGTGGGATCTTCCGGGACCAGGGCTCGAACCCGTGTGCCCTGCATTGGCAGGCGGATTCTTAACCACTGCGCCACCAGGGAAGCCCCAGACATGTTTTTGAAGCTCCCCCGCTGATTCTAGAAGCAGCCAGCACTGATAACCACAGAACTGAACTCTGAGAAACTGACATTTAGGGGTCAGAGAGAGAAGAGGTGCCGAGCAGAGGCTATGGAACGACCACAGAGAGAGAAGGGAGCTGAGAAGAATGTGGGGTCAGGAGCCAACAGAGGGAGCGTTTGATAAAGCTTGTAGAGCGGCAACGGCCACGGCACTCCGCCTCTGATCGTGAACCAGCGCGGCAGGGCTTTATCCAGAGCGTTATGAGATCAAACACTTCATCCTTTTCAAGTGTTCTCAGACAGCCCGATTCGAGATATACAGGGAGACTGTGGTTAGAAAGTTATTTTGTGAGTAAGGTATCAGGATAAAGAGAGTTAGTTGATCTTAAGCAGTTTTCTTGGCTAAGTATTTTCATGCACTTTCATCCCGCTAGGGATAGCTTTTCTGAGAAACTGCAGTTCTGGATTATACCGAGGCAGGAGTCCTCCCTCTGGGTAGAGCCCTGCTCCGAGGACACCAGTGTTGGCCCTCCTGTTTATGTTCTATGGCTGGCCAAGACTCCATGACCTCAGTCTATTAAATAGAGAGTGATGCAGTTCGGTGGCTCATGCTAGTACATTAAAGTTATGTCATCAGTTCTCCCCCAAGTTGATTTTTAGATTCAGAATGATCCTAACTAATACCCTAGCAGGAACTTTTGGTAGAAATTGGCAAGATGAATCCCAAATTTGTAGGGAAATGCAAACAACTAAGAAGAGGCAAGATAGTCTTGGGAAAAAGCACTATTGAAGGACTTAGTCTGTTGGATATCAAGACTAATCATGAAGCAGTAGAAATTATGAGGAATTAATTAATCAGTACGAAGTAGTGTCAATTCAAGGATAAGCAAATAGACAAATGGTCCAGGATAGGGAATCTACAAACAGACCTGCACGTGTGTGTATAAAGTGCATGTTCTCTGAGAGGGAGGGCTCAGTGTATCTTGACCCCTGTTTCACACCATATACAAAAATAAATTTCAAATGAATTGTATATCTAAATATAAAAAGTAAAGCAAAGATTGTAGAAGATACCATAAGAGAATATCTTCAAGGCCTTGAGGTAGTTAAACATCCTTAAACAGGACACAAGATGCATCAGCCATAAAGGAAGAGATTGATCAATTGGGCAATAGTAAAATTAAGAATTTCCATTTATGAAAAGACACTATTGGACTTCCCTGGTAGCGCAGTGGTTATGAATCTGCCTGCCAATGCAGGGAACACGGGTTCGATCCCTGGTCCGGGAAGATCCCACATTCCGCAGAGCAACTAAACCTGTGCACCACAACTACTGAGCCTGTGCTCTAGAGCCCACGAGCCACAACTACTGAGCCTGTGCGCCACAACTGCTGAAGCCTGAGTGCCTAGAGCCCATGCTCCACAACAAGAAAAGCCACCGCAATGAGAAGCCCGCACACCTGCAACGAAGAGTAGCCCCCGCTCGCCCCAACTAGAGAAAGCCCTTGTGCAGCAACAAAGACCCAATGCAGCCAAAAGTAAATAAAATTTTTAAAAATAAATAAATAAATAAGACACTATTAAACAAATAAAAGAACAAGCCACAGAGGGGTAGAAGATATTTCCACTAAATATAGCCAACTAAAGAAAACCCTGTCCAGAAAAATGAATTCCTACACATCAAGAAGAAAGATACATACAAACCAACGTTTTAAATGAAAAAAACATGAACAGGGTTTAATGAAAGGAGATATACAATTGGCCAATAAACATTTGAATCATGTCTGACTTTATTAGTCAGGGAAATACACACTAAAACTACGTTGAAATGTCACTTCACATTTGCCAGAATGGCTAAAATGAAGACCTAGGAGAACATGTGTTGGCGGAGATGTGGAACAAGGAGAACTTTCATGTGCTGCTGATGGGGACAAAAACCATTGTGTTTACCTTGGACAACTGGCTGGTATCAGCTCTGCTACAGGTGACCCAGCGCCTCTCTCCTCTTTACGTACATGTTCAACAGAACCGTGGACGTGTGTTAACCAAAATCTGTGCACCAGAATGTTCACAGCAGCACTCTTTGTAATAGCCCTGCAGTGGAAACAGCGCACATGTCCATCAGGGGTGGAATGGGTAAATAACTGTCCTGCATTCAAATAATTCCTAACAGCAGTGCAAGTAAATCATACAACAAGGACCAACCTTAAAACCGGAATGTTGAACGAAAGAAGCCGCACACAAAGAGTACCTATCCTATTCCATTGATACAAAGCTCAAAAACTGGAAGAAGGGCTTCCCTGGTGGCGCAGTGGTTGAGAATCCGCCTGCCGATGCAGGGGACACGGGTTCGTGACCTGGTCCGGGAGGATCCCACGTGCCGCAGAGCGGCTGGGCCCGTGAGCCATGGCTGCTGAGCCTGTGTGTCCGGAGCCTGTGCTCCGCAACGGGAGAGGCCACAACAGTGAGAGGCCCGCGTACCGCAAAACAAAAAACAAACAAACAAAAAACTGGAATAAGTGGTCTTGCTGGTGGAGGCCAGGGGGCTGGTTACCTCTGGGGGAGGGCCAGAGGCCTGCCTGGGAACCTGGGATGTTCCCTCTGGGTGGCAGTACCCAGGTGTGTTCCATTTGTGATAATTTAACAAACCGTGTTTACATGATCTTGTGCTTTATGTACGTTGTATTTTGACTTTTTAAAATTAAATTTAAAACCCATAGTCATATTCCAGTGTTACCTCCCTGACTTTGTGCTCGATAACTGTGATTCAGATGTTGGGGTTCCTAAACTACTGAGTTACACATTTGTAGGCATTTTCCTAGTTTACTGTCCTACATGGTGTTTTACATGCCCTGGATTTAGATTTCAGGAATTTAAATCTCAAGAGGAATCTTATTTCTGAGCTCATGTGAAGTGCCTTTAGCTCCCAAATGTACAATAATGATTCTGTAAGGGATTAAAATTAAGACACTTGATAAACTGAGTTTATTATGAGTCTTCATTTTGGAAAATATGCTCAAGATAGACCATTTATTATTAGGACTTTTCCAGCTGAAAATAAGTGTTTGGAATGTTAAAATTAAGTGAAGGAATTATATTGGTGATATTTATTCTTATTTTTTAGTTAAATGCTCTACAAGACCTTCATCCATTACCCAAAATAATTTTGGAATATAGGCAGGTAAGTTAGATTTTTTTTTTTTTGGTCAGTAAGTTGGTAATGAAGGGGGCCCATATGGCACCGTCTGTGTTCACAAAATCCATCATCGCTGAAGTAGCCCTGACAGTGTCCTAAAGGGAATGCAGTTTGTTCACGTGGACCTCATATTAGCACTGCTTCTTGTACCCAGACATGATAGTCCTCAGGTCTACAAACAGCCCTGCTGTGAATCAGAGGAGTCGTAAATGGAAGGGGACGAACAAAAATTCTGAAGGAAGTGTTTGGTGTGTCATCCTCATGTGGCCACAGTGTGACTTCGGCTTCCATCCGCGCCGAGTTCAGAAGCCTGTCACACAAGCCTCCTCCCTCTCCCGGCCTGGTGGTGTTTTATCATCTCGCATTGACACTTACTGACTTACGGACATGCCCCTCTCTCTAGCTACGTTTCTAGCTCCTCCTCTTTTCCCCGTTCACATACCTACCATCTGTTCACAGGTATGACTTGCTGCCGCTCGGACCATCGTTATTTACTGCTGTCCTTGTTAGGGCTGGGCAGCTGTGTGTGCGTGGGGTTGGGGGTGGTGGTGGTGGGTAAATGGTAGCACCTGAACTGAAAGAGGCCCCACGGGGGACACTGGGTGCTGGGACTCGGGAACTCTCCCTATATCTTTGCAACTTTTCTCTAAAAAGAATTATTCCAGGACAAAGTTTATTTTAAAAGGAGTAGGGTGACGTCTTTCTCTGTTGGTCATTGTTATTTAATTCTGGGCACCACATAAGGCCATTTCAGGGCCTCCTGGAGTCACCTGAGGTGACATCAGTGACACATGCCCAGCACTCTGTGAGACACTGCTTTGACACTTGTTCCTAATTTAAACACAGAAAGTGATTACTTTTGTCTTCTAATCTAGGTTCACAAGATCAAGTCAACCTTTGTAGATGGATTACTAGCTTGCATGAAAAAGGTAACTAAAGCTAAGAAAAAAGATATCATGATTGGGGATATGGCTTACACATGGGTTCAGATACATGTAGAATTTCTTTAAATAATCTAATATTCTTGAAACTATGAACCATGATTTTGTTATCATTTAGGTCTATAGCATAAGTTGACATTATACCTTAAAATCTCATAGTCATGTGGAAGCTCTACTGCTGACCACGTGCTTTCACATCTGTTATTGCATCTCTTTTCCGTAGTCATTTGAGGGACATGTTGTTTTAGTTCATGCATGAGGAGTCTGCAGTCAGAGGTATTCTGTGACTTGTCTGCGACACACAGCAAGTGACAGCCCCGGTCTGGGGTGCACAGCCCCACCTTGAGTCCATGCTGTGACCCCCATGGCACATCAGCCCACGTGTCCTACTGCAGCTTCTGCATAGCCTGGGAGAGAATCTCCTTCACCCTGATCACATGCAGGAATTTGTAACCCCACGGACATTGGGTTGGGAGTGTAGGGCCCGTGGCTCCTGGTTCTCTGGACGGAGCAGTGAGCGTTGTGTGCTGAAGGGGCCAGCGTGTTTGTGACTTCACACGGCACTGTCAGAGCATAAGCTGATTCTTTCCAACTGATAAAGGGCTCTGTTTCCTCCACGTGGAACCAGACTGGAACCGTGACCGGAAGACTGTCAGCCAAGCATCCTGTAAGTTAGCTCTTGTTAAATGCCTGTTTCTGTGTCGGGACTGCAGTTTTGCCTAGATGTGTGTTTGTCTGTGCACTTTTTGTTTGTAAGAGGAGACCCCATACTGATAGGCTGTGGAGTTTTTTCTGTTTATTAATTCAGCCAATGTTCATTTAGCACATACTATGGGTTTTTTTTTTTTGTTTTTTTTTTAAGTATACTATGGGTTTTTAAAAAAAATTTTTATGGTAGTGTATAGACATCCATGTCACTCTCTCACTTTGTCCCAGCTTACCCTTCCCTCTCCCCGTGTCCTCAAGTCCATTCTCTAGTAGCACATACTATGTTTTGGGCACTTAGTGGGGGATCAGGACACTACACATGTGAAGTGTTGAGTTAGTGGGGGGGTCTTCACATCCAGAGAGTCACGCACTCTGGTGCTGAGGGCAGGAGGGACAGACACCTCTTCCCACCCCATTCTTCATTTTCAGATTTGTACTGGACAGGTGGCTTCCGCAGATAATCTCTTTTTTTGGCTGTGTTGGGTCTTTGTTGCTGCGCAGACTTTCTCTAGTTGTGGCGAGCGGGGGCCACTCTACATTGTGGTGTGCAGGCTTCTCATTGCGGTGGCTTCTCTTGTTGCAGAGCATGGGCTCTAGGTGCATAGGCTTCAGTAGTTGTGGAACACGGGCTCAGTAGTTGCAGCTCACGGGCTTAGTTGCTCTGTGGCATGTGGGATCTTCCCAGACCAGGGCTCGAACCTGTGTCCTCTCTGATTATCTCTTGCTGGGCTTTATTCTCTTCCAGAAATTTCTCACATCTCAGGCTTGCGGGTAGCACTCCTCCCAGGTTTTCTGGGGTGCTGTAGTTTTACTTATTTATTTTTCTGTTATTTCAATTGAATTTTTTGAAAAAGGAGATAAACATCATGTGTGCATTTGGCCCCCACCTTTGACTCAAAGTGTACATCATCATTTTAACAGCTGCATTGTACTCTACTTAGTGGCTGTCCCTATTGAGGGCCATTTAGATCGTTTTCAGTTTTAATTATTTTATATGTGCCATAAACTTACTTGTACAAATATTTTTGGTATGTTTTTCTGTTGATTTCCATAGCATAAATTCCTGGAGATGGAACTTCTGAGTCAAAGTATATGTGTATTTTTAAGGCTTTGCATTGCCAAATTGTCCTCCAGAGAAAAAAAAAGTTTTACGTTCCCAATCAATTTGTAAAATGTTTGGTTCCCTACATCCTTGCCAGTACAGGGAGTCTTCATTTTGATTACTAATTCATGGCTTGATCTTTAAATACCTGTTCCTTTAAACATTAAATGAGGTTGACTATATAAAAGTTATTCTTCTGTGAGTTGTCTGTTCATGTCATTTTGCACATGTCTCTGGAGGATGTATATTTTTTTCTATAGGTATGGAAAAGCTCTTTATATAATAAAGATCAACCCTTTGTAAAATACTGAGTTCTTTTTCTCCGTTTTTCTTTTGCCCCTTAATTTTCAAAATATATAATGTTTGCTGTACTTAAAATGGCTTTTTCATTATACAAATAATATATAATTCTAAAGACTTCAAACAATAGATAAAAATATAAATAACAAAGTAAAAGTCACCTGAAATGCCACGTCATTAACATTTTAGTGACCGTACGCTATTTCTTTGTGCACACACGTATGTGCGTGCACTCACACGTGCACACACGTTTACATGACTGGGATTATGTCATGCATGTTTTTCTATTGCAGACGCTCCCTCACCACACCCATATCTCAGCCCCTTACCCTCAGGCCCAGTGCCGTTGGAAGCTCATGTTAGCAGCCTATAGAGTGTACATCCATAGTTTCCTCCAGATTTATAATAAAAGCTTATACAGACCCATATGTATCTATACATACACACACACACATATATATATATATACATACATATACAGAGACACAAAATGACTTTACTATTCTATTTTACAGAATTAGAATTTTATTTTTCTGCCTCTCGCTTTTCTCTCTCAGCAACAGCTCGTGGAATCCCGGCAGTTCCTCTGACAGGGTCCTGTTTCACCTTTTTTAAAAATTGAAGTGTCGTTAACTTGCAATACTGTATTAGTTTTAGGTGTACTACATAGTGATTTGCTACCTTAACATCGCACACCACACAGCGCTATCACAATATTATTGACTGTATTTCCTGTACTGCACATCACATCCCTGTGAGTTATTTCAAAATAAATGCCCTGTTTCTCCATGTCCCTTTCGGAGTTGGGACCATCTTTCTTCTTTCCTGATGTCAATGGAAATAATTAATTAACGATCTAAAATAAGATAGAAGAGTTTTATTTGACCCAAACTGAGGACTGTAGCCCAGGAGACACAGATTCAAGAAGCACTTGAGTTGTGTTCTGTCAGCCTACAAAATGGGGGAGGTGTATGAAGGCAAAAAATTCAAGGTTACAGTTAGTTGCATGAGTTGTCTATAGGGAATTATAATTGGATGTGGCAAGAAGTAAGGGTGCTTGTTAAGCATGGATCAGTTGGGGTCTGAGATGGTTGCATAGTTACAAGCGGGGGTGGGGGGGGGGACCTTGAGACCATAAGGTTGCAGCTGGCAGCTGCTAGCAGATATGGTTTTGAGAATGGCTGGTGGTGTCCTGGAGCTTTATACGGTTCAGGAAATTCACATTCTCAGTGATGTAGGAATGTGTCTGAAACCACATCCACACTGGCCACCCAACTTCATCCTGGATGCCTGAACCACAGTTGCCCCATTTTGATTTCTAAATGCATTCTTTTCTGTACTGGTTAAAGCAGATGTACAATGCCTATTTGACAGGCCATAAGAGAGGCTGTGCTAGTTAGCATAAAGTTCAAGCCAAATCATGCGTAAGCCAGGATGACTTCTCCAAACCTCAGTATGTGAAAATTTCTTCCATCACCTGATATAGGCATTCAGCGATATAAATTTAATCCCAGGTACTGCTTTCTGGCATTCAGTAAATTCTGGTATGTTGTATTTCACTTTCATTTAGTTCAGAATCTTTTCTAGTATGTCTTCTTTGACCCATGGGCTATTTAGAAGTTTGTTACTTAGTTTCCAAGTAATTGGTGATTTTCCAGTTATCTAACTGTTACTGATTTCTAATGTAATTTCACTGTGGTCAGAGGATATACTCTGCATGGCTTGAATCCTTTTAAATTCATTCAGACTTGTTTTCTTGCCCAGAAAATGGTCTATCTTGGTAACTGTTCCATGTGCACTTGAAAAGAATGTTCATTCTGTTAATGTGGGTGGAATGTTTTGTAAATACCAATTAGATCAAGTTGGTTGACGGTGCTGTCCGAGTCTACTATATCCCTGCTGATTTTCTGTCTGATTGTTCAGTCCATTGTTGAGAGAAGGGTATTGAAGTCTGCAGCACAACTGTGGAATTTTCTTTTTCTCCTTACAGTTCTACCTCTTCTATATCCTTGTAGTTTTTGCTCTTTTATAAGGAGCAGAAACATTAAGAATTTTGTCCGCCTGATGAATTTACCCTTTTATTTCTATGAAATGCCCTTTTTATACCTGGTAATATTTATTTGATCTGAAATATATTTTGTCTAATATTAAAATATTAATTTAAAAATAATTAACAAAATACATCAAAGATAATTTTAGAAATAATAAAATTAATAAAAATGTAATTTAATATTAATGTTAAAATAGCCACTGCAGTTTTCTTTTGACTAGCGTTAGCAGGGCATTTTCCATCCTTTTACTTTTAAACTATCTCATTATATATAAAGTACATTTATTGTAGGAAGTATGTAGTTGGTCTTGCTTTTTTATCCCTTTTGATAATATCTGCCTTTTGATTAGGATGTTCAGTCCATTTACTTTTTTTTTGAATTTTTGAATTTTATTTTATTTATTGTTTTATACAGCAGGTTCTTATCAGTCCATTTACATTTATTGTGATTATTCATAGGATTAGATTTAAGTCTGTTATCTTGCTTTGTGTTTTATATTTATCCCAATTGTTCTTTGTCCCCCTTTTCCTCTTTTTCTGCCTTCTTTTGGATTGAGTTTTTTAATGATTATCTCTTTTGATGTATTAGCTGTAACTCTTTGTTTTGTTATTTTAGTGGTTAATTTAGGGTTCACAGCCTACAACTTTAACTTACCACAGTCTATCTTCAAGTAGTTGTGTCATCCCACATATAGTATTGTATAAGAACCCTACACTAGTACAGTCCCATTTCTCCTCCTGGCCTTTGTGCTATGATTGTCTTTTATTTTACTTTATACATAAGTTATAAATTCCACAATATATTTTATTTTTGTTTGAATAGTCCATATCTCTTAAGTAGATTTAAATAATAAGAAAAATCTTGAATATTTGCCCATGTAAATTTTCAGTGCTCATTTCCTTGTGTACATCCAGATTTCTACTTGGTATCATTTTCCTTCTGCCTAAAGGATACCCTTGAACATTTCTTATACTGTGGGTTTGCTGTTGATGAATTCTTTCAGCATTTGTAGGTCTGAAAATATCTTTATTTCACCTTTGTTTTTAAAAGTTATTTTTGTGAGGTATAAAATTCTCAAATTCTCAGTTGAAAGTTTTTTCTTTCAATACTTTGAAGATGTTACTTCACTCTCTTCTCTCATTGTTTCTGCTGAGAAGTCTGTCATCATTATCTTCGTTTCTCCATCTGTAATGTGTCTTTTTTTTCTGGCTGTTTCTAACGTTTTCTCTTAATCACTACTTTTGAGAAATTTGATTATGATGTACCTCGGTGTAATTTTTTCATGTTTCTATGTTTCAGTTTCTTGGATCTGTGGGTTTATAGTTTTAATCAAATTTGTAAAATGATCGACAATTACTTATTCACGTACTTTTTGTGTTCCTTCTCTCTCCTCTCCTCTGGGAACTCCACTTATAATTACATATAGTAGGTCACTTGTATTTGTCTCGTAGCTCACTGAAACTCATTTTTCCTCTTTTCCTTGGATATTTTTCCTGTTTCAATTCGGATAGTTTCTATTGTTATATCCTATAGTTCACTAATCTTTTATTTTGTCACGTCAAATCTGTCGTTAATCCCATTGAGTATCTTTTCCACGTTAATTATATGTTACAGTTTTCATTTCTAGAAATTTACTTTGGATCTTTTTTTTTTTTTTTTTTTTTTTTTTTTTTGCGGTACGCAGGCCTCTCACTGTTGTGGCCTCTCCTGTTGCGGAGCACAGGCTCCGGATGCGCAGGCTCAGCGGCCACGGCTCACGGGCCCAGCCGCTCCGTGGCATGTGGGATCTTCCCGGACCGGGGCACGAACCCACGTCCCCTGCATCAGCAGGCGGATTCTCAACCACTGCGCCAACCAAGGAAGCCCACTTTGGATCTTTTTTATGCCAGCCATGTCTCTACTTCATCTTTAATATATTGGATACAGTTGTAGTAACTGTTTCAGTGTCCTTGTCTGTAATTTCAACATCTGTGTCCATTATAGATGATGTGTCCATTCAGTAGATGGTTACTCTAGTTAGGACTCCATTTTCCCGCTTCCTTGTGTGCGTGGTCATCTTTGTTTGGATACCAGACACTGTGGATTTTACATTATTGGGCGATGGAACTTTATGCATTACTGTAAATATCCTGAGCTTTGCTCTGGGTTAGGTTACTTGGAAACAGTTTTTTCCTTTCTGGTCTTGGTTTTAGGATTTGTTGGGCAGGCCCAGAGAAGTGCTTCTTATAAAACTAATTATTCCCCATCCCTGAGGAAAGGCCTTCTGAGTATTCTACCTATTGTCTATAGATTATGAGTTTTCTAAGAATGGCTGATGGGGGACTTCCCTGGTGGTCCAGTGGGTAAGACTCCACTCTCCCAATGCGGGGCGCCGGGATTCAGTCCCTGGTTGGGGAACTAGATCCTGCATGCATGACGTAACTAAGAGTTTGCATGCTGCAACTAAAGAGTCTGCCTGCTGCAGCTAAGAAGTCCACATGCCACAACTAAGAAGCCTGTATGCCTCAACTAAAAGATCCCGCGTGCCACAACTAAGACCTGGTGCAGCCAAAGTATAAATAAATAAATAAATAAAAGAGCTTAAAAAAAAAAAAGAATGGCTGGTGGGAACAGGAGACTTTCCTGTCCCTGTGTGAGTGTTGTACACAGTTTCCAACCCCTTTAGATGGCTTTTTCCTAGCCTTTGGTAGTTTGCTCACAGACGTGCACTATCAGTTCTCTGTTGGATCCTCAGCTCTCTGCTGGGCTCAAGAAAATGATGATTTTATAGATTATCTGTCTTTTCTAATTATTAGGGTGCTTTTCAATTGTATACTTCCCAGGTGGAAGTAGAAGCTCCCATCTAATAATTTTTAATCCACCTAAAACCCTGCATTCTTTCTGTCCTCTTCGCCTCGGAGAGTACATTAATCAGTATTTGTTTTATCAGAACCTCAGTCTTGTGTTCCTCTGAGGTAGTCCCTGAACTCCCCCTTCGTGATGCTTATTACATTGTGGTTTAACTGCCTGTTTACTTCTGTGTACCTCACTGGATTGTAAATTTCATGAGAACAGGGACCTTTCCCGCCTGCTTCACTGACTATTTCCAGGCCTGGCTCTGTACCTGGAACACGGTAGGCACCAAGTTTTGATTGAATGAAAAACTGGACGTGTGATCCACTCTCAAGTCATCTTCCAGCGTCTCAGGGTCACCTGGTTCAGGACATCATCAAGATGGCAACGTGTTGACGATGGGGGCCAAACCCTTCCCCGTGCTGGACCATCACGCCTTCGTCCCTGGCCTGAGTTGGTCATTGGTCTCCCGTTGGTCTAGATTCCCCTCTTCCCCTGACTCTGATACTTCAGGGGTCACGCCTGTCAGTCTGTTTCGTGCTTCCCTCTCATGCCTATTGTGTTTTTACAAGACCTTCTCCTGGGAAGGTGCCGAGCACCTGCCAGGAGCCGCATTCTTACCATCTCTTCATCATCTAATACCTCCTTATCAGGCATGGCTTTAGATGTCCCTTCTAATGTTTCCACGTCGACAAGGCCAGTTTTTGTCAATGCCTGCATTTCACTGCAGTGCCATTCGCAGTACTGGCTCAGAATTTATCAACATTTTGTAATTCAAAATATCTGACCTTTCACATTGTATTTTTATGAATTCTCTAGTATCCAGAGTCCTCATTCTTCTTCTAGTTAGTGTTTAAAAAAATTTATCAACATTTTGTAATTCAAAATATCTGACCTTTCACATTGTATCTTTATGAATTCTCTAGTATCCAGAGTCCTCATTCTTCTTCTAGTTAGTGTTTAAAAAAATTTTTTTAATGTTACAGTTTTAAAAATGTATGATTGGAAATGTTAAAATCCAGCCATTGTTTAGCTGGATTTTTGCTTTAGTTCCTTTGTGAATCTTTTTTTTTTTCACATCTTTATTGGAGTATAAATGCTTTACAATGTTGTGTTAGTTCCTGCTGTATAACAAAGTGAATCAGCTATACGTATACATATGTCCCCGTACCCCCTCCCTCTTAAGCCTCCCTCCCACCCTCCCTATCCCACCCCTCTAAGTGGTCACAAAGCACCGAGCTGCTCTCCCTGTGCTGTGCAGCTGCTTCCCACTAGCCATCCACTTTACATTTGGTAGTGTATATATGTCAGTGCTACTCTCTCACTTTGTCCCAGCTTCCCCTTCCCCCGTGTGCCCTCACGTCTGTTCTCTACATCTTCATCTTTGTTCCTGCCCTGCCACTAAGTTCATCAGTACCGCTTTTTTAAATTCCGTATATGTGTGTTAGCATACGGTATTTGTTTTTCTCTTTCTGACTCACCTCACTCTGTATGACAGACTCTAGGTCCATCCACCTCACTACAAATAACTCAATTTCATTTCTTCTTACTGATGAGTAATATTCCATTGTATATATGTGGCACATCTTCTTTATCCATTCATCTGTCGATGGACACTTAGGTTGCTTCCATGTCCTGGCTATTGTAAATAGAGCTGCAATGAACATTGTGGTACATGTCTCTTTTTGAATTATGGTTTTCTCAGGGTATATGCCCAGTAGTGGGATTGCTGGGTCATATGGTAGCCCTATTTTTAGGTTTTTAAGGAACCTGCATACTGTTCTCCATAGTGGCTGTATTAATGTACATTCCCACCAACAGTGCAAGAGGGTTCCCTTTTCTCCACACCCTCTCCAGCACTTATTGTTTGTAGATTTTTTGATGATAGCCATTCTGACCGGTATGAGGTAATACCTCATTGTGGTTTTGATTTGCATTTCTCTAATGATTACTGATGTTGAGCATCTTTTCATGCATTTGTTGGCAATCTGTATATCTTCTTTGGAGAAATGTCTATTTAGGTCTTCCACCCATTTTTGGACTGGGTTGTTTGTTTTTTTGCTATTGAGCTGCATGAGCTGCTTGTATATTTTGGAGGTTAATCCTTTGTCAGTTGTTTCATTTGCAAATATTTTCTCCCATTCTGAGGGTTGTCTTTTCACCTTGTTTATGGTTTCCTTTGCTGTGCAAGAGCTTTTAAGTTTCATTAGGTCCCATTTGTTTATTTTTGTTTTTATTTCCATTTCTCTAGGAGGTGGGTCAAAAAGGATCTTGCTGTGATTTATGTCATAGAGTGTTCTACCTATGTTTTCCTCTAAGAGTTTGATAGTGTCTGGCCTTACATTTAGGTCTTTAATCCATTTTGAGTTTATTTTTGTGTATGGTATTAGGGTGTGTTCTAATTTCATTCTTTTACATGTAGCTGTCCAGTTTTCCCAGCACCACTTATTGAAGAGGCTGTCTTTTCTCCATTGTATATTCTTGCCTTCCTTTGTCAAAGATAAGGTGACCATATGTGCATGGGTTTATCTCTGGGCTTTCTATCCTGTTCCATTGATCTATATTTCTGTTTTTGTGCCAGTACAATACTGTCTTGAGTACTGTAGCTTTGTAGTATAGTCTGAAGTCAGGGAGCCTGATTCTTCCAGTTCCGTTTTTCTTTCTCAAGATTGCTTTGGCTATTAAGGGTCTTTTGTGTTTCCATACAAATTGTAAAATTTTTTGTTCTAATTCTGTGAAAAATGCCCTTGGTAGTTTGATAGGGATTGCACTGAATCTGTAGATTGCTTTGGGTAGTAGAGTCATTTTCACAGTATTGATTCTTCCAATCCAGGAGCATGGCATATGTCTCCATCTGTTTATGTTATCTTTGATTTCTTTCATCAGTGTTTTATAGTTTTCTGAGTACAGGTCTTTTGCATCCTTAGGTAGGTTTATTCCTAGGTATTTTATTCTTTTTTTATTCTTTTTGTTGCGATGGTAAATGGGATTGTTTCCTTAGTTTCGCTTTCTGATCTTTCGTTGTTATTGTATAGGAATGCAAGAGATTTCTATGCATTAATTTTGTATCCTGAAACCTTACCAAATTCATTGATTAGTTCTAGTAGTTTTCTGGTGGCATCTTTAGGATTTTCTATGTATAGTATCATGTTATCGGCAAACAGTGACAGTCTTACTGCTTCTTTTCCGAGTTGTATTCCTTTTATTTCTTTTTCTTCTCTGATAGCTGTGGCTAGCACTTCCAATACTATGTTGAATAAGAGTGGTGAGAGTGGACATCCTTGTCTTATTCCTGATCTTAACCTGAAATGCTTTCAGTTTTTCACCATTGAGCATGATGTTTATTGTGGGTTTGTCATATATGGCTTTTATTATGTTGAGGTAGGTTCCCTCTATGCACACTTTCTGGAGAGTTTTTATCATAAATAGGTGTTGAATCTTGTCAAAAGCTTTTTCTGCATCTTTTGAGATGATCATATGGTTTTTAGTCTTTAATTTGTTAATATGGTGTATCACATTGATTGTTTTGTGTATATTGAAGAATCCTTGCATCCCTGGGATAAATCCCACTTGATCATGGTGTATGATCCTTTTAATGTGTTGTTGGATTCTGTTTACTAGTATTTTGTTGAGGATTTTTGTGTCTATGTTCATCAGTGATATTGGTCTGTAATTTTCTTTTTTTGTGATATCTTTGTTTGGTTTGGGTATCAGGATGATGGTGGCCTCTTAGAAAGAGTTTGGGAGTGTCCCTCCCTCTGCAATTTTTTTGAAGAGTTTGAGAAGGATAGGTGTTAACTCTTCTCTAAATGTTTAATAGAATTCTCCTGTGAAGCCATCAGTACTAGACTTTTGTTTGTTGGAAGATTTTTAATTACAGTTTCAATTTCATTACCTGTGATTGGCCTATTTATATTTTCTAATTCTTCCTGGTTCGGTCTTGGAAGGTTGTACTTTTCCAAGAATTTGTCCATTTCTTTCAGGTTGTCCATTTTATTGGCATATAGTTGCTTGTAGTAGTCTCTTATGGTCTTTTGTATTTCTGTGGTGTCAGTTGTAATCTCTCCTTTTCATTTGTAATTTTATTTATTTGAGTCCTCTCCCTTTTCTTCTTGATGAGTCTGGCTAAAGGTTTATCGATTTTGTTTATCTTCTCAAAGAACCAGCTTTTAGTTTTATTGATCTTTGCTATTGTTTTCTTTGTTTCTATTTAATTTATTTTTGCACTGATCTTTATGATTTCTTTCCTTCTAATTTTGGGTTTTCTTTGTCCTTCTTTTTCTAGTTGTTTTAGGTGTAATGTTAGATTGTTTATTGATTTTTGTTGATTGAGATTTTTCTTGTTTCTTGAGGTGAGCTTGAATTGCTATGAACTTCCTTATTAGAACTGCTTTTGCTGTGTCCCATAGGTTTTGGATCGTCATGTTTTCGTTTTCATTTGTTTCTAGGTATTTTTTGATTTCCTCTTTGATTTCTTCAGTGATCTCTTGGTTATTTAGCCTCCATGTATATGTGTTTTTTACTGTTTTTTTTCCTGTAATTGATTTCTAATCTCATAGTGTTGTGGTGTCCTTCCTTATCTCTTGTAACAGTCTTTATTTTAAAGTGTATTCTATCTGATATGAATATTGCTACTCCAGCTTTCCTGTGATTTCCATTTGCATGGGATATCTTTTTCCATCACTTCACTTTCAGTCTATATGTGTCCCTAGGTCTGAAGTGGGTTTCTTGTAGACAGCATATATAAGGGTCTTGTTTTTGTATCCATTAAGGCAGTCTGTGTCTTTTGGTTGGAGCATTTAATCCATTTACATTCAAGGTGATTATCGATATGTTATGTTCTTATTACCATTTTCTGAATTGATTTGGGTTGTTTTTTAAATAAATTTATTTATTTATTTATTATTTTTGGCTGTGTTGGGTCTTCGCTGCTGCATGTGGGCTCTCCCTAGCTGCAGCAAGTGGGAGCCACTCCTCCCTGCAGTGGCCTTTCCCATTGTGGAGCACAGGCCCCAGGCACATGGGCCTCAGCAGTTGTGGCTGGCAGGCTCTAGAGTGCAGGCTCAGCAGTTGTGGCACACAGGCTTAGTTGCTCCACGGCATATGGGATCCTCCCAGACCAGGGCCTGAACCCATGTCCCCTGCACTGGCAGGCAGACTCTCATCCACTGAGCCACTAGGGAAATATCTGGGTTTGTTTTTGTGGGTCTTTTCCTTCTCTTGTGTTTCCTGCCTAGAGAAGTTCCTTTAGCATTTGTTGTAAAGCTGGTTTGGTGGTGCTGAATTCTCTTCGCTTTTGCTTGTCTGTAAAGGTTTTAATTTCTCCGTCAAATCTGAATGAGATCCTTGCTGGGTAGAGTAATCTTGGTTGTAGGTTTTTCCCTTTCGTCACTTTGATTATGTCCTGCCACTCCCTTCTGGCTTGCAGAGTTTCTGCTGAAAGGTCAGCTGTTAACCTTATGGGGATTCCCTTGTACGTTATTTGTTGCTTTTCCCTTGCTGCTTTTAAATTTTTTTCTTTGTATTTAATTTTTGATAGTTTGATTGATATGTGTCTTGGCCTGTTTCTCTTTGGGTTTATCCTGTATGGGACTCTCTGCACTACCTGGACTTGATTGACTACTTCCTTTCCCACGTTAAGGAAGTTTTTGACTATAATGTCTTCAAATATTTTCTCAGTCCCTTTCTTTTTCTCTTCTTCTTCTGGGACCCCTATAATTCAAATATTGGTGTGTTTAATGTTGTCCCAGAGGTCTCTGAGACTGTCCTCAATTCTTTTCATTCATTTTTCTTTATTCTGCTCCCTGGCAGTTATGTCCACCATTTTATCTTCCAGCTTACTTATCCGTTCTTCTGCCTCAGTTATTCTGCTATTGATTGCTTCTACAGTATTTGTTTTTTTTTTTTTTTTTTTTGTGGTACGCGGGCCTCTCGCTGCTGTGGCCTCTCCCATTGCGGAGTACAGGCTCTGGACGTGCAGGCTCAGCGGCCATGGCTCACGGACCTAGCCGCTCTGCGGCATGTGGGATCCTCCTGGACCGGGGCATGAACCCGCACCCCCTGCATCGGCAGGCAGACTCTCAACCACTGCACCACCAGGGAAGCCCTTCTATAGTATTTTTAATTTCAGTTATTGTGTTGTTTATCACTGTTTGTTTGCTCTTTAGTTCTTCTAGATCCTTGTTCATTGTTTCTTGTATTTTCTCCATTCTGTTTCCGAGATTTTGGATCATCTTTCCTATCATTACTCTGAATTCTTTTTCAGGTTGGTTGCCTATTTCGTCTTCATTTATTTGGTCTTGTAGGTTTTTACCTTGCTCCTTCGTCTGTAACATATTTTTTTGTCGTTTCATTTTTTGTTGTTGTTTTGATGGGTGATGCTGTATTCCTGTCTTACTGGTTGTTTGGCCTGAGGCGTCCAGCACTGGAGTTTGCAGACAGTTAGATAGAGGTGGGTCTTGGTGCTTAGATGAGGGTCTCTGGGAGGCCTTACTCCAATTACTATTCCCTGGGGTCTGAGGTTCTCTATTAGTCCAGTGGTTTGGACTCGGAGCTCCCACCACAGGAGCTCAGGCCCTACCTACAGCCTGGGAACCAAGATCCTGCAAGCCGTGTGGTGTGGCAAAAAAAGAAAAAGAAGAAAAAGAAAAGGAGCAATACAATAACAAAGAACAAAAATAAATAAAATTAGAAAGATAAGAACTGTACTAGGAAAAATTAAAATATAATTGAAACAACTGCAACAAGGTAAAATAAAACCACAACAGAAAAAAGAAAAGAAAAGTCGGGGGGAAGAAGCCAAAAGGAGCAGAACAATAATGAAGTATAAAGAATAAAATAAGGGCTTCCCTGGTGGCGCAGTGGTTGAGAGTCCGCCTGCCGATGCAGGGGACACGGGTTTGTGCCCCGGTCCGGGAAGATCACACGTGCCGTGGAGCGGCTGGGCCCGTGAGCCACAGCTGCTGAGCCTGCACATCTGGAGCCTCTGCTCCACAGCAGGAGAGGCCACAACAGTGAGGGGCCAGCGTACTGCAAAAAAAAAAAAAAGAATAAAATAAAAGATTTATTAGAAAATATATATATATAAATGAATCAACAACAATGAACCCACAAGGTAAAACAGAACCCCAATCTAAAAGAGGAAAAAAGAAAAAAAAACGAAAGCCTTGGTGATGGGGGCGGAGTTTAGTCAGGGCTGTAACTTAGGCAAGGGCAGGCTTTGGCGTGGGGCGGGACCTAGACGGGTGGGGGGTGACGTTCAAGCGTGGGGCAGGGCCTCTGCTTAGGACCTGCTCGTGGAAGGGGAGAGGCAGCACGTGGAAAGGAGGGCCTCTGGAGTGTGGAGTTCCGGAGTTTGGAGGTAGGGCCCTGAGTGAGGGTGTGTGGGTGGGGTTTAGGCCCAGCCGTTCTGGGGGGTCTCTGAGTGTAGAGGTAGGGCCCTGGGTGGGGGTGTAGGGGCGGGGCTTGGGCTCTCCACGCGGGAGGGAGGCTTCGAGGGCAGATTAGTTCAGGGTGCCCAACAGGCTCCCCAGTGCCTAAGTGGACAGGGAAAGCACAGGGCCCCGTCCTCTTCTGTTCCTTCGTGCCCCTCCCCCACTGTCGCTCCTAGGGTCTTCCCCGTCCCCGTTGGACCCCTCACCGTGGGTGGGTCCCGCTGGGTGTAGGAACTCCTCCCCTCCCCCAGCCACCCCTCAGGGGTGCCGGTCCCGGAGGTCCGGCCTTTACTTTTGCTCCCCCTTCCCTCCCTCCCACTCCCTCAGGATTCACGCGGCTGGAGGGGGCCTTGGTGGACAGAGGATCAGGCCCAGGATCTCAGCAGGCTCCTGGGGGCCCAAGTGGGCAGGGGAAACCTGGCCACACTCCCTTTGGACCCTCTGCCCTCCCAATGGCCCCCCAATTTTCCCCTGCGGGTGTGGGATCCCCTCTCTTCCCCCAGCCACCCCTCAGGGGCGTCAGCCCCCTCCTGCCTCCACTTCTCCTCCCTCCTCACTCCCCCTCATGCCACACATCCTACCCTGCTGCTGGGGGTTCCTCCGTCCCCTTAGGTGTCTGTGGCCCCCCACCGGTGCCTGGTAGGTGCCCTACTTGTGCGGAGACGCGTCCTCCTAGTCCACCATCTTGACTCCACCTCTCCTTGTGAGTCCTTTTTCCTCTTAGTTTTCTTTATTTTTCTAAATATATGTCCAGTATTTTATTAGCACATTTATACTAGCCTTTTGGTGTGTGAGTTGGAGCCAAATTAAGATTTTGTCATACCGTGGGTAATAACTTCAAGATGGTTGATGATTGCTTGAGCCCTCACGCTTCCCCCTGCCGTGAGTCTTTGTTCTCGTTACCTCTGTTAGATACCTTTTCCACCCCCAGATCCCTCAGCATATCCTCCTCCAGGTATGAGTGGCAATTTCGTTTTTGGGTTTTTTAAAATTTGTTTTATTTTTTGGCTGCATCGGGTCTTCATTGCTGCACTTGGGCTTTTCTCTAGTTGTGGTGAGTGGGGGCTACTCTTCCTTGTGATGCACGGGCTTCTCACTGTGGTGGCTTCATTGTTGCAAAGCACAGGCTCTAGGCACATGGGCTTCAGTAGTTGTGGCACTTGGGCTCAGCAGTTGTGGTGTGCGGGCTCTAGAGCGCAGGCTCAGTAGTTGTGGTGCATGGGCTTAGTTGCTCCGTGGCATGTGGGATCTTCCTGGACCAGGGCTCAAACCCGTGTCCTCTGCATTGGCAGGTGGATTCTTTTTTTTTTTTTTTTTTTAATGATAGCTGACATTTATTAGGCATAAACTGAATATGTGCAGGTACTTTGCATTCATTATTTCTTTTTTTTTTTTTAACATCTTTATTGGGGTATAATTGCTTTACAATAGTGTGTTAGTTTCTGCTTTATATGGCAGGTGGATTCTTAACCACTGTACCACCAGGGAAGTCCCAGCAATTTAGTTTTGAAGACATCTCTGGTTTTCCGTGGTTTTTTTGTTTGTTTTTTTGCGGTACGCGGGCCCCTCACTGTTGTGGCCTCTCCCGTTGCGGAGCACAGGCTCCAGACGCGCAGGCTCAGCGGCCATGGCTCACGGGCCCAGCTGCTCCGTGGCATGTGGGATCCTCCTGGACCGGGGCGCGAACCCATGTCCCCTGCATCGGCAGGCGAACTCTCAACCGCTGCACCACCAGGGAAGCCCTCCATGTTTTGGCTATAATAAATAAAGCTGCTATAAGCATTGATGTACAGATTTTTGTGCAAACTTAAGTCTTCATTTCTCTGGGATAAGTGTCTAGGAGTGCAATTGCTGAATCATATTTTTTAAAAATATATGCTGAATTTTATGTGCTGATATTTTAAAAGGATTTTTGTGTGTTTATTCGTGATGGATATTGATCTGTTCTTATCTGGTTTGGTATCAGAATAATACTAGTTTCATAAAATGGGAAATGTTCCTTCCTCTTGCATTTTCTTGAGGTTATTGTGTGGAATTGTGTTAATTGTTTCAATATTTGGTAGAATTTGTCAATAAAATCATCTGGGCCCAAAGATTTATTTTTGGAGAGCTCTAAAATTATGAGCTCAATTTCCTTAATATTTATTGGCTTATTGATATTATGTTTCATATTGGATCAATTTTTATTATTTGTACTTTTTGAGAAATTGGTCCTTTTTTTCTGAGTTGTGAAATTAATGTGTGTGTAATTGTTCATTAGCACTTCCTTATCCTTTTGATGTCTGTAGGGTCTGTAGTGATGTTCCCTATTTCATTCCTGACATTGGTAATTTGCGTCTTCTCTCTTTTTTCTTTGTCAATCTAGCTAGAGTTTTGTCAATATTATTGACTTTTTCAATGAAGCAGCTATTTGTTTCATTGGTTTTTCTCTGTTATCAATTTTATCAATTTCAGTTTTTCAGTTTTTCCCTTTCTTCTACTTGATTTGGGTGTATTTTGCTTTTCTTTTTCTAGGTTCTTAAGGTGGGATCTTAGATTATTCCTTTGAGACTTTTCCTTTTTTCTCATGTATGCATTTTTAGTGCTATAAAATTTCCTTCTCAGCATTGCTCTAGCTGTATCCCACAAATTTTGATATGTTGTATTTTGTCAAAGAAAAAATGCACCAGACAGAGTTAAACAGGCAAGGAAGAGTTTACTCAGGATTATTGCAATAAGGGAGAGAGATTGAACTACTCCAAATGCAGTGAAGACAGCTGGAGATTTATAGCTAATGGGGAGGGGAAGGGGTCAGTGCGTGGAAAATTACTAAGAAGAACTTGGTGAGGTACGAGGGGTTGGGGGGATTCTTGCTAAACTGCTTGCTAAACTCAGCCACAGTTTTTGTCTGTGATATTTGAAATAGTACAGTTCTCATCTAAAACTTTCCTATCCTGCTAGAGAGTGCAGGCCTTTGTTGGGGCTTTTGGTCCATGGCCATCAGCATGTCTAGGTTACTGGCTTCTTCAACACCCAGTCTGAGACTTGTGAAGCAAAAGGAAACCCTGGGCCTCACCTTCATGTAATCCTTGGTTCTGTGGTCCCTGGCCAGTCTGCCTTACTCTCTCCACTTGCAGAGCTGTCTTGTGTTTGTTTTACACATAACGGCTAGGGTTTTAGTTGTACCAGTGGGGGAAGAAGGGGAGTGTCCATGCCATCCTCCTGGAAGCGCAGTCTCCTTACTAGCAGCATTAATGGAACAAAAGATTTGCTTGCACAAGGATGGTTTCAAAACACTGTCTGCTGTGTATTTCATTCCCAGCACCTCTTGCTCCTATGAGACTGCCCACCCTTGGGGCTGAGGCCTCTATTTCTTCAGAAGGAGAGGGGGATACAGCTGAGGATAAAGAAGTCTGTGTTCAGCTCTGGCTTTCAACACAGAACTTGTGAAAGAGCACAGAAGAAACAAGAAAGTATCAGAAATGAAGATCAGAAAGTGTTTGGGGTGGTTTTTTTCTTTTTTTTTTTTTAAATTTCAGAAGCTTCCCTTTAAATATCAAGACTCAGAGACTTGTATTTTCAGAGTTTATAAGGTAAGGTATGCAAGATATGCTATATGGGCAGGTCCACTTCACTGGGAGGCATGAGAATGACTTGTGGGCTTGGAGGAAATGCTGAGAGGGAGACAAGCACTAGTGAGTATCTCCAAAAGGGCTCTGGCCTGGCCCCCTGGGGGAGAAGCCCAGAGGAGGGAATAGACCCCTGTAGACTATAACCCATGGGGATGAGGCTTGGCTTCTAGCCCAGAAGCCTGGGCGTTCCAAGCCAAGACAGGGCATGGGCATTGAGCAGGGACCCTGAAGTGGCTTTCTCCTGCCCAGTCTCCATGGGCCCCAAGGGGCGTGAGTGAGAGCTGGAAAGTTCCCGTGGCCCCTTGGTCCTGTGGTCCTCTGTTGTGGAAATGCAGGACCACCATATTTGTCTGGGTCTGACTGGGCCACAGAGTGGGGCTGTGAGGTGGACAGTCCAAGGTCAAGTCCACACAGAGGAGGCATCTGAGTTTCAGCAGATCAGCAGTGTCAAGCAGAGCCAAGGCCAGGACCAGGTCATCAGGGGAGGGGCCGTTGGATGCTGGCCATGGTGTGATAACAGGCTTCACCAGCAGAAGCAACAAGGGCAGCTGGCCCCAAGCTGGTGACGTAGGACCCACCCCTTCCTGATACCATGCGGTTTGTGGGATCCTCCCCGCAGACACAGCCTGGGGCGGGAGGAGCATGACTGAGAGGGAAGAAAGGCTGGGCTTTGAGGACTGTGGGTCCTACACTGACTGACTGCTTTTCCCCAGGAGTCTAAACTGGTGATTAAAATACCTCTAATCCACGTATTCGTTCAAATAAGTTCAGCTGCAAATGACAGAAAATCAGACTAAATTGATCTAAACAATTAAGGTATTTCTTAGCATACCTGACTTAGAAGTCCAAGGAAAGGCCAGCTTCAGGCAAGGTTTGATCTATCAGTCAAGTCATACAGGCAGGTCCCTCTTCTGTCCCCCATCTCTCAGCCTCTCGTCCTCAGCCTCTCATCCCATCAGGTCTTGGGGATACCTGCTTAGTTTCTCTCCATGTAGCTTCCATGAAAGGAAGGGGAAACATCTTTTGCAGACGCCCTCAGCAAGCATCTCCTTGCATCTCTGTCTGGAACTAGGCCACCCTTGAACTAGTCGCATGGCCACAAGATGGGCTCTGCTGGCTGGCGTAAAGAGGGGAGAGCCCTAGTGAAAATCTGAGTGCCATTTTCTAAGGAAAAAGAAAAAGAGCATGCTTCAAGGCCCAAAACAAAGGGCAAGATTATGATATTATTCATGCTATCAGCAGAAATAAGGGTTACACATTTTAAACCTACTACGTAAGATAAATTGAACCAATATCTCTTTGAATGCACTGAAAGAGGGTAACGGATATTTATTACTTATCTTTCTAGTTATAGCAGCAAATGTTCTATTCTGTCTTCCTCTGTGCAGCCGTCCTTACGTTGTTATTTGGAAAAGAGCCTTAGGAAATTTGTCTTCAGGCTCAGACTGTGCCACCACGTGTAGAGGCCTGGCTTTCCTGATACAATATTTAAGCCCTATATTCATCAGTACCTACATAATGTTACAGTAGCTAATTTGGAAAAATTCTAATCATGCTCTTTACATCGTTGGCTTGTGAATTTTTCAGCTTTGCTTATGAGTATACCTCCTACGTGATATTATTTTAATATCAAAATATTTATTAGCAAGGTTTTTATAAATCAAATAATTATTGCTAAATCTGTGTCACTACTTGAAACCCAAATGAGATTTTTAAGCCTCTGTCCTTTGTCATTTTAGTGATGTATGACTTTCCTATTTCTATTTAGAGTGAAATGAGTAGTCCCCTCCTTGTCCACGGACCGCGTCACAGCACTTTTCGTGCATCTCCTTTTGATGGGGACCTTAGCAGCTAGAGGGTACCAGGAGCGAGTACCACTGTGAGCGATGCACAGTGATTCTTTATCCTATTCAATTTCATCTTCTTTTTTAATATTTATTTATTTATTTAGTTGCACTGGCTCTTAGTTGCAGCAGGTGGGCTCCTTAGTTGTGGCTCGCCGGCTCCTTAGTTGTGGCACGCATGTGGGATCTAGTTCCCCGACCAGGAATCGAACCCGGGCCCCTGCATCCGGGCCCCATGCTCCACTGGGAGCATGGAGTCCTATCCACTGCACCACCAGGGAAGTCCCTCAGTTTCATCTTTTAAAGCACTGGTGGTGACCTGCAGCTAAACGGACCATCAGAGCCCAAGAGCTGACAGGGAGAGGAGCCTGTTCCTAAAGCCACTCTGCCCGGACTGCATCTCGGCCCCACTGGGCCCAGCCCCCTTCCCTGCTTAGCAGAGGCTCACCCTTTCTCTGGCGGCCTCTCGCTCCGCCTGCACGGTCCCGCTGCTGCTGCTGGGCCGGGCTGCTGCCTAGTTCTGTCCTTCCTCCTCGCCTGGCTTGGTCCTCCCACATCTGTCCCCTCTCCTCCAGGGTGGCCCCTCAGGGGCCTGTTTCCTGCTCCAATCCCCTCCTCCTTGCTGCTCTCATGCAGCCTGGTGCTCCTCCCTCCTCTGAGCCCACCGCACACGCCACTCCTTCACCAGCAGCTTCCCACTTACATGCTTATGACGCTTGCATCTCTCTCTTTACTTAGCTCTCCTTCAGGTCTCTCAAACAAACAGTCACAGTGCCTGTCTCGGCTCCCTGGTAACTCAGGCAGGACCTGCATGTCTAGGATCACCAAGTACGTGGGGGTCTGCCTCCTGGTCCCCTCTTCTCCCCACTGCCTTCTCATTCCCCCTCCTAGGTCTCCACGCTCTAGTCTGTCCACCAGCCGCCTGTTTAGCAGCCAGAAAGCCTCTCAGATGGTAGCCTGATGCCTCTTCAGGCTTCAGCCGCTGCCAGGCCTCTCGGGGGAAGTCTGGACACCCTGCCTCCTTCTCCAGCCCATTTCCTGCTGCTCCCCACTCACTGATTCATTCATGAGCACGTCGTGTGTGCCAGGCTGTTCATGGAACTCGTGCTGAATGGACCAAAACCTCTGCCCTTGTGGAGTCTGGGGGGCTGGAGGGCACGAGCCAGACAGCAAACATACTAAATTAGTCATGATGTGGAAGATGATAAACACTGTGGACAGCACAGAGTCGGGGAAGGGCCCAAAGCACAGGGGAAGGTGGTGTTGGCCAGGGCAGTCAGAGCAGGACTGATGGAGTAGGCTGCGTCCTGGGGGAGCACAGCTGTTCATTTATTCCCGACGGGCCAAGGTGTCTCACAGAGCTCTCAGAAGATGCTGGAGCTGCTGTCACGTAGCGACCAGGACAGAGGAAGCCAGCATGCTGGCTGTGGCCCCGCTGGATCATCTGAGGACCCACCGAAAAGATGGGGCTGTCGTCACGGCACCTGTCCATCTGCAGCCTCCTCCGTGTTTTGCCTCCAGCGTGGAGACTGTGGCCAAACTGAAGGTGGCTGATCCCCGGACCAGCCGTTCTGCCCAGGCCACACATGCTGAGCAGAGACGCTGTGGGCCGGGGCCCATGGGTGCACCTCCTTCCCCACAGTTCAGACTATTGCCTGCTTGGCATGTTCACTTGCAACTACTGACAATCGAACAGACGCCAAAGTATAGGCTTAAAACGTCACCTCTGCACCTTGCCTTTTGCTGAATGTGAAGCGAAGGCCGTTAACATTGAATTTTTCCAGATCAGTTCTCTTATTTTTTCACACATGCCAGAGTTCACCATGAAAACGAATGCTAGGAGTGTGCCCAGTCTTCGTCACTCCAGACACCAACGGAGCCTTGGGCTGTGCAGGGCAGTTGATGGAAGCTGAGAAAAGGGGCTTGCTGCAGAGCACAGCGCGTTTTCTGCAGTGGGTCTCAGCGTCCTGGAGAATCTGGCTGAGTTTGTTACACAAAGGACTTGGAAGTGGTTTTCATACATTTAAGTGTCCACATTAACGGCAGAAAATGTTATAGCCGACAATTTGCTTTCAATTTCCACAGTTTGGGTAAGTTTCAGAACAGTCCCCCTGACGTGTGGTCACATTGCTGTGTGTCCACCTTGATGCTCACTCTAGAGAGTCCGAGAGGCTCATGGACCTGGTCCCGCCCACTGCACCTTGGACCCGGGAGAGTAACGTCATCACTGATGGTGGAGCCAGGTTTCTCATGTTGCAGTAGAGAGGAGGTTCGAACGACCCATGTGGTGGATTAGAGTTGGAGACAGCAGTGTGGACTCATGTGTGGCTTCACACAGACACAGATGGCTATACCTAGAAACATTTACAGGTACGACTACACAGGGCAGGATATGCACACATATCTCCTTGCTTTGTCAGCTGAGAGGGCCTAGAAGCAAGGACACCCCCTAGCACCCAGATCTTGGCTTCTGATACCATCTCCAGTGAAAGCAACCAGGGCTCCTTGAGAAACGGCTGATTCTACGACTGTGGCAGGAAACACACAAGATGAGCCTGGAGCATCCTGTAGTGCCAGAGAGTAAGGAAGTGATAAACACACACACACACTGAAGAGGTTAAGTCAAAGGGACACAGGAGCCAAGTGAAAGAGCTTCCACTGGCCAAAGCTGGAATAATGTGAATAACAAAATAAATAATGTCATGTTGGATTATAACCCAAAGGATAGAATAAATGTCCATGAGTTCATACGGATATAAGTAAGTGACTGAATAAATACATAAATAATGGAGAAAAGATGAATCCCCCGTGTAGAATAATTTATGTAGGTATTAATACTTTGCCCTCAAGAAGATGGAGCATAACTCCCCACTCTCTAAGCATAGGGACTCTTTCCAAAGAGTATTGTATGAAAAGAGGAGAAAAAGGTAACTTTACAGTGGAGAAACTGAACAAACACACCTCAGCCAAGTGATCAAGGTCAACATCAAAAGTGATAAATCATACTGCTAGTAAGAACCCTTATTATTATGATGTGATGAAACACAATTTACCTCTCCAGCCTTCCTCCTCAAAACCCATATCCCCATTCTAATCATGAGAAAAACATCAGACAAACCCCAATTAGGGATATTCTACAAAACTACCTGACCAGCAGTCCTCATTTTTGTCAAGGCCATCAGAAACAAGGAAAGTCTGAGAACCTGTCACAGCCCAGAGGAGCCTAAGGGGACATGACAACTAAATGCAGTGTGGGATCCTGGAACAGAAAGTGGACATTAGGGAAATATTGAGGAAATATGAATAATTTATGGACTTTAGTTAATAATAATGTATCAGTATTGGGTTCGTTAACTGTGACCAATGTACCATAGTAATGTAAGATGTTAATAATAGGGAGAACTGGGTGTGGGATATATTGGCACTCTACTAGCTTCACAATGTATCTCTAAATCTAAAACTATTCAAAAATTAAAATTTCATTTTTTAAAAAAGGAGGTCAATATTCATTTATGATAAAAGCTCAATAAAGTGAGTATAGAGGGAATGTCTCTCAACATAATGAAGACCATATATGACAAGCTGACAGCTAACATCATACTGAGTGGTGAAAAGCTGAAGGTCTTTCCTCTGTGCTCAGGAACAAGACAAGGATGCCCACTGTCACCACTTTTATTTAACATTGTATTGGAAGTCCTAGCCAGAGCAATTAGGCAAGAAAAAGAAATAAAAGGCATCCAAATTGGGAAGGAAGAAGTAAAACTGTCACTATTTGCAGATGCTATGATGTTATATATAGAAAACCCTGAAAACTACACACACACACACACACACACACACACACACACACACAAACTGTTGGAAGCAATAAATGAATTCAGTAAAGTTGTAAGATACAAAATCAATATTAAAAAATCTGTTGTTTATATACACTAATAAACTATCAGAATGAGAAATTAAGAAAATAATCCCATTTTACAATTGCATCAAAAATAATAAGATACCTCGGAATAAATTTAACCAAGGAAGTGAAAGACCTGTCTGTGAAAACCATAAAATGATGAAAGAAACTGAAGGCACAAATAAATGGAAAGATATTCCATGCTCATGGATTGGAAGAATTAATATTGTTAAAATGTCCATACCACACAAAGCATTCTACAGATTCAGTGCAATCTTTATCAAAATTCCAGTGGTATTTTTCATAGAAATAAAACAAACAATCCTAAAATTTGTATGGAACCACAAAAGACCCCAAATAGCCAAAGCAACCTTGAGAAACAAGAATGAAGCTAGAGGCATCATGTACCCTGATTTCAAACTATCTTACAAACCTAGAGTAATTAAAACAGTATGGTACTGGCATAAAAACTGGCATATAGATCAATGGAACAGAATAGAGAGCCCAGAAATAAACTCATATATATATATGGTCAATTAATCTATGATAAAGGAGCCAAGAATATACAGTAGGGAGAGGATGACAGTCTCTTCAGTAAATTGTGCTGGGAAAACTATACAGCTGCATGCATAAGGATGAAACTGGACCACTATTTTACACCATATACAAAAATTAACTAAAAGTGGATTAAGACTTGAATGTCAGACCTGAAACCATAAAACTCCTAGAATAAAACATAGGTGGTAAGCTCCCTGACATCAGTCTTGGCAATGAGTTTTTAGATCTGACACCAAAAGCAAAAGCAAAAATAAACAAGTGGGACTACTTCAAACTAAAAAGCTTCTGTCCAGTAAAGGAACCATTAACAAAATGAAAAGACCACCTACCAAATGGGAGAAAACATTTGCAGATCATATACGTGATAAGGGGTTAATATTCAAAATATATAAAGAACTCACACAACTTTATAGTAAACAAACAATTCAATTTTTAAAATGCACAGAGGATCTGAATAGACATTTTTCCAAAGAAGACATACGGGTGGCCAATAGACATATGAAAAGATGCTCAACATCACTAATCATTAGGGAAATGCAAATCAAAACCACAATGAGATATCACCTCACACCTGCTATGATGGCTATTATCACAAAGACAAGAAATAACAAATGTTGGTGAGAATGTGGAGAATAGGGAACACTCATACATCTTTTAGTGGGAATGTAGATTGTTGCAGCCACTATGGAAAGTAGTATGGAGGTTCCTCAAAAAAAAATTTTTTTTAAGATTTAATTTTATTTATTTTTGGCTGTGTTGGGTCTTCATAGCTGCACACAGGCTTTCTCTAGTTGCGGTGAGCGGGGGCTACTCTTCGTCGCGGTGCACGGGCTTCTCATTGCAGTGGCTTCTCTTGTGGTGGAGCACAGGCTCTAGGCACGGAGGCTTCAGTAGTTGTGGCATGCGGGCTCAGTAGTTGTGGCTCGTGGGCTCTAGAGCACAGGCCAGTAGTTGTGGTGCACAGGCTTAGTTGCTCTGCGGCATGTGGGATCTTCCCAGACCAGGGATTGAACCCGTGTCCCCTGCATTGGCAGGTGGCTTCTTATCCACTCTGCCACCAGGGAAGTCACCCTCAGAAAATTAAAAATAGAACTACCATATGATCAAGCAACTCCACTGGGTATTTATCCAAAGAAAAATTTAAAATTAATTTGAAAAGATATCTGCACCCCCATGTTCATTGCAGCATTATTTACAATAGTCAAGACAAGAAAACAACATAAAGGTCCATCCATGGATGAATGGGTAAAGAAAATGTGGCATATATATACAATATAATATTATTCAGTTGTAAAAAGAATGAAATCTTGCCATTTACGACACATGGATGGACCTTGAGGGCATTATGCTAAGTGAAACAGATTGGACAGAAAAGGATAAATACTATATGATCTCACTTATATGTGGAATCTTAAAAAACAAAACAAGAAAAACAAAACAAAACAAAAAAACGAACTCATGCATATAGAGAACAGACTGGTGGTTGCCTGAGGCGATGAGTGGGAGGTGGGTGAAATGAGAGAAAGGGGTCAAAATGTACAAATTTCTAGTTATAAAGTGAGTAAGCCATGGGGATGTCATGTACAGCATGGTGACTATAGTTAACACTGTATTGCATGTTTGAAAGTTGCTGAGAGAGTGGATCTTGAAAGTTCTCATCACAAGAAAAAATGTCTGCAACTGTGTGTGGTGATGAATATTAAATGGACTTTTTGTGGTGATCATTTTGCAGTATATACAAATATTGAATATGTTGTATACCTGAAACTAATATGTTATGTCAATGACACCAAAATTTTTAAAAGGAGGGGAAGGGGAGCCAGGATCACCAAGGGGAGCAGATAGCATGCTGCATTGGGGAGACCGCAGGGAGCTCGGGTTGGCTGGAGCTGGCGTGTCTGTGGGGCAGTGGTGAGAGATGGAGTTGGCAGTGGTGATCAAGATCAAATCGTAGGGGCACGAACTCTACCTCTGGGATAGTGCAAAACCACTGAGATATTTGAAGCCAAGGGGTGAAAAGGTTGGTTTAGTGTTTTTGCAAGCTTACCCTAGTGGTAACCCCGTTCCCAGCCTGGGTGACTCTGCTCTGAGGGGTGCTCTTTGGTTCCCCCTCCCACTCAGAATGACAGCACCCTGTTATCATCCTGCATGGGCACAGTTTGTAGTGATGCGACTTCTCTCTCTCTTTGTTCTCGCTAAACTGCAGTGTAAGCCCCTCAGGGCAGGACCCATGTCTGTCCTGTTTTATTTATTCTTTGCCTCTCCCCACTAGGATGGGAGCTCCGTGGGAGCAGGGACTCTGCCTGCCATGTCCACCACTTGTTTTCCCAGCTCCTAGCAGAATATCTGGAATAAACTAGGAGCCCAATAAACAGTAGTTAACAGAGGGAATGATAGAGTTGCTTCACTCGTGGTTGGGAGAGTGTTGTTAGAACCCATGTAAGATGTGACCAGGACACGGGCAGCGGGTAAGAGGCAGAGAATGTGGAAGGGAAGACATCCAGGAGGAAAAGCAGGTCTGGGCTATGCGGGGAGGGGGCCAGGGGGGAGGGTGCAGGGAGTGGACAAGAGCATCTAGAGCATCTAGAGACACATCTGTTGGACTTGGGAAACCAGCTGGAATGGAGGCACCATTTGTTAGCTGGTTCATTCATTCATTCATTCACTCATCCTGGGGGGCAGGTGGCCCATGGCTGTGTAGATACATAACACATTTACATTGTGATGAGTGCCAAGGAGAAAATAAACAGGGAAATGGGAATAGAGAGGAATGGGGGTGTGCTGCTTTGGCTTAGATGTTCCAGGAAGGCTTCACTGAGCAGGTGACATTTGAGCTGTGGCTTCAAAGCTGAGAAGGAGCTGGGCCTGCTAAGGTCTGGAAGAAAGACCATCTAGTCAAAGGCTCCAAGTCAGGATCACTTCCGGAGGATACGGCACCCTGTGAGATGCTAAAAGGCGTTCTGTGAAAAGGGTTCCATAGCCGACTAAATCTGAGGTATGCTGCAGGCCAAGCTCTTTTCAGGGCTTTACTTCACAGCGTAGTTGAACGATTACCTGGTAGGGAATTTGCACATCTTGAGTTGCAGCCCCAACTGTGCCTCTTGCTGGCCTGAATCCACCTTTTGCTGCTGCAAATCTCACCTGTCTCTGTCCACGCCAGCAGCGTCCATGCTGCGACTGACATCAACCCTCCCTCCTCTGGCACTGTTGCATGGACTTCAGTTTGCTGTTTGGTCAGTTAGTGTTCTCCCCGGATGGTAACCTTTCTCACAACACCACCCCTCTCACTTTGTCTCTGTCATTGCACACAGAAAAATACTTTCTGTGATCACTTCCCACCCCTTAAGTGAAGGCTGTGCTCAGAAACTTGATTTCGAAGAGTACAGCATAGAAAGGGGGAAATTAAAAAGTAACTTTTCAACGGAGAACTTAGCAAACACCGCCTGAGATCAAAGTCGACATCAGCAGTGATAGGTCATGTCGACAGCAGGTGCCGTTGACGTGATGGGGCACTTTATCTCTGGGGTCTTCCTCCCCAAACCCGTAATCCCAGTCTAACCATGTGAAACAACAAGCAAATCCCAACTGAGGGATATTCTGCCTGACCAGCGCTCCTCAAAACAAGGTCGTAAAAAACAAAATCTGGGAAACTGCCACAGCCAAGAGGAGCCTAAGGAAACATGATGACTGAATGTGTCCTGGATGGGGTCTTGGAGCAGAAAAAGGACATTAGGTGAAAACTGGTGAAATCCAAATAAAGTATAGAGTTTGGTTGATAATAGTGTATTGATGTTGGTTTCTTAGTCGTGTGAAGGATGCCCTAGAAACGTAAGATGCTAGCAATGTGGGAAATTGGGTGAGGGGCATATGGGGACTCCCTATACTATCTTCCTAACTTTTCTGTAAAACTGTTCTCAAATAAAAAGGTTATTTTAATTTAAAAAAAAAACATTTAACATAATAGAAGATTCCATAGATGTTTTTGGTCCTCTCCATCAAAATATTCTGGTTCCATTTTTATCAGCTGAGTTATTAAATTTTAATAACTGTTTATCTCTAGACATATTTGGGACACTTCATAAAAGCAATTCTGATTGAAAGTCATTTATGTTTTCTTATTCGGTGACTGTGTGCTCCTCTAGTCTCCAGTCAGTGTGCACAGCATTTTTATTGGCTTGTTTAAGGTTGGCTTACGGGAACTACTGTTCGTCTTCCTTCCCTGCAACCTGACAGTGAAAGACAGTGTTCGGGAGTTCCTTGGTTGCCTAGTGGTTAGGATTCTGGTTTTCGGTGCTGTGGTTCAGGTTCAATCCCTGGTTGGGGAACTGAGATCCCACAAGCTGCACAACGTAGCCAAAAAAACCAAAACCATATACAGAAAGAAAGAGAGCGAGAGAAAGAAAGGAAGGAATGAAGGAAGAAGGAAAGGGAGAGAGGAAAGGAAGGAAGGAAGGAAGGGTTCATGGTTGAGGTTCTCTGCTGTAGTCAGATGCCAGAGCACTCATTCATGTCTCGGCAAGTCACCATGAGCAGAATGGCCTCTGTGGGATAATAGAAAAGAAGATGCCATTTGAGACTAGTGTGAGTGCCTGGGAATTGGGCTCATGTCTATCGGCAACGGTGGAGAAAAGAAAGAGCTAAAACCTTCAGGTGCCTTCTTAGGATGCATTCTTCCATATGGTCGAAGGATAAAATATACATTTTAATTTTCCTTAAAATGTTCAAATTGGGTCTTCCCTGGTGGTCCAGTGGTTAAGAGTCTGCCTTCCAATGCAGGTGACGCAGGTTCCATCCCTTGTTGGGGAACTGAGATCCCACATGCTGTGGGGCATCTAAGCCCATGCGCCACAACTACTGAGCCCACGCACTCTGGAGCCTGCACACCACAACTAGAGAAAAGCCCGTGCGCTGCAACAAAAAGACCCCACAGGACTTCCCTAGTGGTGCAGTGGTTAAGAATCCGCCTGCCAATGCAGGGGACACGGGTTCGAGCCCTGGTCCAGGAAGATCCCACGTGCCCCGGAGCAACTAAGTCCATGCACCACAACTACTGAGCCTGCGGGCCCTCATGCCACAACTACTGAGCCCACACACTGCAACTACTGAAGCCCACGTGCCTAGAGCCTGTGCTCTGCAACGAGAAGCTACCGTAGTGAGAAGCCCACGTGCCACATCGAAGAGTAGACCCTGATCACTGCAACTAGAGAAAGCCCGTGCACAGCAACAAAGACCCAACGCAGCCCAAAAAAAAAAAAGGCCCACATGCTGCAACGAAAGATCCTGCGTGCCGCAACTAAGACCCGACGCAGCCAAATAAATTTTTTTCTAATGTTCAAATTATAGAACATATTTAACAAAGTGTTAGATATTTAGTGAAGTTTCTGTTATTTTATTATTTGTTATATTGTAAAGCATAAAAAGTGGCATTTAATTATTAAAAAGCTTCCTTCATATTCTTCTGAAGATAATCAATTTAAACTTAGCATTTCTGCTTTCTCAGGACAAGTAAGAAACTTATTTATCCCTCTTTCCATTGGTAAAGGAACTTTCATTAAAAGTGATGTTTTTATATGTCCCAGAGTACCTCCTCATTACCATCCATTTCTATGGTCTCAAAGAACCCAAACCAATTTTAGACATGACTTAATCAAAATCTGATTAGAGTAGCAGCACTTAAACAAATATAAATGTCTGTTATTTGTGCCATTGATAGCCTCATTAATGTGAATGAGACATCTCCTAATGACAGTAAACTTCAGTCATTCCTTTCCTTTCCTTTTCTTAGTTCATAAAGCAGTTATAGCCAAGACTACTAGTTGAGTCACTAATTGCTCTGTAGCTGTTGCATGACAGTGTTGAGGGTCTTTCCAGATCGTGTGCACTATTGGAATTCAGGGAGCCATGCTTCACTCTGATCATGTAACTGCTGAGTGCTTGGGTTCTCAATAAACACCCTTCGTGGGATTCACTGGAAAAAAAAAAAAAAGTGATGTTTTATGTGCTGTGGGAGGGAAATGATTTCAGGAATCACGCCAGACGACCCTGACACCACGCTGTGCTTACCAAGAGCTTCTAGCTGGGCACGTTAGTTACAGTCTGGTCTGATCCCGATTTGACATGCTATTGGATAGAGAACACATTCTATTTTATACAGCTGTAGACGCTGACATTACTCAAAGTGAGTAAATTTTATAGATGTTCTCTTATGAGTTTGAGAAAAGTCCCTTCTTTTCCTAGTTGAGTTGTTTTAGTATGAATGAGTGTTGGATTTTGTTTCTGTTGTGGTGGTGATGTGCTTTTTCTCCTTTATTCTACTAATCTGATGTATTAATTATTTTTGGAGTTTAAACCAACCTTGTATTTCTGAGATAAATCCCACTTGGTCATGGTGCATAACCCTTTTTACATGTTGCTAGATTCAGCTTGCTAATATTTATTGAGGATCTTTGTGTCTATTTATGGAGGATGTTCTATTTGGTGTCCGGCTTTAGCGTCAGGATAACACCTCATAGAATGAGTTGGCAATCTCCTGACTCTGCCATTCTGGAACCTTTCATTGCTGAATTTTTTGAGAGTTCTTTATATGTTTTGAATCCAACATGATTTGCAAAAAAAAGTTTGATGGAGTCCAGTGTTTCACTGTTTTCTTTTACGGACCATGCTGATGGTGTGTATCTAGCAACTCTTCATCTAACCCAAGATTACAAAGATTTTCTCTTAAGTTTCCTTCTAAAAGCTTTAGAGTTTTACATTTTACCTTTATGATCCGTAAATTATAGAATCAGCTTCTTGATAGCTATGAAAAATCCTGCTAGTATTTTGATTGGGACTGTATTAAATTTATAGATCAACTTGGGAGTCATTGGCATATTAAGGTTGAATATTCTAACCCATGAACATGGTATATCTTTCCATTTATTTAGGGCTTTTAAAATTTCTTTCATCAGAATTCTGTAGTTTTCAACATACGGATTTATACCTAAATATTTTGGGGTGCTATTATAAATGGCATTGTTCATTTAATTTCAATGTCCAATTATTCATTGGTACTATGTAGACATAGAATCGATTTTTGTATATTGACTTTATGTTGATTCTTTGGTCAACTCATTTATTAGTTCTGGAAAGCTTTTTTGTAGTTTCCATGGGTTCTTCTACGTATGAAATCACATCTAGTGAATAAGGGTCATTCTACTTCTTCCTTCGTACTGTATGCTTTTCATTATTTTCTCCTTCCTTATCGTGCTGGCTAGGACCTCCTATATTATGTTGAATAGAAGTGTTGAAAGTGGACATCCTTGCCTGCTCCTGATTTTGAGGAGAATACACTGAGTTTTCCACCATCAGGATGATGTTAGCTTTAGGTTTTGTCACAGGCTCTGCTTATCATGTTAAAGGAGTCCCTTCTGTTCCCAGTTTGCTGAGAGTAGTTTTGGTCACGAATGGATATTTAATTTTGTCAGATGCTTTTTCTGCATCTATCAAGATGATCATGTGACTTTTCTTCTCTAATCTATTAATATGCTGAATGACGTGGATAGATTTTCAAATGTTGAACCAGCCAGGGCTGGGGTTTGGGGGATTAACCCCACTTCGTCATGACGGATTGTCCTATTGTTGGATTTGATTTGCTAATATTTTGTTTAGGATCTTTGGTGTATATATTCATGCAGGATATGGGTCTGTAGTTTTCTTTTCTTGAAATGTCATGTCTGGTTTTGTTATTAGGATATTATTGACCTCATAACATGAGTTAGGAAGTATTTCATCCTCTTTTTTTTTCTGGTAGGGATCGTGTAGATCTGGTACAGTCAGCAAACACTAAGACCAAGGCTGGTGCCAAGTGCCAAGAGCAATAGCCTTGGTTAGAGTGGAGAGACCCAAATACTCATCTTAAAATACCTTTTTGTTTTTGTTTTTTGTGGTACACGGGCCTCTCACTGTTGTGGCCTCTCCCGTTGCGGAGCACAGGCTCCGGACGCGCAGGCTCAGCGGCCATGGCTCACGGGCCCAGCCGCTCCGCGGCATGTGGGATCTTCCCGGACCGGGGCACGAACCTGTGTCCCCTGCATCGGCAGGCGGACTCCCAACCACTGTGCCACCAGGGAAGCCCTAAAATACCTTTTTAAAGGAAAGTACGGTGTACAGATTTCACAGAAATCTACATTAGCATATTATGTAGGAATTTTAAAGGTAACTAAGTTCATAATTCAGGCTGCTGATGAAAGAATTACTGTATATAATTATGATAAGGGTCACACAGGCTAAAGTCAAAAAGAATTGTTCTCATATTTGCTGATAATACCTAGTGCTATACCCACCAAAATTATGTTTCAGTATTAGTTGTATTAAGTATCGATACACTTATGCATAGTACATTGGCATTAGTTATTTTGTTAATGTTTAATAAAATGTGACACATTTTAAATACCGTTAAATAGTACAGATTAATTTAAGAGAAGATATTTCAACTAAAGCAATTTCCCTCTTATTATTCACAGAATATCCAAGGCATCTCCAAGCACCCGATTCAAATAACTAGACCTCAAAATTTTCAAGGTAACACATTTCTTTCTACTTTGCAGAAGTCTTGGGTAACATTTTCTAAAAACCTAGAGATGTTGTAATTGTTTTTCTGTGTAACTAACTGCTTTTCTTTCCTGAAGTTCTCCTCTGTATTTGCATGACCAGGATTTAAATATACATCGAAAAATAAAACACAGCTAAAGTGATATGGTACCTCCCCTTCAGCACTTTATAAGTTAAAATACATGATAATTATACAAGGGAAGTAGCTCCCCTCCTACTATCTCTCCCCCACCAACTTCCCAACAAAGAAAAAACAAACAGACACACAATAGAACTGGCTTTTACTAAAGTCTGAAAATTACTGGAAATGTTTATGAAAGCATAGTAACACTCTTTTTCTCTTAAGCTATTACACTGTACTGCTGATGGTTACATTTCTAAAGAAGAAAAAGGTCAAATCTGAGCAAAGTAGGGCTCTGTGGCCCATTCCCAGTAAACTCCTGTCCCCTTTGCTTTGGGAACTGCTGCTTCCGGAAGGTCAGGGCCAAACAGTGAAGCCCGATGAGCAGTCCTCTTTAAAGTACACACGATCGTGCGTGAACACAACTCATGGGAGGTGAGCAGCAACTCCGCCTCCTCCAGCCCCTGTAAAATGCACTCAGCGGGGAAATCTTAGAATTTGTGCTTCCACAAAGGAGACCTTCTCAGCGGAGAGGCCAGAGGGTCTCTAGGCGGCTCTTACTGCAATGTTTGACCTTTTCTTCATTAAGAATTCTACACGGAACAGGAGACTTTAACAGCAGAAAATCTAGTTTACTTTCAGTAGTCTTATGATGTTTTAAAATTACATTAAAAATATTAAGAAAAATCAGAAATCTAGACTCTTCTGACTTTAGAATGATGTTAAAATAACTTTGTATGAGGAATAGCTATGAGTCAGCTCATGACCACATTCACCAAGTGCTCTTGAAATATGATTCAGGTAAAGACGAACTCCTTACCATCTCCCCGAGGGCCGTGTTTGTTTCATCCGAAGGCCACACCTTCCTAGCAGCAGGTATGTGTGGGCCGTGGTAGAGACACCGTGTCACTGGATCCCACGTTATGCGTTTCATACAGTTCAAATATTTAGAAATTGAATAATCCAAAGGTGCTTACAGAACGCATTCTTTAAAATAAGTCCTGGCAAATATTTATATGAAGCAAAGATTTCTTACGCACAGTGAGAGCAGCTCTGCTTCCTGGGTCCCTTCACTTTACCATGACTAGATCCCAAGTTCCTCTGCCTGGTCCCGCTCAGTCTGCCCCCCTTTCTCCTCTCTGTCCCCATCACCCCTGGCGCTTTGCCTTGCTTGCTTGCTGCAGTCCTGCTGGTCCCTGTGCTGTCCCCCAGCAACCAGCCAGCTCCACCTCGGGCCTGCATGGACCCCCCTCCCCAGATGAGGTCCCGCTCCCTCCTCCACCTCATACCTCTGCTGGAAGGTCACTTTCTTGATGACACTTTACAGCAGCTCCCTCTACACACACTGACTCCGGAAGCTCCTTCTCTTGATGGATCTTTTCCACTTCATTTCTCACCTTCTAACATGCTGAGTAATTCGAATTGCCTCCCTCCCCTCAAGTGTAAGTCCTACGCAGGAAGGGATTGTTGCCCGTTCTGTTCACTAGTGTACCCCAAGCACACGGCCTGGCGCACAGCAGGCCTTTTAAATTCTGAGGTTCCAATGAAGTGATGAATCAATACAGCCCACCCTGGAGGCATGGCCAGGCTCGCAGAAGAGGTCTCGGGACTTTTAGACCCAGGGATGGCCAATAGACCCGAGGCCTAAGGACCCTGGCATATGAGGGGTGGGCACATTGGCCTTGATTCCTCAGTGGGGAGGGAAGATTGGGGGTCCCCTGGGGGTGGGTAGCAACAATGAGGGACATTGTTCCTAGATGCTGAATTCACGCAGGGCTCTATCTAACAGACTTTTCACAGATTGAATTACGCATTCTTGCACACTTATCTGGGGATCCAGAACTTTTGAAGTTATTCCAGGAATCTGAAAGAGATGATGTATTTTCCACCCTGACTTCACAGTGGTAAGATATATGAGCTCATAATAGTATCAGATCCGCAGGAATGCTGACACGATTTTAAAAGCCTGAAGTTGTTCCAAACCTATTTTCATAAGAAAGAAATTATACTTTTCTCTAGTAGTTAATCTCTTTGAAAAGAAGAGTAGGTAACGAGGATGCCAAGAGTTTCCTAATGATGAAAGAAATGGTAATTCTTCACCACTAGAAAGGAAGTCCATTGCGAAAGAATATGATAGAAATATGGAAAAATCAAAAGTGAAAGGCACGCACGCCCTCCAGATGAGTGTCACTCAAGACAAAGCCCAGTGCCTGGCAGCCTGAGTGGCAGTCGTGTCTTCAGCCCCACTGAAGCCCTCACTTGCTGTTTGGGTACAAAACAAGTCTACACAATGCTATGCTTTCTCACTGCCGCCTCATCGTTGCTTTTTTGAGTAAACTTTCATTTTGCCTACTTAGGCTTTTCTTCTTTCGGTTTGAAGCCTGGAACTCCTCCCATCTAAGGCCATGAATGCCTTTCTTCAGGGTGCAGCTGGTCTCGAGGTCCAAAGCCAGCAAGAGCAGGCTCAGACCCTGCCTGCCCCTCCCTGCCCACCCCCCAGCTCAGCAGCTCTCAGCTTGGGTTGACGCGGTGCCGCCAGGGCCCGGTGCTTTCGCCCCGCCCGCCGCTCCATCTGCTCCCGCGGCTCCTCCCTTCTCCTTGGTACGCACCGTTTATTCTTCTTAAAACTGAGATATAATTCACAGACCATAAAATTCAGCCTTTCAAAGTGTACAATTCAGTGGGTTTTAGTACATTCACAGGGTTCTGCAACCATCATCACTGTCTAATTCCAGAACATTTCCATTACCCTAAAGAGAAACCCCACACCCAGTAGCTATCATTCCCCAGCCTTCCCTCCCACCCGGAAACTACTAATCTATTTTGTCTCTATACATTTGTCTATTCTGGGCATTTCACATTAATGGGATCATACAGCATATGGCCTTTTGTGACTGTCTTCTTTCACTGAACATAATGTTTTCAAGGTTCATCCATGCTGTAGTATGTATCAATACTTCATTCCTTTTCATGGCCAAATAATATTCCATTGTATGGAATAATGTATTCTGTATATTTCAGTATAAACAAAAAAATAATATTCCATTTATTTATCCATTCATCAGTTAATGGGTATTTGGGTTGTGTCCAGCTTTTGGCTGTTATGAATAATACCACTGTGGACATTCATGTACAAGTCTTTGTGTGGAAATATGGTTTCATTTCTCTTGGGTAGATACCTAGGAGAAGATTTTCTGGGTCATATGGTAATTCTATGTTTAACTTTTTAAAATTGTGGTAAAATAACATAACATAAAATTTACCATCTTAACCATTTTAAAATGTACAATTCACGTCACAATAGTGGCAACTATATTTAATTTTTTGAGGAATTGCCGAAACACTTTCCAAAATAACTACACCATTTTACACCCCACAAGCAGTGTATGGGTTTCCAATTTCTCCACCTTCTTGCCAATACTCTTTATCCTCTGTCTTTTTGATTCTAGCCATCCCAGTGGGTGTGAAGTGGTAGCTTTGTTGTTTGATTTGCACTTCCCTGATGACTGCCAATGTTGAGCATCTTTTCTTATTCTCTATCTTTGTCTCTTTCCCTCCTCTACTCCTTTACACAAGTGCACCTGGGTGTTTTGCTCACCCCAGCTTTCTCTGCATACTTCCTCCCAGAAGATGGTCTCTCTTCTGTTTCAGTTCCTGTCCAGTTAGGATGTAAGATAACATAGAATTTTTAAGGCATGTGATAGATTTAATAATACCCCTGCCCTCTCTCCCGAGGCGTGGAAAGCCTTAGAAGATTGTTTCTACCTAGGAAGGAAGAGTATTTTGCTTATTTGTTTCACATATGAGCTTTGTTGCCATCTTAGTGCTTTGGTGGAAGGGTGCTATAGATATTCTCCTTGACATTGTGAAAGAATCTATCTGTGATTCAAGGTGAGTGCTTGTGCATAGATCACTAAGCGTGTTTTTTGTTCAATGGGCCCAAAGCTACTCTGGCTTTTGCTGACCAAGTGTTACAGAAAAATATTTTTGTCAAAGTATCAGGCAAAGGATGCAACTAAAGCCGTGCCAAGAGGGAAGTGTGCAGCACTGGTGCTTACATCAGAAATGAGGAAAGATCTCAGTTAAATCATCAAACTTTCTGTCTCAAGAAACCTGAAAAAGATGATTAAGAAGGAAGAAGGAAGGAAGTAGTAAAGATAAAAGCAGAAACCTATGAAATTGAAAAAAGCAATAGCAGAAATCAATGAAACAAGTTGATTCTTCCAAAAAATCAATAAAATTAATAAACTCTAGCAAGACTGAAAAAAATAAAAATAGAGAAGACACAAAGCACCAATATCAGGAATAGAACAGAGAATATTAGTACAGATTCTGCAGATATCAGAAAGATAATAAGGGAACACTATGAACAGCTTTATGCTCAAAAATTCAACAATTTAGAAGAAATGGATCAATTTCTTGAAAACCACAAACTATCAAAACCCAACTATGATGAAATAGATAACCTGAATAGTCCTATAAATGTTAAAGAAATTGAATTTTTAGTTTAAAATCTCCTGAGAAGGAAATCTGCAGGGCCAGATGCCTTCCATGGAGTATTTTACCAAACACTTAAAGAATTAACAGCAGTTGTATACGACCTCTTCCAGAAAATAGAAGAAGGAACACTTCCCAATCATACGGTGAAGCCAGTATTACCCTGATACCAAAGCCAGACAAAGACTAAAAGCAAAATAAAACAAAACACAGCCCCATGCAGACCAGTATCACTCCCAAATTTAGATGTAAAAACCCTCAGCAAAATATTAGCAAACCAAATCCAACAACATCTTAAAATATTGTATGGGTATAATTATACACCATGTCCAAGTAGGATTTATTCCAGGTACGCAAGGCTGGTTTAACACTCAAAAATCAGTGTAGTCCACCATGTAGTCAAGCTAAAGAATAAAAATAATATGATTTTATCAATTGACCTAGACAAAGCATTTGACAAAATCCAACGCCCATTCATGATAAAAATTCTCAGGAGTTTAGAAATAAAGGGGAGGCTTCCCTGGTGGCACAGTGGTTGAGAGTCCACCTGCCGATGCAGGGGACATGGGTTCGTGCCCCGGTCCGGGAAGATCCCACATGCCGCGGAGCGGCTGGGCCCGTGAGCCATGGCCGCTGAGCCTGCGCGTCTGGAGCCTGTGCTCCGCTGCAACGGGAGAGGCCACAACAGTGAGAGGCCCGCGTACCGCAAAAAAAAAAAAAAAAAAAAAAAAAGAAATAAAGGGGAGCAACCCCAACTTGATAAAGAACATCTGCAAAAAGCCTACAGCTAACAGCATATTTAATGGTAAAAGGCTAAATGCTTTCCCCCTAAGATCAGTAACAACTTATTAATATTGAAATCCTGCCCACTAAATAAGGCCAGGAAGAGAAATAAATGGTGTATAAATTGGAAAGGAAGAAGTAACACTGCCTCTATTTATAGATGATATGATTGTCTATATAGAAAGTCTCAAAGTATGTATAAGAAAAAAACATTTTTTAACTCCTAAAACTAATAAGTGAGTTTAGCAAGGTTGCAAGACACAGTATCAATACACAAAAGCGAATTGCATTTCTATAAGCTAACAACAAACATGCAGAAATCGAAATAAAAAATGCAGTACCATTTACATTCACTCCAAAGATAATGGAATACTTAGGTATTCAGTTAACAAAATACGTATAGTATCTGTATGTCTAAAACTACAAAATGCCGATGAAAGGAATCAAAGAAGATCTGATCAATGGAGTGGCATACTGTGTTCGTGGAATGGCAGACACAACGTAGTAAATATGTCACTTCTCCCTAAATTGATCCATGAGTTTAATGCAGTCCCTATTAAAGCCCAAGCAAATTCTGTAGACATAGACAAGCTCATTCTAAAATTTAAATGAAAAGACACAGGCCCTAGAATACCTAAAACAATCTTGACAAAGAATAAAGTGAGAGGAATCACACCTGATATTAAGACACAGTGCACAGCAATTGGGAACTTCGCTGGCGGTGCAGTGGTTAAGACTTCGCCTTCCAATGCAGGGGGTGCAGGTTCGATCCCTGTTTGGGGAGCTAAGATCTTACACGCCTCAGGGCCAAAAATCCAAAACATAAAACAGAAGCAATATTGCAACAAATTCAATAAAGATTTTAAAAATGGTCCACATCAAGAAAATCTTTAGAAAAAAATACAGAGTAATCAAGAGACTGTGGTGTTGGCAGAGGAACAGACACATAGACCAATGGAACAGAAAAGAGAGCCAGAAATAGATCCACACAAACGGGCACAACTGATCGTCGGGAAAGGTGTAAAGTCCAGGCAGAAAGCAATTCTCTTCAGATTCATGTTAAGCTAATCACTCACAAAGCCAGCTTGGGAAGTTCATTTCTGCATTGGTTATTATATATGTCTTTCCTGCATTTTTTTATCTTGTGGTGGTTTTGGGGAGAACTTCAAAACTAAGAAAATTCTAGTATTTGCATGGTGGTCGCTTCTAATTTCCTACCAGCAGTAGTAATCCAACACTTGTGACTTATACTATAATTAGTTGCTTTGGAAATGATTTTTATGTTCCAAACAGAGGACTAGAATAGCACATGGTGAAACAGCAGCAAATGCACTCTTAAAAATGTTTATTTCATGTAAATGCCTTATTGTTTGAAACACAAAAAGCAAAAGGGCAATTAGATGTACTCTGAAATATTTAGTAACATTTTCAAAGAATAACAATTTTCTTAAAAAAACCTTCAAGGATATGTAGATCATGTATAAAAATGGAGACTTGGAAGAGGTCTTGGAGATCATCTGTAAAGCTATGATGTGACTGATGAAAGTCTGACCCAGAGAGCGGGGCCCTGCCCACAGGTGCACGTCTGAGCCGGGTCAGAGCTGCCTCCTCCAGCTCCAGAGTTTTCACCTGAGCTCGGAAGACACAACCATTCTGCACGGAGGTGGCTTCCTTCACAGTAATCACCACACATGTGCCTGATTAGGTGGTTTCCTAAAAGTTCTACAAGGCAAATAAAAAAGCATTTCTTATCGGTTGTACGTTCAACTCAACATTTTCAGACTGAAACTTAAAAAATAATTTTTCACTGCAGAATATATTAGTTTTTCTTCTGCTTAAGGCTTTTCTTGAGTGCTTTTCTGGCAGGTGTGGTAGATAGTCTTGTGGGCCTCTCTCCTTCTCTGGGGGAAGATGGTGCTTCCCTACCTGTTAGATGTCAGACTTGGGCGTGTGACTTGTTCTGGCTAATAAAACGTAAGCACAAGTGACAAGGGTCATGCCTAAGCTGGGGCTTTAAGCAACTGCACACGGTTCCTCTTGATCTCTTTTGTCTCTATTTTGGCAAAATTGACAGAGACTGCTCCATCATCCTGCATTATAAATGGTGGACCAGACTGTGATGGAAAGGTGGTGAAGAAGAGAAATAAAGTATTCTTGCTGTAGGCAGTAAGGTTTCAGAGTGATTTATTATGGCAGTATAACTTGACCTATCATAGCATCTACAGGACTGGGTGCCAGGACTAAGAGGCTGCTGTAATGAATCCTAAAACGTGTGGCACTGGCTTTGGGGCCAGGTGGCAGGCAGTGAGACGTTTATTGGAGGCTGGAGGATGGCACTTGGTAAATGGTATAACATTTGGCAAAACTGTCACCTGTGGTAACTTGTGAAGCACATAATACCCTGATGAGCTGAGGTTTGGGGCAGAGTGGGCCAGCAGAATGCTAGAACGTGCTTTGGTTGCTGTTGTCTGCATGTGACGAGGTACCATAAGAAACAAACTCAGAAAAGAACTGGCCAGTGTACAAGTAGGAATGAAAAGAAATAAGAAGATTCCAGAAAACTGGAGTTTTACATATTTGAATATAGAAATGATTCTCATCTCCAACCAGTAAAAGATGAATCTGAAGAGGGCTTTGAACAACAAAGGCCAGTTAAAACACTGCCTTTAACAAATGAAAGGTATGGCTTTGATGTCTACTGTTAACATCTCTGAAAGAAGGTGGCACCCATAAATCCTTACAGTTAGACAACACAGCGCTGAACAAAGAGACTAATGCTAGCTTTCCCCCAAGTTCCTGATAAGCTGCAGGCACCTGTGGTGGAGTCTGGAGAGAGGATGCATCTCTAAGCGAATTGTGGGCATGTCTGTTGGCACATGGAGCTGACTGAAATTAAACAGGACTTACTGTGTTTCTGAGCACTGTGCTTACCAAAGAACCTCCAGTCTGGGCCAAAGGAGACTGTGATTGCAAGCCTGGGGCCCCACGTATTCTACAGCCAAGAAACAGTCCAGGAAATATGCTCGTTCCCCCAAGGAAAGAAAATCCTTCAGTGCCCTCTTACATGTAGCCGAGAAAGATAATGGAAAAAGAAGTCCCGGGAGTGGAGCAAATGGCCATGGTGAGCAAGGGACTGAGCAAGGGTCCTTCGTGAGAAGGGCCCCTTCAGCGCCTGCCCAGTGAGAATTCAGAGTTGCTGTGGACAAATGACGCCCCTGTGTCTCCCACTCTTCCCCTTTCCACATGGGAGTGCTTATTGTGGGCGTCCTGTCCCTGCCCCCCCGTTGCATAGCACATGTGTGGAGTGAAAGGTAGACTTGACTTTTTAGTTCCTTGGCCTCCAGAGCAAGAGGAGCCCCATCAAGACCCGATATAAAGATGATCGCAAAATCCTGATGCCCTATCAGATGGAACTTGGAATTGTCACTCTTGTCAAGGGGGAGGAAGGCCAATATGTGTGGTCAGAAGGGCGGAGTGTGGTGGAATGTATTATTATTCAAGCATATTTGCTCTCCCTCCCTAGAGGAAGAGTGTACTTCCTTGCCCGTTGACTCAGGCTTGGCCATGTGACTTGCTACCAATGACATGTGAACAGAAATGACATTTGTCACCACTGGGTAGAAATTTTAAGAGCCAACACATGGTTATCCGTATTTTCTTCTTCCTCTGCCGTGACAGGCCTCGTTGTTCCAGATGTAGGCTAGACTCTGCTCCTGAATCACAGAATGCAGACGACACGGAGCGGAGCCTCAGCTGACCTGTGTTGGACATGTTGCATGAACAAGAACTGAGCCCTTGTGTTTGTAAGCCTCTGAGCATAGCCTAGCCTGGCCTTACCGTACAGCAAAGGTGCAACCGTTCGTGTTGTCAGTATTTGGGGATGTCTCTCTTAAAAATGAGCTTAAATACCACATCCTACCTGCTTCGTCACTGAGTTGTACAAGGCTTCGTTAATCTCTGGGCGAGCAGGTTAGTGTTGAAGAGAATTATGTGAGTGCTCTGCGTACTCTAGGCTGACTTCTGGTGACCACCTGAGAGGGTCTCTGCCTGGAAGGCCGAGAACAGCTTTGGAGGGGAGCTCTTTTGGGTTGCCGCTAACGGTGATGAAAAGTCTCCTTGGGGCCTTGTGGTTTAGGGTCCTGGGTCACACTGCCACATGATGGTGAGACCAAGTTCATAGGCCACGCGCCCTCGGACGTTAGCACGGCCTCCCCTACACCTTCCTCCTGATGTACTGTGCTGGAGTATATGTCCTGAGACACAGCTGGTTTGGTTTCTTTAAGTTGTAATTTATGAGAGAATTAAAGGATGAATTTCTAGTTAAGATACAAAAAATCATAAGAGACTATTGCTCTAACCCTAACAATCAAACCAAGATAAATAAACTACAAAACTAGTTTTTCTAAACTTACCAGAAATCTGAGGATACAGCTGAGTTACAGCACTCCAGAAAGTGATGAGCCCTTCACAGAAAAGAAGAAAGCCCTGGCTTCTCTCATCCCTGGTGGAGTGGCAGGAGGAGGAGGAATCTGCCATAGAGGGGATAAGAAGAGACCATCGAAACCCTACTCGCACGTGGGCTAGTGTGACAGAATTCTAAAGAGAACCTTGAAAGCCACCGGAGGGAAGAAGACATTCTATACAAAGAACAACACAAAATACAGCTGACTTTTTACAGGAATGGCAGAGACCAGAAGACGATAGAACAAACATCCTTACCGCGCTGAAAGAAACATTCTATCTAGATTTTTAGATCCAGAGAATTATCTCTCAAAAATTAAGGCAAAATAGAGACAATTTAAGATTTGCAAAATCTGAAAGAATGTGTCTTAGTAGACCTGCTCTACTAGAAATGCTAATAGAAGTTCTTCAGGCTCAAGAGAAATGATACCTCATGAAACTCTGGATCTTCAGGAAGGAATAAAGAACACCAGAATGGGTCAATACCAGGATAAATATAAAAAACATTTTAATCTTTATTTTACATAGTTTATTTTATATATATTTTATATAGTTCTATGTATAGTTTATATATAGTTTGAATTCTTGAGAAGACTAAGATTTTTTAAAAGTTTGTAACATAGATTAAAATATAAGGCATTAAAAAGTACAAAGGGTAGGAAAGGGAGTAAATGGAATTATACTATTTTCAGGTTCTTACACTGTGAAGTATTACAATATTATTTAAAGGTAGACTATGATGACTTAAAGATGCATACCATAATTTCTAGGGCAGCCTCTAAAACAATACCAAAAGAAGTATAGCTTAAAAAAATCAGTGGAGGTAGGGGCTTCCCTGGTGGCGCAGTGGACTCCACGCTCCCAGTCCAGGGGGCCTGGGTTCCATCCCTGCTCAGGGAACTAGATACCACATGCATGCCGCAACTAAGAGTTCACATACTGCAACTAAGGAGCCCGCTTGCTGAAACTAAGGAGCACACATGCTGCAACTAAGGACCCTGCCTCTTGCAGCTAAGACCTGATGCAACCAAATAAATAAAATAAATTTAAAAATAAAGTAAATTTTTGAAAAAATCAATGGAGGCAATAAAATGGGATATTAAAAAATACACGATTCACCCAAAAGAATTCAATGAAAGAGAGACAGAACAAGATGCAAGTGGGGTAAATGAAAATCAATACCAAGATGGGATGCTAACACTGCAAAACAAAGAGTGTGACCAGAAATAAAAACATTTCATAATGATGAAAGACTGATTCATCAAGAAGACACAGCAGTCCTAAATTTCATCAAGAAGACACAACAGGGCTTCCCTGGTGGCGCAGTGGTTGAGAGTCCGCCTGCCGATGCAGGGGACGTGGGTTCGTGCCCCGGTCCGGGAAGATCCCACATGCCGCGGAGCGGCTGGGCCTGTGAGCCATGGTCGCTGAGCCTGTGCGTCTGGAGCCTGTGCTCCGCAACGGGAGAGGCCACAGCAGTGAGAGGCCCGCGTACCACAAAAAAAAAAAAAAAAAAAAAAAAAAGAAGACACAACAGTCCTATGTATCTAATAAGAGAACTTCACAATACTTGAAGCAAAAATTGACAGAACTAAAGAGAGAAATAGGATTTACGTTTCATTCATTCATCCACTGAAAAGTCTTACTGCATTTCCCAGAAGGGAAACTTATTTTCAAATGAGGTTTATTTTTTTATATAAATTTATTTGTTTTATTTACATATTTTTGGCTGCATTGGGTCTTCACTGCTGCACGCGGACTTTCTCTAGTTGCTGTGAGCGGGGCTTACTCCACTGCGGTGCGTGGACTTCTCATTGCAGTGGCTTCTCTTGTTGCAGAGCACAGGCTCTAGGCACACGGGCTTCAGTAGTTGTGGCGTGCAGGCTTAGTTGCTCCACAGCCTGTGGGCTCTTCCCAGACCAGGGATTGAACCCATGTCCCCTGCACTGGCAGGCAGATTCTTAACCACTGAGCCACCATACATAATTAGGATGTCATGTTGTATCATTTGGATTATTGCTCTTTTAGGATACAGTTTATGGCACTGATTTCAAGATACACGCATTGTTAAACATTTCATGACCACAGATTATTATTTTTTTCCTAGATCCTGTGCAGTGCTTCCATAAGAAAGTTCTGCCATAATGATTAATTATAACAAAGGACTCTTCTCATGATTAGCTCTGCTTCAGAGGTTTTGTTTTGTTTTTTCTTATCCAGTCACTTTCTCCTTAGTGGTCTTGCTTAATCTTTCGGATTCTTCTATTAAAAAGTTGATCAGGGACTTCCCTGGGTGCAGTGGTTAAGAATCTGCCTGCCAATGCAGGGGACACGGGTTCCATCCCTGGTCCAGGAAGATCCCACATGCCTCAGAGCAACTAAGCCCACACGCCACAACTACTGAAGCCCGTGTGCCTAGAGCCCGTGCTCTGCAACAAGAGAAGCCACCGCAGTGAGAAGCCCGTGCACCACAACGATGAGTAGCCCCTGCTCGATGCAACTAGAGAAAGCCCACGCACAGCAACGAAGACCTAACGCAACCAAAAATAAATTAATTAATTTAAAAATACTATTTAAAAAAACTATATTAAAAAAAAGTTGATCAGATCTCTGGCACATTTAATTCCTACCAATATTCCTACAAGTGCTGGCAATTTTAAAACAGTTTAGTGTTTTATCACCTCTCAGAGCTTCCTAAGGTTACATATTCTCCCAAACAGGACAGTAGTTACGTGCACAGGTTAATAGACAAAGCAAAATCGCCAACGCCTGTTGACGAAGAGCCACCACTTTCAGTGGGACGGAGTTATTACTATTCTTCTTGTCAAAGAGGAGAGAGTCCTGGCCTGCCCGGTGACCATAGCCATGTGGCTGATTCCCCACCGAGGTGCCGAGAGCTGTGTGGCTCGGATAGGGCCACCCCCAGCCTCTGTCCCCCGGGCAGCTCTGATCAGCACAGCCGAGTCTCAGCATTTGGGCGACAGAGTCTCACTGCACCCCTCAGGGTGGAAAAACTGGGACAAAATCACCTGGAGAGTTTTCTCAAATTGTAAAGGACTTCAGTACACGTAATGCAATGAGTACCTTACTTTGGAGCTGTAATAGAGATTTAGAAGGAAAAGCAGCAGGATCTGCACTTTGTTCTGACTGTCTGTGCCCAGGAGGTTTCTCTCCCTCTTTCTTCTCTGCTTTCTATCCCTTTCATGGTAAAAAAAAACACGAATTCTTGCTGATTCTTACTATATGCCTTGTGTTGTTTCAGGCACATCTCACTTAATGCCTGTGACACTGTTATTCCCCATGTTTTGGATAAACTGACACAGAGGTTGTTAAACTTGCCAGAGGTCACAGGGTCGCCGCCTTAGCAGCACGGTCCACATCCAGCAGGATGGGTTCTAGGGCCGTGGTTCTTAACCCTTAGGGTTTCAGGGAGTCCGTGCCCCACACCTCTTTCTCAGCCTCCTACGTCTAGAGCTGTGATAGTCAGAGCCTCCACCAGGACTTCAGTTTCAAGAGGGGCCATTTGCAGAGGTGTGGCTGGGCGAGCAGCCAGGAGTGCTTGGAGAAAGGCAGTCCTGGAGCCTGGTGAGCGCCGGCAGGGCCCGGGCAGCTGGTGATGGAGCCCGGAGGTCACATGATGTCACAGACACTGTCAGGGCAGCAGCGGCCAGGTGAGGGGCAGGAACACTCGGCACCTCCTTCTCACCTTCCCACCTGCCGGTGCCCCTGCTGGCCTAACCTGTGATGCCAGAGGGCACCAGAGCCGTCTGCAGAGTCCGGTCCCTCAGGACACAGACAGTGCAGGGATTTAGGGAGAAACACCACTGAGAAGGATGTCCAGGGAATGAAATCCAAACACTGCCAGCTTTCTTCTGATGAAGCCGATTGGAAAGCACAGCTTGCACCATGGTCAGATGGACTGGTTCCTAAACTGGACCCAAGTCCACACTGCAGAAGTTGCCCTGCAAGGGCAGGGCTCACCACACGGGAGGACAGACCCGAACGCGTCCGAGCTGGAGCCACCTGGCCAACTTGCCGGTTAGCCAGGCCGCCCTCCCACAGGGATAAGAGAGAAGGCGTGGGGGGTGGGGCCTGCACCTTCTGCTCCCAGTGAAGGGATTCCCAAGGCTTTATCCAGGGCCCTTTTCCCTCCCCTGGTTCCCTCTGGGCTGCAAGTCCACCTGTGCCCTTGGCTACTGGGAATAAGGACGCCCAGCTCCTGGGATGATCATCCAGTTGCCCGCTCAGCAAATAACTGAATGTCAGTCACGCGTTGGTACAGCTGCGAGAAGACGGCGGCCATGCCCACAGAGCCTGCAGAGGGCGTTGCACAATGCCCCCGAAAATTTCCTCGCGATGGTCTAGACGCCATATGGGCGAAGTCCAGGGCGCCGCACAGTCAGGAAGCCTTCCTTGAGGAGGTGCGGTGGCACTGCGCTCTCTGGAGCGAGGAGAAGGCGGGGAAGGAAGGTGGCTGACGGCACAGGGAGCGTGGAGACCTTGGAAAACGGTGGCGCGTCCTCACAGCACCTCTGTCCTGAGCTCCAGGCCAGCGACTCTGGGTCTCAGCGGCGGTTTCCCTGGCTGTCCCAGGACACTTCAGACATGTCTGGAGAGAGCTCGGCACTGGGGCCCAGTCCCCGCAGGGGCCGTCCTGACTCTCCCCTTGCTCCCTCTCAACACCCTGTTCCAGCCAGGCCCGTCGTCCGCTTACTGGGCCTCTTAAGTCTGCGACCTCAGCTCAGGCCTCGTTACTGCCCACACAGCTTCCTGACGGCCCTGTTCCACATCCACCTCCAGCTGCCTCCACCTTATCTCTCCGAGATGTAGTCAGACCACATGGCCCCTCTAGGCACCCCCGGCTGATGACTCTCACCCACCCCAAGCCAACAAAACACAGCAAGCCAGGCACGAGACCCAGAGCAGCCCTGCGAGACCCAGGACCCAGATGAGCCGCGGTCACCACCACTCTCCACGGTCGCTCTGGTTGGTGTGACAGAGGAGAAGCGTGACAGCTGGAAAGGAAGAGGCAAAAGGACCATTTGGGGCAATGGTGGGATGGCCTGCCTGGGAAGCCAAGAGAACAAACTGAAAGAAAAGGTTGGTCCTAGGATCCGGAAGAAGACCAGGTACAAGTGGACCTACGGAAATTGCTTCCCAAATATAAACAACAACCAGTTAGAAACTGTAATGGTAAAAAGCATGCAAAGAGAAAGACATAATACCTATGGTAAACTTAAGCAAAAGTGTGCAAAATCTAGATGAAAAGAAGTTAAAAATAGAGAAACACAGAAAAGAAGATAGGGAATCTCATTTTTATAAAGATATTATTTACACTAATGTATAGATATAGAAATGTCCTAATAAATGTGCCATAAATACCAGTAGGACTTTTTAGTAACTAGACAAATTAACCTGTAGTTTATGATGCAAAAATAATCCATAATAATCATGAAAAAAAATTTTAAGAGGAACAATAAGGAAGGCCAAGTCCTACGAGATATTAAGATTTATTATTAAAGCCACAGTTACTAAAACATCATTATAGGATACAAAATGGGATAGATCAATTTAAGAACAAAGTCCCAGAATAGACATACACACATACACACACACACACACACACACACATAAATTAATACTTGATAAAGGAGGTGTTAAAGTGAAAAATGGGCTCTCAAATGATTTGTTAAATAATCCTCTGATGGCCATGGGTTTTTATTCAACCAATATTGTGTGTATTGGAAGAAGAGACTGCCAGTAACACTTTTCTTATTTGACAGTCAAGTCTTATTTGTAAGTATTTATACGAATTAGGAACACAGACATGCCAACTTTAGCATTATTCCCAGGGCAAAAAAATCAAGCAACAACCTATCAAAATGACAGGAGTCTTTTGAGATGATTCTCACAGGACCCAGCAGCAGACTGTGAAGTCTGGGGGCCTTTTGAGACTTCCAGGGGGAAATTCGTGAGAGAAAAGGGACGTTTGCTGCTGTTGAGGGATTCGTGCCGGATTTCATACTTCTTGGGAAACCAGGAAGGACATTCATGTGAAATTCCCCATTTAGCGTCTTTTCAAATCGGATCTATGAATGCTGTTACTTCCTCCACAGCTGCACGGAGGGAACATCTCCATTTCTTTCTTAGATGCTTTTTTTTTTAAATTGTAGAAACTTGCACTTTTATGGCCAGACTCGAATTTCTTTAATTAGCATTGTGAGCACAAAGCAGACTCGTAGGGATGACCTTGGTGAGAAGAAATGCGGAGGAACCCGAGGAGGGGTTTACACACCTAAGTGTCTTCTTCAAGGTCGTCCACGTGCACCCAGACTAAGGAGCTGCCCCGTTCGGTCACACGAGGGTCGTGGGAGCGCGTGTGGAACAAGCTTCAGAAGAGTGGCAGGCAGACCTCGGTGACGCACTCATCCGTTCATAGTTCAGAGTGACATGAAAGGGTTGGTCAGAGCTTTCTGTTCAAGAGCGGAGTGTTGGCCTATGGGCCTCACTTCAGAATGACCAGGCTCTTGGGCACAACACACTGGGGACCCCCCAAGCACCCAGATACGGCGGTCACTTTTCTAGGGCCTTCAGTTTCTGTAGAGTTCTCTGGTTCGTTTTCCTCATCATCATCTCCCTGGGGGAGCGGATGCCCGGCTAGACTCACGTTGACCGTGTGGGGCTGGGGGTGGTGGGTGGCGAGTCAGAGAGAGGGCGTCTGACCATCTGTCCCCCTCCTGTCTTCAGCCCCTTGTCTCTCTCCTGCCTGGGGCTGTACCTGACGGTCCCAGCTGCAGAGCCTTCCTGGGCTCCGCTGGGCCCAGAGCTCCCCCTGGGCTGTCACCCCTTGTGCACATTCTCAGATGCAGCTGTGCCTGCTGAAAGCCCCTCTCCCATTCTCTTCTTTCTCGTAGATTTATACCTTTTAACTCCTTTGCTCTATTTTAGTGGAATCTCAGGAGGGAGCAGGTAGACGTGTCTGACTAGTGTGCCATCTTTAACTAGGACCCTATCGATTGGTTTTCAGCAAGGAAGCATTTACATTTCACTGTGGCTCTTGGTGGTGGGGGGAGAAAGGCAGAGGGGCTGTTTCGTCTTCTGGGCTCGTGCCGGGGAGAAGTCGGTAGAGGTGGCAGAGTCAGCAGGTGTGGAACTGACCACACCTGGGATGTGGGGAGGGGGAAGGTGAGTCCAGGGTGAGCAGCTTGGTGGATGAAGGGCAGGTGAGAAGCCGGTGTAGCTGGTGGAAACAAGAGTCCGGTCTTGAACGTGTGGAACTTGAGCCATCTCTGCAGCATCCACCTGGAAATACCAAGAGGGAAGTTACAGGACCGAAGCCCAGAGGGAGGCCTGGGGGCTTGGTGGATGCTCAGCAAATGGTCACTGTGGGACCACGTGTGCCCTGCTTGTGCGCATATCTGAGGGGGGCCAGTCTGATTCACTGTCGCCCTAGCAGCCCCTGAATGGCCCTCACCTCACCTAAACGGGGGTGAGCAGGCGGAGGGGTGCAGGCCGCATGGGGGCGCGGGGGAGGGGTGGCAGTGAGGCCTGGCCTCTGGCCAGAGCTTGGAGTCAGGCTGGAAGCTGAGGAGTGGACGGCCCTGATCCATGACCCGAGGCCGTGATCTGCCATCAGGGTTCGCCTCTTCCCCGGGCCACAGGGGAAACTGCCACGGCTCACGTGGTCTGACAAGGCAGTAGTGACCCCGCGGCCGGGCTCAAGGGCAGCAGGGGCCTCTGCTGCTCAATCACTCTCCCTCTGGAGAGTGTGCCTCACTCATTAAGGGCTCCAGGAGCGTGTTTTCTGGGGCAAAATTTAGTAAAGAGCTCAAGGACTGATCTGCTTTCTCCGGGATAAAAGTCATCAATTCTTTTTTTTTCAAATTTGTTACAGGAAATCAGGATTTTTTTTTTTTTTTTTTTTTTTTTGCCACATTGGGTCTTCGTTTCTGTGCACGGGCTTCCTCTAGTTGCGGCGAGCGGGGGCCACTCTTCATCGCGGTGCGCGGGCCTCTCACTGTCGCGGCCTCTCTTGTTGCGGAGCACAGGCTCCGGACGCGCAGGCTCAGTAGTTGTGGCTCACGGGCCCAGTTGCTCTGTGGCAGATGTAGAGTTACCATATGACCCTGCCATTCCCTCCTAGGCATATGTCTAAGAGAAATGAAAATATGTCCACCCAGAGACTTGTACTTGAATGTTCGGACAGCACTATTCACAACAGCCGAAAGCTGGCAACAACCCAAGTATCCACCAACAGCTGAATGGAAACCACAGTGTGGTCCACGCACATGGTGGACTGTTATTCAGCCATAAAAAGGAGCAAAGCACTGACGCACGTTGCTACACGGATGAACCTAGAAAGCGTGCTGCATGAAAGAGGCCAGTCAGAAAAGAGCACATGGTGTAGGAGTCCGTTAGATGAGATGAGATGTCCAGAGCAGGCAAGTGTATAGACAGAAGGCAGAGCAGTGGTGGCCAGCAGCTGGGCTGTGACAGGGATGGAGAAGGACTGATGACTGGTATTGGGTTGGGTTTATTTTTTTGACTAATGAAAATATTCTGGAATTAGATAGTACTCATTGTTGACAGAGCATTGTGAATACGCTAAAAACCACTGAACTGTGCGTTGTAAAAGGATGAGTTTTACAGCATGTGAATTATATCTCAATAGTAAAACAAAGGTGGAAATAATCAGTTCCTCCCCCTCACAATATTTTTAATTATAGTGAGAAATGAATGGAAATATGGGTACGGAGTTTCAGTTTGGGATGATAAAGTTCTGGAAATAAATACATAGTAGTGGACTTCCCTGGTGGCGCAGTGGTTAAGAATCCGCATGCCAGCGCAGAGGACACGGGTTCGAGCCCTGGTCTGGGAAGATCCCACATGCCGCGGAGCAACTAAGCCCATGCACCACAACTACTGAACCAGTACTCTAGAGCTCGCGAGCCACAACTACTGAGCCCATGTGCCACAACTACTGAAGCCTGCACGCCTAGAACCCGTGCTCCACAACAAGAGAATCCACTGCAATGAGAAGCCCGTGGACCGCAATGAATAGTAGCCCCCGCTCACCACAGCTAGAGAAAGCCCACGCGTGGCAACAGACCCAACGCAGCCAAAAAACAAAAAGCCAAATAAATAAATGCATAGTAGTGACTCACAGCATTGTGAATCTACTCAATGCCAGTAAAGTGTGCAGTTAACATGGTTAAAATGATAAATTTTAAGTTACGTGTATTTCATAATGACTCAACCAAGGGAACCATTCCTGAGTTGTGCACAAGCCATTGTAAATGAGAGCCTTCGGACACGAGGAAATCCAGAGGCCCTTACAAGTGTCTGTAAGTCCTGGCTCGAGTGGGGCCTGGAGAGGACAGCTCCCGCCTGGCCGCCCTGCCCACGATGGCCGCCTGCTGTGAGCCTCTCGTCCCCTCTCTGCAGTCACACTAGTTCTCTGCCTGCCTCAAGGGCGGGGGAGGTGCAGACAGGCCTGGCCGGTGGAAAGCACAGCCGCGAGGTGCTGTCCGAGGTCTGGGCGCGCCCTCAGGCCTGGCCCTCGGGCCAGTGTCGGATCCCCAGGAAGTTCGCTTTGGCTGGAGGCCAGTGTCTGTCTGCTTCCACGAGCTGGACGGCGGGTTCGAGTCTGCCCTGCGTCCCTCCCCGCCCCCCAGCTGAGCCCCGCGCTGCGCCCAGAACCTGTGTCCTCTGTCCTGGCCACTCCTCAGTGTGGGCAGACTTTGTGTTTGCCAGTCTCTTCTGTGGAAAGGGATGTCTTGTGATCTTTTTTTGCATTTTACAGGACTAATAAGGTTCTCTTAGTTAGCCCTTCCAATTTCTACTTTTAGAAATTGTTTGTTTGTATCTTTTGCCCAGTTTTCTATTAGCTTCTTTTTCTTAATGACTGGCTAGTAGAGGTTCTCTGTATATTCTGGATATCACCTTATTCCCCCAGTGTATAATCTTTAATTTTCTCTTAACTTATGATGCTTTTTATCATACAGGATTTTCAAACTATGATGGAGAGTACTTCATCATTATTTCTTTTTTTTTTTTTTTTTTTTTTGCAGTACGCGGGCCTCTCACTGCTGTGGCCTCTCCCGCTGCGGAGCACAGGCTCCGGACGCGCAGGCCCAGCGGCCATGGCTCACGGGCCTAGCCGCTCCGCGGCACGTGGGATCCTCCCAGACCGGGGCACGAACCCGCGTCCCCTGCATCGGCAGGCGGACTCTCAACCACTGCGCCACCAGGGAAGCCCCCATCATTATTTCTTATTATGGTTTATATTGTTTGTGTCTTTTTATCAATACACTTCTATTTGGGAAACTTATATTCTCCTTTGTTTTCTTTAACTTGATTTAAAATTTGCTCTTTTTTTTTTTCATGTGTAGGCTTTTAAATCCATCTGGACTTGGATTTTTTGATTTTGTGATACATGAAAACAAAGAGCTAACTTGATCTTTTCAAACAGGGCAAGTCAGTCGCCCCAGCACTATGTGTGGGCATGTCTGTGCTGTACCCACGGCCAGCCTCTGTCATGCACCGGGGCCCACGGGCTACAGGCCTGCCTCTAGGCTTTCCGTGCTGTTACGTATACATGTTTATCCTCATCTTTTCTTGATACCTTCATTTGTCTCTAGCTTATTTTTGTGTATGATATGAAGTAGGCATTTAACTTTATAATTGTCCAAGTAGTTAATTAATTCCAACCCAATAGAGATTTGAAATGCCGAATCATAGACTCTACTTCTATATACACTGTGGCTTGTTTGGGGCTTTTCGTTGTCTTCTGCTCACCTGTGTGTCTTCCATCAGTGTCAGTACTGAGCTTTCCCTGTCGTTCACGACCGCCGTTACCATTTGTTCACCCTTCGTAACATCATCAGGACTGTTCTCACGTGGACTGTTTTCGGATGGACTTTAGAATCACTTTATAAAGTTCTCACTTTATAGTCGCACTGATACTCTAATGATAAAACTTGCCGTGGGGACTCGGCGTCTTTTCAGTGTCTTTTCAGTGCAGTGTCTCATCTTCAGGAGCGTGGCCTGCTCTCCATGCACCCCATGAGGTCCCCTCCTTCATAAACAGCTGGCACATTTCTTCTTAAACTCACTGTCAGGTATTGGGGGGGGTTTTGCTATTGTGAATGCTGTCCTTTTATTATATTTTCTATCTCAGTACTGGTAGGAAAGTTGCTGATTCTTTTGTATTTACGGTGAGATTTTTTTTTTTAATGGCCTAATTTTTCTGTATAATTACTGTTGGTTAGAAAACAGTTTAATTGCCAAATGTTAAAAATAACAAGAACCAAATAGCCATAAGCCCACTAGAGTTCCTCTTGTTTTTTCCCCACATATTTGTCTGCAGTTTCGATTAAAGAAACCAATCATACTATACATGCTATTTTGTAAACTAGAGTAGTGTTATCTATTTTTAAAATAAACTTTTTATTTATTTTGGCTGCATCGGTTCGTTGAGGCATGTGGGATCTTTCATTGCAGCACTCGGGCTTCTCTCTAGTTGTGACATGTGGGTTTTCTCTCTCTAGTTGAGGCGTGCGAGCTCAGTAGTTGTGGCACGCAGGCTTAGTTGCCCCGAGGCATGTGGGATCTTAGTTCCCTGATCAGGGATGGAACCTGAGTCCCCTGCATTGGAAGGCAGATTGTTTACCACTGGACCACCAGGGAAGTCCCCCAAACTAAACTTTTTATCTTAGAACAGTTTTAGATTTACATAAAAATGGCAAAGATAGTACAACAGGTTCCCATATGTCCCACACCTAGTTCTCCCTATTATTAATCTTGGATTAATATAGTACATTCGTTACAGTTAATGAACCCAGTGCTGATACATTATTATGAACTAAAGTCATACATTATTCATATTTCCTCAGTATTTCCATAATGTCCACTTTCTATTCTAGGATCCCATACTGCATTTAGTCGTCATGTCCCCTTAAGCTCCTCTGGGCTTAAGGTTCTCAGACTTTGCTTGTCTTCAATGACCGTGACAGTTTGGAGGAGTGCTGGTCAGGTGTGTTGTAGAATAGCCCTCAACTGATGTTTGTCTATGTTTCTCTCGTGGTTGGACCCGGGATATGGGTTCCGGGAAGGGAGACCAAAGAGGTGACGTGCTTTCTCCTCGATCACGACAAGGGTTCATACTGTCAACATGACCCACCACTGTTGGTGTCGACCTTGATCACCTGGCCGAGGTGGTGTTGGCCGGATTTCTCTACTATAAAGTTCCTCTTTTATCCCCCTAGTCACTAACCACAGCCCACCCTTATGGAGTTGGGAGTTAGGCTCCATCCTCTTGTGGACCGAGTATCTATGTGAGTTATGAGGGATTCTTCTGCATGGGCAGTGTGTCTATTCTCCCTTATTTATGTACTTATTCAGTCACTTCTTTATATTCGTATGAACTCATGGACATTTATTCTATCCTTTGGGTTATAATCCAACATGACATATTTATTTTGTTATTCACATTACTCCAGCTTTGGCCAGTGGAAGCTCTTTCACTTGGCTCCTGTGTCCCTTTGACTTAACCTCTTCAGTGTGTGTGTGTGTGTTTATCACTTCCTTACTCTCTGGCACTACAGGATGCTCCAGGCTCATCTTGTGTGTTTCCTGCCACAGTCGTAGAATCAGCCGTTTCTCAAGGAGCCCTGGTTGCTTTCACTGGAGATGGTATCAGAAGCCAAGATCTGGGTGCTAGGGGGTGTCCTTGCTTCTAGGCCCTCTCAGCTGACAGAGCAAGGAGATATGTGCGCATATGCTGCCCTGTGTAGTCGTACCTATAAATGTTTCTAGGTATAGCCATCTGTGTCTGTGTGAAGCCACACATGAGTCCACACTGCTGTCTCCAACTCTAATCCACCACATGGGTCATTCTAGCCTCCTCCCTTGCTTATCTACCTGGCATAAATTTAAGTTTACCAAGACCTCTATAGCATATTTTCATTTCAGTAAATATTCTTCTACAAAAGTGTCAAATAGCTATATGGGATTTCACTGTATAGATATGCACTAATTAAAACAATTTCCCAAATGCCTTCTTAATAAATATCTTCAAACCAAATCTATTTCCTTAGGATAAATTCCTAGAAAAGGAATTTTGGGGTCAAAGAGTATATGCTCATTTTAAGGATTTTGATGTATACTCCCCAAATGCCTTCCAAAAAGGTTGTAATAATTTACTCTCCCACCAGAAGTATATCACAGTGCCCTTTACCTGCACCTGTGCTAACAGCACATATTTCAGTTTTGCTTAATGTTTGCCAACTTGCTAAGTGAAAAAGTCTCTTATTAATTCACTTAGTTGCATTTTTTAAATTTTTTTTTGAATTTATTTTATTTGTTTTTGGCTGTGTTGGGTCTTCGTTGCTGCGTGCGGGCTTTCTCTAGTTGTGTCGATGGGCTTCTCATTGTGGTGGCTTCTCTTGTTGCAGAGCACAGGCTCTAGGTGCACAGGCTTCAGTAGCTGTGGCACGTGGGCTCAGTAGCTGTGGCTCGGGGCTCTACAGCGCAGGCTCAGTAGTTGTGGTGCACAGGCTTAGTTGCTCTGCGGCATGTGGGATCTTCCCGGACCAGGGCTTGAACCCATGTCCCCTGCATTGGCAGGCGGATTCTTAACCACTGTGCCACCAGGGAAGCCTGCATTTGCTTAATTATTAATGGAAGCTGAACTTTTATTTATTCATTGATCATTTCTTTTTCTTCTGTGAATTGCCTGTTCATATCATTTGCCCATTTATATCAGGATTTCTTTTTCTTATTACTTTTCAGGAGCTCTTTCTGTAATAAATGTATTAGCCCTTCAGCAATTATGAAATAAACATTTCTCCCTGTTTTTTAATTGGCCTTCAATTATGTTAATTCTTTTTAATGTTCAAACATTTAAAAGTTTATACCATAAAATCTATTAGTCCTTTTATTGTTTGTTTTTGGTTATCATCTTTAAAATACTATTTCCCATCCCCAAATCATATAAATAGTCAAGTGTATTTTTCTGTCTTTGTGATTTAATTTGTTAAATCGAAAGGTTTGATCCACATGGAATTTATTCAGCTTATGGTGATTTGTAGGGGATCTGCCTCCATTTTGTGAGTTTCAGGTTTACAAGGTTGAGAGAATCATACTCAACAGTTAATGACACATGATCATATTTGGTCTTGGAAAGGCCCCTTGGTGTTAAAATAATCATAGGAAATTAAGAAATATTTGGAAATTAATGATAATAAAAAATACAATATGTGAAAACTTGTGGGACACAAAAGCAGTAGAGGGAAATTTAGTACTTTAAATACATTTTTCAGGAAACGGAAAATAAAAACAAATGAGATAAGTATTCAACTCAATAATCTGGAAAAAGAACGAGTCCAAATTTTTCTAACTACACAAAAAAGTCATTTATAAAGGGCAGCAATTTTAAAAATCAAGAAGAAAATAGAAAAAAATAAAATACTAATTATTATCCTTTTATTATTAATTTATTAGTGTATTGTAGTATAGTTAAGAATATAATTTGTGTAATATGGGTCCTTTGATAGTTAATGAGGCTTCATTTTTGGCCAAGTATGCATCCTTACTTTATTGGTCATGGAGTTCTATGTATGTCTCACAACTTGAGCTTATTAATTGCTCTGTTCAGGTCTTCAATTTCTCTTTTTGTTTGCTTGCTCGCTTGTTTGACCTACAAGTTTCTGAGAGGAGTATGCTAGAATATCCAGTTTTACAATTGTTGATCTATCTGTTTCTCCCTGTGGTTTTGTTTTGTTTGGTTTTGGGGGTTTTTTTGTGGTACACGGACCTCTCACTGCTGTGGCCTCTCCCGTTGCAGAGCACAGGCTCTGGACGCGCAGGCTCAGCGGCCATGGCCCACAGGCCCAGCCGCTCCGTGGCATGTGGGATCTTCCCGGACCGGGGCACAAACCCGTGTCCCCTGCATCGGCAGGCGGACTCTCAACCACTGCACCACCAGGGAAGCCCCTTGTAGGTTTTTTCTTGAGAGGTTTGAGACTGAATTGTTAGGTGTTTATATGTTTTTGATGTATGTATCTTCTTGTTTTATTTTCAACAGAATGTAATCTTTGTCCTTTATGACTTTTTCTTGATTTAAATTAAATGTTGATCAATGTTAAGATTTCTCTTGGAGCATACTTGTATTTTTTTTTCTTGTGCTTTTATTTTAACCTTTATGTGTCTTTTTGTACGTTATATTGAAATTTGCATATTCAGTCTATGAGTCCCTTTCTCTTAATTGGTGAATTAACATTTCTTGTAATTACTGATATATTAAGCCTTTTCTATCTTCTTATGTTATATTTTCATAACATATATGAGTTTCCTTTTCTTTCCTATTTTCCATTGATTAGATCATGCTTTCTTCTGCTAGTTTAAGATTTTGCATCTAAATTTATGCAAGCAGCCTGGCCATAATTTTCCTTTCTTTTAATTTCCTTGTCAAGTTTTTGAGTTAGGAAGTATTCCTTCTTTTTTTCATTCTCTGGAAGAATTTATGTAAGAGTGGTCTTGTTTCTTCCTTAAATGTTTGAAGGAAATCATCAGTGAATTGGCTGAACCTGGAGGTTTTATGTGTGGGATACAACACGCAAAATAGCTATATGACTAATAGCTATATGGCTGCTCAGATTGTCTCCTATTTCTTGTATAAGTTTTGGTTTATTGTGTTTTACAGTGAATTTGTCCATTTTGTCTGTATTTCCAAATTAATTGACATGAAGTTGCTCATATATTCTCTTTTTATCATCTTAATGAATATAGGGTCTGAAATGATATTCCCTTGCCTTTCTTGGCATTGATAACTGTGCCTTCCTTTTTTCATTTTTATTCAGCCTTTCAAGGGACTTTTAAATTTTATTGATTTATTCAAGGAACCAATTACGTCTTTGTTAAATCTCTTTCTTATACATTTATTTTCTGTTATATTAATGTCTTCTCTTTATCATTTTCTTCTTCCTACTCTCTTTGAACTCGGCACGTTATTCTTTCTTTTCTGTTATATTAATGTCTTCTCTTTATCATTTTCTTCTTCCTACTCTCTTTGAACTCGGCACGTTATTCTTTCTTTTCTGTTATATTAATGTCTTCTCTTTATCATTTTCTCCTTCCTACTCTCTTTGAACTCGGCACGCTATTCTTTCTTTTTCCAACTGTCTGTTACGGTATTTAGATCATTGCTTTTCAGTCTTCTTTTCTGATATGGATTTAAGGCTATAATTTTCTTTCTGAGCATGACTTTATTTAGCTGCATCTCAAATATTTTGATATATCTGTTTTCACTGTCATCCAGCTAAAAATATTTTCTAATTTTTATTGTGGTTTTTTTCTTTGACTCAAGACTTATTTAGAAGTACAATGCTTAATTTCCGAATATATGGGAATTTTCTAGTTTTTGCTGTTACTGTTCCTGATGTGACTTTTAGTTTAATTCCACTATGGTGAAAGAACATTGTAGGATTTTCAGTCTTTGAAATGTGTCTTTCTTTTTTCTTTTTAAAGTATAGTTGATTTACAATACTGTGATAGTTTTCAGGTGTACAGCAAAGTGATTTGGTTATATGTGTATATATCTATGTATTTTTTTCCTATTCTTTTCCATTATAGTTTATTACAAGATATTGAATATAGTTCCCTGGGCTCTACAGTAAATCTTGTTGCTTACCTATTTTATATATAGTGGTGTGCATCTGTTAATCCCATATTCCCAATTCCCTTCCCCCACCTTCCCCCCTGCTAACCGTTAAGTTTGTTTTCTATGTCTGTGAGTCTGTTTCTGTTTTGTAAATATGTTCATTTGTACTATTTTTTAGATTCCACATATAAGTGATATTTTATAATATTTGTCTTTTTCTGCCTGACTTACTTCACTCAGTATGATAACCTCTAGGTCCATCCATGTTGCTGGACATTATTTCATTCTCTTTAATGGCTGAGTAATATTCCATTGTGTATATATACCACATCTTGTTTATCCATTCATCTGTTGATGGACACTTAGGTTGCTTTCACGTCTTGGCTATTATTATAAATAGTGCTGCTATGAGCATTGAGGTGCATGTATCTTTTAGAACTAAACTTTTCATCTTTTCCAGGTGTATGCCCAGGAGTGGGATTGCTGGATCATACAGTAACTCTATTTTTAGTTTTTTAAGGAACCTCCATACTGGTCTCCATAGTGGCTGTACCAATTTGCACTCTTACCAGCAGTGCAGGAGTGTTCCCTTTTCTCCACACCCTCTCCAGCATTTATTGTTTGTAGACTTCTTGATGATGGCCATTCTGACCAGAGTGAGGTGACACCTCATTGTACTTTTGATTTGCATTTCTCTAATAATTAGTGATGTTCATCTTTTCATGTGCCTGTTGGCCATTGATATGTGTTTTAAATGGGTTCACAGACCAGCCCAAGGTCAGTTTTGATAAGAACGTCTTTAATAAGAACGTCTCTGTCGTCCTTTCTGTACGCGTCTGTTAGGTCAGGCTTGTTACACGAGTCATTCCCATGTCCTATGTTGTTGCTAATATTGTGTGCTTGTTCTATGAGTATCAGAAAGTCGAGTCAGTCTCCCATTGTGATCATGGATTTCTCTGTCTCTCCTTAGGGTTCTGTCAATTTTTGCTTCATATTTTTGAAACTATATTAGTGGGCATATATAAACTTACAACTATTTTTTTCTGATATAAGTACAGCTGAACCAGCTTTCTTTTGGTTGGAGGGCACGTTATCTTGCAGTGGTTTTGGTTTTTTTTAATTTATTTTATTTATTCATTTATTTTTGTCTGTGTTGGGTCTTCATTGTCACACACAGGTTTTCTCTAGTTGCAACCAGTGGGGGCTACTCTTCGTTGCAGTGCGCGGGCTTCTCATTGCAGTGGCTTCTCTTGTTGCAGAGCATGGGCTCTAGGCGCACAGGCTTTGGTAGTTGTGGCACATGGGCTCAGTAGTTGTGGTTCGTGGGCTCTAGAGCACGGGCTTAGTAGTTGTGGTGCACGGGCTCAGTAGTTGTGGCTTGCAGGCTCTAGATCACAGGCTCAGTAGTCGTGGCGCACGGGCTTAGTTGCTCTGCAGCATATGGGATCTTCCTGGAACAGGGCTCGAACCCGTGTCCCCTGCATTGGCAGGTGGATTCTTAACCACTGCACCACCAGGGAAGCCCCTAGGCAGTGTTTCTAACATGTAATCTGTTCTGCCAGTCTTTGTTTCTCAATTGGAGTATCTTTCTCATTTACATATAACTGCTGATACATTTAGGTATAAATTGCTCCTTTTAGTGTTGTTTTCTATTGGTCCTATTTTTTCTGTACTTCTTTTTCTCTCTTTTTTTGCCTTTTTTGGGCTTAAGTATTTTTTGTTATTTCATTTCCCCCTCTATTACCTTGTTAGTTATATATTCTTTCACTATTCTTTTAGAAACTATTCTAGAGACTACTACAAGCATCCTTCACTTATAAAAATGTAATATAAAGTCGTACTTTTACCCCTTCTCAGACTATATAACACTTTAACTCCATTTACCTCCCTCTCCTGCCTTTTGTACTATTGTTTTCATTTACTGTTTAATTCTGCGTATATTTTGAACTACACAAAGCATTATGAGATGGTTTTGTACAGTCAAGATTCGTTTTAACTTTGCTTATAAGATCCCTTCCATTGCTCTTTATTCCTTCCTGCATATCCGTGCTTCCACATGGAGTTGTTTTTCTTCTGTCTTAGCATTTCTTTTAGTGCAGGTATTCAATTGACAAATTATCTCAGTTTTTGTTCATCCAAAACATTTTTTATTCTGCCTTTATTTTTGAGGAATATTTGTGCTGGACATAGAATTCTAGTTTGCCACATTTGAGTGTTTTTTTGTTTGTTTGTTTGTTTTTAGTATCTTTATAATTTCATTCCGTTTTTTTCTGTTTTCCATTATTTTTGTCAAGAAGTCACTGTTATTTATATTGTTGCTTTTTTGGAGGCAATCAATCATTTATTCTAGCTGTTTTATAGATTTTCTCTGTTGTTGGTTTTCAGCAGTTTTATATTATGCTTAGATGTGGTTTTCTTTGGATCTGTCTTGCTTGTGGTTCGTACTGTTCCCTTTATCTGTGGTTTTATGTCTTTCATCATCTTTGGAAACTCCTTGGTCATTATCTCTTTAAGTACTGCTTCTCTCTCCTGTCTCCTCTGCTTCTGGGACTGAGGTTACACCTACATTAGAACTTTTCACCATATTCCATGTGTCTCTTATTCTCTTTTCTGTATTCTCCATCTTTTTTCTCTACATGCCTCAGGCTGGACATTTTTATCTAATCTTCAATTACTTTGTCTACCTTCCACCCAATAGCCTTCTCTACAGGCATGACCAATAGGCTGTTAAAGTTAAACCCTATTTGAGTAAACTTTTGAGTTCTTAATTTTATTTACTGTATTTTTCAGTTGTACAATCTGCCAGTTAATTAATTTCTGTAGTTTTCAATTCTTTACTTAAATTCTCAGCTCATCATCTAATCTCTGAAACATGTTAATCACAGCCACCCTAATGTCTATAACTGATAACTGCAATACCTATGTCTCCCATAGATCTGTTTGTATTGTTTCTCTCTTGGTTTTTAGTCATTTGATCTTGTTTCCTGGGATGCCAGGTGATTTTGGATCAAATAGTGTGAATGAAAATGAGAGGTTACAGCTACGAATAGTGTTATCTTCCTCAAAAGATGGTATAGTCCTGCTTCTGGCAGACAGTCAGACTGAGGGCAGATTGCCTTAGTCCAATCATGGGTTGATCCATTGGGAAGATGAGCTTCAGTCTTTGTGAAAGCTAGTAAATTTCAAGATCACATTTTCCCCTAGAGTACCAAGGATCCTCTTTCTTTTTTTTAAAAGATTTATTTATTTATTTTTAATTTTTATTTTTGGCTGCGTCAGGTCTTCATTGTGGCACGCGGGATCTTCATTGCAGTGCACGGGCTTCTCTCTAGTTGTGGCATGTGGGTTTTCTTTTCTGTAGTTGCAGCGTGCAGGCTCTCTAGTTGAGGCGCACGAGCTCAGTAGTTGCGGCGTGTGGGCTTAGTTGTCCCAAGGCCTGTGGGATCTTAGTTCCCTGACCAGGGATCAAACCCTCATCCCCTGCATTGTAAGACGGATTCTTTACCACTGGACCACCAGGGAAGTCCTGGATCCTTTTTTTTGATAAGCCCTGAACCTCAAGTTGTTCTCTAGTCCCATAGACTTCAGGAAGGTAAAATCAGCCTTTCAACTATCACTTCAAAATCAGCAAATTCCTCAAGGGAGAGTGTGGCCCCAAACATCAGGCTTACATTTCTACATGTTCCTTTCTCTGAAGCCATAGCCTTTCAAGTTCTTACTGCCTTGGGCTTGTTTCTTACTGTTCTCTCATGCCTTCAAACAGATGCTTTTTAATATTTTCTCCAGCAATTATAATTGCTCTACATGGAAATTCATCTACAACACGCTAGTCTGCCACTACCAAAAGTAGACAACTCTCCAGATTGTTTAAAAATTATATGTTTAAAACTTGTTTTTATGCTTTTTGCCCTTAAGTATCATACCTATTTATTTCTTAGCTCATTCACTCACTAAATACTTATTGAATATTTTCTGTGTTCCAATCACTGTCTTAGGTGCTAGGGTAAATACTCATGTTCTTTTGTTCATCCTTTGATTACTTAAAATGATCAATATTTACATCTTCTTTCTAATAAAACACATAATTTAGCATGTCCTTATGTCCCTTTAATATCCCCTTTCCACGCCACTCCTATGTTAACATTGTCTAGAGTTTCTGTCTTGCAGTTACAGATTTCTCTGTTTCATTTGATCTGAGCTTTTTTGAGAAAAAGAAAAGCCAACAATGAACCTGCCAAAATATTGTATTCCCCTTACCTCCCAGATCTCTTATAGCAACTCCTGAAGTTGTTTATTTTATTATGGAATACTCCTTCTGAAGTTTTCTCTGAGGAGCTTTGCATGGCAAACTTTCCCACCCATCAGGTGTTTATCAAGTTCAGTTTCCTGAAGAAGTTCTTTCTGGAGCCTCTGCCCTGTTCCATCTGGACTGATTGCCCTCTAGGCCTGGCGTGTACCGTCAGCCTGTGCTTCTCCTCACCATCCTCCGGGGCCCCTCTGCTCCTCTGCTGTACTGGACTCCCTTTCTTGGGTTACTCCGTTGTCTTGGTGGAGCATATCCTTATTTGGCTCCCTCAGAAATGGTACATGGAAGGTTAATTTTTAGAGAACTTACCTGTCTGAAAATGTCTCACATTTGGTTGATAATTTGGCTGAGGACAGAAATCTATGTTGGAGATGGTTTTCCTTCCGATTTCTGAAGGCAGTGTTCCATTATAACATTTAGTGGGGGGTTTTTTCTTCATTTGCTAGAAGTTTTTCTTAACAGGTCTTTTCCAAGGTCTGTCTCTTGCAAAAAGAGAAGTTACCATGTACAGCTCTCTGCTAACTAATGTGTAAGTTTTAATGATATAAATGATTTTCTAGGAAAATATAAATTACCTACAAGGATCCGAGAAAAGGCAGAAAGCCCAAAAGACCGATAACCTTTTCAGAGGAAACAGAAAAAGGAGGAAGAACTGAAGTTCCACAAACATCAAAAGAAAAAAGCATCCAGGCCAAACAGTGCCTTCAAACCTGCAAAGGATGGATGATTCCTGTGGTTTAAGCTGGTCCTCAGGCCCAGAACATGGAACAGCCCCACCCTTCTCTCTTTGGCTGGTCAGGGGAGTTGTTTCAGGAAGGCAGGGTGGCCGCCTGTAGGAAAGCGGGTTGGCAGAGTCAAAGGCAAGCCCACGACAGGGTCTTCCGGCTCCTTTCTGTCCACTGCATCGCCGCCCAGTTCACAACCGCAACCGTAACAGCAAGTCTGCCTCTGGAAAGCAGCCTGTTACTCCTGTTTTCTCCAGTCGCCGGCACAGGAACTGGGTGCTGCTTTCACCCCAGGGACAGAATTCACAGAGAGTGGCTGCCTGTGGTTGTGAGGGCTGCACGTTCTCTCTTGACAGTGTTTGCCCGCCCCTTTCTAGCTTTGGGATAATCCCCTTTCACCGAGGAAACAAAAGCAATAAGGAGCCTGTGTCCCTGGGCTCTCCCGTGTCTGCGGCCTCCAGGTGGGGGAGGGGGACCATGTCTGTGCTGGGTCGGCCTTGACCAAAGAGCCTGGCTGTTGGGGGGTGGGGCAGGGAGCTGGGGGAGCGGAGACACTCCCTCGGTGGCACTGAAGCAGTCGGGCTCTTCCGTAGGCTTGGGGGCCACCTGCAGCTGCCGCTGCCCTGTCACATCTCGGGCCACTGCTCCCAGGAGACAACCAGGTGGGACCTTAGAAGGGGACACCTGGGAGCCCATTCCTTCCAAGCCGGTCTGCTCTCCCTCTGTGCCTGGGCTGTTGACCACCTCTGCTGGCCACGCCGTGGGGTGCACACTGGAGGCCTGTCCTAGCAGCCCTGATGCAGGCAGTGAGGCGCTTTGGCCTCCTTTTCCCTGTGGGATTCTGACTTACCTGCCATGGCCCCTGAGGGGCCCACTGTGAGCTTCTTGTGCTCGCGGGTGCAAAGCCGGCCCCTCTGCACTTCCTGCCCCCTCTCTACCTGGCACTCGCAGGCCCGACTGCAGTGTCTCTCCTGCTTCTCAGCTGCCCAGGGGCGGCCTCTGGCATAGCTGCAAGGTCAAGCATAGGTTTGACAAAGATTTAGATAGAATTTTACTTACATAATTTTTGTACAGATCTCATTTCATTTTTCTATTTCTCACTAAGGAACTGGAATCCAGGCTTGGCCTCATTGAATTGGGGAACCTCTGACCTCTCACACACCCTGGCCTCTGGACCACCCATTGTGACTGCATCCAGCTGTCGTTCATGGGCCAAGGCCACGTATGGGGGGCACTTCGTTCCTCACCCCACATCCAAGTCACTGTCTCCACTCAGCTTTGTCTTCCTTTGCCAGATTCCACTCCTGTCCGTTCTTTCTCTGTCTCGGCCTCTGTCTCTCTTGTACACACACTTCTGTGCTTTTGATTCTTATTCCTTTGTTTTTTTGTTTTTGGTTTTCAAAACCTAGATCTCATTGTGTAAGCATTTTAGGGTTCATATGCTGTGGTAATCTGAATAATGGCCCCCAAAGGATATCTGCATCCTAAAGCCTGGAACCTGTGAAGGTTGCCTTATGTGGGAAAAGATCTTTGCAGCGTGATTAAGTTAATGATCCTGAGATGAGAAGGTTATCCTGGTTATCGGAGTGGGCTCTAAATGCCGTCACAGGGCCCTTGTAAGAGCCGGACGAGAGGGACTTGACACAGAGGAGAGGAGGCCCCGTGACCACGGGAGGGAGACTGGAGGGATGTGACCAAAGGCTGGGAGAAGCAAGGGATAGATTCTTCCCCTAGGGCATCCAGCAGGAGCAGCCCCTGCCGACTCCTTGATTTTGGCCCAGCGGTACTGACTTCAGACTTCTGACCCCCAGAACAGTGAGGGAATAAATAGCCCTTGTTTTAAGCCACCAAATTTGTGGCAATTCATTACAGCAGCCACAGGAAACTAATACATATGCCAACCTCTCAACGATTCTTTCAAGCTCTAGGTGTATGGAATGCCTGCTCTGTATCTACTCATTAGAGGCCACTGCAGCAGGTAAATTCAATTAATGAAAAGTTTATACTTTGCTCCTGGTATGCAGTCCCGCGAGAATACAGGTGGCTTCATTCCCTGTCATTGTGTCTGAGGACAATACAAGGAGCCAGAGAAACGTGCACTTCACAGAGGCCCCCAAACTCTCCCTAAATCTGGAGCTGGTAACGGGAGACACTGTATGCAGTCCAGTGGGTCAGAACATAGACTAAAAGCCAGGAGATCAGGACCCACCAGACATAGACTAAAAGCCAGGAGATCAGGACCCACCAGACATAGACTAAAAGCCAGGAGATCAGGACCCACCAGACATAGACTAAAAGCCAGGAGATAGGACTCACCAGACATAGACTAAAAGCCAGGAGATCAGGACTCACCAGACATAGACTAAAAGCCAGGAGATAGGACTCACCAAACATAGACTAAAAGCCAGGAGATCAGGACTCACCAGACATAGACTAAAAGCCAGGAGATAGGACTCACCAGACATAGACTAAAAGCCAGGAGATCAGGACTCACCAGACATAGACTAAAAGCCAGGAGATAGGACTCACCAGACATAGACTAAAAGCCAGGAGATCAGGACCCACCAGACATAGACTAAAAGCCAGGAGATCAGGACCCACCAGACATAGACTAAAAGCCAGGAGATCAGGACCCACCAGACATAGACTAAAAGCCAGGAGATAGGACTCACCAGACATAGACTAAAAGCCAGGAGATCAGGACTCACCAGACATAGACCAAAAGCCAGGAGATCAGGACTCACCAGACATAGACCAAAAGCCAGGAGATCAGGACTCACCAGACATAGACTAAAAGCCAGGAGATAGGACTCACCAGACATAGACTAAAATCCAGGAGATAGGACTCACCAGACATAGACTAAAAGCCAGGAGATAGGACTCACCAGACATAGACTAAAAGCCAGGAGATCAGGACCCACCAGACATAGACTAAAAGCCAGGAGATCAGGACCCACCAGACATAGACTAAAAGCCAGGAGATCAGGACCCACCAGACATAGACTAAAAGCCAGGAGATCAGGACCCACCAGACATAGACTAAAAGCCAGGAGATCAGGACCCACCAGACATAGACTAAAAGCCAGGAGATCAGGACTCACCAGACATAGACTAAAAGCCAGGAGATCAGGACTCACCAGACATAGACTAAAAGCCAGGAGATCAGGACTCACCAGACATAGACTAAAAGCCAGGAGATCAGGACTCACCAGACATACACTAAAAGCCAGGAGATCAGGACTCACCAGACATAGACTAAAAGCCAGGAGATCAGGACTCACCAGACATAGACTAAAAGCCAGGAGATCAGGACTCACCAGACATAGACCAAAAGCCAGGAGATCAGGACTCACCAGACATAGACTAAAAGCCAGGAGATCAGGACTCACCAGACATAGACTAAAAGCCAGGAGATCAGGACTCACCAGACATAGACCAAAAGCCAGGAGATCAGGACCCACCAGACATAGACTAAAAGCCAGGAGATCAGGACCCACCAGACATAGACTAAAAGCCAGGAGATCAGGACCCACCAGACATAGACTAAAAGCCAGGAGATCAGGACCCACCAGACATAGACTAAAAGCCAGGAGATCAGGACCCACCAGACATAGACTAAAAGCCAGGAGATAGGACTCACCAGACATAGACCAAAAGCCAGGAGATCAGGACTCACCAGACATAGACTAAAAGCCAGGAGATCAGGACTCACCAGACATAGACCAAAAGCCAGGAGATCAGGACCCACCAGACATAGACTAAAAGCCAGGAGATCAGGACCCACCAGACATAGACTAAAAGCCAGGAGATCAGGACCCACCAGACATAGACTAAAAGCCAGGAGATAGGACTCACCAGACAAAGACTAAAAGCCAGGAGATCAGGACTCACCAGACATAGACTAAAAGCCAGGAGATCAGGACTCACCAGACATAGACTAAAAGCCAGGAGATAGGACTCACCAGACATAGACTAAAAGCCAGGAGATCAGGACTCACCAGACATAGACTAAAAGCCAGGAGATCAGGACTCACCAGACATAGACCAAAAGCCAGGAGATCAGGACCCACCAGACATAGACTAAAAGCCAGGAGATCAGGACCCACCAGACATAGACTAAAAGCCAGGAGATCAGGACCCACCAGACATAGACTAAAAGCCAGGAGATAGGACTCACCAGACATAGACTAAAAGCCAGGAGATCAGGACTCACCAGACATAGACCAAAAGCCAGGAGATCAGGACTCACCAGACATAGACTAAAAGCCAGGAGATAGGACTCACCAGACATAGACTAAAAGCCAGGAGATCAGGACCCACCAGACATAGACTAAAAGCCAGGAGATCAGGACCCACCAGACATAGACTAAAAGCCAGGAGATCAGGACCCACCAGACATAGACTAAAAGCCAGGAGATAGGACTCACCAGACATAGACCAAAAGCCAGGAGATCAGGACTCACCAGACATAGACTAAAAGCCAGGAGATCAGGACTCACCAGACATAGACCAAAAGCCAGGAGATCAGGACCCACCAGACATAGACTAAAAGCCAGGAGATCAGGACCCACCAGACATAGACTAAAAGCCAGGAGATCAGGACCCACCAGACATAGACTAAAAGCCAGGAGATAGGACTCACCAGACTTAGACTAAAAGCCAGGAGATCAGGACTCACCAGACATAGACTAAAAGCCAGGAGATCAGGACTCACCAGACATAGACTAAAAGCCAGGAGATAGGACTCACCAGACATAGACTAAAAGCCAGGAGATCAGGACTCACCAGACATAGACTAAAAGCCAGGAGATCAGGACTCACCAGACATAGACCAAAAGCCAGGAGATCAGGACCCACCAGACATAGACTAAAAGCCAGGAGATCAGGACCCACCAGACATAGACTAAAAGCCAGGAGATCAGGACCCACCAGACATAGACTAAAAGCCAGGAGATAGGACTCACCAGACATAGACTAAAAGCCAGGAGATCAGGACTCACCAGACATAGACCAAAAGCCAGGAGATCAGGACTCACCAGACATAGACTAAAAGCCAGGAGATAGGACTCACCAGACATAGACTAAAAGCCAGGAGATCAGGACCCACCAGACATAGACTAAAAGCCAGGAGATCAGGACCCACCAGACATAGACTAAAAGCCAGGAGATCAGGACCCACCAGACATAGACTAAAAGCCAGGAGATAGGACTCACCAGACATAGACTAAAAGCCAGGAGATCAGGACTCACCAGACATAGACCAAAAGCCAGGAGATCAGGACTCACCAGACATAGACCAAAAGCCAGGAGATCAGGACTCACCAGACATAGACTAAAAGCCAGGAGATAGGACTCACCAGACATAGACTAAAATCCAGGAGATAGGACTCACCAGACATAGACTAAAAGCCAGGAGATCAGGACTCACCAGACATAGACTAAAAGCCAGGAGATCAGGACTCACCAGACATAGACTAAAAGCCAGGAGATCAGGACTCACCAGACATAGACTAAAAGCCAGGAGATCAGGACTCACCAGACATAGACTAAAAGCCAGGAGATCAGGACTCACCAGACATAGACTAAAAGCCAGGAGATAGGACTCACCAGACATAGACTAAAAGCCAGGAGATAGGACTCACCAGACATAGACTAAAAGCCAGGAGATCAGGACTCACCAGACATAGACTAAAAGCCAGGAGATAGGACTCACCAGACATAGACTAAAAGCCAGGAGATAGGACTCACCAGACATAGACTAAAAGCCAGGAGATAGGACTCACCAGACATAGACTAAAAGCCAGGAGATCAGGACTCACCAGACATAGACTAAAAGCCAGGAGATCAGGACTCACCAGACATAGACTAAAAGCCAGGAGATAGGACTTACCAGACATAGACTAAAAGCCAGGAGATAGGACTCACCAGACATAGACTAAAAGCCAGGAGATAGGACTCACCAGACATAGACTAAAGGCCAGGAGATAGGACTCACCAGACATAGACTAAACGCCAGGAGATAGGACTCACCAGACATAGACTAAAAGCCAGGAGATCAGGACTCACCAGACATAGACTAAAAGCCAGGAGATAGGACTCACCAGACATAGACTAAAAGCCAGGAGATCAGAACTCACCAGACATAGACTAAAAGCCAGGAGATAGGACTCACCAGACATAGACTAAAAGCCCGGAGATAGGACTCACCAGACATAGACTAAAAGCCAGGAGATAGGACTCACCAGACATAGACTAAAAGCCAGGAGATCAGGACTCACCAGACATAGACTAAAAGCCAGGAGATCAGGACTCACCAGACGTAGACTAAAAGCCAGGAGATAGGACTCACCAGACGAACATTTGAATGGCTGTTTTAGTACCAGACAGTTAGGTTTCAGGGCAAGGACTATTGCCAGGGACAGAGAGGGACACTTCATAAAAGGGCCAGTTCATCAAGAAAACATAACACTTCTATATAGGGTGCATCTAATAGGACGGATTCAGAATACATGAAGCAAACCTGATGGAGCTGAGATGAAACATGCACAGATCCACAAGTCCAGCTGGAGATTTCAGCACTACTTTCTTAATACTAACAAGGACAAGGAAGGTCAGAAAGGATATGGAAGACCTGAATAACATTATCCACAATTTTACATGCACAATAAAGCATTCATCAAGATAGACCGCATGCTTGGCCACAAGACGAGTGTCAGTAAATCTAAAAGGACTGAAATCGTAGAGACTATGTTCTCTAATACAATTAGAGAAATTAAATATGGAATCAAGAACAAAAATAGGTATAGAAAGTCCCCACACATGTGGAAATAAAGATGACATTTCTAAATAACCCATAGGTCAAAGCAAAAAGTCAGAAGGGAAATTAGAAAATATTTTGAGCTAAATGAAAATGAAAACACATGTCAAAAATTTTGGGAGGCAGCTATAGAAGCACTTAGAAATTTATGACATTACATGTCTTAAGCTTCCACCTTAAGAAGCTAGAAAAATAAGAGGAATTTAAATCCTAAGTAAGTAGAAGGAAGCTAGGAGGAGTGGAAACCAATTTAATAGAAACAGAAAAATAGTTGAGAAAATCAAGGATTTTCCCACAGAAGCAGGATTTTCGAAAAGATGAGTAAAATTGGTAAACCCCTGGAGAGACTGATCAAGAAAAATAGAGAAAACCCACAAATTACTATCAGGGGTAAAAAGGGTACATCAGGGGACTTCCCTGGCGGTCCAGTGGTTGCGATTCCGTGCTTCCACTGCAGGGGGCGCGGGTTTGATCCCCGGTGGGGGAACTAGGATCCCGCAAGCTGTGCAGCGTGGCCAAAAAAAAAAACAAAAGTACATCAGCATGATCTTTACAGATACTAAAAGAATAATGAGGAGATGTAATGAGCACGAAGACACACACACACAATAGATACGTTGATGAACTGTGGATGACGATGATTCACTGTTCAGTGCATGGAGGTGGATCATCACAGGGTCTCCGTCCTCATCGTCCTCACGCTGAGTGATGGGCGGGGGGCGGGAGGCAGGAGAGGCAGGTACACCTACTGTAACATCACGGAGATATGTCGCAATCTCTGCCTGACTTTCCTGCTTTTTCATTTCTCTAAAGATGTTTCTATACGGCACCAATCCTTCTTCCAGCATTTGCTTCAGTTTCATAGAGGAGTTCACGTCCCGAAAGAAGTCGAAAGCAGTCTGGAATATCAGAGCCCTTCTGCCAGGTCATCTAACGTCAGTTTGTTCCTGGCGCTGCTTCTTCTATGTCCTCCTCTTTGGCTGGCACCGGTGGGGAAGCTCTCATCTTCATGGAGTTGTCTTCTGTTCACTTCTCTGGTGTGGTGTCTGTCAGCTCTTGAATTTCTCCAAGACCCGTATGTTGAAACCCTTCGCCCCCTACCTTTTTTTGCCCAACTCACAATTTCTTTCATGATTTCCTTGGCGGACTCCATCGTAAATCCTGTGAAGTCATACACAACACCTAGTCACAGTTTTCTCCAGCAGGATTTTATTGTTTGGGGCTTGATGGCTTTCACAGCTTTTCTGTAACAATGATGGCATCTTCAATGGTGTAACCCTTCCAGGCTGTCATGATGTTGTCTCTATCAGGGTTCCCTTCCATAGCATTGACGATCCTTTCCATAGAGCACCGTGTATAATGAGCCTCAAAGGTCCTTATGGCCCCTGATCTAGAAGCTAAATAGAGACGTTGTGTCCGGGGGCAAGTAGGCCTCTTTGACACCTTCGGGGCTGCACCCATGGAGTTCTGGGTGGCCAGGAGGGCATTGCCCAGTATCAGAAGAACTTTAAAGGCAGTCCCTTCTTGGCAAGATACTTCCTAACTTCAGGGACAAAGCATTGATGGAACCAATCCAGAAAAAGGGCTCTCACTGTCCAGGCCTTGTCCAATCAAAAGCCTGACAGCTGCTGTTCATCGTCTCCCTTTAAGGCTCGGGGGTCAGCAGATTGATAGGTGGAGGGCGGTCCTGACCATAAGGCTGACTGCACTGGTACCAAACAGGAGTCAGCCCTTCCCTTCCTGCTGTTCACTTCTTCCTTACCGGTGACTGCCCTTTGTGGCACCTTTTTCCAGAATAAGGCATTTCCGTCTGCATTACAAACCTGTTCAGGCAGATATCCTTTCTCCCCAGTGATTTTCTTAGCAGCGTCTAGGACCTCGTCTGCTGGCCCTTGGTCAGCAGAAGCTGCTTCTCCTGTTATCTTTTCGTGTGTAAAGCCAATCCTTTTACTAAAATTATTAAACCATCCTTTGCTGGCATTAAATTCTCCAGCTTTAGATCCTTCACCTTCCTTTTGCTTTAAGTTGTCATGTAATGACTTCACTTTTTCTCGAATCATATTAGTCTATATCAATCCTGCACCCACATAAAAGGTGCATTTTCAATACAAGATAAAGAGGTATTTTGCAAAAAGTCCAAGGTTTTTGCGCCTGCTGGCATAGCTGCAGCGACTACTTCACGAATTTCCTTTTCTTTTCTTACAATGGTCCTTACGCTGAATTCAGTTATCTTGAAATGGCAGCAACCACAGCTGCAGACCTCGATCTACTGGACATATCATGCAATTCAACTTTTTCTCATAACGTCACGACTTTTCTCTGCTTCTCGGGAGCACTTCCAGCAGCACTAATGGCACTTCGTATGGGCTCCATGGTGTTACTGAAGGTTTACGATATTGCACTAAACATGATGAAAAATGTGTGAGGACCATGAGAGATCACTTCTTACTGCAATTCCCGATTTACTGGAGAGACAAACTCCCCACATGGAAATGACCAGCGTCACGGGCATTTTAAGTGGACACTTGAAACACTTAAGCTCAGCACTGCAGCAACAGGAGGAGACGAGGACATCGTTAACGACAGCACGGGGCACACTGCAGTTCATTCACACAGGGATGATTTCATACTGCAGCTTCACGTTTGTCTGTCAACGGCCCTGTGTACGTTCTGTGTTTGTGTGCTTAAGTTTTGACAAATTTTAACATTTTATAATAGATTTGTGTCCATTTTACGGTAGTAGATGATAAACTAAATTATTATCTACATGTATTTTATGCATTCATGACCCACCTAACCTTTTCTTAATATTTTTCAATATTCAGGCTACAAAGTTCATCTCCGAGTTTTTTCTAATTGTTGCAAATCTCCAAAAAAATTTTCAATCTATTTATTGAAAAAAATATACATATAAGTGGACCCACAGAGTTGAAACCTGTGTTCTTTGAGGATCAACTATACTTTCAGAACAATGTTAAATAGTGGAGGTAGTGGGCATCCTTGCCGTGGAGCTTCCCATGATAAGAAGCTAGCTTTAGGAGTGATGTGTATTGCTTTGTAAGTTTAAGGAAGTATCCAGCTATTCCGGTTTTCTCAAGAGTTTTTACTGGGAGTAGGATTGGATTGGATTGGAGTTGGATTTTGTCACGGGGTTTTTTTCAGCAACAATGTAGATGATCATGTAGTTTTCTCCTTAGTTGTATTCATGTGGTGAATTATATTAATGGACTTCCTAACATTGAACCAGCCTTGCTTTCCTGGTATAAACTCTGCTTGGCTGTGAGGTGCTATTTTCTTAATGTGGAGTTGGACTCTGTTTGCAAATATTCTATTTAAGATGATTACATCAATCAGTATTCATAAATTTTATATTTTGAATAAATTTTAAGATTTTTAAAGAAAAAAATCAATATTCATGGGCAGTATAAGTCTATAATTTTCCTTTTTTATGCTATCTTTATCATGTTTTGGTATAACTGTTATACTTTCTTAATAAAATTAATTTGGAAGTTTTTGTTCATCTTCTGCACTCTGCAACAATTTGCACAGTGTGGGGACTCTCTGGTCTCTAAGGTTTGATAGAATTCTCCTTTGAAACCATCTGAGCCTGGTGTTTTTGTGGGATAGTTCCCTAATAATTTTCTCTATTTCTTCTATAGACATTGGTCTGTTTAACTTTCATCTCTACTGGAGTCAGTTTTTATAACTGTGTTTTCTTAAGAAATTGTCCGTTTCACCTGGGTTTTAAAATGTACTTATATAGCATTGTACAAAATAACTTTTAAGGTTTTTTTTTTTAACTTCCTACATATCTGCTGCTACTTTCCCCCGTTGTTGCTTATTTTGTATATCTGTGTTTTTGCCCTTTTGATTAAGCTAGCTAATGGTTTATTTATTTTCTGTAAGAACCAGGATTTTTATTTACTAATGATCTGTTTTGCTGTTCTCTAGTTAATTTCTTTTCCTCATTAATTTCTGCTCCCATCTTTTTCTAGCTTTATTATTTCACTCCTTGTGTATTCTTTTGACTTTCTTGTTTTTTTCCCTTGTGTTTATTTAATTCATATACTTTTATTCTGTCATTTTGATTAATATAGGCATTTAGGGTTATGAAATTTCCTCACTGTTTTAATGTAATCCATTGGTTCTGACATAGGGTGTTTTCATTAGAAACTATGTGATTTCTGTTTATATTTCTCTTCAATCAAAAGTTGACTGATAGAAGTGTTTTCTGATTTATTTCTAGCTAGATGGGCTTTGGGGATTTTGTTTTTGTCTTTGATTTCTAGTTTTCTTATACTGTGATCAGAGTGTTATTTTAATATTCCTACTATGTGCGGCCTTTTGAGGTTTTTTGTGTGCCCTGGTGCATCATGTGTTATTGTGTGTGTGCCCCATGTGCTCAAGGAGAAAGCATGTTCTCTGTTATTGGAACATGATGTCCGATATATGTCCCTAGCATCTATTCATTCTGTCACACTTTGGTTCTGGGAAGAAGCAAGTCCCAGGAGAGTTAATGCTGCTTCCTCAGACAACTTTCCAGCCCCGGATAGAGCTAAGGGGGTCCCTAGTGTGGTTTGGTTGAGGGGCACCTGCTCCAAAATGCTTCCCTTGTCCCCTCCCTGCAGTGTCGCCAGACCCATTTGTTTGGGCCAAGCCCTCATCTGCCGTCACTGCGGGTGGCCCTGAGCAGGTAACGGGGAAGCTAGTCTTACGTAAGCTTTTCAGCAGTGTCTTTCCTGAGCAGGTTTGGAGCGCCTGTGGGAGTTCAGTGAGGACCAAGGGTGGCTGGTGACATAGGGGTTGACACACATTTGTTCTGGGCTTGGGTGCATTTTGGTGTTTTGCTTCTTATCTAAATACAGCTGTTGACAATACCAAGTTCAAGGGTGGGATTTTAAAACGTGGGCAAAATAGCTTAACACAGAAGGAAAAGGACAAAAAGAAATGCATCAGTACTTTAAAATCAGGCGGTAAGATGAATGAACTCTAGGACATCAGTGAGAATGGTGAAGCAGGCAGCTCTGAGGGCCTGTCCACCCACAGAAGCATCCACAAATCGAGCAAAAACGGTCAGAACCAACTTTGCCAGAACGCCGAGAAACAGTCAGCAGTTCACAGCAGCCAAGCAAGTTCTGAATCAACAAAAAAGCCACTGAAAACAGTTAGGAGGGCTCTGTGCTGTTTTCACTCGGCCCACACCACTCCCACGACTCAGCCGCCTCCTGCCCAGAGTGGGACCCTGTCCCTGCTTCCAGGCACAGACCTTACTCGCAAAGAGTAGTGTTTGTCTGTTCTAACTCGGCTGGGGGCTGCCTGAAGGACTGACACGGGCATTGTTTCCCCATCTCGGAACTGTCTCCAGTCAGAAAAGTGGCCGCGTTGCTGGAAAACATCCTAAGGTCAACCACAAAAGACCTCAGTCGAGGCAAATAACAGAGCCTGAAAGCTTGGGAGGAGAAGCTGGGGAGAGAGGGTCTTTGAGAAATAGGGCATTCAAAGCCCCGTGCATACCGGGAAATCTAGAAGCCGCATGCAGGCCCGGGGCAGCCCATACACCCCAAATCCCTGCACAGATCCTCAGCTTCACCCCGTGGCCACGAGTGGAGGCCAGCCCTGCAGGAGGGCCCAGCACAGGGCTGCCCACAGAGGTTGGACAGGCTCCTTTTTCTTCCTTTTCTCTCTCTCTGTCTCTGCTGATCTGACGTGCTCACTCCATCAGGGAGACTTGGGGTGTGCGCACGGCTAGGCGAGGATGGCCCAGCAAGGAGGAGGGGCCCTGGGTGCCCGCCGGCCCCTGTGCTTCTCAGGCTCAGCTTTAATCTTTGGAGAGTGGCACAACTGCACGCTGCCGGATGTGGAGTTGGTTCTTATTCTGTCTGAACGCCGGGACAGGGCCCTTCCTTCTGTAGGAGGCAAGGCACAGGCTGCTCATCCAATCCTGCAGGAGGCCCAGAAGCAGCCACTACTGCAGCAACCACAGGCAGGCCCCAGGCCCCAGGCCTCCTCCTGTCTGCCTGGTACTCCGGTGGTGGAGCCACTTTTTGGGTTTGGGGTGTGGATACCCCAGAACCTGGCTGGCATCTGTTCGGAGGGGCCAGACTGACACGGACGCTTTAGATGCTGACTGTCTCCCCTACCGTACTACAGGCCTGACCTTGAAGTGGTTCTTGGGGTGTGAGGGGATGTGTGTGGTTTGGACCCTTGAGGACCTCCTCAGACAGGTGCCAACGTACCTGACGACGTGCCATCTTTCCACGTAGGAAGGACATTTCCCCAGAGCGCGTGACACACGCAGACAGAGAGCAGACCAAGAAGGTGGTGTACTCGGTGGTCTATGGAGCAGGTAGGCTGGGGGTGGGCCTGAGGCCTCGGTGTCACCTGTAGGCCAGACGGAGGTGGCTCTGGTTGTGTACCTGCATTGAAATGTGGCTGTGACTTACAGAAACCACTCTCAGCCCACGGAACTCATCTTGTGCATCCCTGTGTGCCGCTGTTTACACACATGTTGATGGTATTTGTGATGCACCAGACACCAGTCAGACCACTCACGCCCTTAACCCTCAGGGCTCCCAGCAACTTTTGCACGGAGAGTAGACGTGCAGAAGTGAGGGCCAACCAAAGCCTTCCCCAACCCCACATCACACCACCTGCTGGGGGCCACTCCTGTGCTTTGAGATGCTCCAGGAGCCCTTGTCGTCACCCTATTCCCTTCCCCTTTTCCAGCCCCAGGACCCAAGGCAGAGCAACCTGCTCCCCTCCCCTCTCCCACCCTTTCCTCTCCCTTCCTGACCGTGGGCTCTCCGGGCTTTTTAAATTCTTTCTCCCTCTAGGTCTCGCTGCGTCGGTGGGCCTGATGCCTCTCGGGAGTTGAGGGAGGGGGTCAGGAGAGGCTGTGGCCTGGCGGCCAGGCCTGTGTAGGCCCCTCCTGGATCAGTTCCACTTTGAGGAGCAGGGCTTGTGTAAAGACACGGAGAAGAGGGTCCCTCCCTGCCGTAGGAACCCTGTGTCCGTTCAGGGAAGAGCTGCCAGCGCAAAACCCTGGGCAAATGTGTAGTCAGCTACAGGTAGGAGCCACCTCGGGCTTCTCCAGTGTGACTGTGGTGCCGTGTGACCTGCTTCCAAAGCGCCTCTTCCCGGACCGTGAGTGACTGACCCGCTTATGATGAGGCTGGAACCCGCTTCAAACCTGCCAGGGCTGTGGTCTCAGCCGGGACTCGGGCAGGGGCGCTTTAGCTCCAGTCTCTGGCCGGCAGGCCTCCCCCACTGTCCCCGCTACCCAGTGCACCCAGAGCCAGTCTTTGCTTCTGTCGGTCTGGCACCTTCTAGAGTATTCACTCTGTTGTTTTCTGGGGAAGAAAAGAGCTCCACTTTGTAAATAAGCAATGAGTTATTAGCCGCTGCTTTGAGCCCTAACGCTGACAGGGTTCCCACCCCGGGCCTCGTGTCTGCCGCTCCCGTCGCCACCTGACAGCCGGGCTTCTGTGCACCTGTCGGGCTGCGTCTGCCTCGTGCGTGAAGTGAGGCCTTCGTCTCCTGAAGGGCCGGGCGTCCTGAGCTGCTGGGGCCCTTTGGAAACTCAGCAGAGAAGCCTTCAACCGCCTGGCTCCTGTGGGTTACAATGCTGTGATTTCACCTAAACACGAGGGGTCTGGAAGCGGCTGCTCTGGGTGCTGGGGGCACATGGCCCCAGCCTGGCTTTGGGGTCATGGTCATTGTGAGGATGACAAAAGGCCATAGAGGGAGAGCAGGACCGGGACAAGCGAGAAGACGTACCCCCAGCCCGCGGGCAGCCTGATCCTCACGCCTGCCTCAGCCCCTCTCCCCAGGGCTTGGGAGCCGCCAGGCCTCTGCCACCAGAGACCTGTCCCCCCGGAAATGGGAGTGCCTGCCCGCCTGCAGGCCTCGGCCCGGAGCGCAGGCCCGGGGCTCACCGCTGCCCTCAGCCCACTGGACGCAGCCGCCTGCCCAGCACTGTGCCCCCCCAGGCCCGCTGGCAGCAGAAACCCCTGCTCCTCCCGTCCTGCCCTGAGCTCCTGCTACTCTTAGAGTCAGCGTGACCCTTGATTCTCCTCGCTGCGCATCTTAAGCTCACTCCACGTCCCGTCGCCAGTGCGTGCCGAGTGCCGGGCTCCAGGCCTCCTGCTCCGAGGGGCCGACGCTTGTCCAATGAGACACACGAGCAGGCCTGCGGGGATGGCACTGAGTGATCGGCGACGTCCAGCATGAGTGCTGAGCCCAGGGGAGGCCCCTTGCCAGGCCGGGCTGAGTTTTTGTTTTTTTTTTTTTTTTTTGCGGTACGCGGGCCTCTCGCTGCTGTGGCCTCTCCCATTGCGGAGCACAGGCTCCGGACGCGCAGGCTCAGCGGCCATGGCTCACGGGCCCAGCCGCTCCGCGGCATGTGGGATCTTCCCGGACCGGGGCACGAACCCGTGACCCCTGCATCGGCAGGCGGACTCTCAACCACTGCGCCACCAGGGAAGCCCCGGGCTGAGTTTTAAAGGATGTGCAGGAGCCGGTCAGGCCTGTGCCAGCATCCCTGGAGGCCCACGAGTGCCGGGCTCTCACGAGGCCCTGGAGCTGTAAACAAGAGTGAGAAGCTGTTATAGTTCAGCATGGGGCAAAGAGCACGTGGAGGAAAGGGAGTGAAGGTTTCCTTCCTAAACTTAAAATTGCACCACACACACACACACACACACACACACACACACACACACGAGGCAATTAGCCCTCTGTGGGGAAAGCCAAACTGTATGTTCACATGGGACCTATGAGGTGGGGTACCTCGCGCTCCCGCCAAGGGGATCCGTGCTCCCAGGGGTGCACCTGCGGAGACAGGCCTGCATTTTCACAACTGAAACAGCAGGAACCTGATCAGTTGAATCAAAGTGTGAAGGGAAGTTGTGTCGGAAGTGGGGCCCCATGAACACGAAGCACGGAACAGAAGCCCTCACAGAGCCAAACATTGTCCTACTTGGGGGGCAGGGGCACGGTGGCCTTAGAGTGTGACAGACCCCCCGGCAAGGGCATGGGGAATAAGGACCGGGGCCTGGAGAAGTGACCAGACCCTCAGTCTCCGGCTCAGCCCATCTCTGCTTCTCTCAGAGTTGCCACATCACCGGCTTCTCTCGGAAGCAGGCTTTCTTCCTGTGCAGAGACCTTGGGATATCCCAACAGCTCTACAGAGGAAGGGAAAGGAATTCCTTCTCAGCCGTAGACACAGAAGGAGAAATGTGACTTCCGGCAGTGGCCATGGCACTCCGATCAGACCACCCTCCCACAGATATCAACTAGAAAGTATGCTAAAGTATAATAAACAACTACCTAAAGGTACTGAAAAGTGACCAAAAGCAGACAGAAATTGGAGGTGGGTTAACACTTGGAAGGAAGGAATAGCACAGGGTGAGTTTGCCGTTTTGTAGCTCTTCACCTGAAGGCAAGCCTCTGTCCGTGTTGTGTGTGGCTAAAACTCCGACAGAAATCCAGGGTCTTACTGGCTTCAAGAAGCAGAGGGCAGGGGCTTCCTTGGTGGCACAGTGGTTAAGAATCCACCTGACAATGCAGGGGACATGGGTTCAAGCCCTGGTCCAGGAAGATCCCACATACCACGGAGCAACTAAGCCTGTGCGACACAACTACTGAGCCCACATGCCACAACTACTGAAGCCCATGCACCTAGAGCCCATGCTCTACAACAAGAGAAGCCAGTGCAATGAGAAGCCCACGCACCACAATAAAGAGTAGCCCCCCGCTCGCCACAACTAGAGAAAGCCTGTGCGCAGCAACAAAGACCGAAAGTAGCCAAAAATAAAAATTAATTAATTAATTGGGGAAAATAAAAGGCAGAGGAAAGAGGTCAGGGCAGCCAGTGAATCTGGAAAGTGAAGGGAAAAATCTCAGAAAGAGGAGAGTCAAAGGAGAACCCCGAATTCTGGGCCTGAGCTCTGCCCAGATCTCTGGCTGACCCCTGACTGTGTGTGAAAAGGGCAGACTTCAAACAGCCCAGCTACTGCTGAAAGGCCTGATGCGCGCTTTCAGCTGCTGCTGACTGCAGGGGGACAAAGTTTGAAGTTTTTTGTTTTTTTTTTTCTAAATCAGCACTGCTGAGAGAAACATAACAGAATCTAGAGTGTCTACAACATATCATTTATAATACAATAGCCAGAATACAAAACGTATGAAGAAAGAGGGTAACCCGGTCCATGCTCAAGAAAAGAGATGTGTGTAACTGAGTCCCTTTGCTGTACACCTGAAACGAACGCAATGTTACAAATCAACTACACTTCAATTTTGAAAAAAGCAACAGACTATTGATACAGCTGTCAACATGGATGAACCTCAAAACATTATGGCAAATGAAAGAAGACAGCCAGATACAAAGGAGTATTTATAGTGAATAATTTATTACACCATTCATACGAAATTCTGGAACACAAAATTAATTTACAGTATGGCATACTTTGTGTTATATATATTTTACCACAAAAAATAATGAAAAGAAAATCTGCACTGATAGAAAGCGAACAAGTGGTTTCCTGGGATCTGGAGTCGATTGCAACTCGCGTGTCGTCCTGGAACTCGGGGTGCCATCCTAGAACTCGGGGTGCCGGCCTAGAGCTTGAGTGTCATCCTAGAACTTGGGTGCCATCCTGGAACTTGGGGTGTCATCCTGGAACTCGGGTGTTTCCTGGAACTCGGGGTGCCATCCTGGAACTCGGGTGTCATCCTGACCAGAGATCTTGCTATAAAAAGCTTCTCCAGAACACCTGCGTCCTCTGGGAACCAAATATTGGTCTGGACCAAAAGTTTTTGTCTCAAAAAAACATTCCAAGGATGGGAGCTCCTTGTATTTTGGCACTGGAAACTTCCCTTCCTCTTTTATTTGCCGGCCCTCTCCAGCCTCCCCCCAGTTCTGGAAACAGGCTCCCTTCTGGGCAGGCTGCAAGCAGGGACTACAGCTCCTTCACCAGGGCTTCACCTGCAGCACCTGCCAGGCCCTCAGTCAACATTGTTGAATAAATAAATGTTTAACAGGCTCCCGTCCAGACTGGCTGGCACCGAACACTTGGTCTGTAAAGCCAAAGCCAACACCATCCTGACCAATCAGAAGAGACCAGTGGTGCCAGTTGGGCCTTGACGCACCGAGTCTTCCAAGATCCCTTCTGTGGGCTCACTTCCACGTGTGGTGGTCACTGCCTGGTAGCTCGTGTCCTCGGAACCCGCTGGGTGAGAGGCTGGCCTCTGATCACACTTCTACTCACACAGGGAAGGAGCGGCTTGCTGCTTGCCTTGGAGTTCCCGTTCAGGAAGCTGCCCAGTTTTTGGAGAGTTTTTTGCAGAAGTACAAGAAAATCAAGGACTTCACCCAAGCAACCATTGCCCGGTGTCACCAGACAGGTGAGCCAGCTGCTGCCAAAGCCGTTGGTAGGTGCCCCTCCCTCTCCCACGCCCTCTCTGCAGTAGCCAGGTGGTCTCCCAGCCCCCGCTCCTCCGGTGGGTGGGCGAACAGATGGGAGGGTGGTGGGTTGTTGGGGGCTGGGTGGGTGGGGACTGCGTGAGCATCCAGCCCCTGCTGGATAAATGGGACCAAAAGGCTCCACGTAAGGAGGGTCCAGAGCCAAGCTCTTCTTGAGGCAACAATACTAAGCTTGAGTTAGAAATGATAGGTGGATAGATACACAGAGAGAGATGTCCTGCACCTAAAAATGGAGAACTATGTTCTTAGGAAAAGCATGTGGTATATCTACAAAATTTCACCACAGTTTGGTCACAGATTGCAAAGAATATCAAATAGAACATGTTCCGTGACCACAGTGGAATAAAAAGGTAGTTTATGTCAATATGTGTGGCCATCCATCCCTCTGCCTATTTGGAAAAATCATTGCACTCCTAAATGATTTAAGATTTTAAAAAGAAGTCCCAAGCCAATGACAAGTATTTTAGCAATAAATGACAGTGTAAGTGTCTCAGTGAAAACCCGTAAGACATGGCCAAGCGGACCTTCACTTAGAGATGAAGGAATTCTTTAAAAGAGTGCTTTAAAAAGAAAGAAAAGTTTTTGAACATAAATGACTGTATTCAACACAAGACATTTGGGAACGAGCAGCAGAGTAGATTAAAGAAACAAGAAGGAAGGAAAGCAACGTAGGAGCAGAAGCTCATGAAACAGACGCAAAACAGAGAGCAGTGGTCGCCACAGAGCAAGCGGAGAGTCAGCGCACTTGGGATCATGGAGGATTGGCGCATCCCGCAGGGCCCGGGATCCTCCCGGGGGCTCACTGATGACCTTTCTCTCGGGAGCCCGTGAGTGCAGGGCGGCCCCACAGGCTCCCCCGGGCCTGGCCGCACATCCCGACAGCAGCCTGTGCGGGGTCAGCGCTCAGCTTCTGCAGCCCCCCGGGGGCTCGAGAAAGCCGGGAAACCGTTTCTATCCCCCCGTGAGCATCTCACAGGCCTCAGCTCCTGGGCCTGGGGGTGAGCCGTATGGAGGCTGCACAGCCCGGGTTGATGCCTACAGCCTCCTCGCTGGGGCCCCACGCTTGGGAAAACTAAAATACTATCAATTATGAAATGTGAAAACAGTGATAGAACCCAGCACTGCTGAGTGCACGGAGCCAGGGTCACTGCAGGAGTGGGGACAACCACACGCAGGCCCTCGTGCCACACAGCGCGTCCAGGCGTGGTGTCCACAGCTGCCCACAACTGCCTACGTCATCCTCACTGCAACTCAAAAGCTTGGGTCGCATCGTGACCCTGCTTTACAGGTGAAGAAAATGAGCCCCGAGAGGTCAAGTGGCTTCCTGAGTTCACACAGCTAACAAAACAGGCGGTGCCAGGCCGGGCCCCACCCCCCAGGCAGCTTGGCCCAGCCAGTGCCTCTCTGCTGCATGGCTCTGCATCCCTGCCCTGCACTTAACTTTCTCGAAGGGCCGTGGAGCTTTACGCTTGCCAGCGTGAAGCACGCGTGTCCTTTGACGCAGCAGTTACATTTCTGGGCAGACGCTCAGCTGTCATTAAATTATGCTACAGACACTTGTTGGGTGCCTACCCGTGTCAGGCACTGTGTTGGCACCAGGGATAGGACCTCCTGGCTCTCCTGGAGACACAATCCAGGGAAACGTAACCCACAGCGAGCAAGTACATCCAGACGGTGTCAGAAAGATGGGATCCTGGGTGTGGAAGAATCCCGGGGCACTGGGCAGAGAGCAGCAGAGGGCAGCCCTGGGGACGGTCAGCCACAGTGACACAAAAAGAGGTGACACCTGAGCAAGACCAGGTGAGAGGCCAGGGACAGCCGGCAGGGAGGGGCGGGGCCAGGAAGAGGCAGGTGTGCGCCCAGACTCTGCACAGCACCACACGGGTCACGAAAAGAAGCTGGGTTTCATTTTTCGCTGATTGTTCCAGCAGAGTGTGGAAAAGAGGTCGGGAGTGGAGCTGATCAGAGCCAGCACCTGGGAGCAGTGACACGGCTGTTAGCTCAGGAAGTCCCGGGAGGTGGGATGGAGGGGGACCACTGGTGAGAGGTAGACAGCAGGGCGAGGGGGGAAGGAGGCGGTGCGAGCCTGCGCTCTCCCTGCAGGCTCACTGACCTGCCCGGGGGTGGACAGGTGGGCCAGGCAGGTTGACCATGATGTGATGCAGCTGTAAGTTCAGGGTCCTCCTTGTGTGGGCCCCTCCTCCCAGGCCCCGGGAGAGGCCCTGCAGTGTGTTCACGTGGTCACATCTTTTGTAAAATTGGCAAAAGCAGGGTACTTTAACTGCGATTGACTAAGACGCTGTCTCTTCCCCTCCGCCCTCCTCCACCTTTCCATGGTATGTGGCATTGCCGTGGCCACAGCTATGTTTTGAATCCGGCTTAAGGGGAAGTCAAATTGGTGACTCATTGAGTTCGGATCTCAGTGTGGGTATTCCTGAGGTTTGTTGCTCTTTCCATGCACGGTTGAGGGGTGCTAGCCGTCCTGGCACAGGGATGGCTTCCGGGAGCATTCCTTCCATGCCTTCCCACTTCCCGAGTGCAGTAACAGGAAGGTGCAGGGCCAGAGGTCATCTCGCAGTGTGAACAGGAGCTATAATCACCAGCACCGCAAGCCTTGGAAACGAGATTTGAAATGTATGGAACCAGGGGCTTCTACTTCGGGCCGCAAAGAAGTTCAGACTTTCCTCCCACCATAAACAACTAGAAAACTGGGCAAAATGTGTGAAGCAACTGTTCCAGACACTGGATCATAGGCAGTGTATTACTCTGGTCTCTGATAGAACAGAAGCAAAGGAGGGGAGCCCTCTGACACCCTGTGTCTAGGGCCACAGACCATAGTGCAGGAGGGGAGCCCAAGCAGACTACAGTGGCCTCGCTGAGTTGAGGAGACAAGGATTGGGTCTGGGAGGCAGAGGCAACCGGATCTTGCAAGGTAGACTATCAGAGAGGAGGAAGTTATAGAGAAAAAGTCTCTATGAACCTTCAGAGGAGTCCCCCGTCTGTCCTTAATACTGAGATATGGGTGCAGAGTGAAACTCCACAGGACGAAGCAGAATCATTTCTGGGGAGCAGCAGGCTGAGCCATCTCAGAGTTCACACAGGGCCAGGAGATGTTTGGGTTCTGACCATTGGAATGGAGGGTGCTCAATGGACATCTGAGACATTCACCCAGAAGGGTAACACTTTAGCAGTAGGTCTAAACTAACCCTAGATTAAAGCTGCTCTAAACCCACCCTAACAAAGCTTAAAAGTGGACCTCAAAAGGATCAGGCGATCTGCAAGTACCTCAGGCCTGCCTAACACTCTGGAAAGGAAAACACCAGGGGCTTCCCTGGTGGCGCAGTGGTTGAGAATCTGCCTGCCAACGCAGGGGGCGCGAGTTCGAGCCCTGGTCTGGGAAGATCCCACGTGCCGTGGAGCAGCTGGGCCCGTGAGCCACAACTACTGAGCCTGCGCGTCTGGAGCCTGTGCTCCGCAATAAGAGAGGCCACGATAGTAAGAGGCCCGCGCACCGTGACCAGAGGGAGCCCTCGCGCAGAAACGAAGACCCAACGCAGCCAAAAATAAATTAATTAATTAAATTTTAAAAAAAAAAGGAAAACACCAAACCCCATCACTGAACAACCTAAAAAGCACAATACCCAGCATCCAGTCAGAAATCACTAGACAGGGCTTCCCTGGTGGCGCAGTGGTTAAGAATCCACCTGCCAATGCAGGGGACACGGGTTCGAGCCCTGGCCCGGGAAGATCCCACATGCCGCGGAGCAGCTAAGCCCGTGCACCACAGCTACTGAGCCCGTGTGCCACAACTACTGAAGCCCACACACCTAGAGCCCGTGCTCCGCAACAAGAAAAGCCACCACGACGAGAAGCCCGTGCACCGCAACGAAGAGTAGCTCCCGCTCGCCACAACTGGAGTGAGCCGGCACACAGCAACGAAGACCCAACGCAGCCGAAACTAAATAAATAAATAAAACTTTTAAAGAAGGAAAAATCACCAGACACGCGCAGGGACAGAGACTGGAATGCGCCCGTCAGAAGCGCGGCTCCCCCTGTTCCCGCTGCCTGTCACAGTTGGGGACTTTAATTATACGTTGCATTGGAGCAGGTGCATTGGAGCAGGTGCATTGGAGCAGGTGCATTGGAGCAGGTGCTTAACAGTGTCATTTTTATAATCATTGTACGTGTGAGAAACTCTTCCAATTCTCAGACACATGACGTGGAAGTTGGGGATTTAGTTCTCACCAACACCTAGTAAAACCAGAGTTCTCACTGGTCAGGAACATAACCATTGCAGCACCTCTGCATTCACTCTCTTAAAGAGGACCCCAAATTATGGAAGCTTTGGGCCCCACAAAGCTTGGATGTGCCCTCATGTGTAGGGATGTGGTCTCTGACACAGACCATCAGCCCCTCCTTGAGTGAACTAAGGATTAATGCTTTTCTCCCCAATTCCAGCTGCCACACTGTCCAGAATTACTTCTGTCCCCAAGAACCACAAGTGGTTTTTCACCTTTAGAGTGTAAAAACCGCGCTTCCTGTCCTACATCAGATCTAAGCACGGCTAGAAGTTAGAAAGTGTGCAAAACATGCCGCCAGGCAAGCAAAGGCCACTCTGCTGCTGTCCTTGCTTTCCCACCACAGAGCCCACCTGCCCTAGACACAGACCCAGAGGCCTCAGGGCAGAGCTCCGGCACTGCAGCTCCAGCTGCAGCAGGGAGGGTTCCCGCGGGGCCCCAGGACCTAATCTGAGAGCAGCTGTGCCCACAAGGGGAGGGTCCAGCAGGGCGCCGCGCCGCCCGCTCACTGCTGCTCTCATCTTGCTCTTCCTCCATGTGACGCAGGCTGTGTGGTGTCCATCATGGGCAGGAGGAGGCCGCTGCCGAGGATCCGTGCACGTGACCCGCAGCTCCGGGCTCAAGCAGAGCGGCAGGCAGTGAACTTTGTGGTGCAAGGTGCCAGAGCCCCTCTGCTTCTCGGTTTCCAGCCCCAGGAGATGAGTGCCAGGGTATATCCTGCTCTCGTCCTCCTGGCGGTTACTGCTGGGAGGCGCGGGGCAGGTGCTCAGCACCTGGTCCCCTTCCTGACTGCGACGCACCCCACGAGGCCAGACGGGAGACAGGCTCCAGGAGGTCATCTGGCCGGCACCAGGGCCAGACCTGGAGCTCAGTCCCTTGACCCTCGGCCTGGTCTCTCCGCCACAGCCCTCATCCTTGGCAGGCATCCGAACCCCAGCGCACCCACCACGGATCCGTCAGTCTTCCTTAGAATGGCCAAAGCCCCAGTCTCTGCGTGGAGGGCAGGTGTGAGGCGGCGCTAGGCGCCGTCCTGATGAGGCCTTGGGGGCCTGGGGGTCGGGCAGCGTCCCCACCTGTGACCCCAGTGGTCACGGATGGAGAACCAAAGTCCCTGGGCCCAGAGACGAAGACTGGAGGTAGGACCCCAGCCCCCGAGGGGTTTCTGCAGAAGGAGGGTGGCCCGGCCCAGCAGACGCGGAGTGCGAGGCGTGGATGGTGGAGCAGGAAGGTCAAGTCCCCAGCGAGTGCTGCACAGAGGCCGGTGCGGCAGCGCTGCCCGGCTAAGCTCAGCCTTGGCGAGCAGGAGAGCGGGTGGCGGCTGCGGGGGGACGGCTGGGACCGGCTCTGGGCTCCGTGTAGTGTCTTCCCGGGTCCTGCCCCGCTGTGGCCACCCAGACGAGAGCAGAGCACGGCGACAGCCTCCAGCCCTGAGAGGTCTCTGCATCTCAGGCCAGCTCCCTCACGCGAGGCCGTGGTTGGCTCACGACCACCCGCCTCTGTCCCTGAGGCATGTGCAAGGCGGCCTTGAAGCTGGTTTGGAGAAAAAACTGCGCGTAGACCTCTCCACGTGGGAAGCTGACCAGGAGGCCTGGCCACGCTTTGAGCTCCCCCGGAGAGGTGATCCAGCACGTGACGGCACGGGACAAGTGACCTGCCGTTCCTGTGCTGAGCCGAGCCAGTGCCCACCAGGGAGCTGTCCCTCCACCTGGGCAGACACAGGGCCTGGCCGGCCTGCTCCCGCATCCCACCCCACCCGTGCTCTGCTCCCCACCTCACGTCCTCTCTCTTGGCTCTGCGCCCCCTCCTAAGGTAGCAAAGCCTCCCGACATCCCAGCCCCGGCAGAGGGTCCCCGTGGCGCTGAGACCCCTCACGGCCAGCAGGTCAGTCGCAGAGACCAGACTTGCGCATCCAGCATTCCTGCTGTGCTCAGGGGAAGTGTGGCCCTGCAGTGGAGGGAGGCGGCCCACTGACTGGGGCCTTTTATTTCTTCGTGAACCTCAGGAGCCTTGAACAGCTAGAGCAGCTTAAAGCCAGGAATGGAAACCTGAACTTCAGTCTGTTTCCCGTGATCCGAACCGGTTGTTGAGACACCCACTGTTTGCCTGGCGCTGGAACAAGCGTGTCCCCTACGCTGGCCAGCACCTCCAGAGTGCCTGACTGACCGTGTGATTGATCCCGCCCAAGTCCTAGAAGCCCGTGTCATAGCCCCACTCCACACACTGGGAGGCTGAGTTTCTGCCAGGTTCACGGGCTGCACAGCGGGAGGGCTGAGGGAGCGGGGGCGGAGCCCATGGCCGCCGTCCGGGCTCCGGCATCCTGTCGGCTGGTGCAGCGGGCACAGCCCAAGTGTGGTCAGAACCTGTGAGCGTGCGAGACACTGCTTCCAGGGGCAGGTCGTGATAAACGGCAGGTGTAGGGTCCCCAGTCAGCTGACTTGAGCATATCAGAAGGGGACATCCCAGGTGGGCCTGAGCTGATCAGGTGGACCCTTGAAAGAATGTTTAGGGGTCAGAGTCAGAGATTCCGGCCGTGGGGGGGCAAACACGCTGGGGGGAGGGCCCGTGGCACAGACCTGAGGGTCACAGCCACCAGGAAACGGGAACCCCAGTCACGTGACTGCAAGGAAATGAATTTTGCTGGCAACCTGAGGTCATCTGAAAGTGGGCCTTCCTCAGGGGAGCCCCAGACGAGGACACAGCCAGGTCCACACCGACCTCAGCCTGCGAGTCCCTGAGCAAAGGTGCAGCCACACGCGCAAGAACTGAGAGATGGTAGATCCTCGCGGCTCTCGCCTGCTGGGCGTGGGGTCACGCGTTACGCAGTGTAGAAAATTCGGACAGTCCTGGGTGGGCAGGGTTGCGGGGCCCCGGACCTCACACTGTTCCTCAACCAGCGCCCTTTGTGCCTCACAGGCTCGGCCGCAGACCTCTGCAAGATGGCCATGATCCACCTCTTCACAGCAGTGGCCACATCCCCCATCCTGACGGCCAGGTCAGTGAGTGAGCGCCAGCCGGCCCAGGCCCAGCCCAGGGCGCAGACCTGCCCTCTGCAGGGCTCGGGTGGGCGGCCTGCTGCTCTGTGCCTAGCCCGCGGGCAGACGCCTCCAGGACGCGAAGCCACAGTGGCCACTTCCCTCCGGGGCTTGGACCGGACAAGCTCGCTGACCCCCACGGAGGGACCCGCTTCAGCCAAGGTGCTCCCAGCACTCCCAGGAGAACGCTTTGTTCCCAGCTGGGACTGAGCAAGGTGGCCAAGGGCCTGCTCACCCCGGAGCACGCCGAGTCTCCCCAGGTTGCCTGGTGCAGAAACGTGTCTCCCCTTGGTGAGCCCGAACCCCTTCGGGCACGGCCCCAGGGGTACACACGCAGCTGCCCACCTCAGAGAGCCCCTCAGACAGGACACGGGGCTCCACACAGCGTCCGCTCCCAGCCCCTGATAAGTGAGCCAGAGGCCCGGCTTCTGCTGCCATCCCCTCCCCGAAGGCTCTCGCCAGGCTCCACGTCTGCCTCGGTTGCCCTCCTGGGCACATACCCCGAGCAGAGGGAGTGTCCGGCTGTCCGGGTGACCAGGTGTGCTCGTCCCAGGCTCTGCTGGCCCAGAACCACCCCTTGGGCCGCCCAAGGTCCTGGCCTGGGTGCAGGTGGGAGGGGGTGGGTTCTCCTCCCGAATCCCAGGATCCCCTCCTGGCGGCCCACCTGGGCTCCCCAGAGAAGTGAGTATGTCCGACCCCAGGAGGTCTGCCTCCCTCCCTCTTTGGTCTCTATGTCTGTTTGCCACCCCTCGGGGCCCTCCCAGGCTCCACGTGTGGGCCAGCGTGGGCCTGCCTGCTGAGGAGCCCTTCCCGGGCGTCAGCCTGTCTGCACCTGGGGAGGAAGCTCATGGCGGGTTAGGTGATGACAATTTATGAAGCGTTAAGTGGTCTCACGGGCCCCACCCTGAGGGGTGTCTGCTCACTCCTCTGCGCTACAGGGCGTCCCCAGCACAGAGGACAGCTGGCCCCTCCTCCCGCCACCTCCGGGACACGGGGCCTGCTGGCCTGTGGCCACCCTCTTCCATGTACGGGCGCAGCCGCTCCGCGGCACGCGGGATCCCCCCGGACCGGGGCACGAACCCGCGTCCGCTGCATCGGCAGGCGGACTCCCAACCACCAAGCCACCGGGGAAGCCCAGCTTGTGCTTCTCTCCTGGCTTTTGATACTGCTTTACATCCTCAAGACATGGGATTTTTCCTTGCCTGAGATCTTTCATCTTTGCTTAACAAGCTTCCGCCTTTACTTCTTCAGATGTTTCCTCCTGTTCATTTTGATGTTCTAGCCTACGTTCTTTTGGCAGTTTCAACAACTTTGTAGAGAAGTGTGTCCGGGGCAAAGGCCCTGGCCTGCAGGGTCGTGTCCTAGTAAAGGAGACGGGAGAAGACCTTCCCAGGCTCCACCGCTGTTGGCCTCCACCTTCACAGCCCCTGCCCCGGGCACTTCCTCTGGTCCATGGTTCACCTTACACCCCTGGGAAGGAGCAGCCACACCCCGGCTGTCACCCCAAGGCTGGGAGGAAGGACAGAGGGTGAGAAGCCTGAGACCCGGCAGGATATAAGCGCTACCCCAGGTGCCCTGCGGTAGCTGCGCCAGGGTCTGGGCTGCTGTCTCCGGTTCCTGCAGCAGCTGTGGGAGGTGAGGGGGCAGGAGCTGAGTGGGAGATGTTCTCCTGTCGCCGGGTCTCTCCTGCCGGCCGTCCCCAGCACGCACACGCCGAGGCCAGACGCCTCTTCCATCCGGGGCTCCTCGTGGCTTTCTGCTCGACTCCTGAATCCATGCATCCTGTTCACTTGTGCCTTTTCTGAGGGTAAAATGCGTGAGGGTGTGTGGGGCCTGTGCTAGCGCCGGTTGTTCCGCGTCCGCGATACCTTATGTCTAGGAGGTCTGGTCCATCTCCAGTTTCTGTGGGATGGGTAAGGGAAGTGGCATACGAGGGTCTGGGGCTTTTTGGTGACAGTCCTCATCCAGGAATTCAGAAACCCGGTGGCCATCCCTTTTGCCAGCGCTGTGTTGTCTTCAGGAAACGCGTTTCATAACAGAACACGTTAACCGCTTCGTGTCATTTCAGAAACCGAAGCAGGCCAGTGTGGAACACGGCCATCCACACTGTGCGTGTGAACTTGAGTTGTTCTCCCTGGAGTGGCAGGAAAGGTCTCGGACAATGTCGGTGGTCGGGGTGGGGGTGGGGGGCAGACGCGGGGCACGCGTGAGCTGGTATCTGCCTGAAGCAATGTGACTGGAACGCGTCCCTGGGGCTCCTGGCACCCGGTCCAGTCACCCCGAAGTGCCCCGTGGGCTGGAGCCACAGGACGGCCTCCACTCACTGCCTACGGGCTGGGGAAGGAAGGCCAGGGGGCTCGTGACCCCAAGCGCTGCCGTTGGCCGAGAGCTCACGTGGCCTCGTGCTGAGCCGTCAGGGGGTGGGGGGGCGGCCTCCTCTCTTCCGACGTGGGACCCCCATGACAGGCCCTTCCAGGTTTCAGACCATGTTGGGGCTGGAAAGAAGCTTTGGAGGCTGTCGATTCCAACACCTGCACGTAGAGAAGGGAGCCCGAGAGCATGGTGCAACACGGCCCAAATCACCAGAACGAGACCAGCACCGGGCCCCCCGGCATGCTGCAGACTCTCCTCCCCTGGGCTCGTGCAGAGGACTGCAGCCCCACTGCTTCCCCACTGGACGGCGTGGCAGCCTCAGAGGACGCTTACCCTGCTCCTTTGCCCATGGTTACAGGACAGCAGGGTCATCCCACCACACAGGCAGCCCTCTGCCCTCTGCCCACCTGGCAGCAACCCGAGGGCATCTGTGGTCAGGCTTAGCCTGGCATGTGGGCTCTTGCTCTCCCCATCTCAGGAAGGGGCAGAGAAGGTGCCCGGGGCCCAGGGCAGGCGACAGGACCAGCCAAGCAGCGAGAAGCGGCCTTGAGGGACATGGGGGCAGCAGGCCCTGGACTTCCCACGGTGACAGGGCAGCAGGTGGAGAGGGCTGTGCAGCACCTGGGCCCTTGAGGATGTATGGGAAGCAAGGCTGGGGCAGCCAGCAAGCCCCTGGACCATGGCCTGGACCACAGCAGCCACTGGCCGGAGTGGACGGATGGGAGGCTGGGCCTTTGGGGGCGGGAGGATGCCACGCTGGTCCAGCAGGAAGGACGCAGAGCAGTTAACAAAACCTGACCTTGACAGCACAGAGGGACTGTGGGGGCACTGAGACCAAGCTCCCCAGAGCGGCCGTCTGTGGTCACCTGCGCAGGTCAGGACGACAGCGTAACGGCAGGGGCGTGGGGCCTTGCCGTGTCTCTCAAGGACTGTGGCCAGGCCGCGGGAAGGCCTGGGGCTCAGCCACTGTGAGCCTGTGCTCTCAGATGAGTCCTCACGGTGTGCTCAGAGCTGAGGGCGCCTGGAAGGGAGCTGCCCCAGGCAGCCACTGCCGGCCGGGCCACAGCCGGGAGGTGAGGTGAGGCTCTCCTGGAGTGTCCCCACAAGAGCGTGGTTATGTGCGGCCTGTCCGCGCAGGACAAAGGGACGGGAAGTTCCTCAGCCATCAGCTCGCCTCCTGGGCAACAACGGGTCTGACACCTGTGTTCACCTGCCCCAGCCGGGCGCCTCCTGTGCCCCAGTTTCCAACTGGAGATACGGTGATGTCGCGGCCAGCTGTGAGCGAGATGTGAGTGACTAACAATTCAAACCTATCCTTAGGTTGCTGGCACGCCAGCAACTCAGAATTTCACAGTGTAATTTCAAAAAGTATGAAAACTCGGGAGCCTGAGACCCCGCCAGAGGCCCAGAAGTAGTGCAAGAAAGTAAATGGCAATGCTACCAGCCCGGCCTGGCTGCCCGGAGGACGGTGCCGAGAGCCCATCGCCAGAGGCTGCGCGTAAAATACAGGCCCCTCCTTGCGGGCACTGCGGCGTGTGCCGGCCAGCGGCCTGCGGCCTGGGCTGGACCCAGCACGCCCTGGGGATTCACTCCCACGAGCGGGATGGGCTGTGCCTGCCCACGGCAGCTCAGACTTAAAGGTGGACTTTCCCCCATCGTGAGGGATCCAGTTGCTGACTTCGGTTCAGAGGCTCGGGGTGGCAGGACTGAAGTCCCTCTGGCTCCCTGGCCGTTTCCCGCTTGGTGCCTTGGTAGAGGTGGCCACTCCAGCAATCACAACGCATAGCGGGCAAAGGGAGAAAGCAGTGGTGATAGAAAGGGTACCCGCCCCCGCCCCCCGCACGTCAGCCCTTTCAAGAGCCTTCGTGGGAGCTGGGGGGTACCCACCGCAGGTGGCTGGAAACACAGCCTCATCTCCCCCCGACCCAGCAACAGAGAAAAGGGGAGAGTGGTTCAGGGTAGAGCCCTGTGCTTCTCGGTTACAAAGTCCTGCACAGCTTCTGAAAGCGCCGGCACAATCCGTCTCTGCACTGGGCTTGAAGACTGCTCCCTGCGCCCGGCCGGACTCACCATTGTGGTGACCCCTGTCCGGGGGCCTCGTCTCACCTCCCTGTGCAGCCCCAGCTCCCTGGTGCCCCTGGGCCCACAGCTCTGCCAGGCGCTGCCTCTGCCTGCTGTGGACAGGCAGTACGGAGACAAGCGTGCACAGGCTGTACGGTGACAAGGACAGGACATAGCCCCTTCCCTCGGAAGCAGCGTCCTAGAGGCAGAGACCAGGTCACACAGAGGGCAGAGCACACACACCCCCCACATGCCTACCCTCCTTCCCTGAGGGCTACAGGCCCTCAAGACCATTCTGCACCACGCCTCCCCCCTCCCTGAGTGCACAGGGTGAGCCTCCTTCGTCCGCCCCAAGGAGGGGCTGGCACCGGGTCTGAGGTCACAGCCCCCAGTAGGTGTCAGAAGCCAACCCAGATCCTACCTTCTTTTTTTTAATCAATTTATTTATTTTACTTATTTATTGTTGGCTGCGTTGGGTCTTCGTTGCTGCATGCAGGCTTTCTCTAGTTGTGGCGAGCGGGGGCTACTCTTTGTTGCAGTGCATGGGTTTCTCATTGTCGTGGCTTCTCTTGTCGTGGAGCACGGGCTCTAGGCACGCAGGCTCAGTAGTTGTGGCTCATGGGCTCAGTAGTTGTGGCTCGTGAGCTCTAGAGCTCAGGCTCAGTAGTTGCGGCACACAGGCTCAGTAGTTGTGGCTCGTGGGCTTCAGTAGTTGTGGCTCACGGGCTCAGTAGTTGTGGCACACGGGCTTGGTTGCTCCGCGGTGTGTGGGATCTTCCCGGACCAGGGCTTGAACCCGTGTCCACTGCATTGGCAGGCAGATTCTTAACCACTGGGCCACCAGGGAAGCCCCCAGATCCTACCTTCTAAGCGCGGGGCACACCTGGCCCATGCTGGCCAGATCCTTGCAGACCGTGTTCTGTGCGGCCAAGGAACAGCTTCCAGGGCCGATCCCTGGGGTGTCCCCCTCCTCCATCCCCACCCCGTGCACACATGCGCACATGCTGGTCCCTGGCGCTTGAGTCTGCGTCCTCCCAGGAGCCCTGCCCCTCAGCAGCACCTTTGTTGCCTACACGCCTCCTTCCACTGCAGCGTCCACACACACCCCCTCTCTCTTCCTCACCCAGAGGCAGGTGGGGACAGACACCCCTCAAGGGGGTGCCTGAGGGGGCTCAGAGAAGTGGGGCATCGAGCAAGGACTTGTCCAGCGGAGTGGGCTGGAGTGAGTGCTGACTCCCCCTGGAGCTCAGCCCTGGGCCCAGACCCAGGCGGGGAGCGTGGTGTATCGGGGACAGGGAGTGGCCAGGAGGGCAGCAGCAAGGTGCCCAGGCCGTGGGCCAGGACCCAGGAGCAGGGACGTGCTGGGGTCTTGTGCCTGCAGGATGGCCTCGAGTAGAGGCCTGTCAGGGTCCCTGCCCCCGCGATGGTCCAAGGGGGGCTCTTCTTCCTCAAAATGCTCAGCCCCACTGTGTCCTCGTCAGGCTCCCCAGGTTGGGGGGGGGGCAGGGGGTCGCCCGGACTCTCTTATCCTGGGCCCTCTGCCTCCAATGCATCATTCTAACCTGTGTTCTCCTCCTGCAGGCCGTCCTGGTGACGGTGCCGTGACCCCCGCCCGCCAGCCCCTGCCTGGGTCCTCTCACTCCCTACCGGGCCACATCCTCACGGGCACCTTGTGCCAAAACCTAGGCGGATTGGCCAGCACCGGGCAGTGCCCCACGTGCCCCTGTGCACATGCCCCCCACGCACCCCTTGTCACAGGCAGGGACAGAGCACGGAAGGCCCACGCACAGGGGTGACTCCCTCCACCGCATGTCTTGCAGGTTGGTTGCCCAGATTCACGATGAGCTGCTGTTTGAAGTGGAGGATTCACAGATTCCTGAGTTCGCAGGTGAGCCCGGAGGAGCCAGGGTTGTTTCTATGTCACGAATAGTTACAGTATCTCCCTGGGGGCTCACAGGCCCCCTCCCTGCACCTGCTGTGCGCCACCTGCAGAAGGGCCAGCCTTGTTTGGGGGCCCTTGAGAGGTCTGGACGGCCATTCCCTGGCCAGCAGCCCTTGAGGGACGCTAAGTGCCCTACTGGGGGCCCTGCCTCAGCCCCAGGGGCCCCGGAAAGATGGGGGCGACATTGGGACCCCAGGCCGGCGGGAGCCAGGCGGTGGGGCCGGCAGCAGGGTTAGTGCTGGAGCATCGGGGTGGCTGAGGCCCACAGGCTGAGCACAGACTCCAAGCCTGGGTCCCACCCTGCCCCGTGACGGGCACCACCCGCTGCGAGCCCTCCGGGATTCTTTGAAGCTAGAGACCACCTGTCCCCGACTCAGTCCTCAGATTGGGCAGCAGTCCTTCCCTAAACAGCTACCACTGCAGTGGGCATGGGGGCCTCTCTTCTGCCTCTCCAGTGAGAGCAGGAGCCCTAGGGCCCTGGTCCCTCTAGGCCCTGCAGGGCCTGTGAGGGAGGTGGCCGAGGGTGGAGAGAGTACAGGGCTGGGCGTTAGGGCTGGGTAGCAGCCTCCCAGCCAGCTCCCAAGTGACAACTGGCCAAGCCCTCCCCCAGCTCCGCCACCACCTGCAGAGACCTGCCCTGAAAAGTGGTGAGACCACTGTCCTCGGCGCCCCAGCCTACACACACCTCCATCTTATAGTTGGGAAACCAGCCCATAGCAGGGCCCCACCCTGCACAGGGTCCCGTCCTACACGGGGCTTCAGCCTACGCGGGGACCCATCCTACAAGAGCTTCATCCGACATGGGGCTCCATCCTACATGGGGCCACATCCTACACAGGGCCTCATTCTACAGGGGGGCCCATCCTACATCATCATTTGAAATCTGTTTGGAAATAATGGGCCTGAAACAAACCATTTGATGGGTTGGCGGGTGCTCAGCTGCTGGTTAAAAAGGAAAGAAAAAGTTCTACATCTGGAGGGAGCCATCCTAGGAACAGTCCAGTTCCCGTTCATCCTGGGGGCAACTGCTAACGGTTTCAGGCAGGCATTGAGGCTCTGCTCCCTGTGGCTCCCTCAGGGATGCAGGGGCCTCGGCCACAGGCCAGCACTCAGAGGCACCACCTGGCGCTGTGCTGGGAGAGCTCTGGGGTCTCGACCCAGCCACGGACCACGAGACAGGTGAACCCGGTGTGGGCCGGGGCTGGCTGCCATCTCTGAAATGCTGGGTGGTCAGGACACACCTGATGGCGGCCCAAAGGGCAGACCCAGGATGGGGCTCTGGGGCCCCCAGCCCAGGGACCCTGCCCTCATGGGCCATATGGTGCAGGCCGGGGACACGGGTCACCCCAGGGAGAGGCCTGGGAGAGAGCCAGCTCTGCCTGACTGCCACCACCCCTCTGCCCAGTGGTTACTCGGGGTCACTCATTTAGTCAGCCACACAAAGGAGGGGATACACAGGAGGACCTGGCATTGTCTGCACACCCAGTGAGGGGGTGTCAGGGTCCGACTCCTCCCATTAGAAGCACCTGGACACCCTGCAGCTCCCCAGGGAGGCCGGGCCCACGCTGCGCCCACCTCCCCACAGCCGGACCCAGGAGCCACATGAAGTGGCTCCCCACTCCCCGGCCACACCAGTGTCCCTCTGCAAGCACAGAGAGGGTAGCGAGGCCTTCGGGCAGCAGCTGATCCTGTGCCAGACACCCCAGGCCCCGTGCCCCCCCCACCCCCCCACCCCCCCGGGGCCGCGGAGGACAGAGGACAAGGCAGCCTCCCCCCATTCCTTGGGCGTTCCTTTGGCGATCTTTGTACTGAAATGTCAGATAACTTAGAGCAAACCCTGAGGAACACTGAGCCAGCCAGCCCCTCCCGCCGGGCTGCTCCCGGCCCAGCCCCCAGTGCCATGGAGTTGTCCCTGCAGCGTCACGGGCACGTGAAACTTGACAGGGGTTTCAGCGGAAGCACAGGTCGTCCTGCCTGGGCTGCTCGGGCCAGCGGGATCGCCTGGCCTGGCCACCCGGGGCGGGGGGGGGGGGTGGGGTTGGCACAGGGGGCCCGCAGCTGCAGATAAGCGTGTGGGCGGGGCTACAGCGACGCTTGGGACCAGTTGGGGAGAGCCGCAGTGGCTGCCAGAGCAACCAGTACAGGTGACCATGACTGTGTGGACTTGGGAGAACCAGGGATCCTGGGGGCTGGGGTAGGGCTGGGGCCCGGGTGTCCTCCTGGCGCCAGCTCTGCCAGGCAGGCTCGGGCTGCCCCTCTGTCTTGCCTTTGTCCCAGCCCTCGTCAGGGGAACCATGGAGGCCCTGCAGCATGTGCCGGCGGTGGAGCTGCAGCTGCAGGTGAGGGGGCGGGGCAGGAGCCGGGCGGGGCGGGGCGTGGGGGAGGAATTCATCAGCCCTCCCCCGCAGGCCACTGCCACCTGCCCCAGGTGCACCTGGACGTGCCAAGCCAGTCCCAGCCAGACTGCTGGCTGTTGGCTCTCAGAGGGGCTCCAGGTCCCCACCAGGAAGACCTTCGGGTCCAAGCTCCCCCAGGGTGGTGGGGAAGGTAGAGGAGTAACAAGGAGGTGAGAAGTCTTGCACATGGGCCAGACAGGGTCAACAAGCACCTTGGAGCCCCTGGAAAGGCTACAGGGAAGGATGGCTTGCCCCTCGTCCCATGGTCGCTCCCTCCTCCCTGCCGTGGAAACAGCCATGCTCTGTGCCCCTGGGGCCCCTGCACCCATCCCACCGTTAACTTCACCCCTCACCTCGCCCTGCGGGCGGCAGCTTGGCAGCATGAAGGAGCACCCACACAGGCCCAGCCAGGGACGGGAACTCCCGTGTTCTGGAGTGGTTGGCGTTTGCTCCTGTGGCAGGTGGAGACGTGGGGGACCCAAGGTCCCCAGGAGCCCAAGAAGCCCCACCTCACCCCACTAGTAGCCCTGCAAGTGGCAGGGGGCTGCAGCTGTGAGCAGCCCCCTCCCGTTGAGAGGGAGCTCTTGAGCCGTGGTCAAGGGTGCTCTCAGGATCAGGTCCCTAGGAGGGCTCTCCAGACTCCTCTGCACCTCTTGAAATCAGCTGATCCCCCTGGGGGACCACAGGTGGCCCCAGGACACACCTCCCTATGCCAGAGCCCCCTGCCTGGCCAGCCCCTACGAGCTCCTTGCTGCACAGGGGCCCTGGCAGGTGAGGGGGGCTCAGCCAAGGTCGAGGCATCGTGACAGGGTGGGTGTGTGGTGAGCCCGTTTACCTGTTGCCGTGTGTGTGTGTGTGAGCGTGTGTGAGTGTGCGTCTGTCCGTAGCTGAGCTGCTGTGGCCGTGTCTGATTGTGTGTCTTGGGGCAAGTGGCTGCCCGCGTGGGGGTCTGGGCGGTGGCTGGGAAGGTCTGGCGCTCACCTCTGGCTGCCACCCGCAGGTGCCCCTGAAGGTGAGCTTGAGTGTTGGCCGCTCGTGGGGACACCTGGCACCACTGCAGGAGGCCCCAGCCCGTGACCCCACCACCGTCCTGCCGAGTCTCCAAGCAACCGCTCAGCCACCGCTGGTCCCTGAGCGCCTACCCCCGTGCACGCATTTTTCGCCTTCATTTGGTCTGTAGCCCCAGGCAACAGCGGGGAAGAGAACTGGTTTCCACCAGCCCCGCTGTGTGGCCTTCCCAAGGTCAGAGTCAAGCGCTTGGTACTGGGCTAGGGCCACCTTCCCTCTGGAGCTGGGGCAGCTGGGTGCCCCCTGGAGTAAACGCCTCTTGTGAATGTGCTCAGCCCTGTCCGCGTGAATTCTTCCCTTGGGTGGGATACACCATGTGCGCAGCCCTCGGCCGCTTGGGCACAGCCAGGGCAAGCACCCCAGGCAGGAGTGGCCCAGGCCTAGGTTGCCCCAGGCTGACAGCTACTCACCACCTCACGGGTGCCCAGGAGCTGCCAGCAGCCTGGCTCCCAGGGCCTCCAGGGCCGGGCCAGTGATGTACTGGCCAGAGATCACAGCCTGACCACCCTCCTGAGGGCCAGAGGGGCCCGTGCACAGGTGCTCGCCGGCCAGGTGTCCATGCGAGCTGGTTCTCACAGACCCCCAGGGCCCGTGCACCCCTGGAGCCTCACAGCAGCCTGTGACAGAGGTGCCACCCCCTGACATAGTGGGGACACTGAGGCAGGGGAAGGTCACCTCACTGGGACAGGTGTCCCAGCAGGACTGCAGCTGGGCTCCCCCCGACCCTGCCCCGCACCACTGCCCGGCCGCCTGTCTCATCCCGCGGCCCCATTCCCGACCCTGGTCTGGGTCCAGGCTCTGCATGCCACCCTCCAAGTGGGGTGCAGCGCCTACCCAGGGCAGGGCGAGCATGTTGACAGGGCGCAGATGCAGCCCCAGGAGCGGGCACGGGTCCCCCCCCCTCCGGCTGTGGACTCCGCTCCTGTTTAATGGCAGCTAGAGCCCACGGGACACAGCATCGTCTTTTCTGAGTGACGTGGATCGTCACAGTTTATCACGCCCAGGCCCGTTTTTCTCATGGCTTCAAGATCTCGTCACTGGTCTCACGGGCTGTGCAGCGTCCAGATGGCCAGGCCTGACCGCCATGTGATAGAACATTCCAGAACCTGGAGAGCTGCCAGGGCCCTCCACGCCACTGCCTCTGTTGTGTGTCCGTATGTCTGAGTGGCAGCCTGTCTTAATGCTCTGTCACCTCAGAAGCAAGACCACTGCCGGGCTTCACAAGGAGCATCTCACTCAAGCAAACGACCGTCCTTGGGAGCTGACATCTCTGGGCCAGCGCGGACCGCCGTGTGCCTTGTGGGGGGAAGCCACGTGGGGTGGGCACGTCCCAGAGCGTCCCAGTCAGACCCGCGAGAAGGGAACACGCCTGACACCCTCGGGGCTGGGCGGTGGATGGACCCTGCGAGGACGTTCCCTCCCACCCAGAAGCCGGGCCAGGGCAGGAGAGCGCAGCCAGGGGAAGGCCTGCTGTGGAGAGCCATCCATGCTGGGTGGGCTGCAGGAGCCTTTGGACACGGCTGGGTGTATGTCCACCCTGAGCCCCAACATCCCTGCCCCACCCCCGTGCCCTGCTCTCCAGCCTGACACCCCCATCCCATCACCCTCCCTTCCTTACAGACACTGGGGGTCCCACACCTCATGGCATCCCTCAGAGCCGACCTGCTCCAAGGAGGCGTCAGACAGACGGGCAGACCCCCTGGCCTGCAGGAGAGCCCGGCCGGGGCTGCTGACACAAAAACGGGGGCCTCTCAGCCCACAGGTCACCCAGGCACCTGCTCCAGCCTCCAGGAGGAGGGGCCCAGCGTTGCGCAGACGACACCTCAAGAAAGCATGGACCCCGGTTCCATCAACTCCGGTTTTATTGAAAAACAGCAGCATTGGGGGCTGGGCAGGCAGAGGGACACTGCTCCCGGCCCCTCCCGTCGCTCACACACGCACAGGAAGCCTGGGACCCTCTCCCCAGCCCTGCAGCCTGTCTCCTCTGGACGCAGTGCACGGCCCCTCCGGGCCCTCTCGGGGGCTGTTTGGTACATCCTGGGATGTCAGGACAGACGCCTCAGTCCTGGGCTCACAAACGGTAAACACAGTAAGTGAAACCAGCCACCATGACACGTTCTGGGCTCTGCCTGCCCAAGGACACCGCGTCCATGGCAGCCGTGGTCAAACAAATCTGATCTCGGCCACTCTGGCTGAGTGTCACTGCCCTTGCCACCCTCCCCACACAGCCAGAGAGCTGGGCAAAAGCTCATCCTGGTCACCCCCCTTCACACAGGCCGTCCGGCACCCTTGGCCAGGGAGGAAGGAGCGCTAAAGGTCCGCTGGGTCCGGAGAAGGAGCGTGAACGAGGCCTCAGGCCGGCCGCACCGCCGAGCACCTCCCGGCTGCCCCTTCCCAGCCAGAGCGGGCCCTTGGCCCCCAGGCTCCCTCCCTGCACCCACACGCACGCACACACGCAGAGGTGCACACGTGTGCGCGTACCCACAGGCACACCCCTTCTCCAAAACGGCTAATTATTGCTGTTAAAAAACCACATCCAACAACAGTTAGCTTGGGGCTCCCCTCCCTGACCCCGGGCAGCCCACTTGTCAGTGGGCCTCACGCCATCACTAAGAGCCTGTCCTTGGCACCATGGAGCAAACACAGTCCAGGATCTGCCCCACACCCAGCCCAGAACTCGAACCCAAAAGCCTCGGCCAGAGGGCCACCAGCACAGGTGCACAGCCTGTGGCCAAAGTGATTCAGAGAAGCGGCTTCAGACAGACACAGGGGCAGCAGGAACACGGAGGACACGGCCAGGGCAAGGCAGCAGGCTCCCAAGGCCGGGGGCCCCTGTCCAGCCATCCCCCAGACACTGACAGGAAGGCGGCCCCAGCGGCGTGCCCAGCGCCCGAGGATGGGCAAAGACACCCACAAGTGTCAACATGCCTCCCAGAGACCAGAGCCGGGCCCTGTGGCCCAGAGAGCCGCCGAAGCACCTGCCTGATGCCGGAGGGGCCACCTGAGAAAGGACACACAGAGCAGGGTAGGGGCCGCCCCAGGACCGTGTGGCCTCCCAGCCCAAGCCTTCTGCCCCCCGTCCCTCCCCCACTCCACCCAAGGGCAGCAGGGGGAGGCCAGGCCGGACACGATGGAGGTACCAGGTGGGAGTCGCTGCCACGGCCCTTCCTGGGGCCGGGCCACCTGGCTGGCCTCAACACACGCACACCACCCACCCTGGCTGCCCACCGTCAGGGGCCAGCTGTCTGAAGAGCCCATACCTGGGCAGGGGGAGCTACCCCTGGGATGGCCCACCAGCCACATGCCAGGACCCTAGTGGCACTGGGCCATCCAGAGGTGCTGGAGCCTTCAGCTGCCCTGGATCCCACTGCCTGGACGTGCCCATAGGGCCTGTGTTCCAGGCTCATCTAACGCAGACATCCTGAGCACTCTGCCTCCCGCTTTCCGCTCCAGACACAGACAACAGAAGCCCTGGAAGCCCGACCCCTGAGCACGGGTGCCGGGCCCAGGGCTGGCTTTCCAGTCTGGGGAGGCCCAGGGCTGCCTTTCCATTCTGGGGAGGCCCAGGAGCCAGCAGGGAGGGGAGGGGGCCCAGGGCCGCCCAGTGCAGAGAAGCTGCCCAGACACATCACTGGGCAGGACCCCAGGAGGACGCTTCACAGAGGTAGAAGAAGTAACATCAGAATTTCTACAAAGGTATAAAATTCACATCTCAGTGCATGTTTGTGGAGCAGTTAGCTCCCAGGCTGGGGGAGGATGGGAGACCTGCCCCCCGTGCTCCCCTGGAGCCCGGGAGCCGCACGCCGGCCGGGCAAGGGTCCTGAACTGGGCTCAGCACGCGCCCAGCCTGGGGCACACAGGTGCCTCTGCCCACCTCAGGGGCCAGGCAGCAGCTGGACAGCAGAGTTCCGGACACATGGCCACCCTGCCACACCCCTCCTGGCATCTCTCCTGGCAGCAGCAAGAGGGCATAAGGAAAGGTCAAGAGCCCAGCCAGCACCCACCAGCCTCCGGGCCACCGACTGAGGCGCGGGGAGGACGCAGCATCGACAGACACCAGCAGGACGGGAGGGGCCACACCACTGCCAGAAGCATCACCAGAGAGGCACTTCGGTCGACGCCAGCAGACGTGGGCAGCCCGGGGGCTCCGGCGGCCCCACCCACGGGCCCCGCCCCAGGGACGGGAGGTCCAAAGGCACAGGATCAGAGGAAGCTGGCAGCGTCCCAGTGCCACAGCCTGACACCTGACAAGACACGACCCACCACGCGGACGTCACGGGCCCCCGCCTGCCCTTCCCACCCGGCCAAGCCTCAGGTCAGCTGCAGCCCCAACTCGCCCCACGCCAACTAAGGCCACCCCAAGCCGACACCGAACCAAACAGAAAGAGGAAAAAGGCACAACTGTTTGTTTTCCGTTTTGCTAAAACACTTTACGTCTGTCTGTATAATCCGGATTAACAAAATCTGAGAGCTGCAAGAAAATAGGTGCCGATTTCTGTACAGTCTACAAAATTCCCACCCCCGAGCGGGGACCGGGCGCCACCAGGGGGAATGTACAGGGGAGCACGGGGTCTGTACAGTGTTCTGCAAGTACCTCAGTTGCTGACAGCACAAAAGGCCCCTCAGGAAACTAGGCTTGTTCCGTCCATCTGCTTACTTCCAAAGCGCCTCTTTAAGAATGCTCCCTCCACGGTCCTGCACGTGGGACCCAGCTCAATGGCCCAGGACGCCTGCCACTTCCCCTCCCCCAAATCCCCAAATAAGGGGGTCTCGGCGGGCATCTCTGCCCTCCTGCCACCAGGCGAGGTCCGGGCTTACGGCTGGACGTGCGGGCACTGCCAACCACCACCTTCCTCTCCCCCTCTGGGCCACCCCAGCACCCAAAGGCCGCTGCCTGAGACCTCAAGAAGGAGAGGGTGGAGGCACAGGTCCCCCAGAGCCCACGGTGAACTCCTGCACTGGGAGGCTGCCAGGAACTTGCTCCCATCCTGCCCTCCGTCCTGCAACACGAGAGCTCGACAGGGGTAGCCCGGAGCCTCCTCACAAAGCAGGAATGCTCTTTGGGGAGAAATTATGTTAAGTCAGGGTCTCCCTCCAGATTCCAAACTGAAACCCTCCACCCACCCGGCCACCCACCCCCACCCAACTGGGCCAGAAACAGTGCATTCTAGACCACACAGGTGTGTGTGTGAGTGTGTGTGTGTGTGTGTGTGTGTGAGTGTGTGAAGGTATAAACTACCGTTTTGTCCCAAGAATTGAAGTCATGCAGAGTGCTATTCTGTCTAAATAACTTATTAAAAATAGGGCGGCTTCAGGCTGGGAGAAGCTGCGGGCTCGGTGGTGCAGGCAGCAGCCTGGGTTGGTAAGACTCACAGGACAGAGCCCGTCAGCCGCAAGGCAGGAGGTCCTCAGGGAGGTCTGGGGGAGGCCACCGGGGTCAAGTTGGCACTGGGGGAGAGATGACCCCATGACCGCCTCCTACCCTGCTCTCCTGAAGGGCCCTGACCACGGCTGTACAACATGTTGCCATGGGAACCACACCTGGGCGCCGCCACCCATCGGCAAAGCCCGGGCGGAGGAGGGGCAGGTACCAAAAGGAAAGACAGGTGATCCGATGTCAAAGCAAAGCTGAACTGGGTGAAGCAAGGGGCAAGGTGGACAGTCAGGCCTCCCAAGAGGCTGGGCTGGGGCTGGGGGCGCTCACCAGTCTGGGTCCAGTCCAGGCAGGGCAGGGACGGGAGGCTGTGGGCATGCGGCATGCTGCAGCCAGGCCACAGCCTCAGCGTGCACAGAGCAAAGCGGGCCCGCAGCCAGCTCGGCGCCCCGTGGGGCAGTGGCCGGCCGGTGCAGCGGGCCACACCTGCTGGGGACTGATGGCTGAGCCACCGCCTGGCTGGCGGCCAGGGGTCTGCCGGGCGGGGGCCTCACTACAGAGGCTCTGTGCTTGGTGGGCAAGGCTGGGCCCGCCCCCACCCCGGGGGTGGGCTGGAAGGGGCCCCTCGCGCCAGGGCCGGGCAGCCGCGTGGGCTCGCGGCGGTCCACGCTGTCACTCTTCAGGATGCGGCCCCAGCAGACTGGGGAGGGCAAGGGGCGTGGCTGGGAACAACCCACCTCCCCAAGTGTCACGGATGAGCAACGGCCCCGCACCCCACCAAGAACCAGCCAAAGAACCGTGTGGTGCCGAAAAAGGAAAAACCCAACACAAACGCCAAGGTGAGCGTCTGAAAGCGGCCCGGGCGGCGGGCAGGAGGGCACAGGCGGACGGAGCGGTGGGCAGGGCAGCGGGCAGGTGGGTGGCGGTCACTCCTCGCGCAGCTGCAGGCGGTAGCGGTGGTAGCGGACCTGGAAGAAGAGGCGCTCGGCCAGCGAGAGGGTCATGCCAGGCATCACGTAGCGGTCACTTGAGCCCATGTGCCTGAAGCCCAGCGACTCGTAGAGCTTGTGGGCGGCCACCTTGACGGCTGTCGTACCTAACACTACCGCAGAGTAGTTGTGTACCAGGGCGAACTCCAGCACCTTACGGCCCAGCGCCTTGGCGATGCCCTTGCCACGGAAGCGTGAGTCCACCGACATGCGTAGCAGCTCCACCGTGTTGTCCGCCGCGTGGGCCCGCGCTGCCACGATGCCCACCACGTTGCCATCCAACACGGCCACCCAGAAGCAGGAGCCTGTGGGGAACGGGGCGGTCAGGGCCACTGGCGCTACTGCATGATACAGCCACTCCGGCAGAGGGAGCCGGGCCCAATCTGCCTGCTGCCTGCGGCAGCCCTGGAGCCTCCCTGACCCCGGGCCTGAGGCTGGGCAGCCAGCCCTGTGCTCAGGCCAGCCGTCCCCACCCCCGGCCCAGACCAATCGCGGCCCCACGCAGGGCAGGAGGAGGAGGGGGAAGACCTCAGGGAGATGAGGGAGCAAGAGGGACAGAGGAGTGAAGACCAGAGGGGAGAGGCCTGCAGGGCACAGGCCGCGGGGAGAGCCATCTCCTCTGGGGGCCCAGGGGCTACAGGAGGCAAGGCCGGGGGGCAGTGCCTGCTCCGAGGAGCCCAGCCTGCACACGCCCTACCCACGGCCACGCCAGCCTCCACTGCCGTGTCCTCCCGCCAGCCACCCCCCAGGCCCCCGCCCCAGCCTCCCTCCTGCAGTGGCCAAACCCTCCCCCGCTAACGCTCCTTCCCCGGACCCCCGCCCTACGCCTGGGGGTCCCCCACTACCACATCTGCCAACGCGGCCCCCAGCAGCCCGTCAGCTCTGCCGGGCAGTCCCCTGTCTCCTTCACCGTCAGACCCCAAGACTGAGACCGGGCACGTGGCCCGAGCTCGGGAAGGAGCTGACCGCCCCCTCCACTGGCTGGCCTGCCCACTGTCCAGGATTTCAGGCTCTCCCCACCTGCCCGGGCCCAGGTCAGAGGTCAGCACAGTCCTGTGAGCCTCCTGCCTCCCCAGGCCTTGGTTCCCCCATTGCGGGAGCAGCTCCCACAAGTCCAGCACGGCCCCACCAGCCGCTGTCCAGCCTCTCTGGCCCTGCGGGATCTTCCTGCACACCCACCAGACATCTCAGGAGGGGCGAGCAGGGCCCAGCCCCCCATCTCACACCCAAGGACACTGCACTCCAATGAGGGCAGGGCCACGCTGGGCCCCAACCCCTCTTCTGCTCCTGCGGCCTGGGCTTTGGTGCCGGGTGGGTCTCACGCTTCTGTCCCCTCCCGTCCTGGGGGGAGCCAAGCTGAAGCCAGAGCTCCATGGAGGCTGATAAGATGCTTTGTTTGGGCTTGGGAAAGGGTCAAGGAGAGCCAAAGGTGCCCAAGGCCAGCCAGGCAGCCTCGGGGCAGGGAAAGGACCAGCCACCAGCGCGCAGGAGCTGGCCGGGCCAGAGCATGTCGCCGCTGCTCCGGGACGCCTTGCCTCTCTTGTCCCTACTGCCCTTCCCTGGCACCCACCAGGATGCTGCTAGACCCTAACCAACCAGGCGCACTCTGTCCCTCTCCTCAGGGACCTTCCTGCACCTGGAAGGCCCTCATGCCCCAGCTCCAGGCATGGAGAAAAGCAGGACCCTGCCTCCCAGGACCCACCCTGCCTCAAGGCCAGCCTGGAGACTAAAGAATGGCTGCAGACCAGGTCCCAGCCCCTCCCTCTACAGAAGGCCAGGGCCGGGGCGAGACTCTGGGCTTACTAAGTGGGACCCCTGTTCTCCTAGGGTCCTCATTGCCCCAGAGTGACCTCTGCCCTCTCCCCACCATGTGGCCCTCTGCCACACAGGGCCCTAGCATTCCAGGCCGGCCCAGGATCCAACAAGGCAGCCAAACGGGACCGGAGAGAGGTGAGAAAGACCCCCTTTCCCCCATGAAGCACCAGGGCAGCACAAACAGCGGGGCCAGGACCCCATGGCCCAGGGCCAGCTCAGGCCACTCAGAGCCCTGCCCTCGGAAGCCCGGCCATACTCAGGGCAGAGGGCCTAGTCCTGCCAACCCCAGCGCCTGCCGGCCTGCGGCCAGAGCCCTTGGGCACCCAGAAGCCTCGGGTCACGGGGGTGCCCCAGCCCAGGCTGACCTGTGCCCAGCCCCTGCCCCAGGCCCGCCCCGAGGTTGCTGCGCTGGGGGCAGCTCTGCCAGCAGGAAAGGCTGGGGAGGAGGGCAGGAGGGGGGAGGGGGAGGGGGGGAGGAGGAGTCCAGAGACCCCCGGGACTCACCAGGGGGCTTCATGTAATACTGCTCAATGTCGGCCATGTCTGTGTGTAGCGCGCAGTCCAGGTAGGCGAGGACCACCTTCCGGCTGTAGTAATAGCGCAGGCCCAGCAGCCCTGCTGGCACCAGGCACGTCAGCAGCAGCGAGCGGGTCAGGGCAAAACAGAGCGCTGCGGGGAGAGGTGGCGCCCGGTGAGTGGTCGGTGGCGCAGAGCCTGTGGGGACAGCCCCGCAGACCAGCGCGGGGGAGACGGACCCAGGCCCACCAGCCCCTGGTAAATAAGCCAGTTAGGGACATGCGCAGAGGAGAGACCATGCCAAATACGCCAGGCCTGTTTTCTCCGGAAGAGCAAAGAACATCGCAGCTGCTCCTTCTACTTTTCCCTATTATCAAACTTCTCACCATAGCACACGTTACCTTTATAACCTGACATCATGGGATTTCTTGATACGCTGAGCACCGCAGTGGCCTCTGGGCAGGCTGCCCTCAATAGCTGGCGGGCACAGCCCAGGACAGGGCTACTGAGGGGTGGCCCCTGCCCATCGCCCCGGCCCGCTAGCTGGGGAAGGGGCTCTGTCCACAGCCTGGCCCACACGGGGCGGAGCGGGGGAGGGGGCCAAAGAGCTGCCTGGCCAGGCATCTGCAGGCCGTCCCACCCTTGGGAAGTGGTGGCCCCGCCTTCCAGCAGGAGGGCCCCAGCCAAGAGCCCTCCCTGGGCCAGCCTCTGGGTGCTTCGAGGACAGGGGCCAGGGGGAAACTGCTTCCAGCCTAGGCTACCGGGATGCAGACGTGCCTGCAGCGAAAGTGCCTCTGCTGCGTGACCTTGGGAAAGTCCCACCCCGCAGCCTCAAGCTCCTCACCTCTGAAATGGGGAGAACCACCCTCCCGCGGCAGAGCCTAAAGGGGCAAAGCCCCAAGGCCCCTGTCGGGGCCGCCCACCGTGAGGGCCCACTGCCCCCTGGCTCTGCATCCTCGGCGCACACCCTCCCCCGGAACCCCAGGGAGCCGGCTGTCTTCCCCTCATAAATTAGCGCTCAGAGCCGCCGAGGCAGCCTCCCCCGCCCCGCGAATTATATATAGTTACACGCGCCAGGCGCTGGGCCTCGGCAGCGGCCGCTACCTGCCGTCACCCCGCCCCCACCGGGATGACCAGGAAGGAGACGCAGGTGGAGACCCCAGTTCCCCGCCCGCAGCCCCTGTCCCCGGCCCGCACTGGTTCCCACGCCCCAGCCTGGCGCGCCTTGGCCGCGAGCCCGGGCCGGCCCCAGCGCTGGGGGCCACCTCGCCCCGGGCCTCCGCAGAACGCGCGGGTGCGTGTCCGCGCGCGTACGAGGTGGGGCGGGGGTCCGCTTCCGTCCCAGGACGAGGCCCGGGCCCGAGGCGGGGGCGAGCGGGCCGGAGGAAGTCCCGCGCGCGTCCCCAGAGGAACTGGCGGGCGCAGACTGCGGCAGGCGGGGGTGCGCCCGGCCGGCCGCGGCCCCGACCCCGCCTTCCCCGCGGGGTCCCCGCGCACTGACCGGCCAGCAGGGCGTAGAGCAGCTGCGTGCGCGGGTGGTGCCGCAGGCCGCGGAAGGCCGTGTTGGGGATGCGCTCCATGATGCCGTCGTAGAAGATGCGGCGCGCCGCCTCCTGCTCCGCCGCGCGGATCTCGCGGATGTACACGCCGCGCCCCTCCGGAGGCTCCGCGCCCCCCGCGCCGCCGAGGGGCTGGGGGCCCGGCGCGGGCGGGGGCGCGGCGGGGGCGGCGGCCGGCCCAGGAGCGGCGGGCAGCGGGGGCCACATGGCGCCGGCGGCGGCGAGCAGCGCGTCCTTCTTGGCCCCCGGCAGCGCCTCATGGTCCTCGGCGGCCACGATCTTCGTCTCGCAGACCATGTCGGGAGGCCCACAATGCATGCACCCGGCCGGGCGGCGCAGCGCAGGGACGCGGGCCGGGCTGCGAGCGGGCTCAGCCCGGGCCCAGGGCAAGGGCGCGGCGCCCTCGGACCCGCGGCGGCGGCGGCGGCGGCGGCGGCGGCAGCGGCGGCGGCGGCGGCGGCTGCTCAGGAGCGCGGGGCGGAGGCGGCGGGCGGCCGGGGCGCGCGCAGGGAGCTACGCCGCATTTTGGAGAAGTATTTATAATGCAGCGGCGCCGGTGCAGTCGCGGCGCCCGGGGTCCCGCAGGGTCCTAGCGTCCACTGCATTGGCTGCCGAGGGTCACCATGTGATCTCGAGGGTGGGAGCAGACGCCGCCTCCGCGCCCGCCCGATGGCACACTTGGGCGCTGCGCGGCGGCCGGGAGGGGGCGGCGCGGGCGGCCCGGGGCGCGACGGAGCGGCCGAGCCCCGCGAGGTGGCCGTGGACGAACGAGCGAGCGTGCGGCCGGGGTCCCGGCCCGGAACGGGCGCTCCGCGGGCTCCGGGTTGGGCGCCTCCCGCCTGGCCCCTGCGTCCCCGCGTCGCCGCCGCTCAGCGCGGGCCTGTGAGCGCCCGGACCTGGGGCCGCGCCACCGGAGCCCGCAGCCCTCGTCGTCCTCCTCCTCCTCCTCCTCGGCCGCCGGGCGCTGTCACGGAAGCATCTCCATCTCCATCTCCCGCCCCTTTGTCTGAACGCGGCGCCTGGTCGGGGTCCTCGGGAGGGGCGCCCCGGCTTCCCCGGGCCGGCGCCCCTGGGAACCTGCGCCCGGCGCCGCACGGGCTGCAGGCGCGGGGACGCGGTCAGAGAGGGGTCTGATGCCCACGTCGCCCGCAGCCCAGCGCGTCCCAGCGCAGCGCAGTACGCCCCACTCGGATACCGGATCCCCACCGCCGGCGCGGGGATGCGGGACCCACAGGACCCATCCCGGCTCGGCCCCCGCCCTCCTCGGTCCGCGCATGCGCCCCACGATCTCGGTGCAGGTGCAGGGGGGGCTCTCGGCGCGTGCTCCGGGTCCCTGCGAGCCCCGCTGAAGCTGCGGGCCGGGGGCGAGGGGGAAGGTGGAAGCGGGAGGACAGGTAGTCCCAGCCCCGCCCCCTGTACTTTACGAACCCAGCCCCCTGCATCTCAGAATCCCCTTTCCTGCGTCGCCCCAGTTCTCCGCAGGTGACCCCACAGGGCAGCCTGGAGCTGAGTTTATACCCGCGCAGGTGGAGATGAGGCTTAGGGGTCCAGGTCTGAGGACCCTCAGCCCCCGTTGGGGCCCAGCGAGGCAGCTATGGTCACCTAGAGGACAGGAAAGGGACTACCCCTCGCGGCGTCGCGCTGAGGGACCCAGGCGGAGTGAGAAGAGGGAGGACCCCGGACCCAGGAGCTGATCTGGGCCACAGGCCGGACCCGAGCGCTAAGTCGTAGGGGGAGAGCCAGCCAAGCTGGGAAGTCACCCCCACGCTGTGCTTCGGAGATGCCAGGATTTGTCTGGGCCCGGATTGTGACCTTCCAAGGGGGATCACGGAAAATCTCAGAGACACTCATCCATCCATTCAGAAACCCTCCACGTGCTGCCTGGGCAAGTGCTGCCTGGGGGCCGAGTGACGCTGACCGGACACAGCGGGACTAGGCTCTGAGGCGTCCTGAGGATGGCCAGCCGGACGGCAGGAAGCACGTTCGAGCGGAGAGGACAGCATGCAAGGGGTCCAAGAAGGAAACACCCAGAAGGGGGTGGGGGAGGGGCGGTGATGGCAGCTGGGGGCCTGCAGGGGTCAAGGGGCTTCCAAGAAGGCGAGGCTGGGCTCGAGTGCCAGGCCAGGGATCAGAAGGACACTCATCGTGCTCCCTGATGCGGGCCAGGAGGGAAGAGAGCCAGGCCCATTGTCCAGGAGCTCTTGGGCAGCATCCTGACCCCAGATCCAGGTGTGAAGGGGTCCCTCAGAGCAGAGCGGCCCGGTCCCTACAGGGCTACAGCCTCTGCCGGCTATTACCCACCCCACCTAATCCCCAGCCCTGAGCGGGAGGCTGCCCTTCCTCCACCCCCAGCAGCCGGGCCCAAAGACGGAGGGTGCGACCCGGGGTCCCACTCAGCCTGACCTTGTGGGGCGCCCTCCCGTCCAGGTGGCCTGACCTCACGCTTCAGCCCCCCAGAAGCCCCCGAGAGCCCCCGAGGCCTTGAGGCAGTGGTCCAGCCCCTGGTCCAGAGGGTCCTGGAGAGTGCCAGCACCAGGTGGGGGGCAGGGGCCGGACTCAGCTTGGAAGGGCCAGGGCTGGGCCCCAGGGAGGGCCACCTGGGAGCTCTTGGTCCTGGACTTTAAGGGGCTGCGAGTTGGGGGCGGCCTGAGTGGGAACAGGTGCAGGCAACGGGGTGGCCCCAAGCCCCGCCGATGAGCCTCAGTTTGGAGCCCAGGGAGGTGGCTGCAGTCACCTAGAGGCCAGGGAGGGGACTGCCCCTCGCGGCATCACGTGCTCAGGGACCCAGGCGGAGTGGGAGAGCCGGGAAGCACGCCCTGTGCTGCCGTCAGGAGCCCATTTTACAGAAAACCTGGGGGGCGAAGTCAGGGGTCTGGTCTGTCCTCCCAGTGCCGGGGTGCCCCGCCCCCGCCCTGCCCCGCCGAATTCCGCCCACTCCTCTCGCTTTGGCTGCACTGACCACCCCGAGATTCCCTGGCCTGATACCACTGCCAGAGCCCCGCAGGTCCCTGACAGGGGTGGCAGGGGTCCTTGGCGCAGCAGCGAGACCACCGCCCCCAGATCCCAGAGGCCAGAGTGGGGAGGGCGCCCTGGGCCTCCACTGCTCCTGCGGGGAGGTGGCGCCCAGCACGCCCCGGTTCATTTAACAAAACAGCCCTCCACCCCAGATGAAGAAAGGGACCCTCGGGCAGAAAGGTCGAGGGGGGCCTGGGAGGAGGGACTGGGAAGGACGGCAGAGGCAGTGGGAGTGCAGGAGGGAGTGGATCAGAGGGCCAGGGGGTGGGAAGGAAAAGGAACCAGGGCCAGATCAGAGGCAGCCAACAGGAGCTCCTCCAAGAGAACACGAAGGGGAGGAAACGAGAAAATAAAGGTTATTATCAACACTATTTCCCCAACCGAAAGACAAAAACTCCTGGTTAGAACCTGTGCGGCACCTCGAGTGGCCCTGCAGTTCTGAGAGCCTCCTGAGGGCAGGAAGGAAGCAAGGCTCCCAAGACCCGCCTGCTGCGGGCAGCTGCCGGCCGCTGGACCCAAGCCGCTCGCTCACCTCCTCACCAGGAGCCCAAGGCCCACCCCCCATCCTTCCCTTCAACACACGTTGGGTGAATGCCTACCTCTATTGGGCCCTGAAAAGAACAAAGCTCGTTCTCCTGGCACTTTACAAGCCAGGGGGTGGGGTGGGGCAGGAAATAAACCAATAACAGAGATCAACACTCCAGTATCCCTTTGGGACAAAGAAAAATGTGTTGGGATAAGGGGCTAAAGAGAGGTGGGTGGTGGAGGCCAAGGAGGGAACCCCATGGAGAGGGGACAGCATGTACAAAGGCCCTGGGGTGGCAGGGGCTATGAGTTGAACGTGCCAGCAGAAGATAACGTACTTTCAGACAGGCCAGCTCAGAAAAGTTTACTTACCACACTGTTTTCTAGGAAGCTACCTGAAGGGATGCCACAGGGAGAAGATGGCATGGAATCTAGGAAACAGTGGCTCCAAACTAGAAGAGTGCAAGGTGGGCAGTGGGCAGTGGGAATGCCCAGCTGGCTGGGGGCAGGAGGGCACGGGCCAGGGAGGGGACGTAACGGGAACGACTTGACTGCCAGAGAACGTCAGAAGCAGACGAGGGGAACAATAAGGCAGACACAATCTCTAGGGAAAACAAATGCCGTCCCAAGGGTAATGCATTCCCAGCATGGAAGATGCTCTCGACCCAGTCAGCCAGAAAGCAGTATGGCAGCTCCAGAACAGAACCTGAACGCCCTGGGCCCTGACCACACGCACGGCTAGACTTTGCCAGGGTCATCTGTGCTGACTCTCCTATCTACTTCTCTAGTGACAACGCCCTTCAGGCCTTCCCTGCCCCCGACCGACCCTGCTCTTGGCAAGGCTGACGAGGACCAGGGCTGCCCGACCCAGGGGTCCAGCCTTGGGCCTTGCTTGACGTCGGGAGCGTGGGACACGCTGACTTCTTTCCTAAGCCCTGGTCAGTCTCAGTTCTCTTCCTGTCTCATGAGAGCCCACCTTCTCGGGGGTCTCCCATCCCCCTGCCCACTCAGCACATCACTCCTCTGTCCACACTCACCACAGGGCTCTCGGCCAGCACTTGGGGCCCAGCCTTCTCTCTCTCCAGCCCCTTTCCCAGGTGTGTCTGTCCGGTAGCCTCCTGGACCTCTCTTGTAACTCTATCCCTCTTCCCCTCACCCCCTCATCCCTTTCTCTCAAAAAAACACACCCGCAGTTCCCACTGGCTCTACTTTCAGATACACCTGGAGCCCAGCTCCTCCTCTCACTGCTGTCCCCGCTGCCACCGCCCAGCCCCAGGCCCTCTTCAGCTCTGATGGCTTCATCACATCCCCACGGGCCCCGATTCTGCCCCTGACCAGAGTCCATCTTCAACCAGCAGCCAGAAACGTCCCGTTCCAACAGACGTGGGCTTGCCCAGACCCCGCAGGGCTCCGAGGAGCCTCCGTCCCTCACGCTGCCCCCTGCCCTCCTGCCTGACTCTGCTGGGCAGACCCTACACAGCAGTGTCCCCGGCCCTTCTGCCTGTGGTTCCACACCTGTCCGCCTGGGCTGTGCCCCTACTCCCTCCCAGAGGGCAGCTCCCCTAAGACGCTTTCTACGGCCACCCTCGGCTGCCCCCATCATTTATGGTAACAGGAACCCCAGTCCGGGCAAGGGTTCATGGCTGCCCACAAAATACACGATGCCCAGTTAAACTTCAGTTTTGGATAAACCAATAATTTTTAATTTAAGTACGTCCCATATTGCATGGGACATGCATATACTAAAAAGTACTTATACTAGAAGTACTTGTACTTTTCATACTGAGAAGTGCTCGCTGGTCCTCTGTGTCTGTGAATCTGGCCGCAGGCCAGCAACACAGGCTGCGTCCCGCCCGCCAGGCAGCCAGGAGTGGCCACATGACAGAGGCCAACCAATGGGACATGAGCACCGTCTGGCAGCGCCCTGATGGGAAGGCACCTGCCTCTGCCACCCTCCGCTCCTTTCTGGGGCCCCAGGACAGGTGGATCCTGAGCCCTGCCACTGCACCCCACTCACAGCCAGGCCCGAGGGCCGGCCTAGGCCTGCCACAGCTTCAGCAGCCCCCACCGCGGGCGTTCTCTGGCCGGATGTAAAGCTCACAGGCTTCCTCGCCACCAGACACCTAGAGCTCGGCCTCCCACCACGGCCAAGGTAGGAATCTGGTTTGTTCACTGTGATCCTGACACCTGGATCGGCCCCTGCACGCAGGGCGCTTCCAGCAGAAGAGAACCGAGGACAGAAGAGGTCAAGGTCAAGGGTTGGGAAGCCCGTTGGGGCAGGGAAGGGCCTGGGGCAGAGGGTCTGAACAGATGCGTGCATTTAGATCACAAAGACAGGCCAGGCCAGGCTGGGCTGGGGACTGGTGCCGTCCTCCAGGCAGTGGACCAGGAGTGTCCGGCTCCACCCACCCGAGACAGCAGAAGCGGGGCGGGGCGGGGGGGCACGTCGCACTGAGGCGGCCACAACCAGGGAACTAAAGCCCTTGAGAGGCCAAGTGTCCCACAGTGGCCACTTCCAATCGTAGCCCTGCCGCGTTCCGGGATGTTCCTTACAGCATGCATGCGTTACTGTGAAAAAAAGGTATTAATTTTTACTTTAAAAACCATTCCCAGAATGAACGGAGGGAGGGAGGGAGGGAGGGAGGGAGGCCTCCCACCCAGTGCTGTGAGCACACGTGTGTGGATGCGTGTCTGAGCCAGGAGCTCCTGGTGCCCAGGGGCTGGGCGGGGGTGCGCAGGAGGGACCCAGCAGGCAGGGTGGAAGCTGGGGGGAGGGCCCAGCCCTCTCTTCCCAGAGGAGCCCTCCCCTGCCACCCAATCACCCCTCTCCCGACACCCTCAGGCTCCTTGGTCACAGTGGCCTTGCCATGTCAGATCCACCGGCTGGACCTCCAGGGAGACCCTGACCACAGGCGTCCTCACTGCGGTACAGAAGAGCCTTGGGAGGGTTGGCGCGGGGCAGCTGCTCCAGGGACCAGGCCACCTCTACACCGCTCCCCTCCCCCCCACCTCAAAATAAGTGCAGGCAGGCAGGAAAGAGGTCCTTGGAAGGCGGACTTGCCATGGCCACCGTGCCCGTGGGTGCAGGTTCACAAGTGCGGCCGGACATGCATACCCTCAACTGTGGCACTGGTGTGGGACAGGTGTCCCGAGGGCCTCAGCCCTCACGGAAGAGCTGCAGAAACCTAGGCCCAGAGAGAGTCCCAACTGGGGACTCCCGAAGGCGGCGATGGTGGGCTCTGGTAGCCAGAGCAGGGAGACAGGACACAGGCATGCCGGGCCAGGTGTTTATTGGTGAGGAAGCAGTCTGGCTGAGGGTCCTCAGCGGCCGGCCGGCCAGCAGGCGCACAGGGCCCGGCGCTCGGCCTGCAGCAGGAGGGTCTCCGTCTGAAGAGCAACACGGGGCCGTCAGGGCACCGCCCGCTGCCCCCGCCCCAGCTCCCGAGGGCCTCCCAGCTCCCGGCTTCCCCCCAAAACCCACTGGCAGTCCTGTCTCCACCCATTCCCAAGACTCTCCGAGCCTGAACTGGACTCTGTGAGGACACCCCCAGCCCCAGCTCTGCAGACTTTGACGGCAGGGGACCTCTGCTGCCCTCCAGACGCCCCCCTCCCGGCCCGGAGCCTCTGCGGTCCTGGGCCAGTCCTGCCTCCTCAGCCCCACACCGGGACGACTTTTCCTAGCTTCCGCTCGGCTCTCAGGGGCCCCTCTCACCCCTCCCCCGACCCCCAGGGTGGGCTGGGGCTGCTCCTCTCGGGAACCCAGCTCCAGACTCAATGAAACTCAGGCCCCTTGACCCCCAGGGGGCGCCACAGGTCTCAGGCCGGGCCCTTGGGAATTGGCCAGAAAGGGGGAGCAGGGGGGTCTCCCCTGCTTTCTACTTCTAGGAATGCTCTCTCCCTTTCTCAAGAGGAGTACATATATCTGTCACAAATAGAAACTCCGTCGGCTGACGGGGCTGACCCCTGGCCCCTGCGCACGCACCCGTCCCTCCCCAGGTGAGGCCGGGGGCAAGGAACCCCCCAGACAGCTGCGCCCAAGCTAACGTTCCGTGCCCAGCAAGCCCTACGCACCCCCTTCCGACCACCCCTTCCCCCGCCTCAGTTTCTTCCCTCACTGGGCCTCGGCACTCCACCCGGGGCAGGCTGCACTGGGACTAGGTGACCCCCGGGGAAAGTGCCGGCGAGGCCCTGGGGAGGAGGGGAACGGGACTGCCCCCGCTCTCCCACACTGACACCAGAAACTGAGTGTGGCGGTTGAGAGGGGCGGCCCTCCTCCCCACCCTCCTCTCCCCGGGAGGCTCACCCGCGCGTCAAGGCCGCAGGCCGTCTTCCGCAGGTCCTGCAGGGCGCGCTGCATGAACTCGAAAGCGTGGCAGTCCACGCACGGGCGGCCTGCGGGGGACGCGGGTCAGGACGCGGGGCGCGCCCCCAGCCCGGACCCACCGGAGCGGCGGCCTCCGTGCGCCCCCACCTCCCACCCGAGGGGGCGCGGGGCCCACCCTAGGAACAAAGGCGAGCCACGCCCCTCCCGCTCGCCCGGGTGCGGCCAGGGCCAAGGGGGAGCCCTCCGCACACGCGCGCGGCACCTACTCTGCGCGGGGACGGCGCTCCCGGCGGCGGGTTCCGCGCGGGCCTGGGCGCCCAGCAGCGCGACGCTCAGCAGCACCAGCAGAAGCAGCGGCGGCGGCGGCGACCGAGGGGGCCTGCACGGCGGCGAGGGGGCCATGGCCGAGCGGAGGGAGCCCGCGCGCCCTGCAGCAGCCGAGGGTCAGCAGCGCCCGCAACTCCGGCCAGCGAACACCCACCCCGGGACCCGGCCTCGCGAGCCCCTACCCCACCCTGACCTCCGCGGACCAGCGAACCCACCTCCAGGGCCCGCCCCCCTGGACGAGCGAACCCCCCCCACCCGGCCCACCGGGTCTCGCAGCTCCCCACCCCGGCCCCTCCACCCCCGCCACGCCCCCCGGGCCCAGCGACTCCTTCCCTCTCCCTCCCCACCCCACCCCGGCCCAGCGAACCCCACCCCGCCTTTACCGCAGTTGGGGACGCCGCGACAGCAGCGCCGGCGACTCGGGAAGACTTGCGGCGTCCGGCGCGCACCGCGCATGCGCTCCGACCCCGCCCGGGTCCCCTATCAGACGTCGTCGTCATGGAAACCCCGGGACTGCGAAAACAGCGGGCTTAAAGAGACCGAGGTGGCTCCTGGGCTCCGTGTGCCCAGCCCCGGGCGGGATCTGCGCCCAGAGCACCGTCGGGCCCACAGGCCACGGAGTGGGGAGGGCTGCTTGGAGGAGGCGGCGCCTGGATAACTCCTACAGAGCCACTGCCGGCCGGAATTAAGCCAAGGAAGCGGGAAATCTGCCGCGGGAGCTCGGCGGTCCCGGGGCTTGGGGTGTCCCTAGGCCGATCCTGAGGGAGGGGCTCGAGGCACGCCAGGGACTAGGGGCCAGTGAATGCAAAGGCGCGGCCTCTGCTCCCGGGCCAGGGAGGTCCAGTCGGGTCGGATTGCTCGGGGGAGATCGGGGCCAGGAGCGACCCAGGCCCGTGGGCCGGTGGGGATCCGCTCTCTCCGCTCCTGACTCGGGCCCAGGCTTGCCCCTGCGCTTCAGGGGAGAGGGACAGGTGAGAAGCCTATCGGCCTGCCGGGTCTCCCCTCCGCCGCTCCGCGCCCTGACACCTATTTGCCACACACCCCCACCCCCGCTGCATGACCTCGGAGGGGTCACTTGGCCCCTCTATGCCCTTTGCTCCCTCGTGACCACACAAGGTTGTTGGAAGTAAAGAGCCGAGTGTGGCCCCCGCGGGCGCCCCGATGCGCGCGGGTTTCAGGTCTCCGCCAGGCCCACGCGTGCGGGGGATACCCGGCCCCTCTGAGAGGGAAGGTCTCCACTTGGCGTCTACTTGGTCTCTACGAGGCGCAGCACTGATGCAGAGGCCCCGACCTCCGGAGAGTGCGCCCAGGCCCGCGTCCCCGCCTGAGTGCCGGAGCCCGTGCTGTGCGGGGCAGCGCCCGGCCCCCTTCCTGGTGGGCAGCGCCGGGCCAGATGCCCTCCGCCCCACCCCCGGGCCTTGGGTCAGCTGTCGCCCCGGCACGGGATGGGATGACCAAAGCCCCGACCGGACGAGGGTTTGCTGACCTAGGGGAGGGGGCAGTGCTCGTGAGCGCCACTCTCTCCCCCACGTCGGGCTCAGGGTCAGGCTCGCGCTGCAGCCCGGGACTGGGCGGGGGGCCTCCGGAAACGCGGGCCGGCCCGGCGCAGGGGCTCGGGGGCCAGCGGGCGGCATTCCCGGACGTGCGCATTTCCGCGCCCTTTATCCGGAGCCCAGTGCCCAAGTGGGGCGGGGCGCGGCGGCCGACCCGAGCAGCAGCCCCGAGGGGCCACTGGGTTGGGACGTGTGGCCGGAGGGCGCCACACCGCACGGGCTTTTTCTACCTGTCGTTCCGTCCCGCTGCCTCCGGATCGCGGCCGGCTCCTGCCCCGCTGTCCCTGCGCGCGCACGGGCAAGGCTCGGGGAGACCTCGGCGGCGGTGCGGTGGGAGGCACAGCTGCGGACGCGTGGATCCATCAGAGTGTCCCTTCTCCCGCTTCCCCGGCGCGGCCCAGCCTGACCATCCCTGCCCCGCACACCCTCGAGCCCCTGGCCGCATCCTCCCCGCAACTGTGCTTCTCTACCGAGGGGACCGCGCCACCGGTCCGCCGGGCGGAACCCCAGGGCTGCCCGGGTCCTGAGTGCCCGGCCACACACTTCTTCTCCGCCCCCCGCCCCGTCCCCCATCCCTCACCCTAGCCTGCGTCCTCCTCCCTCTCCCCTCCCCAAGGGTACGGATTTTCCTTCCCCACTGGCTCTTCAGCAAGTAGGCTGTGATTTCTTTCACATCCCAATAAGACAAACTTCGTGAGCCCCTGCCTCCCCCCATCACCTCTCCTGGCTGTGCAGTTTCTCCCCTTCTGTCTTGAGCCCACACCTGTCCAGCCAGCACTGCCCTGACCCACCTAAAGCATCCAAGGACCAGTCCTCAGGCCTCCCCACTGGCCATCAGTGGCCCCGTGGCCCCCCCCCCTCCTTGCTCCATCTTCGCCCCCCACCTCTTCATGTTCCCTCCTCAGGGCCATGTCCTTTGTGACCTTGTCCAATCGCAGCTGTAAAAACCAGCCATGCAGTTCCAGGTGTCCCATCCAACTGCCCTGGACTTGGAGAGGTCCAAGTCTCCACTTGGAGAATAGACTTCTCAAGGTCAGCATGTCCAAATCTGCTGTCCCTCTTCCCCCCAGAATAAAGCCCAACAACTGCCCACAGCCTTCCCCATCTCTGGTGAGGGCAGTCCATCCTGGCAGCTGCTCAGACCAAACCCACAGCAGTCCTTTTAGAAATCCTGTGCACTCCACTCTCAGAGCCACCAGAATCATTCTCCGAGCTAGGCTCCAGATCCCTGGTCCACACCGCCCCTCACCTGGACTCTTTTTTTTTTTTTTTTTAATATTTTATTTATTTATTTTTGGCTGCATCAGGTCTTAGTTGCAGCAAGCGGGATCTTCGTCGCGGCATGCAGGCTTCTCTAGTTGCCGGGCACAGCCTCTCCAGTTGTGGTGTGCAGGCTCTTTAGTTGTGGCACGCGGGCTCTTCAGTTGCCCCACGGGCTTAGTTGCCCTGTGGCATGTGGGATCTTAGTTCCCTGACCAGGGCTTGAACCTGCGTCGCCTGCACTGGCCGGCGGATGCTTAACCACTGCGCCACCAGGGAAGCCCTTCACCTGGACTCTTGAGCCCTCTCACCACCTCTGTGTAGCTCACCTCCTTGTGGTCCAGTTGCCCTAAGACAGCCAGAGGGACCTTTCTTATTTCCTTTTTTAAATTGTGGTAAAGTAAATATAACATAAAATTGACCGTATTCACTATTTTTAGGTGTAGAGTTCAGTGGCATTAAGTATGGTTCACAGTATTTACCGCGTTGTGCAGCCATCACCACCACCCATGAGTAGAATTTCTTCATCTTCCCACACTGAAACTCTGTCCTCATTAAACGCTAATTCCTCTCTCCCCCAGCACCTAGCACCCACCATCTACTTTCTGTCTCTGTGTCTTTGACTCCTCCGGGGACCTCATATAAGTGGAAATGCACAGTATTTTGTCCTTTTGTGACTGGCTTTTTTCACTGAGCAGAATGTCCTCAAGGTTCACCCACATTTTAGCAGGTGTCGAGATTCCCTTCCTTTTTAAGGCTGAATAATATTCCACCGTGTGTATGGACCACATTTTGTTTCCATTCACGTGTGGGTGCTTCCATGCTTTTGCTGTTGTGACTAGTGCTGCTATGACAGAGGGGCCTTTTCAATCGTCATCAGATGCTGCCCCCTCTCTGCTCACAGCCCTCCATGGATCCCGTCTCACCACAGTGACAGTCCAAGCCCTGATGTGGCTGGGAGGCTGTCTGCCTGCCAACCTTCCCTCCCACCCCTTACCTGCCCACGCCATGCCAGCCACATAATCTCCTTGCCAGGCCGCTGGGGACACTCTGCTGCTCCTGCCCCAGGGCCTTTCCTCGAGCTGGGCCCACCTGTTTCCAAGGATGCCACAGCCTTCTTCCTCTCTCCCTTGAGGCTCTGCTCAAGTAGTTCCTTGTCTGTGAGAGCCAGCCCACCCATCCTGTGTACTATAGAGAAAACAGAGGAGAGACATCCAGGGAGCAAGCCTCTGGTGTCTCTTCCTAAAAGGACACTAATCCTATCAGATCAGGGCCCCACCCCACTGACCTCATTTAGCCTGTTTTCTTCCTTAGGGGCCACATCTCCAAATACAGCCACCTTGGGGATTAAGGCTTCGACACATTAATTGGGGGTGGTGGTGGATGGGAACAGTCCATAACACCATCCCATCCTCTCCAGTCCCTCTTACCCCGTCCTACATTTTTCCTTTTCCTTACACTCTCCCCTGACTCACTATGTAATTTATTAAGTACGTTGATCGTTCCTTGTGTCCAGAGCTCTTGGGGGTGGGGGGCAGTTTTGCCCTCAGGGATACTTGGCATCTGGGGGCATTTTGGATGGTTGCGGCTGGGAGGAGAGGTGCCACTGAACCCACTGGGCAGACGTCAAGGGCGCCGCTAAGCACCCTGCAAAGCAGGACGACCCACAAAGGATGATCCAGCCCAAACCGTGGACGGAGCAGCAGTTGAGGAGCCCCGGTCTGTGTCTTCTCACCAGAAGGCCAGGCCCTCCCTACCGGGTGCTCAGAAGATGTGCAGGAGGTGTGACTGCGTGAGCGCGGGCCCAGGTGAGCAGGAGATGGGCCTAGGCAGGCAGAGAGGCGCTGGCTGTGTAGCCCAGGCCTGGGAGGAGCTGCTTGTCCAGGGCTCGGACCGGATGGGACAAAGCGGGCAGGAAGTGGGAGGAGGGCCGTGTGGGCAGCTGGGGAAAGGAGCGGCCCTCGGGGTGGGCAAGTGAAAGGGTGCAGGGTGAACGCCTTGTGGGGCCTGGGTTCCGAGCCGCTGTCCAGCTGGAGATCGAGGCACAGAAGTCAGCATGAACGTGGCCTGCACAATGACACCAGGACGCTCTGGGCATGAATCCCTTTGATGCCCCAGAGCCCTCATCCCCTCCAGACTCTCCCCGGCCGCCACCACTGTGGGGCAGAGGTGGGGGTCCAGTGGCGTCTCATCAGACACTGGGAAAAGGCTGTTCGTGCTTGCCATGGGCTCTGCCCAGGACAGCCTCTCGGGGACCTTCTCCCCTGTCCAGAGCAGATCTGCCCACTGCCCCCAACTCTCAGCAGTCAGGTTACCCTCACCTCTTCCCCGCCAACCCTCACCTCCCCCTTCCACTTACCTCCCCCGCCAAGGGAGGTGGAGCCCAGGCGAGTTGCCAATGACCCCGCAGGTGGTGGGGAGGGACTGGCGGGGGTGGGTTCAAGGGGCAGAGGTCATCAGGTTAACTCTGCCCAGGCCCTGCCAGCAAACAGAGCTGGGAGAAGAGGCAAGAGAGTCTGAGCTTCGTGGCTCCGGGGTTAGCGGTTTAGGTCCAGAGCAAGTCTGATGCACACACACCACTCGTTCAGCAGGGAAGGGACACCAGAAGTAGGCCCAGGCCTCCTCTCCTGGCCTGCAGGCCTGGCAGTGAGCTGTCTTGATACTGAGGGTGAAGGGAAGAAGGGTTGTAACACAAGAGCCGGCTCCGGCATGAAGCTGCTCCGGGATACGCCAGGAAAGTGTAGACAAGGAAACTATCTGGAAATGGTTCTGCACTCGTGATGATTCTCGTGGCAAGTGGCAGAAGAAAATTCAAATGATCCCTAGCAGGAAGCGTCCTCATCTTAAGCCTTGGAAAACCCAAGCAGATAAAAGCACGTGACCTACCTCTATGCTGCCTGCAAGAGGCTCGCTTTAAATCCAAAGACACAAAAGATTGACGGTGAAAGGATGAAAAAGGGTATTCCCTGCAAATAAAACCCAAAAGAGAGCAGGGGTGGCTAAACTGATATCAGGCAAAATAGACTTTATATCGAAAAAGTTTACAAGAGACAAAGAAGGACATTACACGTCAATAAAAGGCTTGATACGGCAAAAGGATATGACAAATATAAATGTTTACACACCTGATGACAGACCATGAAAATACATGAAGCAAAAACTAATGGAATTAAAGAGAGAAACACAGTTCTACCATAACAATTGGAGACTTCGATACCCCACTCATAATATTGGATAGAACAACCAGACAGAAGATAAGTAAGGAAACAGGACCTAAGCAACACAGTAAACCAACCAGATCTAACCGTCATGCCCAGGACACTCCACCCAGTGACAACAGTACACACACCCTTCTCAGGTGCACATGGGACGCTTTCCAGGAGAGACCATATATTAAGTCACTGATTAAGTCTCAACAGGTTTTTTTCTTTTGGCCGTGCTGTGTGGCCTGCGGGATTTTAGTTCCCTGAACAGATATTGAACCCGAGCCCTCGGCAGCGAGAGCACAGAATCCCAACCGCTGGACCACCAAGGAATTCCCATCAGTAGATTTTCCAAGCTAGATACCATAAAAAGTACATTCTCTGACCACTACGGGATGATGCGGAAATCAATAACAGAAGGAGAAGTGGAACATTACAGAACCAAAGGATCAAAGAAGAAATCGAAAGGGAACTTAGAAATTACTTGGAGAGGAATGGAAACAAAAACAAAACATACCAAAACTTATGGGACACCACGAAAGCAGTGATAAGGGGGAAATTAGAGCTATAGATACATTTTTTAAAAAGATCTCAAACCAACAACCTAATTTTACAACTTAAGGAGCTAGAAAAAGAAGAACAAACTAAACCTAAAACTGGCAGAAGGAGGGAATTCCCTGGTGGCCCAGTGGTTAGGACTTGGCAGGTTCACTGCCGAGGGCACGGGTTCGATCCCTAGTTGGGGAACTAAGATCCCACAAGCCGCGAGGCACAGCCAAAACACAAAACAAAAAACTAGAAGTAAAGAAATAAAGGGTAGATTAGGGTGGAGAGAAATGAAATAGAGAATAGAAAAACAATAGAGAAAAATCAATGAAACAAAAAGTTGGTTCTTTGAAAATACCAACAAAATTGACAAACCGTTAGCTAGACGGACTAAGAAAAAGAGAGAAGAGACTCAGTTCCCTAAAATCATACATGAAAGTGGAGGCATCACTACCGATTCAACAGAAATGAAAGGACTACAGGAGAGTGAGCAACGCACACCAACAAATTGGATAACCTAGATGAAATGGACAAATTCCTAGAAGCACAAAACCTACTAAGACGAAACCATGAGGAAACAGGAATTCCGAATAGACCCATAACTAGTGAGGAGATTGAATCAATAATCAAAAATCTCCCAACAAAGAAAAGCCCTGGACCTGATGGCTTCACTGGTGAATTCCAGCAAACATTTAAAGAAGTATTAACACCAATCCTTCTCAAACTTTTCCAAAAAATTGAAGAGTATGAAATATTTCCTAACTCATTCCATAAAGCCAGCACTACCTGATACCAAGGCCGGAGAAGCACTTCAGACCAACAGTCCTCACGAGCATCGATGCAAAACTCCTCAACAAATACAAGCACGTTAAAAGGACTATATCGGGAGGGGTGCAGGGGTGATTCCAAGGCGTGGGTCATACTCTGGTTCTTGATTCAGATGTTGGAGACCCAGTGTGCTTACTTTGTGGAAGTTCAACTGTATATTTATGATTTCTGCACATCTCTGTATGTATTTACTAAAAAAAAAGATTACTTATATTTTTAAACAAAGAATGAGACAAAATAAACACACGTTTACTCAGAGACAGAATGTCCTTAGGAAGGAAATTCTAAAGGATGTAGTTCAGGCTGAGATAAAGAGCTCCTAGATGGAAGATCTGGAACTCACTCGGGGGCAAAGGAAGAGGAAAATCTGGGGGTAAATACAGTATAAAGAAGCCATGACTCCACTAAACAATAATAAAAAGATAGAATTAAAATATGTGGCAACATATAAATCAGGGAGGGGTTAATAGAGTTAAAGTGCTCTGGACAAAATACCCAAAGGATCTGGTAGGAGGCTGAAAGTATTATTAAATTTATTTTGTCACTCTTTTACAGGTTCATTCAGGTGTGATTGACATGCAATACACAATTAGATCGATTTCCATGTATACATGTGAAAATTAATAAAGGGAAACCTCACTGAAATGGAGTCAGGAGGCCAGAAGGGGGAGCTCTCATGCAGTACCACTCAAAGTTGGTCACAGGAAGAATCATCAGTTACAGGTCCCCACAGGAAAAGATGTACAGGGCATCTCCTACGAGAAATCCACTTCCCCAGAAGCTCAGCCAGAATCCATCACCACTCTGAACTCTCACTTTTCTCCAATGGACTTTGGTTCAAAACAACCCCTCCCAACTTCCTCCTTTTTCTCTGTAAAATAATGTTCCTCTCCTTTGTTAGACTTGCCTTTGGCCTTTGTATAGCGTGCTTGTCCCAAGTCACAGTTCTCTGCTATTCCCGAGTAAACCCATTTTTGCTGGTAAAACAACTGTTTCATTTTGAAGGTCAGCATGCACGTGTGATGCCATTACCACCATGAAGACAAGGAACATACCCACTGCCACCCAAACACCCTCATCTCTCTTTGCAATCTCCCCTCCTGCCTCTCACTGGCACCTCCCCCCAAGATAACCACCAATCCGCTTTCTGTTGCTAGCCTGCATTTTCTACAATTTCATGTACGTGGAATCATACAATATATTCTTTGTCTGTCTTCCGTAAATTAGTAAAGTTATTTTGAGATTTGTCTATGCCGTTGGGCGCACCAATAGTGTGTTCTTTTTATCGGTGAGTAGTATTCCATTGTGTGGAAAAACCACAATTTGTTTGTGCATTCACTCGTTGATAGAAATTTGGATAATTTCCGGTATTTGGCTATTACAAATAAAGCTGCTGTGGATATTCACACACAAGTCTTTGTATGGACATGCATTTTCTATTTTATTATTTATGTATTTATTTATGGCTGCTTTGGGCCTTCGTTGCTGCACGTGGGCTTTCTCTAATTGTGGCGAGCGGGGGCTACTCTTCGTTGCGGTGCTCGGGTTTCTCACTGCAGTGGCTTCTCTTGTTGTGGAGCATGGTTTCTAGGCATGCGGGCTTCAGCAGTTATGGTGCTCGGGCTCAGTAGTTGTGGCACGCGGGCTTCAGTAGTTGTGGCACGCGGGCTCTGGAGCGCAGGCTCAGTAGTTGTGGCGCACGGGCTTAGTTGCCCCTTGGCATGTGGGATCTTCCCGGACAGGGCTCAAACCCGTGTCCCCTGCATTGGCAGGTGGATTCTTAACCACTGCGCCACCAGGGAAGTCCCTGGACATGTATTCTCATTTGAGGTCTTTTATAGCCCTACTTAACATCTTTTAATCTTTCTCCTACCTTCCTGGATATTTCAGATAGTTATAATAAACTTTAATGCCCTTGTCTACTGATTCTATTATCTGTCTCATTTCTGGTTCTGGTCCAATTGATTGATTTTTTTCCCCTTTATTATGAGTTGTATTTTCCTGCTCCTTTACGTTTATGGTAATTTTATCGGATGCCAGATATTGTAATTTTTATAGTGTTGGGTCATAGGGATTTTTTTCTTCTTTATATGTTTTTGAGCTTTGTTCTGGAACGCAGTTAGTTACTTGGAAATAATTTGATCCTTTGGGTCTTCCTTTTAGGTTTCGTTAGGTGGGCTCAGAAAACCCCTGAGTCTGAGCCAGTTTGCCCTTAATACTAAGCAGTGGCTTTCTGAGCGCTGTACTCAGTGCCCCGTGGCCATCGGGAACCTCCTTCTGGCCCGCGTGAACTCTGAGCATTGTTCCACTTTCCCTGTTCCAGGGTCTTTCCCAGCCTCGGGGCACTTCTGTATGTGCTGAGAACTGGAGGGGACACACTGCAGAGCCCCAGAGCTTTGCCTTTTCCCTCTGCAACTCTGCCCGAAAAGTTCCAGTCACCTTGGGCTCCCCGGACGCTGAACTCTGTCTCTTCAAGCCACGGGCATAGCCAGCTTTATTTGGGTTCTTCCTCCGTGTCCTGCAGCCTGGTACGTTCCTCCAGAGGCAGGCTGGCCAACCACGGAACTCACCTTGCTGTTTCCCTTCTCCCAAGGATCACTGTCCTGCACTGCCTGTCGTCTACTGCCTGAAAACCTTTGTTTCATATTTTGTCCAGTATGTTTCGATATTTAAAGTGATAGGCTGTCATGTGGGAGCCCTCCAGGTGACCAAAGCCACATAATGTCAATAGCTCGTTCATCTGTCCACGCCAAGTGCTGTCACGGGACAGCAACGCAAACAACTGCTGGAGTGACAGTGACCAGGCTTGTTCTGGATCCCTGTTTATTAGAGGTTGCTGAAGGAGAGCGTTCTTGATTATATAAGACATTTGAGCTGAATCTCCAAAAGGATTTTCTCCAGAGGACCAGTATCTTAATAAGCGAAAAACCTACTTTGCCCACCATGCTCTCCAGCAGTGCACCGTGGGGGTATCGTGCTCCTCAGAGCTCTACCTGTCCCGCGAACAAAGCAGGTGGAGCGTGAACTGGCTGAGACCATTTTCAAGGTTGGACAAGTCATAGATCCAGTGACCGGAAAGTGCTGTGCAGGAACCACCTGGACCTGGAGAGTCCGGTCAGTCTGGAAACCACCCACCTAAGCAAAAACCTGGAAGAACTTGATCTCTCTTCAACACAGTGAAGGGGGATCAGAAAACGGAGCCAAAAGGGAAGGATTTCTAAATTTGCTTTATGGAAAACGTTTTCTCTTTCCTCACAAACCATCCAGTTTCTCTTCTGGTATTTATGACATAGCTAAAAGTAAATGAAATGAAGACCTTGTTATAATTTTTCATAAAGGTTTATGGTCATGTTTCAAAAATTAAAAATAAAGTGGTAGGCCAGGGCTTCCCTGGTGGCACAGTGGTTGAGAGTCCGCCTGCCGATGCAGGGGACACGGGTTCGTGCCCCGGTCCGGGAAGATCCCACATGCCGCGGAGCGACTGGGCCCGTGAGCCATGGCCGCTGAGCCTGCGCGTCTGGAGCCTGTGCTCCGCAACGGGAGAGGCCACAGCAGTGAGAGGCCCGTGGACCGCAAAAAAAGTAATAATTATAATAAAAAATAAAGTGGTAGGCCATATGACCATACATGGAAATTGGTATTATTCATTTCATTTTTTTAAGATTTATTTATTTATTATTTTAAAATATATATTTATTTATTTATCATTTATTTATTTATTTTGGCTGCGCCCGGTCTTAGCCCGATCTTCAGCTGCGGCATGCGGACTCCTTAGCTGTGGCACGTGAACTCTTGGTTGCTGCACGCAGGCGGGATCGAGTTCCCTGGTCAGGGATCAAACCCAGGCCCCCTGCACTGGGAGCGCGGAGTCCCACCCGCTGGACAGCAGGGAAGTCCCTTATTTATTTATTTTTATTTTCTTGTCTTTGGCTGCATTGGGTCTTGGTCGCAGCACGCAGCATCTTCGTTGCAGTGGGCGGGCTTCTCTCTAGTTGTGGCGCACGGGTTCCGGAGCACCTGGGCTCTGTACTTTGCGGCACACAGGCTCTTTAGTTGAGGCATACGAGCTCAGTAGTTGTGGTGCAGGACCCTGCCCCAAGGCTGCACTATTGTTTCTTGGCAGTTCCTCCCTTGTCTCTGCATCCCCTCCCTTCCCTGATTAGCAACTGTTTGGACCTGCCTTTTAGGACTCAGGGAAGGTGGTGGAGGCTGAAGTCTATTTCCTACAAACAAGAAATGGGGGACACAGAAAGGCTTTCATGCCCAGGAGCCCCACAGGGTTCTGCTTGGTTTCAGAAGTGCAGGGTCTCTGTTTGTATGTATCTATGCATGTGTGTTTTGTGGATGTGTGGTATTGCCAAAACTAATTTGTAAAAGAGCTCTATTTAATTGGCTTAAGGGAAATTAAGTGCTTATGTAGATACTCAGAAATATAAGACTAACCTAAATGAATTTCAGGATATCATCTAGGATTAATTTTTAATGAATGAAAACAAGTTTGGTTTAATTAATACAGACATGTCTTTAGACTCACCAGCGTTAAGTGTAATACTTTTATTGTATTAGCTTTACTACAAGTCAAATTAAGATCTGATTATTCCTGTTACAAAACTTGTCAGCAAGAAAAATAACTTGATATGATAAAACTGAAACAGAGCAGGACCCTGTGAGACTCTTGGGCATGCAAACCTTTCTTTGTCCCCCGTTTCTGGTTTGTAGAGATCAG